>NC_083225.1:89086410-89686410 GCF_032191835.1 Heteronotia binoei
GAGAATGACAGCTCAATTAGCATGTGGGGATCCTTTACTCTAGAGAATGAACAATCCTTCATTCTCTAAAGTTCCTTTAATAGACTTAAGCAACAAAGGCTTACTTTCCTTGATAGCCACTTAGGCTCATAACTTCCAGACAGGCTTATTTTCTTCACTTGCCACTTAGGCTCATAACTTCCATACATATTAGATTTCTCTAATACTCCTGACTCTTCCCCTACTCCACTCTCTTCTCACATACAAACTGAGCCAACTCTCTCTTTCCAAACCACCCTCTATGGTACAGCTACCATCCAATCATAACATACTTCAACCACCCATCCAGCCCCACTCTGTTACTCTAGAGGCCTACAGTTTAACTAGGGCTGCTAAGCCCCCAGTCCGGGTGGGGAATCTCCTGCCTGGGAGGTTCTCAATCCGCCGGCCCACATTGGGTCAGCGAGGGAAACCTCTCCCTGTATCACTGGAACAATGACGTCACCCAGAAGTGACATAATCAAAATGGCAGCGCCCATGCGGGGGCCGCTCTAGGCATTTCCGGGAAAACTATATGGTTTTCCCAGATGCTCTAGCCATTTGGGGGGTAAAACTCTATGATACAATAGGTACCATAGAGATTTAACCTCCCAAATGGCTAGAGCATCCAGGAAAACCATAGAGTATTCCCGGAAATGCTTAGCGCGCCCCTGCACGGGTGCCACCACTTTGATGATGTCACTTCCGGGTAATGTAATTTTGTCACATGCACATCACGCACACGAATATCCCCTGCCGGGGGATGAAGAGGACTTGGCAACCCTAAGTTTCACCCACAGAAACATTCATACAAAACTCCACATTAAATCGTGGAAATAAAACACACGCAAAATAGTTACCTAGCAAAACACCACATAAGGTATATCACTCAAGCTAATGAAATAATCAGTAACCCAGGAATTATTAAATCACTAACGTTTTAACCTAGTAACCACATTTCATTGAAGTTGCATAATAAGAGCACTTTAAAAAAAAATTCTGCTTTCATTTTTAAGAGTAATGTAACCCAAATATTCCTGATTCCTCATTCTTTGCAATAAGGTTCTTTCTGTCTTGATATCTTACAACCCTGAATTAACCCCTTTCAGAATGAGGGCGACAGTAAGAAGATTACCATGACCTTAGAGGCAGTTTTACGGTTTACTACAGCATCATGTAGACCATTTCTGTTCAACCAGTAAATCACTGACTCACTAAGAGAGCAACTCTGTAATGATAAAGCGGAACTAAGGTGAGAGGTTACCAGATTATTTTGTTCCTACAGGCCTCACAGAGTGCAGATGTAATATCTCTGCCTACCCATGCCATGAATGCTAATTGACTTCTATGCCTGGGTAAAAAGGGGGCATTTGCAGACACCATGAAATGTTTTTTTTTTAAAAAAAATTAATCTGGCAATGAGAAAAGAAAAAACCCTCATTATTTTCTCAAAGTTAGCTACAACAATGGCTCTTTTAAAATAACAGTCAGTACAGAAGAGGATTCTTATGAGAAGTAATCCATTGGCCACAAGTTCTTTCACAATCATAGCAGAAGCTGAGCTTTTTTTGATATTACTACATTCAGGTAGCTTGAGTTAACATTTTTCTTTTTAAAAAAAAAACAATAAATAACTTTAATTAAAATGTCATATATAATACAGATTATAAACATATAGAAATATCATCATACAATATCAAGAACAAGAGAAGTAATAATATACTGAAGTTAAGCACATGACATGTTTCTGATTAAGCATGAAGAGTAGAACCTATACTAATATTCTGAAAGTCTAATGCAAGAATGACTCATTAGGTAACACTGTATACAGGTAATAATGTATACAGGTAATTTCGTATACAGCAATGAATGGTCATATGATTCACTGTCATTGGAATGTAAGTAAGAAGTTAGTGGAAAACTTGAAAATACACAGCAGCATACTTCACAAATCAGATCTTCTGAAGAGTTTTGCTGCTACTTATACAGCCCATATGTTATTCTGAATTCATGTATGTTAAGTTGCTTTTGACTTATGGCAACCATATGAATTATTGACCTCCAAAATGTATTGTTGGGAGCAATTCTCATGCAGAATCACAGCTTCACCTTTTACTACTGCCTTCCATTTTTCCTAGCATAATTGTCTTTTCCAGTGACTCTGTCTTCTCATAATGTGACCGAAGTACAATAGCCCCAGTTTAGTCCATCTTAGCTTCTAGATAGAATTCAGGCTTGATTTGATCTAAAACCCACTTATTTGTATTTTTGGTGGTCCATGGTATCCATAAAATTCTCCTTTCTTCAGGCCCTTAGTCAGAAAATTTTAGAGGGGGGGGGGGGGGTAGCAGATAAAATTTTAGGTGGGAGGAGCCCATTGGGCACAAAATGATTAAAACTTTTTAAAAAACAGCATATCATTGGTTACCATAGCATTCTTACAATCTCTAGGAGTTGCCTTTTGCCCCATCTGCATGCTGGAAAGAGAGTTTTGGGGACTGGCATGGCTTCTCTTGGACAAAGCAGAGCATGGGGCTTGGTGGGATGGGAGTGCTGGAGTTTTGGCCCTTCCCAGTTCAAACAGCAGCAGCCAAAGGTAACGCCGACATGGGGAGGGGGGCAGAGCAGCAAAGGTCCCACTGGTCTCCCCCATCCTCCAGTGACTGTTCAGGCATGTTCATGGGGTGGGGAGGGTCACCTGTCCACCGAAGAAGGAACCGATCCACCAGGAAGGTAGCCAGGAGCAAGTCATGTGGAGCAAGTTCCTCAGGGGTAGTGGAGGGGAGGGTTGGGGCTCCGAGCCTGCCCTAGGAAAGGGTGGATCCACCTCCAGAAAGGAAACCCCCACTGGATTGATGCTGCTGTTTCTGGCTCTGAGCTCCTGCTGTTAGGGTTGCCGCCCCTCCATAACCTCCCCTGCAGTCTGCTGCCTCCTCCTCCTGCTCTGGAGCCACTTGGAAGCTCTCCAATGTAGGTGCCATACAAATGGAAGTGGGGTGGAATGGAGTGGCCCGGTCCCCCAGGCTCCCCTGTAACTTCAGACCTGCCTTTCTTCCTGCAAGCTTTCTTCATTGTCTAACTTTCACATCTATACATAGCAATGAAGAATACTATGATATGGATTATTTTGACCTTGGTTGCCAGCAACACATCCTTACAATTAAAAATCTATTCAAGCTGCTTTATGGCTGCTCTTCTCAGTCTCAGTCTCCTCATTTCTTGGCTGCAGTCTCCCTTTCGGTTGATGATGGAGCCATGGAACAGAAATCTTGAATAACTTCAATTTCTTCATGAATATGGATTCAGGTGGGGTAGCCTTGTTGGTCTGAAGCAGCAGAGCAAAGTTTGAGTCCAGTGGCACCTTTAGAACCAACCGAGTTTTATTCAAGGTATAAGCTTTTGTGTATAAGCACACACAAGCTTATACCTAAAATAAAACTTTGTTGGTCTTAAAGGTGCCACTGGACTCACATTTTGTTCTGTTTCTTAATTGTCAACCTTAAAATTGTATAATTCCCGAGAAGTTGTTACTGTTCTTTCTCCCAATTTTCATTCCGCCTTCATCTAAATCTACTCCAGTTTTCCTTATGAGATGTTCTACATATAGATTGAAGAGACAGGGAGATAAAATACTTCCTTTGTCTGACACCTTTGCCAATAGGAAACGATTATGTTTCTTCATATTCTGTCCTAACAGTAGCCTCTTGTCCAGAGTACAGGTTGAGCATCAAACTAATAAGATGATGTGGCACAACCATTTCTTTTAAAAGTAACCGTAACTTTTCATGATCCAAATAGTTTTGTTGTAATATATGAAACACATGCTGATTTTCTTCTGAAATTCTCTTGTATGCCCCAGTAGCCAACATAAATGCACAATATGTTCTGTAGTGCCTCTTCCTTTTTTGAATCCAGGTTAAATATCTGGCATTCCTCATTCCATGTATGTTAACACTATTTGCTTGTGAGATTATACTTGTGTGTGAAATTAATGCAGTGGTCCAGTAGTTGCTGTTGACTTTCATTGTTTCCGGGGTGTGCGCATGCTCTAAGAAGTAAGAAGCCGAAGCCTTCCCCCCTCCGAGAAAGAAAAAGATTTATGACCTAAAAGGAATGTAAACATCTCTATTACAGCGTGAAGATAAAAGAGGAGTGTGAATAAGAAACAGAGAACAGTCTGACCTGAAAATTCAGCTGCTGAGTAAGGAAACGTTTATTTAACTTTCAAGATAAGGAGTCGACACTAACAGTGTTTGATTGTTTAAAATGGCAATGACCATGAAAGGGCTGTCGAAGCAAATGATGCAATTCCAAAATTTAATGTTAGAATCTAATGAAAAGATAAGAGCAGAGATTGAAGAAGTCAGGAAGTCTCCCAATTAAATATGGAATTGAAAGGAGTTAAAGAAATGGCATTAAGAGCTGAAAATGCCACAAAAGAGAATAAGGAGCAGATTACTCAATTGAAGAAACACATCACTGAATTTTCGGACAGAAATAGAAGGGCCAATCTAATTGTACAGGGAATTTCAGAAGAAGTGGATTCTAAACACCTAGAGAAGAGCATGGTGGAATGGATCTCAGAGCAAGGAATAAAAATAAATGAACAGCAGATAGAGCGAGTTCACAGATTGTGGAGTAGGAGAGGGGGGGGGGGGAACCACGCCCCATGATAATTAAATTTGCAGGGGAGAAATTACAACAGCAAGTATTTATAGCTCTAAAAAAAATAAACAATTGGATTATAAAGGAAAAAAGGTGTTTGTAAGGCAAGATTTCTGTCAGGAAACATTGCAACAAAAGAGCTTAATGAAACCTTATGCTGAGAGGCTCTTCCAGAATAAAATACAGTTTGCATGGATTTTTCCAGCTTCTGTAGTAATTTTCAGAGAAGGGGAAAGACTGATGGCAAGAAATCCAGCTGAAGCAGTGAAACTACTAGAGAAGTTTGGAATTGACCCAGGAGACATAGGTTCCCAGCCAATGGAGGAGACTTCATTATTGGAACAAGAGGAAGGAGAACCCTCTACACATCAGGACAAAAGGCAAAGGATGTCCTCATAAGAAAAGGGAAGTATTCATAAAATGAAATAAAAGGTCATAAGTTAAGGATATAATTAAGTATGAAGGAGGGGGGGACGTGCATACCTAAAGCATAGAGAGGGGATGAGGAATCACCCCCAGTTACAAGCTCTATGTCAGGGGAAGGTGGGAGGGGATGGGGAGGGGGGGAGGGCAGTTGGGAAATGGGAAAGATAAAAAAAAAAGTAAATATTCATCCAGAGGGTTGGGAGAATCTTACAGTAAAAAGAATATGGTTAGAATGTTGAAGATGCTTTCATTGAAAGTCAATGGCTTAAGTTCTAATCTCAAATGGTATAGACTTTCTAGACTTATAAAGCAGCAAAGTATAGATATTATGTGCTTGCAGGAAACACACAAAGCCAAAAGGGATATTAAACCATTATTTAATGACCCACGGTGGGAGGTTCTGGCTGAAGCAAGAGGTACAGCAAAAGCAAGGGGAGTGGCAATTTTGGTACACAAAAGGAATGATATTAAATTCATAGATGCGTTAAGTGACCGGGAAGGAAGATATCTCTTGGCAAAATGCTCCTTTCAAAATAGATTGATAGCATTGATAAATATCTATGCCCCAAACAAACAAAGGAGGGGAAAAAATTAGTAAAGGTTTTAAAAAAGTCACAGAGGTTCTCTGAAGGAGAAGTAATAATAGCAGGAGATTTTAACACTGATGTTACTAAAGACAAGACAATCAGGTGGAAAAAGTGGAATCTGATAGAAGCATATGAAGTCTTAGGTTTGAACCCCCAACCAACTCACTTTTCAAGCAGGCACAAAACAGCTTCATGCTTAGATCATATAATCTTTCAAAGATCAACTACTTGGGAATTGACAAGAATAACAACACATCCAATATGGATTTCTGATCATGCCCCATTGAGCATAGAAATAGAAATAAAAGGTGAACAGGTTAAAAGAATATGGAGATATAATAATATGATTATGACTAAAGAAAAAGATAAAAAATTATGGAAAATCAGTTAAAATTATATTTTAAGGAAAATAGGGGGACAGTGGCCACAAATATTCTTTGGGATGCAGCTAAAGCAGTAATTAGGGGACAATGTATAATGAAGGAAAAGGAAATTTAAAAAGAATGGTTTTCCAATAAGATAGGAGATGTCCATGAACTGGAGATGTTACAACAACACCAAGCAAGGAAATGTTGCCCTGACAGGCAAAAATTAATTAAAGAACTTAAGAGACAATTAGATTCTTTTGACTCTATAGCACTTTGGAAAAAACAAACTATGGTAAGGAATTAATTTCACAGGATCACAACAAACTCAAATAGGAGATTGGCAAATTATTTAAAGGATAGAAGGCATAAGCAAAGGGTGAAAAGTATAAGAATACATGCAGATACAATGCAGAACCCGAAGGAGATTAGAGAAGCCTTCCTGGATTTTTATAAAACTTTATATGCAAAAAAAGATATAGTTGAATTTGTGGAGCAAGTTGGAATAAATTTAAAAGATCAGGATAAAGAAAGCTTAGAGAAGGAAATAACTATCCAAGAAATAGATGAGGTAATAAAAGGGTTAAAAACTGGGAAATCTCCAGGATTAGATGGCTTTACAGCAGAATTCTACAAGGAGATGAAAGGAATATTGATCCCGGAACTGCAAATAGTGTTTAATACTAGTTTAAAGGGAGGAAGGGCTCCTAATACTTGGAGGAGAGTGGAAATAACTTTAATAGTGAAGCCTCAGAAGGACCCTCAAGAAGTGGGCTCATACAGACCAATAAGTTTATTAAATCAAGATTATAAAATTTTTGCTAAAATAATGGCAAACAGATTGAATACCTCCTATGATAAAAGAAGATCAGTATGTGTTTGTGAAAGGTAGAAGTATAGCTCACCCCATAAGAAATATATTAAATGTAATTTGCCATAATCAGGGGAAGAAACTAGGATTGCTTAAATTAGATGTATACAAAGCATTTGATACACTGTCCCATGAATTTTTGTGGTCCATAATGTCAAAATATGGAATAGGCCAGCCATTTATAAATACAATTCAGGAAATTTACAGAGAAGGTACAGCAGTTGTAAGAGTGGACAATGAACATACGGAACAATTTTCAATCTTAAGGGGAGTAAGGCAAGCCTTATTTATAATGGCGATGGAACAATTGGCTGAAAGAATTAGGAATTCAGGTAGGATAGAAGGATGCAGGATGGGCAGGGGGATGTAAATTAATTTGTTTGCAGATGATATAATTATGATTATAACAAATCCCCAAGAGGGAATTAAGGAAACGAAAATCATACTAGATGATTTTGAAGTGATATCAGGGTTAAGAATTAATATGGGGAAATCAGAAATAATATATTATAATGTGAAATCAAAGGAAAGGAAGGAAATTAATAGGTTAACCAAAATAGGAATGGGAGTCAAGAAATTTAAATATTTGGGAATAGAAATTTATAAAAATACTAATAAGATAGTGGAAAAAATTATAAAAAAGTATGGGAAAAGTTAACAAGATATATGAAAGGTTGGAGGAGGAAGACCATGAGTATAACTGCTAAAGTAAATAGTGTGAAAATGTTTTGAATACCAAAATTATTATATTTATTTCAAACAATACCATTAGAAATGGACAAACAAAAAATGAGTATCTGGAACACAAAAATACGAGAATGGATTTTTGGTACTAAGAAATTTAGAATTGCAAAAAAAGGTAGTATATAATCATAACTCCAAACTAGGATGGGGAGTACCAGATATAATAAATTATTATGAAGCTTTTCAACTTAAAGCATTATTAGAAAGAGAAGGGAATCAGAAATGGGTTAGGTTTGAAAATGAAGCTAACAAAGGGGTAGGGAAACTTGGTATTTTTACAAATAAATGGGCAAGAGAGCTTAAATTGGATACAGGACTAAGGAAAAGTACATTAATGATCTGGAAAAAGTGGCAGCCAAAATGGTTAAAGCGAATATCCAGATGGTCACCTTTGGAAACCTTGGAAGAGGAAGGTATAGACTATAGATGGGGGGAACTACTTAAACAAAAAGGATATAGTAGAGTACAGGACTTGCTATCTGCAAATATTTTAAAACCATTTCAAGCTCTTGGGGAGGCAGTAGGTGCTAATTACTGGTTAAAAGCTGCAGGCTTATACACAAAAAATAAAAAAAAAAATAATTGAAAATAACGACATAAATATAGAAGAACCAATAGAAGAGATTTATAAATTAATGGGAAAAAACTAAAAAAGGATTGGTAGGGGTAATTTATAAGAAAATGACCTCAGATGAAGAAGGAATAATAGCCCACCTTCAAAGAAAATGGAGTACAGAATTTCAAATAACAGAGCAAAAAGCTAAAAAAATAATGGAAGGAATTAAGGGAATAAAAATACACAAGTTTAGGGAAATGGAGCTAAAATTTTATACCAAATGGTACAAAACCCCTGCGACCTTAGCTAATATGTTTCCAGTACAAAGCCCAAACTGTTGGCATTGTAGAAAAGTGAAAGGATGGTACTCCCACATGTGGTGGGAGTGTCATGAAGTTAAAAAAATATGGGAAAATATAGTGAGAACAATAAATAAGCTTTCTCATGTTAAGCTAAATATAGATTTTGAGTTGATGTTGATGAGCACTTTAGGCAATGCAATAGTAGGGGGGGGGGGAATCAAGATCTATTAAAAGCAATGATATTAGCAGGTAAAGCAATAATAGCAATAGGGTGGAAAGATAAAAATAAATGGACAGAAAGAACTTGGCATAATTATCTGTTTGAATTTGTTCAATCAGAGATAATGGACATCATAAACCGAGATTTGCCATGGGAAGATAAAACATCAAAGAAAAATGGTTGCTTTACCTAAAATGGATGAAAGAGGAACGGAAAGAAGACATTCAATGGAAGCTTCAAGCCCTATGCCCCTGGATGGAAGAAGAAGTTTAGACTGAGGGGGGGAGGGATGGGGAAGAAAAATGTATAATGGAACAATGAAAAAATGAAAAAATGTATATTTTAATTAATAAACAATAAAAATATGGGGGGGAAGACTTTCATTGTTTCCTTTTTTGGAACTGTGTTGTAGATTGAATGCTTCCAGTATATGGGCCGTTGTTTTGTTTTCCATATTTGTTGGCATATTATTGTTAAGATTTTGATGCTCTCTTTCTGTGGCTTGGAATAGCACTCTTGATATCCCATCTACTCCTGGTGATTTTTTTCTCTTAGTTGATCTAAGTGCACCTTTCTCTTCACTTGCTAAAATTGTGGTTTCTTCTTCAAAAGAGTCTTAGAAGGGGGCGTGGCATCACGGAGCTCCAAGATGGATGCCTAAGCTAGCAGCTTGTCCCTAACTCGATATTAAAATCATCCTATAAAGCGACTGCAGCGAGTATATGGGCAAAATTCAGAAAAAGAAGAAGCATCGAATCTTTCCCCACCAAACTGCTGGGAAAACGGTGGTATTTTTTTTACCCTTCTCCTTCCCCTCAGACCCAGGAGGGTGGGAAACGCAGCAAGAGAGCAATGGCAGAGGGAGAAATGGAAACACAAAACTCTGCTTCAGCATTAACAAAAGCTGATTTGGCTGCAATGGAAGAGAGATTTTTACAGAGAATGGAGGCAATGCTGGGCCAAGTACAAACCTCATTGAAGGAAATAAAAATCTTTCTAAATAATGTTTAAAAATGGCAGACTGTGCACTAACATTAGCAGAGACAATACAAGATGAAAATCAGCAGCTGTAAAGGGAGAATGAGGCGATACTATCTAACCTTTTGAGACTGAACAGTGTCAAAATAACATCAAACTGCGTGGTTTCCCAGAAAATCTGGAGGAATTAAAGGATTTAAGGTAATTTATTGCTACATGGCTTGCTTCTGAGCTGGGGCTAAAAGAAGAAGTAGTCCCTATAATCACCAAATCATACCGAATGGGAACTCTGCACAGTGCAAACAGAAAGGGCCCCAGGGACATCATTGTGTCCTTCTTGGATTACAGAATGAAATCCTCCATTTTGTTTGAAGCTAGGAAAAAAGGCCACTTCACCTACAAGGAGAACAAGATTGAGGTCTTTCCAGATCTGCCTCCTGAGGCCATCTCTAGAAGAAGCGACTTAAAACCAATAACCTTGCAGCTTCAAAAAGCAAACATAAGATATAGATGGAATGGGCCTGTTTCACTTTTTGTTGTCCACAATGGAGTAAGACTACAGGCTAATTCAATTGAATCAGGTCTCAGATTGCTACAAGCTTTGGGACTGCAGCCTGCATAAGAAGATCCTAAAAAGAATTCCAAGAGAAAGTTATTTCAAACTTCTTCTCCTCCCAAGCAAAAATCCAGCAGGATCCCAGTGGCAACATCTCCTAGACTGAGCTTTACATGAGACCGATAAGTTAACACTTCTTGAATATTACTAGTGATGTAACTAGACAAACTGCTTTCTTAATGTTTTATATTTTATTTCTTTCTATGTGAATACAGGATGGTAAAAATGCAAATGCTATTCTAGTATAACAAATATAAAAATATGGATGTAGTTCAACATTTTTAGTTAAGCACTTACTAAATGTCTTGTTATGCTTAAAATGTCAGATAGGGGCATTTATTGAGAGTGACTGGATAGGAATATTTCATAGAGAGCTTGCTAGTGAGCTCCTTTGTATTAATCCTGGTATAGGGAGGTAGATTTTTTTCTACCAGCTTGCTTTGCAAGCCCATAGGGTTTTGGAATATCTAATATTAATTGTCTAAGGTTTTCTGCACTAATTTTATAGTAATTGTAGTAGAAATAGTATAGTCAACTACTTTAATAGTTAGAATTCTTTTACTTTATAGATAGTTTAAAGCTTGTCTAAAGGAAAATAGTAAAATAGTTGTTTTGGGTTTTTTTAAGATTAAGAGATAGACTTTATAAGCTCCCTATTATATCTATTGTGTGTCTTTAATTTTCCATTTCATCTTCTTGGGTATCGAGCCTTAGTTTTCTATAAAGGCCATGTACATATAAAAATAGTTATAGAGGTATATAGAAGATAAGATTTTGTTTTAGTTTTTATTGGTTCTGAATCGCTTCTTGCATAAAAGGTAAAAGAAAGAACATATATGACTATTACACTTAAAATTGTGTCTCTTAACATACGTGGCATTAATAACAGGATCAAAAGATCTCGAATTTACTCAAATATATAAAAACTGAAACCAGATCTATTGTTTCTTCAGGGAACTCATGTGAAAGATTCGGATTCCCCTCTCTTTAAGACATCTTGGTTTGTGCAGCAACACATAGCCCCAGGATCCTCAAAGTCAAGAGGCGTAGCAATAATGGTCTCTAAAAACATGAGGTTTATTGTACAGGACACACTAAAGGACCCTTCAGGCAGATTTTTGTTCATTAAGGGCTTAATGGAGGATACTCTCACAACAATTGGAACTATATATACACCTCATTCAGAGCAGATAAATATCATTCAAGAGGTGCTTACAGTCTATGAGAAATTTAGAGAAGGTATCTCCATCATAGGAGGAGACCTAGACTTTTTAACAGACTTCAATTGGGATAAAAAGTCATCAAAAATTAAATTACAAAAAAAAAAACCCAGATCCACTAAACTGTCTCAAATATTAAATGAATTTAACTTGATAGACATTTGGAGACAGCTTCACCCTAATGATAGGGACTATACTTATTACTTTGCACGCCATCAAGTCCATACACAAATAGATTACATACTAGTTTCCAGAGAAATCCTGGAACATACTATTAGTGCAAATATAGGATACAAACATTGGTCCGACCATGCATGGGTTGATCGCATAATTGCAATAGGAAAACAACCTGAAACACAATATCATTGGGTCTTGAACAGTTCTTTATTGAGCAATGAAACACTTAAACAAGAATTGGAAAGCCATATTAAAAATTATTTTTCTGATAATACTACACCAGAGATGGATCCCAAAATGATATGGGATGCAATGAAACCCACACTATGAGGTATTTTAATTTCTAAAGCTTCATTTCTTAAACAACAAAAACAACAGCAGAGGCAATCAATAATTGAGAACATTCAACGCTTAGAAGCCTTGCACAAAAGAAATTGTAGCAAAAGGATTTATAAATCTTTACTTAGGGAAAGATGTAAATTAGAATTGTTGGATATTACAGATATACAAAAAAGCATGTTAGATTTAAAACATGAAACATGGCAAAATTCAGCGAGATCCTTGAAATTTTTGGCAAAATGAGTTAAAACAAAGTGTCTAGATCTATAAATGTAATTAAAGATAAATTTGGCAAACTACACACTAAAACTGATAAAATAATTCAGACATTCTTAGAATACTACACAGAGCTTTATAAATCAAATAACATCTCTCAGGTGTTTTTAAATGCCTTCTGTCAGCAGCACTCAAACCTAAAATTAAAAGAAAAGCATAAAATATTTATGGACAAGCCATTTTCTCTTCAGGAAATATTTGACACTATTAAAGCATTAAAAATCAACAAGTCACCAGGCCCTGATGGGTATAGCACAGAATTTTATAAAACATTTGCTCTAACATTAGCTGAGCCATTACTTCAGGCATGTAATCAGGTATTCTGCTCAGGTAAACTACCTCCTTCATGGTCGCAGGCAGCGATAGTAGTGATTCACAAAGCAGAAAAAGATCCAACTTCAACAAAATTGTATAGGCCTATATCTCTCTTTAATGTTGATTTTAAAAAAATTTCATCTATGTTGGCTAAGCATCTAAATAAGATTGTTACAGAATATATTCTTTATGGTGGGCTTTATGCCAGAGAGAGACCTTACCGACAACACTCACAAAATATTTAATATTTTTAACTCAATAATAAAGTCCAAAATCCGTTCTGTTTTCCTTTCTTTAGATATCGAAAAAGCCTTCGACTCCTTAGAAATTTCATATATGAAACAACCTCTTTTGCATATGGGTTTGGGCAAAACTTTCTTTCAGCGATATACGATAGCCCCACAGCATTTTTAAAAATAAATGGATGGAAATCTAAAAAATTTCCTTTAGGAAGGGGCACCAGACAAGAGTTCCCCTTGACCCCATTATTATTTGCTTTGTCAATTGAGCCCCTAGCATCGATGATTAGAACCTCTGAGAACATACAAGGCATTAAGATGGGAGATAAAGAGTAGAGGCTCACACTTTTTGCTGATGACATATTATTAACTCTCTCTAATCCAATGGGATCTTTATTAAATTTGCAGTTTATTTTACAAGAATTCAGTAATATCTCAGGACTAAAGGTAAATCTAAAATAATGGCTCTAAATTTGCCACAATATGCGCAAGAGCAAATTAAATTAAGATTTAATTTTCAGATAGTTAAGGACTTCTTACCTTACCTTGGCATAAAAATACCGCTGAAGCTGTCAGATATTCTGAAATTTAATAATTCTATAATCTTAAATGAAATCAAAAACCAACTTCAGACCTGGAGCACCAAACAATTATCATGGATGGATAAAATTCATTTAATTAGATATTTTATTTTACCAAAGTTTATTTTTCTTTTCCGGGCTATACCCATCAAAATTAATCTTACACAACTCAAAATGTGGCAATCTAGCCTCATAAACTTCCTATGGAATAATAAAAGACACAGAATTCAAGCTGATACCCTGTATAGGCATCCAAAGAAAGGAGGCATTCATTTTCCTAATTTGATAAACTATTATAAGGCCACGCACCTACCTAGACTGATTACAATGTTGTGTGAATATGATATGCCTGATTGGATTAATATGTACCAAGAAGATACTTTCCCTTTTGGTATAAAAGAAATCATTTGGCAAACCTGAAAGGAAAGACCAGAGAAGATACAGCATAACCTCTTTTTGTTTACCATTCTTAGTGTGTGGGATAATGTAAAACAACAAGCATTATCAAAGTTGTCAAGATTTGCTTGTTTACTGGACAAAACTGGTTTCCACCTGCCAGGCAAAAAGCAGAATATGCTCAATTTCACATAGCAGGGATTACTAAACTGATGGATTTGGTTGACAAAAACAAAATGCTAGAAAAAAACGGTCCTAGAACTCAAACTGCATGCAACGATACCATGGTATCGATACTTTCAACGTTCTCAACCATGTACTACAATCAAATTGCTACACATAATTAAACAGCCAATGACTGACATGGAACATATTATTCAAGAGGCAGCAGTTACAAAAAAGGGAGTCATCTCAAAACTATATAGACTTTTAGGTAACATAACATTTACAAAACCTCTATCATATCAAAAGTGTTGGCAAAAGGACTGCTCAACCCAAATAACTGAAGAGCATTGGGAAACTATATGGCATGCATATGATTTTACAAATAACATAACCTCATTTAAGCTTCAAACATTTAAGATCATGGCTTATTGGCACAACACTCTGCAACAGTTATCTAAAATGTCAACTAAATTCAGGCCCTTGTGTTGAAAAAAGTATAATCAAAAAGGGTCTTATATACATTGTTGGTTACTTTGTCCAAAAATTTGGGTTTTTTGGTCCCTAGTAATTAAAAAAATTAAGCTGATTACTGGAAGGACAATAGCAGCAACTCCAGAAATGCTTTTATTAAATCTTAGAATGTTTAATACTATGCCTCCCATTATTAACAAAGGAATTGCATTATTATTATTTACAGCTAAGTTAGCTATTGCACATAAATGGAAGTCTGATGCAGCTCCTACCTTAAATGTATGGCATTCTAAAATTTGAAATTTATACACTATGGCTAAACTAAAGGAACTGTCTAAAAGTTATGAGGATCCAGATTCAAATTTATTTGTGGCATTGTGGTTTCCTATCTTGGAATATCTTCAAGAACAAAGTGAGATTCCTGATATTATTTCGGCTTTACACTTATGGTAAAGAGATCGAAGAAACGGAAGTACTGACTATAAATTATACCTCAAAACATGTTTATAATTAACTGTACTATCTTGGTTATCTTGGGTATTTTGTACGTATTCAAATAAGCTCATTATAATCCTTTTTCTTTTCTTTTGTGATATTTACTCTACAAAGGGATCATACTGACAAATTGTCTATAGTTGTGTTTTGTATATTTTCAATAAAGGTGTTGAAAAGTTAAAAAAAAAGAGCCTTAGAAGGAGTCTGTTATCCTTTCATCCATTCTGTATTGTCTTTAGTGTACTGTTCGCATCTTTTCTTTATTTTGTCCTGTTCAATTAATGTATTTCAATATTGATCTTTCAGTATGCCTAAACTTGGTTTTAATTTCCCTTATGATTTCTTGGATCTCATGGAACAGATATTTTGTAATTCTTTTTCTGTTGTTCTCTTCTATTTCTTTACACTGGTTATTATAATAGTACTCTTTGTATGTACATGCTTGTTGCTGGAACTCTGCATCTAGTCTTTGATTTTTATTTCTCTCACCTTTTTTACTTTTGGTTCTTATCTGTCTTTAGCAACTTTAAGTTTGATCAGTTATCCAATGAGGCTTTTAATTTCTTTCAGCTACATGAATAGTTTTTGCACATTCTTCTATTTCATGTTCACTTGAACTTAGTAATGCAAATATATTCTTTACATGATCTTTAAACTCTTTAGGAGTCTTGTTTAGATTATATTTTGGCACTATGAATCTTTTGGTATTTTTCCACAGCTTTACTCTGTCTTTAACAATTCATGGTCTGAACCATAATCAGCTCCTGGTCTTGCTTTAGCAGAGAGAATATAATTTCTCAATCTTCTGTCTCCTATTACATAATCTATTTGATTTCTATATTGGCCATCCAATGATGTCATGTATATATTTGCCAGTTTAGTGGCCTGAAATATGTATGCACATTGTTGTCCTTACAGAATTCTATGAATTGCTCTCCTGCTTTATTTTATGCTGCTAGACCAAATCTCCAACAATATTTGATTGTTTCCTGCTTCTGCATTCCAGTTCCTTATGATTATCAGCACATCTTGTTTGGATGTGTAATCAATTTCTCACTGGATATTTGCATAAAAGCTTTCAGGTTTTTCCTCATCAAAATCTCTATTTGGGGCATAAACCTGAATGATGGCAATGTTGATAGGCTTTCTGTGAAGTTTGATATTATTTGGTCAGACTTTGCACTATAGCCCCAGACTACTTGTGCTACATCTCTCCTTATTAGAGCAACTCTATTTCTTCTATGTTTACCATTTCCTCAATAAAACACTGTAATTTTCTGACTGAAAATTTCCTAATCCAACCCACTTTAGTTCACTCACTCCCAGGACTGCAATGTTTAAACATTCCATTTCCCCTTTTTACAATTACAAGTTTACTTTGATTCATACTTCTCAACTTTCATGTTCCTATTAATGTGTTGAACAGTATCATGGACCAGCCAGCTGCCACATCCCCCTCCTTGGAGGAATCGGAGGAGTCGGCCCCCACACTGGTGGAATACCCACCTGAGCACCTGGGTCAAGAAACAGACCCAATGGGGGGAAGCATTGGGAAGCAAGAACACTTTTCAGTCACAGCCAGACTGCTCATTCTGTCAGGAGAAGAAAGAGACAACATGGAGGCCAGAGCCTCAGTAGCCACTGGTTTCTCCTGAAAGAAGATGATGTTGGATATATATTCTGCCCTTCATTCTGAATCTCAGAGTGGTCACAATCTCCTTTACCTTTCTCTCCTACAACAGATACCCTGTGAGGTGGGTAGGGCTGAGAGAGCTCTCCCAGAAGCTGCTCTTTCAAGGAAACTCCTGCTAGAGCTATGACTGACCCAGCAGCTGCAAGTGGGGGAGTGAGGAATCAAACCCAGTTCTCCCAGATAAGAGTCCACACACTTAATCACTACACCTGGGAGAAGAGAGTGCTTGACAGCTCTAGACAGAAGACACTGGGCGTTTTCGCACTGACCTTCAAGTGGCGCGACCACCCTCTTCACACCGGAGGATCTGCCCGGATTTCGCACAAGAAGCGCCGGCGCACCCAAAAGAGCCGGCTACTTCCGTCGCGAAACCCGCTCAAACGTTTTCCTGCTTCTTGGCGGTTTCCGTTTGAGCGGGTTTCGCGACGGAAGTAGCCGGCTCTTTTGGGTGCGCCGGCGCTTCTTGTGCGAAATCCGGGCAGATCCTCCGGTGTGAAGAGGGTGGTCGCGCTACTTGAAGGTCAGTGCGAAAACGCCCAAAGTGTCTGCATGATCACCCAGCAGTGATCAATGTTAATTCCTGGAACATGAGTCAGCATAAACAAAAGCAGATAAAGGAAAATGTCAAGCAGGGCTTGGTGTGGAAGCAATGTTGCTCATCACACTTCTCTGTGAGCTGACCTGCTTAGCAAACAGAGCTCTACCTTGACTTGCAACCTTGTACTCTGTCTTTGTTAACCTTGGTTCCTCCAACAACTTGAGACTCAGTCCTTGTATCCTGCACTGATTCCAAGGCCTGGAGCCTACTTTTCCCCTGACCCCTGGAATGGACTTTTGGATCTCTGACTTCAGACTGGTTTGTAGACTTTGCTCCTGTATCTTGCATTCCTTGTTGTCACTGTATTTGTGTATCCCAGAAACTCTGGTTAGAGCACCAGGCTTTGCCCTGAATGTGACAAACAGCTTTGGACTTTCTTTTGCATCTGTTCACATCAACAACTGAACACCCTTTTGACTTTAGTCCTTTTGCTTTACTAAGAGTAGTGCTATCTGTAGTTGTCCTCAGCTCTTCCACAGTAGCTGATTCAGTGCCATTCAACCAGGGGATTCCATCTTAAAACATAAGAAGAGATCAGACCAATGGGCCATCTAGTCCAACATCTTGTCTTACAAAGTGAACAACCAGTTCCCCTGGACAGCCAGCAATAGGGCATAGAGGTTGAGGCCTTTCCCTGATGTGATACCAATCCCTGTGAGATTACATTGTTTACTTCCCTCCATTGTGAGAACTGTCAATTGATTCCTACTATTTGCTTCCTGTCAATTAACCAGTTTTTAATTGATAAGAGAACTCATCCTTTTATCCCATGGCAGCTAAGTTTCCTCAGGAGTCTTTGGTGAGGCACCTTATCAAAAACCTTTTGAAAGTCCAGGTGTATAATGTCTACCAGGTCATCATTGTCTACATACTTGTTCACTTTCTCAAAGAACTCCAAAAGGCTGGTGAGATAGGATTTTCCTTTGCTGGAGGCTTGCTGATTTTTCCTCAGTGCGCTTTGTCCCTCTGTTTGCCTAAGAATTCTAGCTCTAATTACAGTTTCTACTCATTTGCCTGGGACAGATGTTTGTCTGTCTGGCATGTAATTTCCTGATTCCCCTCTGGATCCTTTTTTTTTTTTAATGGTGTAACATTTGCTACTTTCCAGTCTTCTGGTACAGCTGCTGAATTTAGTGATAGGTTACATATACGAGTTAGTAGGTCAATCATCTCACATCTGAGTTCCTTAAGAACTCTAAGGTGTATACCATCAGGACCTGGAGATTTATCAATTTAAATTTTCCTAATAGGTCTAGAACTTAATCTCTGATCACCTCAATTTGGCGTAGTTCTTCAGACTCCCTTCCTGGAAATAGGGGTTGTGTTATGGACACGTGCCCCACAATTTCCACAGTGAACATAGAAGCAAAAAAGTCATTGAAGTTGGTAATCTCCCCATCTTCCTTTAGAAATCCCTTTATTCCTTTGTTATCCAAAGGCCTCACTGCTTCTCTGGCTGTTTATATATAAATTGATTGGGGCAGGCAAACTCAACCACTTCAGTTAGGAAAAAGCTGAGGCTTTCCAAGGTTTTCTTGAAAATCCTTGGAAAAACACTAATGAAAATAGAAAAGTAAAAGTAAAACATAGAAAAATCAAAGAACTCAGGAATGACACTGAGGTCCTCAAAAATAAAAGAACTCCTAACTGAAAATGGGTAAACTTTCTCTGGTTTAGCCTTTCCACTATAGCATGATTAAGGCATTGTAAATGCATGCTATTTGTTCAAGCCAGTGTCAACATATTCTGGTTGTGGTCAGCAGAAATGCTTGGAGGAAGGAGTTTGCTGTTAAGATACAGCAAGACCAGAGGTCACTGTGAAGACCAACCATGCTGTGGAATACACAAAACTGCCTGCAGCCACACTACCAAGCAATATCTCAGCTATCTGCTTTGGGATTCATCAAGCAAAATGAACAACTCCGTGGGGTTGTGTAAGGATGTAATGTAGGTCAGTTTTATGTCCAGGAGGGAAAAGTCAAATTTAATGGACAATTTTTTTCTGCCCTCATCAAATCATGGGTACAGTATACTTAGTCACTGAAACAATGAAACAATAAAAGCAATACAGAGCAGTGTCGTTGATGAAGGACAGGTGGAGTGAGGGAGGTACACATACTGTGAATCAGTAGAAAGTGGAGTATATTATAGATGAAAAACCTTCTGCAATGTTAAGGGGCCCTTTGGTTAACAATTTAGTATGAAAAGGTTTGAAGGAAGTAAAAGTTTAAAAAACTAAATATCTATGGAATGTACATGAATAGATTTTTGGACTGTGTCTTTAGTCTTTAAAATCGTAGTGCTTCTTTCAAGAATAAGCCTTTTGCCTACACTGTCTCTCTCTTGGATCAGGACAACTTTTTTCTCTTTTAAGTTCTATAAAATCTTCTTTTCAAAGCTGATGCTGATGCTCCTGGCCCAGCCTAGACTTAGTTCATCTCTCTTCCTTCATCAGTGCACTCTCCTATAATTTCTGATTATTGCTTTCTGATTTCCACCTTCTATCCTTACTGCATTTTGAAAGGTCTTTGGTCAGGAAGTCTTGTACTCTGTATAGAACCAAATATGTCATTCATGTTGTAGAAATTTTAAGACTGTTTTTAAAAGCATGGATAGATTATAACCAGAATGAATGAATTTCAGTAGGTTCAGAGATAAAGAAAAAAAATAAGACTGTCTTCACACTGTATATAAATAACTTGTGAGAGTCACTGCCGCAGGATATAATAATGATGTCACAGATTTGCCTTTTGGGGGAGGCTGAACAGTTAGCACTAGGGGCACTCTGATTAAAGCTGTGGCAGTTACCCCAACATGCTTTTGTTCCACCCAAAGCAGAACATAATTTCTGACAAACAACCATGTATTTTAAAATTTTATTAGGCAAGGAATGGCTCAAAATATACAAGCATGATCAAGTATCCTTAGGCATAGGTAAAAACTTAAATCTCTCTGTCGCCAAATACAACTCCCTCCCCATTTGAAGTGGAGACAAACAGAGCATTGAATCATATGTTCTTGGGCAAGTCCTTTCATTCTAGATAGGAGTCTGAAAACACACAAAGTTTAAACTAGCAACCTGATGCCTTCCCAAAAAAGAAGAAAAAGTAAAACTAACTGATAGGTAGGCCTGGATCCTCATGCAGACATAGAAGTCTGGCTCACCAATATTATTCGTTTTCCTTAAATGCTCACAAAGCTGATAAAGCTTATTGAAGTTCATATTGGAAAATTCTCTCACAACTAAATTACAAAAACTTTGGACAAATATATGGATGGAAAAAATCTATAGACAGTGACATTTTAGCTAAGGAATCCTTATAGAAGCACTACATGTTATTATCAGACACTGAGGACAAAGATTGTTGCCACCATCACAAACTGCTTGTAAATTTTTCAGAGGCACCTGACCTACCCCAGTTGGGGACACAGATTTTGTTGTAATTTGGTTCCACATAAATCCACATCATATACCTCCACCTTAATACATTTTGAAGGAAACTGTATGGTAGGCATAAAAACTATATTTGTCTGTTCATCCCATCTCAAAAAGAATGTTATTGAACTGAAAAAGGTGTGGAAAGGAGCCACTTCAATGACCAATAAATTGGAATACCTTCCAGATAAGGAAAGGCTAAGGAGTTCAGAGATTTTATGTGTTGAAATAAGGCACTCGATAGTCAAGGTAGAGATCTAATGAATCATAAATGGCATGAAGGAAACAGATATTTCCCAAAACCCTAGAACTCAGCAGTATACCATTACATTGGTGGGCAGGAGATTCAAGCAAATACTTCTTCACACAGCACATAATTAACTGTTGAGATTCACTGCCACAGAATAGAGTGGTGGCTTCTGGTGTAGATGTCCTTAAAAGGGGATTAAATAAATTCAAAACTTTTATATATGGTGGCTGAATGGGACCTCTGTATCCAGAGTCATTATACCTCTGAAAACCACTTGTTGGGTGGTAGTAACAAAGGATGACTTTGGCCTCTATGCCCTTGTTGTGGCTTTCCACAGCGCACGGCTGGTCACTCCAAGAAACAGTATGCTGGACTAGATGGGCCATTAGTCTGATCCAGACTACTTATATTCCTATGGAGTATTTTGAAAGGTGAATCATGAAAGGTGAATCATATACCGGTATATACCCATCTCTCAGCTGTGGGTAAGAATAATGACCAAAAAGAGATCACTGTCATTCAGGATTCCTCAGCTTTTTTGAATCTGCAAGCATCTTTCGAATTTTGAGATACAGTGCTGAGCATCACACTAAAATAGATGCAATAGGAGGTGGAACCAAACAAAAAATGGCTGCCACAAGAGATGGATCTAAATGGAATTCCTCTCACCTTATATGTCCTACGAAGGAAAGGCTAAAAGAGGAATGGAACCACACACTCACTAATGAAAATCCAGGTGTTTACCAGTCTTCCAGACCCTCCAATGAAAACCCTTTCATTTGAATGAGGACAGCCAGTAAAAAGCCCTGACTTACAATGGCCCACCCACGTTCTGTAAAGTTCAGCAAGGGAAGTACTGGCAGGTGCCTTGGCACCCATGGGTGCCACTCTGAAAAACACTGCTCTCGTTAGAAGGGTCACAGCTGTCAAATGACAAAGGAAAAAGTAAAGCCCCAGTAGATTTGAAAAAAAATCTTGTTTTATTTGAAGATGTGATTATTAATATAGGAAAAGAACAGTACTAAACTTAAACAGGGAAGGACACAAACTGCCTCACAAGCCAAAATTTCTCACAAGCCAAAAAGTCCTTCCAAGGTGATTCATACCCCATCCCTGATCTTAAATAACTCCATTGTTTAATGGCCTGACATGACCTGTTATAGTAATTCAGGAAATTCAGCCTAACAGTAATAACTTGTGTTATATCCGGAACAAAGTCATAGAACCCCTTCCTCATTAAATCCAAACTGTGAGGTTCAGTAGACAAAGAAAAATGGGTTGCAACATCAAAGACATTTGAAGATGATGACATTGACTGAATTACTAGAGATTCATTTGGAAGCACTAGACAGATATTAATTCTCTTGCCATTTTTAATGTAACAAAAGTGTATTTAGCTAGATGGTGTTGCGCTTTTATTGCAAATGATCATACCCATTTTGATATCTAATTTTTTGGAGATCAAACCAGGATTTTTCTTTTTTTTAAAAAAATGGAATGTTAAATGAAATATTTTGAAATGGTACTTCTGTCAGCAAATGAACTGAAGCACTAGAAAGTGAAAAACCCACACAGACCAGTTGCAGCTGTGCTACATAAAAGGAAGAGACAATTTAATAGAAAATATCATACTTTGCAGAAATGTGATTGCCTATTTTCTGTATGCAGATTTTTTTTTTATTAAAGTGGCTACAGCTGCTGTGTGAAAGTTGTATTTTTTCTGCTGATTATCATGGTGTTAAGGTTTGTGTTATATGTTGAACTTAATGCTTTGTTACTTTTGATGCAGAATAGCTTTAAAATAGGGAAAAATAATAGCACGAAGTCGTGTTTATTCAGGGGGAAGAACCTAACTCTACGAAAGTTCTTTCAAGGCTGAAGCATTATATAAATAGAGTCACAGAACTAGAAGGATACTCCGGGGCTATGAACTTCATCAAACTACACTGCAGAAGGACTTAGTAGTTGTAAGCTATACATGTCATTTTTATTATATTAAATAAAATGCATACACTCACTAAAGTAAATATATACAGGAAAAAAATCTGATTGTCATTACCTAATGTGTGTGTGTGGTGGTGGGGGGGGGGAGATTTGAAATTTGAGCTTTCCTTTGGGCGCCAATCACAACTGGTGCTGGGTCTCCACCCTCCATATGCTTCAGTCAGGCGGTCTGCCCACTGCCCAGCTTCTTTGATGATGGAAGGGCTCTTGTCAATCAGTGGGCATCTAATGTGCTCAGGTATGAGAGTCAAAAACTCATGACCCGAGTTCTATCCTGGCAGAAGCTGGGTTCAGGTAGCCGGTTCCAGGTTGACTCAGCCTTCCATCCTTCCGAGGTCGGTAAAATGAGTACCCAGCTTGCTGGGGGGGGGGGAGTGTAGACGACTGGGGAAAGCAATGGCAAACCACTCCGTAAAAAGTCTGCCATGAAAACATTGTGAAAGCAACATCACTCCAGAGTCAAAACAACTGGTGCTTGCACAGGGGACCACCTTTTACCTTTTTATACCATGTTTGCCTTTGAATCACACCATGATTCATGTGTGCATGTATTTGTCTATTTATTTACTATCAATATATTTAATTTTCATACTGATTCCACCTGTGGAATCTTAAATCTAGTCATGAAAAAACAAGACAGATCTTTCTACAAACCCAAGAAAAGAGCCAGGTTTGCAGGGAAAAAAGACATTGTGGGGTTAACCCTCCCCTACATAATAAAGGCAGCACCTGTATCTTTATGAAACAAATGCCCAGTCCATAGCCGTCATTGGGATAGCTGGGGCAACAATTTCCAATCTTTGAGCCATGGTTTCTGTCACTAAAAGGCAAGGGAGAGGAGGCAGAGCCCTTTCCAGGGTTGTCTTGGCATTTCAGTCCACTCCTGCCCCATTCCCCCAGCCCTGAAAGGAAGACCTTTTGGGGCCAGGGCCAGCAGTGACCACCTGGCAACTCAGTATTAATTGATAGCCACTACACAAAAGCTAGGATGGTATAATGGTAATGGTATTAGATAGGATGTGGGAGACCCAGGTTTGAATCTCCCCATTACCATGAATAGATGACCTTGAGCCAGTCACTCATTTTCAGGGTAATTTCCCTTATAAGGCTGTTGTGAGGATGGGGCAGAAGAGAACAATATAAGCTTGCCATTAGGGAGAAAGGCAGGCTATAAATGAATTAAATAATAAATAACTGACTCAAGGGGCAGGGAAGGTTGCTGGATTAGAGTTCTCATTAGTAGGGTTCCCAACAGGCCTCATGAAAAACATCACTTTAACTGAGGTGTAATGTGTGGAAATGGAACTGAAGAAACTTTTCATGTCATAGAGATAAATAACATCACCTGGTAAATAACTCTATTAAAAGGACAGGATATTTTTCTCCATGCCTGTTGGCAACCCTATTCAGTACTGGATCAAGGTATAAGGATCAGTGCATGAAAAGTCACAAGCAATGCCCATGATCTAAGCTACTGGAAAACCCCCCTCTCATTGTGATCACAACCTATCTGCCAGCTACACTTATAAGCATCCTTTTTCATGCTGGTCTTTCTTTATGTTATAGACTGTATGTGTACATTTATATAGAGAAATCTGAACCAGTGAACTGGCCTTTAAGGTTTATTTTATGGCCTCCATTTCAGAGATAATGCACACAGAAGTGTGTCACCCAGGCCTAGCCATCTAACAAATTGTTGGTGCAATCAAAGATGCTATTATATTATATATATATTTTTACTACCAAGCTGAAACTTCCTATGAGATGTTCTTCAGTCTGCAACGTACCAGTAGTGGCTTTGGAAATAGGCTCCTTTACTGTGGGCTAAAATGCTTGTGACAAAAAAATGAAATAATGCTAAGCTAGTTATCCAGGAAGAAGTTGAAGGTTAGAAGAGAAACTATGACTGTCCATCTTTCTTCTGCAATAATTGCATGCCTATATCATCTTTGAGTCACAACTGTCTATTGATATCATGGGAAACACTTTATTAGAGCACAGTTTGAAAGAACACACTTTCAAAACTCTCATGTCTCAAGGACAGAAATATTCTGATGTAGCATCAAGTCAATGCTTTAGAAGAAAATAACTTCTCTTTGCCTGGAGGAACTTGGTAACCTCCGAGAAGTTCATGGAAAAACAAATGGTAACACAGAACGAGACACAAATGTAAGGGCTAAATCATAAGCATCATTTGTACAGATTTTTTAAAGATGATAGGGTGAAGGTGTCCAGTGTCTTGGAAGGAGGGTTGCTGGAGAACAGAGGCAGTTAGGCAGAAAGCAGGCTATGTACAAAAGGGCATGATGCAGACTGGAAACAAGTCAGAAGTCTGCAAGCTCCATTAATGTTGGCCAGCTCAGGGAAGCCAGTCTTAATTTATCACTGTGTCACAGCTGATTAGCTTTAGCCTCACTTGGTTTCTTAGGCTAAGGGGATTGTGAACTTCAATAGCAACAACCCAGCAGAAATAGCCTTCAGTTCCTTCCTCCAACTAGTGAGCCTGTTCCACATGGCTCTAAGTTGGAGGATGTATCATCTGACCATATTTCCAGAAGCTTTTTGAAAAGTATCTTGTCTTGTGTTCATTATGTCAAAGAAAACATCTGTGACCAGCAGGCAGATCCTGCAGCTTGGGTGGAAATGAGAACAACCAGGCTGGGGGTGAGTGGCTGCTGCTGACAAAAGAGCAGATTCCAACTGGATGGTTGGGGCATTTAAAAATGCCTATTGAGACCAACTGGGGGAGGAGAAAGGTGGCCATAAGGCCAGTGGTTGAAGCCAAAGGTGTCCTCAAAGTGGCAGCTGAGGAGGCAGTGCTTGTGCTGGGAGCAGCGGTGGCCACCAAAGAGGTGTCCTCTCCCACAGACTGGAAGGAGAAGGCTGCAGCAGAGGCAACTCACATGGAGGCACCAGGGCTCCCTGGGAAGCAGGCTAGAGGTTCAGGAGAGCAGCCATCCTGCATGAGCATAAGTGGGGGAGTCCAAAGCAAGCTCACATGATTCCAGAATCTCCCAGAGAATTAGAAAACTGCACCCAGCAAGTTGCTGGGGGTAAGACTAAGGGGAAGGCCAGATGTAGGAGAAGAGTCAAGACAGGTGGTCAGAAATAACTTGCTTTTACTGGGGAAGGACCTTGGAGGAGGGACTGTGGACTCAGGGGTGGTTAAGAGACTCTCGGGGTACTGTGTGACAACTGATGAAGCCAAGTTGGTTGGAGAAGTGGGAAAACATAGTGGTCTAAGAGGCTAAGAATATGGGGGGCTGGTGCAGAGAAAGAGTAACCTTATAAGTGGCCAAAGAGAAGCTAGGGAGGGGATCCCCTATACATCCATAGGGATTTCATGATCTGAGGTCACAAAGAGGTACAACAACTTCATTAAACCATTTGGAGCTTTTTAAAATAGTAGTTTTCATACTGTGTTTTGAGCAATTCTGGGGTTTCTTAGACACTTATCGGTGGTTCCTCAGTGAGACGATCATAACTAGTAACTTCTCTGAAAGTCAGCTTTCCCTCTACTGTACATCTTCCTCTAAAATCCACACTACTATGGAGTGTTGGCTGATGCCCACAATCTGTGTTGTTTTCCTGTGTTGTTTTCTAGGGCAAGGTTGATGCTCAATAAGCCTGGATCACTAGGCTTGTGAACCCTAATACGCAGTTCAGAATACAAAATATTACCTGATAAATGCACAAGGATTTCTCAGCACTCAAACTGATGTAAAAATGAAAAATTTGAAAGCTCATATCTAAGAGAAAGGACAGATTCCTTATGTAACTAATGAATTAAATACAATCCTGAAACAGTTCTGGTTACATAACTGAATTATGGATTATCGTTCATCAATACTACTAGACAAAAAATTGTTCTCTTTCAATATTATTTACAAGCAGTAAAGCCAATTGTAGGAAGAAATACAATGGGCTGTAGAAAAATGGGGGGGGGGTTGATGAATGTGTAGGTGGCAGGAAGGAAGAAAGACAGTTGAACAGAATAAAAAAGAGAAAGAAAGATAGAGAAAAAATGAGAGAAGGGACAGTAGGAAAAAGATGGGGAGAAAGGAGTGTGAGAAAGAAAAATGAAAGGAAGGAAGGTAGAAAGAGAGAATGAAATAAAAAGATAGAAAGACAGATACAGAGAAGGAATGAGAGAAAGAACATAAGGGAGAAGTTAAAAAAGAGGGGGAGAAAGGAGTGAGAGAAAGAAAAATCAGAAGAAGGAATATAGACAGAATGAAAGAAAAAGAAAGAGACAGAGAGAGACAGAGAAAGAATGAGAGGAAGGAAGGAAGGCAGAGTTATGGGAAAGTTGGTGACAAAGGAGTAAAAGAAAGGGAAATTAAAGGAAGGAAGGGAGACAGAAAAGAGACAGACAGGCAGGAAGAGAGGGAGGCAGCCATTAGAAGCCTCTCTTTTACCCCCTCTCACTTGCAAGTGTGGGGAGTGAAAGGGAGCTTTCCAATGGCTCCCTGCCTCTTAAAGCAAGCAGCTGGCAGGTGGCCCTGATCCTCTGGTGGCTGCAATAGGCAGGGAGTCATTGCAAGTCTCCTTTTCACTCCCTCCCACTTGCAGGTGGCGGGAAAGAAAAAATATGTCCATTTCATCTCATAGGGTCATAGGACAGAGTGGATTCCATTGTATCTTATGAACCCATAGGACAGAATGGACTCCATTCTATGTCATCAGCCCGTAGGACAGAATGGACTCCATTCTATGCCATCAGCCCATAGGACAGAATGGACTGCATTGTATCCTATGAGACCATAGGATGCAATGGAGTCCATTCTGTCCAATGAACTCATAGTATAAAATAAACTCCAATCTGTCCAATGGGCCCATAGAACAGAATGGAGTCCATTCTGTCCTATAGACTGGTAGGATAGAATGGAGTCCATTGTTTCCTATGGACCCATAGGACAGAATAGAGTCCATTCTATCCTATGAGCCTGCTGTAGCCTATTTTGAATTGAAACAGTGAAGAGTATTTGCAGGTGGAAAGGGAGCTTGGGACATTGTATAGTGTCAGTCTGTTTATCTGCTACTTTTGAACTGACCCTTCCCTGCTGTGAATGAACATTTATTTTGTGTTAGTTGAAGAGAAGTAACTGCTACTGTTTGTCTCATGAATGTCTCTCACAGTTTACTGTTTGCTTCACTGTTTGTTTTGCAGCAGCGTTGTTGGGGTGGGGGGAGATGGACTGTCCCAGACTTCCTACAACAGGTTCTGAGGAGAGCCAGTAGTAATTAGTAAGCCCCCAGCAGAGAACTATCTCCCTCAGAGGTCAGTGGCCATCTAGTGGGGTTCTCGCCTGATGGGGCCGGGAGTGGACAGGAGAGAGCAGAATAATAATAATAAAATTTTATTTATATTCCGCCCTCCCCGCCGAAGCGGGCTCAGGGCGGCTAACAACATTTTCATATAATTATACAAAGGTTTAAAATCACATTAATCTTAAAAACATTGCAATTTAAAACAAATACAAATAGATTTTAGGTGCTAATTCTGTTCATAAAAATAATGGTGATAGAAGTCACCTAACATTAGTCGCTCAGCCGGCAAAGGCCTTCCTGAAAAGGGTGGTCTTGCAGGCCCTGCGGAACTGGTCAAGGCTCCACAGGGCTCGCACTTCTTCTGGGAGCTGGTTCCATAGGTGTGGAGCTGCGATAGAGAAGTCCAGTGTGCGAGTATTTTGTAGTTTTGCCTCCTTTGGTCCAGGGATAGCCAGCTGGTTCTTCGCTGCTGACCTCAGTGCTCTCTGGGGTTCGTATGGGGAAAGACGGTCCCTCAGGTAGGCAGGTCCTCAGCCATATAGGGCTTTAAAGGTAATAACCAGCATTTTGTAATGAACCTGGTAAGTAACTGGCAACCAGTGCAGTCCGCGTAGCCCCGACTGTATGTCCTCCCACTTCAGGAGCCCCAATAACAGCCTAGCCGCCGCGTTCTGCACCAGCTGCAACCTCCGGATTCAGCACAGAGGCAGCCCCATGTAGAGGGCATTACAGTAATCCAATCTTGAGGTGACCGTTGCATGGATCACTGTTGCTAGGTCCCGGTGCTCCAGGAAGGGAGCCAACTGCCTTGCCCGCTTAGGTGAAAAAACACCGACTTGGCAGTGGCTGCTATCTGGGCCTCCATTGATAATGAAGGCTCCAGTAGAACTCCCAAGCTCTTGACCTGGTGCGCCGCTTTCAGCAGCACACCGCCAAAAACCGGGAGAGGTATTTCTCTCCCTAGGGCGCCGTGGCCCAAGCAAAGGACCTCTGTCTTCATTGAGTTCAGCTTCAGCCCACTCAGCCTAAGCCAGGTTGCTACGGCCTGCAATGCCATCCATTAGCAGATAGAGCTGAGTGTCATCTGCATATTGATGACACCTGAGCCCATACCTCCGGGCAATCTGGGCAAGGGGGCGCATATAGATGTTAAATAGCATCGGGGAGAGAACTGCTCCCTGCAGCACCCCACAATCTAGTGTGTGCCTCTGGGACAGCTCACCCTCGATTGCCACTATTTGTCCCCATCCCTTGTGGAAGGAGGAAAGCCATTGTAGGGCTAGCCCCCTAACCCCTATGTCGGTGAGGTGGCAGGTCAGTAGCTGATGGTCGACCGTATCAAATGCAGTCGACAGATCTAATAGCATCAGCACCGCCACGCCGCCTCGATCCAGATGCCACTGGAGGTCATCTACCAAGGCGACTAGCACTGTCTCCATCCCATGACCTGGGCGAAAGCCAGACTGGCAAGGGTCTAGGATGGAAGCGTCATACAGAAAACCCTGCAACTGCAACACCACTGCCCTCTCAATAATTTTACCAAGAAATGGTAAATTAGAGACTGGTCGGTAATTTGCCAATTCGGCTGGGTCTGCTGTACTTTTTTTCAGGAGGGGGCGGACCATAGCTTCTTTAAAGGGTGTTGGAAAGCGCCCCTCAGATAGGGATCTATTTATGATGTCCCGTAAAGGACATCTAAGCTCCCTTTGGCAAGGTTTAATCAGCCAAGAGGGGCAAGGGTCCAAATCACAAGTTGTTGGAAGAGAGGATTCCGTCAACTTCCTCCAGGCTGAGTGGGTCGAAGCGATCCAGAATGAACCAATGGCATACCAGAGACAGAGTACAAGCCAATTCTGCGTAGCCCACATCCAACCAATGAAAATCCTAAGATTTGCCACCATGGTAGGCTTTTATTATCTAAAGGATAAACCCCAAATATTAAGACTTTGAAAAGTTGCATGGGCACTCCGTACCACTTAATCATAAATCACCAAAATACATTATAAACTACAGAGAATGGATATATTTGGCTCAGAAGGAAAACACTTTTTAAGTGCACACACAGTGGCTCAGAGCAAAACTACAGTTAAATACAAATAGCACTTCAGCAGCCATTTCTATTATAGAAAAGCAGTTCTGAAAAGAGGAGCACGTTTTGGTTTTATCAAATTATGTATTTATTTGTGAGATATCTTTCTGTTAGTTTTTTCCTGCAATGTGGATCACAATATATATACTTCTGGGATAAAGTCAGTAATTGATTTGCTTTGCTTGTTATTTTGAGTTTCGCAATATATACATCATGTATTTTTTTTTTAAAAAAAAAAACTTTAGGATTTCACATTTAATACAGACCAGCTGTGGACCTTTGTTGATTATTTGTTGATTATTATACTCTGATTTTTTTGTAGTGTTTTATCCCTGCAGATCACTATTTAACGTAAGAGAAGCCATGTTAGATCAGGCCAATGGCCCATCCAGTCCAACACTCTGTGTCACACAGTGGCAAAAATTTTATACACACACACACACACACACACACACACTGTTGCTAATAGCCACTGATGGACCTCTGCTCCATATTTTTATCTAAACCCCTCTTGAAGGTGGCTATGCTTGTGGCCGCCACCACCTCCTGTGACAGTGAATTCCACATGTTAATCACCCTTTGGGTGAAGAAGTACTTCCTTTTATCCATTTTAACCTGTCTGCTCAGCAATTTCATTGAATGCCCACAAGTTCTTGTATTGTGAGAAAGGGAGAAAAGGACTTCTTTCTCTGCTTTCTCCATCCCATGCATTATCTTGTAAACCTCTATCATGTCACCCCGCAGTCGACGTTTCTCCATGCTAAAGAGCCCCAAGCATTTCAACCTTTCTTCATAGAGAAAGTGTTCCAGCCCTTTAATCATTCTAGTTGCCCTTTTCTGGACTTTCTGCAATGCTATAATATCCTTTTTGAGGTGCGGCGACCAGAACTGCACACAGTACTCCAAATGAGACCGCACCATCGATTTATACAAGGGCATTATGATACTGGCTGATTTGTTTTCAATTCCCTTCCTAATAATTCCCAGCATGGCGTTGGCCTTTTTTATTGCAAACGCACACTGTCTTGACATTTTCAGTGAGTTATCTACCACGACCCCAAGATCTCTCTCTTGGTCAGTCTCTGCCAGTTCACACCCCATCAACTTGTATTTGCAGCTGGGATTCTTCGCCCCAATGTGCATTACTTTGCACTTGGCCACATTGAACCTCATCTGCCACATTGATGCCCACTCACCCAGCCTCAACAGATCCCTTTGGAGTTCCTCACAATCCTCTCTGGTTCTTACCACCCTGAACAATTTAGTGTCATCTGCAAACTTGGCCACTTCACTGCTTACTCTCAACTCCAAATCATTTATGAACAAGTTAAAGAGCATGGGACCCAGTACTGAGCCCTGCGGCAGTCCACTGCTTACCGTCCTCGACTGCGAAGACTGCCCATTTATACTCACTCTCTGCTTCCTATTAATTAGCCAGTTTTTGATCCACAAGACGACCTGTCCTTTTACTCCACGACTCTCGAGCTTACTAAGGAGCCTTTGATGAGGAACTTTATCAAAAGCTTTCTGGAAGTCAAGGTAAACAATATCTATCAGGTCTCCTTTGTCTACATGTTTGTTCACCCCCTCAAAGAAATGTAACAGGTTAGTGAGGCAAGATCTTCCCTTACAGTGTCACTATTATGTGTAAACAGACAGCTTATAGCATGTGCTGCAAAACAGAAAGTAGATCTGAGAGGCTTAGATGATCTACCTGACAGCTGGTGGCTGGCTGCCAGAAGGATTGCATCAGCCAAGCAGAGTCAGCAAGACACAGCAAGTTGCTGATTGGCTGTCCCATGTATAAATGTACAGAGCAACTGTGGTGATTGTGGGTTTATGGAGTTGGAGTGCAGCGGAGCATATTGTCAGTCAGGAGAGTGAGTTGGTGTAAATAAATGTATATAGTGGTTTTACAGCTACTGTGTACAGCCTTCATTTTTGCGTCGCTAAGCATCACCCTCTGGGTCTCTCTACGCGCATCGACAGGGATATGGGCCCAGCACGCTTCCGCTGCGCCTAGAACCTGAGACCTGAGAGAAAGGTGGTAAAGGAAGGACGCTGACTTGCTCCAGAGGCTGCCTAGGAGGTGAGACCAGCAGTGGCTGAAAGGAGTCTGAGCAGGATGGCTACAGCAGCAGCTACTGTGCTGGTGGATAAGCTCACCACTACCAACTATAACACCTGGTCGCTGAGGTTAGAGCATTTCCTGAAGAAAGAGGGGCTTTGGGACTGTGTGTCAGCTCCTCCAACTAATCCCACAGCGGCAGAGGCCATCAAGGATCAAAAAGCTCTAGCCAACATCATTCTAAGTGTTGCAGACGACCAGCTGGTGCATGTCCGTGGGCACCAGAAAGCAAAGGAGGCTTGGGAAGCTCTCAAGGCTGTGTATGTGCAGAAGTCAGCCGGCACGCTGATATCCGTATGGAGGAGGCTCTACAGGAAACGTATGCTGGCCGGGGAGTCGATGAGGGACCACCTCGACGGTATGTCTAATTGTTTCCAAGACCTTGAAGCAAGAGGGAAGGCCGTGGCTGACGAAGATAAGGTGTATATCTTATTGAGCTCTCTGGACGAGAGATATGACATGCTGGTGTTAGCATTTGAAGGACAGGATGCTGACAAGCTAACTTTGCCTTATGTGACTGGCAAACTCCTGGCTGAAGAGCAGAGGCAGCTGGAAAGCAAGAGAGAGCAGACTCGAGCCAAGGAAGAAGAGAAGCCGAGGTCTGTCGGGGCTGGTTCCAGCTGGCAAGCCGAGGAGGAGGAAAAAGCTTTACAGGTGCGGAGGAGGCACTGCTATCTGTGTAAACAGCTTGGACATTTACAAAGATTTTGTCCCCAGCAACAGAGGAAGAGCCGGCAGCAGTCTTCAAGGACTCCCCAGGTGACTCTGGTAAGAACTGGTCCGGGACTCCAGAGTCAGCCTTGGGTTGTGGATTCTGGGGCTACTCAGATATTTTGCTGCTGTGAATAGGAGCTTCAAGACTGCAAGCCAGCTGAGCAGAAGACTGTCAGCTTAGCTGATGGGAGACAAGCTAGTGTTCTTTGCCAAGGTGCAGTCTATTTTCCTGGACTGAAACACAGGTTTGAAAATGTGCTATGTGTGCCAGAGCTAGAAACTAACTTGTTAAGTGTCTCTGTTCTGGCAAGAGCTGGGTTTACCGTAGTATTTGATAAGCAGGGCTGTGCAATTTTGAAACAAGGTAAACAGCTGGCTAAAGGCACTCTAAGAGCCAATGTGTATGAGCTCATGCAAAATGTGGGAAAAGCTCATACTGTGTGGAATAGGCAGCCACACAACAGGTGCATCCACAGGCTGCATAGAAGGCTGGGTCACGCCAGCTATAATACAATAAACAAAACTCTGGAAATTTTAGAGGGAGTGAAGGTTGACAAATGCAATGCCTTTTTAGATTGCAATGTTTGTGAAGAATCCAAATCAAAGGCAGTTCCATCGACCAGAAAGAGTGTGCGTGTGTCGGAGAGACCACTCCAGTTAATACATGCCGACCTGGTGGGGCCGTATGCACCCAGTGTTTCTAAAAATAGGTTTGGCTTAATTTTGGTTGATGACCACAGCAGGTTTGCGTGGGTATATGCCATTAAACACAAAAGTGATGTCTGTGCCACCTTCAAATACTGGGCAAAGAGAGTGCAGAAACAGTTAAATGCAAAGATTGCCTCAATTCAGACTGACCAGGGGGGTGAGTTCCTGAATAAAGAGTTTGCCAATTATTTGAGGCAAGAAGGCATAGAGCACAGGGTGGCCAATGTTTCCTCCCCGTGGGAGGATGGGATTGTGGAACGGAAAGGTGGTGTACTCCAAGGTATTTGCCATGCTTTGTTGCAAGATAGTGGGCTAAGGCAAGCATACTGGGGGGAAGCCTTAAAGGTGTCCTGTTATATTTCTAACCGTTTATGGACAGAGGCTATAGACGATATACCCTACAGGGTTTTGTATGGGAGAAAGCCATCCCTAGATCACCTCAGGATATTTGGTTCAAAGGCTTGGGTGAACATCCCTCTGGATAAGAGGAGAAAGGGAGGTCCCAAAGCCAGAAAGCTTGTATTTATAGGGTACCAAAATGGCATGAAGTCCTGGAGGTTTGTGGATAATAATGATTTGATAAGGCTGAGTAGGTCTGCCTCGTTTTGCGAGGATGAAAACTGGTCAAAGATTCATGCCAATGAAATGCCTGGGGAAAATAAACTGCAACTGTCTCTAGAGAGTGAGGAGGGGCAAAAGCCAGAAAGCTCACTGAAGCAGGAGAAAGACAGTGTGAGCAGTAAAGCAGGCAGCAGTGCACAACAGGAGACAGTTGAGGCTGTAAAAAGGGAGCCAGTCAGGGTCTCTGCAAGAGAAAATAAGGGGGTGCCGCCAAAAAGATATGGTGTTGACACTGATGTGAATTATCTGGGCAAGGGAAACAGTTTGCCAGATGCAAAGCCAAAAAGCAGTGTAAGTGCACCAGAGGTACATGTGGATACTTCCTTCACTAGGGAAGAAGGGGGTTATACTTATGTATACGATGACCATCCTAAAACATATCCCAGTGTGCTAGAACTGTTGAATGAGATGGGTCTTGGAGAAGAAGGAGACACCTGAGCAAAGCCTGGAGGAAAGGCTGTAAGCAATAACTGAATTAAAAAGGTTGCAATGTACAATGCATAAGTGCTGGAATGTAAGAGACAATGCTGTAAAATAAAACAAACTTACTGTTTGAATGTATGTATTAAGCTGTAACTGAAAATGATTGTTTGTAAAAACTGAGCTGAGATGTAACAATTTCAAAGCTGTAAATGTCATGCTATGTGTAAAAGCTGTGTTCTGTAAAAAGTCTGTAAGAAATGTAAATGTCCATCTACATGAAACTCCACGGTACTATGTATGTTACTAACAAGTCTGGGAAACAAGCCAGAAAAGAGATAAGGCAAGTGCTCAGTCTGGGCAGAGAGCCATCTGAGGAGATATGGTCAGTCTGGGCAGAGTGCCAACTGATAAGGATGTGCTTGCAGGTTAATTGGCAAGCGGAGAAAAATGTGTGTGTGTCCAGGAAGAATGGCAGTAACTGAACTGTAATGTATATATGGAAAGCTATGTATCAATGTATTGATGAAGAAATGATCAATATGTATAAGCAATGATGTAATGGATGGATGTCAGCACCGCTATAACCTGAGGAGGGGTGTCACTATTATGTGTAAACAGACAGCTTATAGCATGTGCTGCAAAACAGAAAGTAGATCTGAGAGGCTTAGATGATCTACCTGACAGCTGGTGGCTGGCTGCCAGAAGGATTGCATCAGCCAAGCAGAGTCAGCATGACACAGCAAGTTGCTGATTGGCTGTCCCATGTATAAATGTACAGAGCAACTGTGGTGATTGTGGGTTTATGGAGTTGGAGTGCAGCGGAGCATATTGTCAGTCAGGAGAGTGAGTTGGTGTAAATAAATGTATATAGTGGTTTTACAGCTACTGTGTATAGCCTTCATTCTTGCGTCGCTAAGCATCACCCTCTGGGTCTCTCTACGCGCATCGACATACAGAACCCATGCTGAGTCTTCCTCAATAACTCATATTCATCAATGTGCCTACTCATTCTGTCCTTGATAATGATTTCTACCAACTTTCCTGGTATTGAAGTCAGAATGACTGGCCTGTAGTTATCCGGATCTCCTCTGGAACCCTTTTTAAAGATGAGGGTGACATTTGCTACCTTCCAGTCCTCAGGAAAGGAGGCAGATGTCAATGAAAGATTACAGATTTTTGTCAGAAGATCCGCAAGTTCACCTTTGAGTTCTTTCAGAACTCTTGGATGTATGCCATCTGGACCTGGTGACTTATTCGTTTTTAATTTGTCCATCAGTTGTAGGACCTCCTCTCTTGTCACCTCAATCTGGCTCAGGTCTTTCAACACCCCTTCCAATAGAAGTGTTTCCGGAGCAGGCAAACACTTGTCATCTTCCACAGTGAAGACGGAGGCAAAAAATTCATTTAGCTTCTTAGCCATTTCCCTATCCTCCTTCAGTAATCCTTTGACCCCTTGGTCATCCAAGGGCCCCACTGCCTCCCTGGCTGGTTTCCAACTTCTAATATATTTGAAGAAATTTTTATTGTTGGTCTTTATGTTTTTTTGCAATATGCTCCTCATAGTCCCTTTTTGCCTGCCTGATCACAGTCTTGCATTTGATTTGCCATTGCCTGTGTTCCCTTTTATTAATTTCACTTGGACTAGCTTTCCACCGCTTAAAGGAGTCCTTCTTACCTTTTACAGCTTCCATTACTTTGTTTGTTAACCATGCAGGCCTTTTCTTATACCTGTTTGTACCTTTCCTAACTTGTGGTATATATTTTATCTGTGCTTCTAGGATTGTAATTTTAAATGGCCTCCAAGCTTCCCCAAGGGTTTTGACTGTATTTACCTTTCCTTTCAGTTTCCTCTTCACATGCCTCCTCATCTCAAAGAATTTACCCCTTATTATAGTTTAAACCCTATTTAGCTGAGAATGAGATTATCCCATCTAATGTACATTTCCAAGACTGGATTTATATCTGAGTGTATGGTCACTAACAGTTTCTCTGTTGGGGTTATGTACTGGCTTAATGTCACTAATAGCAGGAATATGGTATTTGCCTTCCCTATACTTCGTAGGTTCTGAAAAAAGGCACAAAGATCAATGTTTACAAAGCGGTTGTGATGACAACCCTCATATACGGCTCCGAATCGTGGGTTTTATACCGTCATCACCTGCGACTCCTTGAGCGCTTTCATCAGCGCTGCCTTCGCACCATCCTCAACATCCACTGGAGTGACTTTGTGACCAATACTGAAGTCCTCAAGAGGGCGGAGGTTACAAGCATCGAAGCATTGCTGTTGAAGATGCAGCTGCGCTGGGCAGGGCATATTTCTAGGATGCAAAACCACCGCCTTCCCAAGATTGCTCTGTATGGCGAACTTTCCACCGGCCATTGAAATAGAGGGGCACCAAAGAAGAGGTACAAGGACTCCTTGAAGAAATCCCTTGGCACCTGTCGCATCAACCATCACCAGTGGTCTGACCTAGCCTCAGATCGCAAAGCATGGAGGCACACCATCCACCAGGCTGTCTCTTCCTTTGAGAACGCACGCATAGCTGGTCTTGAGGACAAAAGGAGATTGAGGAAGAATCGCACTGCTACAGCACCAACCCCAAATCAGACTTTTCCCTGCAGCCACTGTGGCCGGATCTGCCTGTCCCGCATTGGTCTTGTCAGCTACCAGCGAGCCTGCAGCAGACGTGGACTACTGCACCCTTCTTAAATCTTCGTTCGCGAAGTCAAGCCGAGAGAGAGAGACTTTGTAGGTATTATCACTTCTTTCCTTTGCCTGTTTTTCCCTAGTGATGTTTTTTTTTAATGAAATAAGAATGTTAAAAAAAAATTGTTTCTAGGATAAGGTAGGGTAGTTGAAAGCACTGCAAAGGCTGGTGGCAGTTTTGGAACAGTATTCCAGTTTGCAATTATTTATTTATTTTACATTGTTTCTATCCCTCCTTTCTGCCATCACAAAGGCCACCAAGGTATCTAACAAAACACGCATAGTAAAATCATTTTTTAAAACCATTAAAATCAACCTCCCTCAGAAACACATACATCATTAATACAATTAAAACAGAGCTAAAATAAGGTCAACAAAATTTTAAAAAACAATGTGGCTCCCAACCGGAGGCAGGCTGCACAGCCTTGTCTCCGGGGGCCGTTCTGCCCCTTCGTAAGGAGGAGGAGCGGGCAGGGCGTTATGGGAGGTGACAGTGGAGCAGGCATGCCTTAACGGCTGTCTCCACTTCTGCCTTCCTGTCTTCACCTCGTGCTCGGGGAGCGGAGAGCTTGGATGAGCTCCTCCTGTCCTGCCTGGCACGGGGCCTTTTGGCGTGTTGGTTTTTGTGCCGTGGCAAGCCGTGGCGGCGATCCCTCGGCTGAGCTTCAGAGGAGGAGCCTGTAGTTCAGTGGTGGCGATGTCCTGGTGGCCGCAGCCGCTTTTGGGTGTCGAGGGACTGAGAGCACCCAGTTTTTGGCTGCGTGCAGGCGGCGGGAGCAGTTTTTGGCATGGTGGTTTGCTGCTGGCTTAGTTCTTTAGCTCAGCCAGAGTTTTTTCTCTGCCCTTTCCCAGGGGTTGTTCCCCCTCTGTAGCTGGGAATATCGGGTCTAGCTTTGGAGCCCTCTTCAATCCCCCCGTCCTGATTGTTGGAGTGGTCTGCACTGTTGCTGGACAGGCCATTTAGGGGGTCTAGCTTTGGGGCCCTCTTCACCCCCCCCCCCATCCTATTGTTGGGGCGGTGGCCATTTTCGCTGCATTGCTTCCCTGTTGCTGGGCAGGGTAGTGGCCATTTTCTCTGCTTATTACTTCCCTGTTGCTGGGCAGGGCGATGGCCATTTTGTGTTAGTCTCTGCTTAGAGCCACACACCCTGCCCCCCCCATTTTTTGCAGGCTAGATATTGGGCTCGCTAGCCATGCCTAAGGGGCAAGGAAAATCAAAGGGCAAGAGCCCTGCACCAAAATCCCAGCCTCGCCGGCCAGTTTCTTATAAGCGCCCGGCGCCTCAGCCTATGTCGTCTGAAGGCGAGGATTACTCCTTTGAGCAGTCTGTATTAGCTAGGTTTGCTGCTTTGGAGGGTTCTAGTGGCAAGCCCCATATCACAGAGGTTGGGGGTAAGAGGGGCGTTTCATCTAAAGCTGTCAAGGCTGCTGATAGGAAACAGTTGCAAGAAGAGATTCTTAACGGCTTGTCTTCTCTTGAGAGCAGGTCCGGCCCTGTTGAGACAGATGGAGCGTCACCTCTCTCGGTGGAAGTTCCTGATGTGGACGCCCGGCAAGGTGTGCAGTTTGGTAGGGGTGAGTCTGTACAGTGCATTAATGTAGCTTGGCCCTGGGGACCATGGGGCAGTCAGATACATTTGGGCCTGTGGCCAATAGCCAGTCTGCAGTGTTTACTAATCCTCAGCCTTGGGCTTGGGGTTTTAATTCAGCTAAGCCTCTAGCATCTTGAGGTGGCCTGCTTGGCTAGTTTTCTGGACTATCCTCAGCCCCTTGCGGTGGCTGGGGTTTCTCTTATCCCTGGGGTCCATCTTACTCTTTGGTGCCTGCTAAGGCCTTATCTTTTGGTGATCTGGCTCTTCCCTTAGGGGATCACTTGTTGCCAGCCACCAAGGATAAAATATTAAAGGGTGGATTTGTCGACCTTTTTTCTCTGCTCTACAGGGAGCTTGAGAAAAAGGATGAGGACCTTGATGATAGGGAAAAGGAGAAAATCAAACGGCGTAAAATTGATAGGACCTGGGCAAATTGGGTGCCCAGTTTCATTATTTACACCGGAATAATTTCCAGGTCTCATCCATGGAGGGCCACTTCCCTTTCCCAGTATTTTGATATCAAATACAAGAGCTACACCAGCTTTAGTGGCCCTGCCTCGTTTCAGTACAAAGAGGACTTCAGGATGAGGGCCGCCTTGAACCCATCCCTTCAATGGGATCAAATTCAGCCACAGTTGTGGCTGCAGGTTATGTCTCCAGCGAGTCCTAATCTCTGAGATAGGTCAGACAGCAGCCATGTTGTGCAGTGCACAGCCGCTGCTTCTGGTTACCGCAGTAATGCAGGGCAGGCGGTTCAACCCCGCTTGCTCTGCTGGGAGTTTGGGTCGCAGGGGGTGTGTGGAAGGAAAAACTGCCCATTTAAGCACGAGTGCCCTCTGTGCGGAGGGTATTGCTCTTTTACGAATTGTTCCCAGGGTAAACCCAGGAGGGGGCTGTGCAGGCAGGGCTCTGGTGGGACAAATAAGCCTTTTGGAAAAGGGCCCCAGCCCAATAAGGGTGACAGTGCTTGAGGCCTGGCTCCGTAATTATCCTAAGGTTGAGGATAGAGTTTACTTGTTTAACGGTTTTAAGTTCAGTTTCAGAATTCCTTGTCAGGGACCTAGAAGGCTGTTTATGGCCAATAACCTGAAGTCAGTTACAGGTATGGAGCATACAGTTCGACAAAAAATAGGGAAAGAATTGGCTGAGGGCAGGGTGATTGGTCCATTTCTTGCACCTTCTGTGAGTTCTCTGCGGGTCTCTCCTTCGGGCATTGTGCCTAAAAAGTCCCAGGGGAGTTTAGATTAATCCACCATTTATCTTACCCTCGTGGGGAGTCGGTGAACGAAGCCATACCCGAGGTATTGTGTACCTTGCGGTACACATCTTTTGATGCAGCGGTTCACATGGTGAGGCGCTCTGGGGTGGGTGCTGAGTTGGCGAAATGCGATATAAAGTCTGCCTTTCACCTTCTCCCTGTTCATCCTTTGGATTTTGAATTGCTGGGTTTCCAGTTTGATGGGCAGTTTTACATGGATAGGGCCTTGCCCATGGGGTGCTCTGTTTCTTGTGCTGCGTTCAAGCGCGTTAGCTCTTTTTTAGAATGGGGTGTGTGCTGTAGGGCTGGTTTAAGCAATGCGCTTCTTTACCTTGATGACTTTTTGTTTGCCAGCTCCTTGGGCTCCGGCCAGTGTGCCCGCTTGCTGGTGGCCTTTACAGCACAGTCTGAGGAGTTGGGAGTACCCCAAGCCTATGAGAAGACAGAGGGCCCTACCCAGCAATTGACATTGGGGAGGGATGGTGGCTCATTGGTAGAGCATCTGCTTGGGAAGCAGAAGGTCCCAGGTTCAATCCCTGGCATCTCCAAAAAAGGGTCCAGGCAAATAGGTGTGAAAAGCCTCAGCTTGAGACCCCGGAGAGCCGCTGCCAGTCTGAGAAGACAATACTGACTTTGATGGACCAAAGGTCTGATTCAGTATAAGGCAGCTTCATATGTTCATATGTTGACATTCTTAGGTGTTGAACTGGATTCCTTGCAGCAAACCTCTCACCTCCCAGGGGGAAAAAATGTTGAGGGTCCAGGGGCTGGTTGCCCAGTTTTTGTTGCAGTGGAATGCAACCTTGAAGGAGTTGCAGCAGTTAGTGGGACACCTAAACTTTGCTTGTAAGGTGGTCGCTCCTGGTCATCCTTTCTTGAGGAGGCTGTGTGATGCAATGGCTGGTATACGCCAGCTGCATCACAGAATTAGGATTTCCAGATGCATATGGGAGGACCTCTTCTTGTTGCAGGATTTTTTGACCTCATTTAATGGTGTCTCCTTTTGGATGGAGGATTTGAGGTTGGAAGCCGAGCTTCAAATTACATCCGATGCTGCAGGGTCCTTGGGATTTGGCGTCTATTTTCATGGACACTGGTGCGCCTATGGAATGGGTAGATGCCGGGTGAACCAGGGACTTGACCTTCTTAGAGTTCTTCCCGATCTTGGTGGCCATTTGGTTGTGGGGAAATGAGTTGGCAGACCACACAGTCCACTTTTGGTGTGATAATTTAGCTGTGGTGCATGTCATTAATTCCCTCACTTCTAAATCACCCAGGGTTATGAGGTTAGTTCGGGCTTTCACACTGCAATGCCTGCAGCGGAATATTTTATTTTTTGCCAGGCATGTGCCTGGGGTGGATAATGGGGTGGCTAACGCTCTCTCTCGCAAACAGATGCAGAGGTTTTGTCAGCTCGCCCCAAATGTAGATCTTCTTACAAGGATGCCCCTGGAGATTTGGAAGATTGGCGGGTCGAGGTTGGCAGAGCGATAAGTATCACTATTGCTCCTAGCACTAGAAAATCATACACGGCAGTGAGCCAGTTTGAGAAGTTTAGGAGCACCGTAGGTTACAGCATGGAATGGCCTCCTCCAGTGGAGCATTTACTTCACTATTGTGTATCATTGCAGTGCAAGGGCCAGGCAGTTCGATCCATTTGGGGCCGGTTGTCTGCTTTGGCTTTTGCCAGTAAAGCCATGGGGTTACAGGAACTAACTAGTGATTTCCACATTCGGAAGATGCTCAAAGGGTGGGCCAGAGAGGCTGGGGTTAGGTCGGATGCAAGGCAGCCAATTTCACCTGTAATTCTTAGGGGTTTACGGTCAGTCTGGGGCCAGGTGTGTCAGTCGGAGTATGAAACACTTCTCTTTCATGCTGCCTCCCTGGTGGCATTTTTGGGGACTCTCTGGGTGAGTGAGCTGGTAGCTCAGTCCAGAGGGGATGTTTCTGGAAGGGCCTTATTGGCCCAAGACATTCACATTGCTGATGGAGCGGCATATATCACAGTGCATCATTCTAAGACTGACCAGCTGCAGCAGGGGAACACTATTAGTTTGCGCACCTGTTCCGAGGGAGAACTGTGTCCTGGCTGCCTGCGGTTCTGGGGCTGGTCTGTTGTTCCGGCATCAGTTTTGGTCTCTGATTGTCAAAGCTCTCACCAGGCTTGGCCTAGCGGGGATTAAGTTTGGCATTCATTCATTCCGCATAGGGGTGGCTTCTACTGCAGCAGCTCTGGGGTACTCCCCATCGTCCATTCAGAAGCTTGGTAGGTGGCATTCCTCGGCCTATAAAGGCTATGTCCGCCCTCTGGTGCTGCAGTAATTGGCATCAGGTTATTGAGGGTGTGATTATTCACTGTTTTCTTCTTTTCTCAGGTGCTGTTGTCCGTGGGGAGAGACAACGCATCCTCATATGTGGGCACAGCTTCGTGTTCTGGGCTGCCCATAGGGCCAGGAGGACTTCGGCCGGGTCACAGCTGGGGCTCAGCAAGTGGGCTACCATAGAGTGGCGTGGATGGCGGGGTCTCCATTGGTCGGGCCTGTTGCCCTTGCTTTTTGAAAACGTTCATGTTTTGCCACCACATGTTATGGTGACACATTTGGGAGGAGACGATCTAGGCTTGCTCAAGGGTAAAGCCCTTGTTCTACAGGCCAAGGATGACTTTCGAGTCATTAGGAGTTGTTGGCGTCAGGTTTTGATTGTGTGGTCTGCCATGATCCTGCACCAGGTATGGCGTGGGGTATGGGATCCACGGGCGATTGAGAGAGAGCTCACCGCGAAGCCAATTTAGAAATTTGGGCCACTTTCTCCCTCATCCTGGGATCCATGCTGATTGCATGGATTTATACAGGATTGATGGCGTCCATCTTTCCGATAAGGGAAACGACGCTTTTTTGGATGATTTAAACCTTGGGCTTCGGGAAGTGCTAGGCATTTAGTGGGAGCAGCTGCCTAAGCAGAGGCTTGGTCTCGCAGTGGCTGGGTTTTTTGCCTAACTTCCATTATGCAGCTTGGTGAGCACCAATAGCACTCCAGTTTTGGGGCATTGGGTCTAGCTAAATAATTCCTGGCCTGTGCAGACTAGTTGAGTGATGAAGCAGACTGCATGGATTGATCCACCCTTCAGCCGTATGGATGGGGGCTGGAACTCCAGGGCATAACCTTTGCTAGGCCTGCCGGGTACGAGCCATGCATTTTGGCTATACCTAGGGGCAGGGTGGATTGCTCGTCATGTGGCAGGGGAGGAGTATTTTGTCCCCTGGCCCTGCCATGCTGCCTGTTATGTTTATAGCCCTTGTTGTTAATTTAATAATAAAGAAAGTGGCCCTTAGTTACCCAAACCCTTGTGTCCATCTCTTCCTTCAGTCTATGGGGGCAATGCAGCTCCCAACCGTAGGCAGGCTGCACAGTCTTCTCTCCGGGGGCTGTTTTGCCCCTTCGAAAGGAGAAGGAGCAAGCAGAGCATTATGGGAGGTGAGGGTGGGGCAGGCATGCCTTAATGGCTGTCTCCACTTCTGCCTCCCAGTCTTCGCCTCGTGCTTGGCCCACTCTCCCGCCCTTGAGGCAGTGTGGCGATAATTGGTTGCTCTTAATTTATAGGGGACCGGGTTGGAATTTTTTCAACTCCTCCTGTTTGGCTGTTGGAAGCAGTGTTTTTCTCCTACCTCACACTGCTTGTAAAAGGGATTGTGGAATTGGCTACGGTGTGGCGGGTTTAAGTAAGCTGGTCACTTTCAGGCTGGCTGGGTTTTTTGCCTAACTTCCATTATGCAGCTCGGTGAGCACCAATAGCACCCCAGTTTTGGGGCACGGGGTCTAGCTAAATCATTCCTGGCCTGTGCAGACTAGTTGAGTGATGAAGCGGACTGCCTCGGGTTTGCATGGATTGATCCGCCTTCAGCCATGCAGATGGGGGCTGGAACTCCAGGGCATAACCTTTGCTAGGCCAGCTGGGTATGAGTCATGCATTTTGGCTATACCTAGGGGCAGGGTGGCTTGCCGGTCATGCAGCAGGGGAGGGGTATTTCATCCCCTGGCCCTGCCATGCTGCCTGTTATGTTTATAGCCCTTGTTGTTAATTTAATAATAAGTAAGTGGCCCTTAGTTACCCAAACCCTTGTGTCCATCTCTTCCTTCCGTCTGCGGGGGCAATTAAAATATTGATCAGGAAGCAGGGATCACTGTTTGTTTGTTGTTCAGTCGCACAGTCGAGTCCGACTCTTTGTGACCCCATGGACAAAGTCATGCCAGGCCCTCCTGTCTTCCACCATTCTCCAACGTCTGCTCAAATTTGTGTTTGTTACAACAGTAACGCTGTCCAGCCATCTCATCTTTTGCTGTCCCCTTCTTCTTTTGCCTTCTGTCTTTCCCAGCATCAGGATCTTCTTCAATGAATGCTCCCTTTTCATTTGATGGCCAAAGTATTTGAGCTTCAGCTTCAGCATCTGACCTTCCAGGGAACAGTCTGTGTTGATTTCCCTTAGGACTGACTGATTTGATCTTCTTGCAGTCCAAGGGATTCTCAAGATTCTTCTCCAGCACTATCTCAAAAGCATCTTATTCTTCTGCACTCGGCCTTCCTTATGGTCCAGCTCTCACAACCATACATTACTACTGGGAATACCATCGCTTTGACTATATGGACTTTTGTTGGCAGGGTGATGTCTCTACTTTTTATTATACTGCCCAGGTTCGCCATAGCTGTCCTCCCAAGGAGCAAACGTCTTTTAATTTCATGGCTACAGTCACCATCTGCAGTGATCTTGAATCCCAGAAATGTGAAGTCTGTCACTGAAGAAAGGTTGAAACGCTTGGGACTCTTTAGCTTGGAGAAACGTCGACTGTGGGGTGACATGATAGAGGTTTACAAGATAATGCATGGGATGGAGAAAGTAGAGAAAGAAGTACTTTTCTCCCTTTCTCACAATACAAGAACTCGTGGGCATTCGATGAAATTGCTGAGCAGACAGGTTAAAACGGATAAAAGGAAGTACTTCTTCACCCAAAGGGTGATTAACATGTGGAATTCACTGCCACAGGAGGTGGTGGCGGCCACAAGCATAGCCACCTTCAAGAGGGGTTTAGATAAAAATATGGAGCAGAGGTCCATCAGTGGCTATTAGCCACAGTGTGTGCATATATATATATATATATATATATATATATATATATATATATATATATATATATATATATATATATATATATATATATATATATATATATATATATACACATACACATTTTTTTGCCACTGTGTGACACAGTGTTGGACTGGATGGGCCATTGGCCTGATCTAACATGGCTTTTCTTATGTTCTTACTGAGGGAATGCCAAACAATGCAAAAAAAGGTCTTCACCTACTGACAGAAGATGGTGACAGAAAGTGACAGATTAGTCTCCTTGTGAAAAGAGATCCAGAGCTTTAGGACTACTACTTGGAAGGCAAACAGTGTTAGTTTGTTTTAGCCTGAATTCCATGAATGGTGAATGTCCACTGTGTATCATATTGCATAAATAAATTTGGATCTTTAGAGTTGTTTTCTATAAAATTAGTGAAGACAAAGGCAAACATAGTGGGATAACTGGCATAATTCCTCCTCTATTAGCACACTGTCCAATAGCATCCCAAAAATTTTGTTAAAGAGAATTGTACTGAAACAATGCTTTAGCTTCTCTTTCCCACTGAGAAACAAACACAGCAGGAGAACCAATGAAACCTGCAGGATAAAGATACTTTCCTAGTATTAATAATGGTTTATTAGCCCCACTTCCGGACCCACAAATATGATAGTCATACTGAGAATATTTTCTGCAGAACCAGAAGTGTGAATCATAAGGAGAAAAGAAGACATAAAAATATTGGAAAAGATTTTAAAAATCCACCTGTATTTTGTAATCTGGCAGTAATAACATTTGTTCCTGAAGATGTAATCCACTCATGGTTGTTTATAGATGGTTATCTGTTGCCTCTGCCCACTGCTATCTCCCTCCCTTTCTTTTCTTAGGCAGTCATCAGTTCCATAAGCTTTATTTGAATGAAACTGTGTGTTTTCGGAAAGCAAGCATGGAACAAAGAAACTATTCCTTAAAGCAAAACTCCCAGACAAAGCTGTTAATCAAATTGAATGCTGGTGCCTGATGGAGAGGCATGGTTTACCTACAGAAAACAAATTCAGGAGTTTCATAAATTTCAAGTGTCTTTTACCCTTTTCTGTTTCTAGTACAGAAAATTCTCAGTCTTTGTCCTCCTGAGTCAGGAAAACATCTTAAGGTGAATAAACAGATATCAAATTGGTGATAGAGCCTTTGGCAAATACACTAGAGATGCTACAAAATGAAATCTAAGGTTGCTATGAAATGGATCCTGTCACAGTGAGACTGCAAGGTAATAGCCATCACTTCTCTACAATTCTTTTCTTATGGTTCTTTATTACACCGTTAACATAAACGTTGAGAGTCCACTTTTATTTTCTGTTCGTGGTATCTTTCACTTTAACTTCTCCATCACTGATCATCCTGAGGCTATTTCAGTGGAGTTTGGAAGACGCATGCTTTCTGCATTTTAGAGTTTTCTTTTACCCTGTCTGTATATTCCCAGTCTCCTTTCCTTTCATTAGTCTGGAGTCCTTTTCTGGATGGAGGTACAAATTGAAACTTTCTACAAATATTGTCTACTGCACATTCAGAAAATGGATGCCCTGCTACTATATTAATTAATTAATTAATTAATTAATTAATTAATTAATTAATTACTTCGCATTTATATCCCGCCCTCTCCGCGAGCGGACTCAGGGCGGCTCACAACAGTATAAAAACAATCAATCCAATAAAACATATAAAACCATAATTTACATATATCAACTTTAAAACCATTCTATAGCGCTATTTCAGTCCAGTATAGGCGGAGTGACTTCTCGACTATGATCGCCAGCATTCTGTAGGATGTCCGGTGGTGGCCCTTTTTTGATCAAACCGCAAAAGCCTGTTTAAACAATTCGGTCTTACAGGCCCTGCGGAACGCAGACAAATCCCGCAGGGCCCTTATAGCTTCTGGGAGGGTGTTCCAAAGTTCTGGTGCTGCCACCGAAAAAGCCCTGGATCTTGTTGTACATAGCCTGGCTTCTTTTGGGCCAGGGGCAGACAACAGATTTTTTGTCCCTGATCGCAGTGCTCTCTGGGGGATATATGGGGAAAGGCGGTCCCGTAGATAGGCAGGTCCCTGACCATAGAGGGCTTTAAAGGTTAATACCAACACCTTGAAGCGAACTCGGAACACAACAGGCAACCAGTGCAGCTCTCTCAGCACTGGCTGAATGTGCTCCCGTTGCGGTAGCCCCATTAACAGCCGTGCCGCAGCGTTCTGCACTAGTTGTAGTCTCCGGGTTAGCGTCAAGGGTAGCCCCATGTAGAGAGCATTACAGTGATCTATTCTTGAGGTGACCGTAGCATGGATTACCATCGCTAAGTCGTTGCGCTCCAGGTAAGGGGCCAGCTGCCGTGCTTGCCGAAGGTGAAAGAAGGCAGATCTAACAGTGGCTGCCACCTGAGCCTCCATTGTAAGGGAGGACTCAAGAAGCACGCCTAAGCTCTTGACCTTAGGGACCGGTATCAGTGGTGCCCCATCAAGGGCCGGCAGCTGGATCTCTCTCCCCGGACCGCCCCAACCCAGGTAGAGAACCTCCGTCTTTGTCGGATTCAATTTCAGCCGACTCAGTCTGAGCCAAGAAGCCACGGCTTGTAATGCCAGGTCTAGATTTTCCAGGGTACAGTCAGATTGGCCACCCATCAATAGATAGAGCTGGGTGTCATCCGCATATTGATGGCAACCCAGTCCGTACCTCCTGACAATCTGGGCAAGGGGGCGCATATAGATGTTAAATAGCATCGGGGATAGGACCGCTCCCTGCGGCACCCCACAGCTAAGAGAGTGCCTCTGTGATGCTTCCTCCCCTATCACCACCCTTTGTCCTCGATCTTGGAGAAAGGAGGTCAGCCACTGTAAGGCAGATCCCTGAATCCCATATCGGCAAGGCAGCTAGTCAGTAGCTGATGGTCAACCGTGTCAAAAGCGGCTGACAGATCTAATAACAACAGCACCGCAGAGCCGCCCTGATCCAGATGTCGCATAAGGTCATCTATGAGAGCGACCAAAACTGTCTCCATCCCGTGACCTGGCCGGAAGCCGGACTGGAATGGATCCAGTGCGGAAGTGTCCTCCAGGAATCCCTGCAGCTGAATCGCCACCACCCGCTCTATGAACTTACCCAGAAAGGGAAGGTTTGACACCGGCCGATGGTTCGCCAATATGGCCGGGTCTGCTGATGGTTTTTTTAAGAGGGGATGGACCACTGCCTCTTTAAGAGGTGTGGGAAAGATCCCTTCGATCAGGGACCTGTTGATAATGTCCTGTAGTGGTTCACGCAGCCACGTTTGGCTAGCCTTTATAAGCCAAGATGGGCACGGATCTAACCTACAGGTCGTAGGGTGCACAGCTGCAAGGATCCTGTCGACTTCCTCCAGACTGAGTGGACCGAAGGAGTCCAGAATTTGGACCAGAAAACGTGCTCGATGCCCCAAGTTCATCTACTGTGTTAATTATAGCGGGTAGGTCGTGTCGGAGCGACGAGACCTTATCTGCGAAAAAGCTCGAAAAAGCCTCACAGCCTATTTCCAATTCTCTATTATTTTGTTTGCCCTGCGGCAATTCCGTTAATGACCGAATTATACTAAACAATTGTGCTGGGCGCGAGGTCGCAGATGCGATTCTGGACGCAAAGTGATCCTTCTTTGCAGTCCGAATGGCCATCTCATAGGTCCTCATAAATGACCTATATGATGTTCTCGTAGCTTCGTCACAAGCGTGGCGCCATTGTCTCTCTAGTCGTCTTAATCGTCGCTTCATCGATCGCAGCTCCGGGGTATACCATGGAGCGGATCGTGATCGAGGATGAAGAGGACGTCGGGGAGCGATTTCGTCGATGGCCTCGGAGAGCTGATTATTCCAGGTCTCCACTAGCTCATCCAACGTAATGATGGTAGATACTTCAATATTTGTTTTCTTTTTTTCATTTCATTGCTTAACTAACCTCACATCAAGGATTCGAATCAGCCAAAATTATAAATATGAAGATATATATATATGAGATCATTAAAATTAAAGTATGTAACTAAACTGCTTCCTTTTATTGCCAGAGTCCCAGCCAACAAGCAGCCCACTAGATTCATTTATATTTTGTGTTTTAATTACCATTGTTCATTCAGTGCCATGGAAATATCCTTTTGTCCCTTCTTTTATTTCCCTTGGAACTTCAAGAATAAATAACCTCCTCCACTTTGGCCCAGGCTAGCCTGATCTCATCAAATCTCAAAAGCTAAGCTGGGTCAGCCCTGGTTAGTATTTGGGATGGGAGATTCACAGAATTCCAGAATCTCTATGCAGAGAAAGGGAATGGCAAACCACCTGTATTAGTATGAATAATATTTATTGTATTTAGCCATAGGCCATTACAAACCAAGGATAAAATCGATGTAACATAATTGTATAAAATGTAATAAGATGTATAATAAAATAAAACCATTAATCCATGAGTCTGAATAAGACAAACACCACTTCTATTACTCTTTTGCCTTGAAAACTCTAGGGCAGGGGTGTCGAACTCATTTGTTATGAGAGCTGGATCTGGCATAAATGAGACCTTGTCAGGCCGGGCCATGTGTGTACCTATCTAAGATTAGGTAGCAGAGATATACACTTTATAAAGGACACAGACAAACACAAATATTTTTTTTAAAAAAAATGCTTAAAACATTAGCACTTGGTTTTAAAGGTGCTTTCTTTGTATTTCTCCCATGGAATCCAGGAAAATGGGCAAAGGAAGCTCTGGCTCTTTCCATCCTTCCCCAGGGGACCAGGAAGGGAAGGAGCTTCAGCCAATAGAAGGAAGAGAGGCTTGACTCAGTAGCTCTGTTGCACAATTGAGAGAGCCTGGCAAAACAAGCTATTCCTTCCCCTTCCTCCCCAAGGGAGGAGCCTCAGCCAACAGAGAAAATATAGGCTTTGCTCTGTGCGATGGAGTAAGCCTTGCAAAGCAAGCTGTTGTGCAGAAGGAAGCAAGAGAGATAGAAAAGGAAGCAAATGATACCCAGTTGCTTGGGGGCCTGACAGGAGCCCTCTGGGGGCCTGATTCAACCCCTGTGCCACATGTTTGACACCTCTGCTCTACGGGGTTGCCATGTCAGCTGTGGCTTGATGGCATTTTACACACACACACACACACACACACTTGCCCTGTGATATTTTTATTTTTGCACAAAGAGAATCGGGTGCTTGCAGCCTGCAGCGTAGCCTCTAGGCTGCAGAGGCATGAGTTTGCCTCCCCACACGGGGAGAGACAGAAGGCATCCATTTAGGCACGCAGGCTGGGAGGCGTGGTTTGGCTGATTAACAGCCAGACCTGCGCTCCCCTCAGTCTGCGCTGGGTGCAACGATCGGCGGACGTCTTCGGGAGGCTTCCTTGGCTTTGGGCGTTCTTTTCAGCGTCGGATCGGTCTGCAGCAATTCGGAGGCTCCGGCAGCATTTCGGAACGTGTTCGGGGAAGCCTTGTCTGTTGCTGGGGCTTCTCCGCTCTGTGGCTGAATTTTCTTGGGAGTTTGGAGTGTGGTAATCCTGGCTTGGGCTCCTGGGGCCACAGATTGTCCTGGGCTGATCATGAGGGCGGTGTTGGCACGTCCCTTTGGGGGGAATTGATTGGAGCAGCATTGGGTTATCCCTCTTGCTCTTGGGTTTGTTTTTTACTTGCTGTTTGTCAGGTGGGGTTAGTAGAGGGGCTGGATTGCAACCCTTGGGGCGGCCCCTTAGGGTTTTTTTCTTCAAGGTGCTGTTGGGGCTTGGTGTGTGGCCATTTTAAATCCCCCTCTTTTGCTTGGTGACAGGACTGCTTCAGGGAGCCGTTTGGGCTGGGTGAGCAGCCATTTTATTTTTTGCAGTTTTTACTGGTAACAGGACGGTTTGGTGCTGTTGCTGGGGCTGGGTTAGCAGCCATTTTAGGTTCTCCCCTCCCCTTTTTTCTGCCTGGCAACAGGGCGGTTGGCCATTTTGGGGCTCTTTCAGAAAGGGTGTGGCGGCAGCCTTTTTTCTATCTCTCTGGGGGTTGGCGCTTTGTTTATTGGGGGAGCATTCATTTATTCCTATTGCAGGTGGTAAGGGATCTGGGAAGTCAAAAGGCAAGAAGCCGGTGCCCAAAGCACCTAAGGCACTGCCTAAAAGACCCCCATCTCCTGCTTCTTTGTCGGATGAGGAGGGTGATAGGGTGGTTGAGGCAAATATTTTGAGCAGGTTGCAGGTGCTTGAGCAAGCGTCGGGTCTGCTTTGCCCTGGTGGTTTGAGCGGCGAGGGGACGTCTAGAAGGGGTCACCAGGCTAACATTTTAACAAGACTTTCTCTCCTCGAGGGCAGGTCGGCTGGTACAACTCTGAATAGGGATGCTGGGTCCGGTGGGGCAGATGTGGGAGCGTCGGCGGCTGCTGGAGCTTTTGGTTTGGGGACGGCAGGTGTTCCTTCTGGATGGTCTGGTAAGTGGGCAGGTAATTTGCAGTCTGGAGGGGGGCAGGCATGGCCTTGGGGTCCTTGCGGTCATGCATTGATGGCTGGACAGGGTTACCCCATGTCCAGTTCAGGCATGTCTACGGCTCTGGGTCTGGGTCCCCTTTTTCTTGGCCTGGGTTTAGTGGGCAAGGGGGTCCTTGTGGGGTGTGTGCGAGTGTTGGTCCCATGAGTATGGCTAGTCCCTTTATGGGCGCACCTTCCCTTTATGGGATGGTGCCTTTTACTTCTTTGCCCTTTGGGGACATCGCCCTACCGTTAGGTGACCACCTGCTACCCGTTATGCATGAGAAAATATTAAAAGGAGAGTATGTCGATATTTTTTCCTTACTCTTTAAAGAGTTGGAAAAAAGAGAAGGATGATTTAGATGATAAAGAGAAAGAAAAGTTGAAGAAGTTGAAGGTGGACAAAACCTGGGCCAATTGGCTTCCAGGTTTTTGTATCTATGTGGGGGTGATCACCCGGGCTCAGCCTTGGAGGGCTGCCGCCCTCTTTCAGTATGTGGACATCATATATAAGGGTTACACAGTGTTTAGTGGCCCTGCATGGCTACACTATGACGAAGAGTTCCGGATGAGGGCTGCCCTTTACCCATCTTTTCCGTGGGACAGGATTCACCAGCAGCTTTGGCTGCAGGTTATGTCCCCTGCTAGGCCTAATTTGCGTGATCGCTCCGACAGTGGCCATCTGGTAAATAGGTCCTCCTCCGCTGCTTTGGCTTCGTCAGGCTCTCCCCGTGGTGCTGCGGGGCAGGCGGTTCAACCCCGCATGCTCTGCTGGGAGTTTGGGTCCCTGGGGGTGTGCAACCCCTTGTGTGGGGGCTCACATGCATTTGACAGCTGCTCCAGAGCCAGGGGGCGTAAGAACCCAAAGAAGCCTGAGGGAAGTGGAGGAGCTTTTCCAGCTAAAAAAGGGTCCCAGCCCAATAAGGGTGGGGCCCCTTGAGTGGTGGCTGGCGAGGTATCCTAGAAGAGCCGATAGTTTGTATTTGTTGGAAGGTTTTAAGTTTGGTTTCAGATCCCATTTCATGGGCCTAGAGTTCCTTTCATTTCAGGAAACCTTAAGTCTGTTCTGGGTTTGGAGCAAGTTGTGAGGGATAAAATCGCCAAGGAGCTGGTCGAAGGAAGGGTATTGGGCCCCTTTTCACGGCCCCCAGTGAGTACTCTTAGAGTCTCTCCTTTGGGGGTGGTACCTAAAAAGACGCCTGGTGAATTTCGTTTGATTCACCATTTGTCTTTTCCAAAGGGTAAGTCTGAATTATGGGATCCCGGAGCATTTATGCTTGGTTAGATATACCAGTTTCAACCAGGCCACTGCTGTTGTGCAGAGTTGTGGGGTTGGAGTGGAATTGGCAAAATGCGACATTAAGTTGGCCTTTCGCCTTTTACCTGTTCACCCTGCGGACTTTGAGCTGTTAGGCTTTTGTTTTGAAGGGCAATTTTAAATGGACAGGGCATTGCCAATGGGCTGTTCTGTGTCATCTTCGGTTTTTGAGCGTTTCAGCACTTTTTTGGAATCGGCTGTGCGGGAGAAAGTGGGTTTGCAGAAAGTCGTTCATTATTTGGATGACTAACTCTTTGTGGGTCCGGCAGGGTTGGGGCACTGTGGTCAGCTGCTGTCTGGCTTTGCTGAGCTGGCAGAGGAGCTTGGGGTTCCTTTGGCGCCTAAGAAGATGGAGGGTCCAACCCAGAGGTTGACCTTTTTGGGGATTGAGATCGACACTGTGGCTCAGTTGTCTAGGGTGCCCGTTCAAAAAATTGTGGAGCTTCGGGCTAGGATTTTTACCTTTCTCCTTAAGAAGAAAGTTACGTTGTTGAAGTTGCAGCAGCTAGTTGGGCACCTTAACTTTGCTTGCAAGGTGGTTGCTCCTGGTAGGGCTTTTCTTAGAAGGCTGTGCGATGCTATGGCAGGTTTACGCTTGCCTCAGCATAGAACTAGGGTCACCAGCAGCATGAGGGATGATTTGGGGGTTTGGCAAGAATTTTTGGAGTCCTTTAATGGAGTCTCTTTTTGGAGGGACGACATGAGGCTTGAAGCTGAGCTCCAGGTCATGTCTGATGCTGCTGGATCCTTAGGTTTTGGGGTCTATTTTCACGGACATTGGTGCGTGGATAGTTGGCCTGATTCCTGGGTACGGGCAGGTGTGAACCGAGAGCTTACGCTTCTCGAGTTCTTTCCCATTTTAGTTGCGGTTTGACTGTGGGGGAAGGATATGGCCAATCACACTGTGCATTTTTTGTGTGCTAATATGGCGGTAGTCCATGTCATTAATTCCCTTTCATCCAAATCCGGGTGGGTTATGAGGTTGGTGAGGGCCTTCACTCTGCACTGTTTGCGGCTTAACATTTTGTTTTTAGTCAAAAAACATGTTCCTGGGGTGAGTAACGGGGTGGATGATGCTCTATCTCATAAACAGATGGAGAGGTTTCGTCAGCTGGCCCCGGAGGCCGACAGGGATAAGATGGCAATGCCCCAGGAGCTATGGCTGATTGGAGAGCCAAAGCCTGCAGAGCAATAGGTCTAGCCATTGCGCCTAGCACTCGGAAGTCTTACGAATGGGCTGTGCAGCAGTTTGAAGACTTTAGGGCTGAGGTAGGATATTGGAAAGTTTGGCCCCTCCCAGTGGAGGAATTGCTCCATTATTGTGTGTCGCTGCGAGGTAAGGGGTTGACTGTGCAATCAATTAGGGGGCACCTGTCTGCACTGGCCTTTGCCAGTAAGGCGCTAGGTTATAAGGAGGACACAGCAGACTTCCGTATTTGAAAGATGCTGGAGGGGTGGTCTAGGGAGGTAGGTCCTAGGTTGGATATGCGGAATCCGGTGTCTCCGTCAATTCTGCGTGGTTTGAAGAGGGTATGGGATGGGGTATGTGTTTTGTTGTTCAAGGCATGCTTGTTTCATGCTGCGTCCTTGGTAGCCTTTTTGGGGGCTCTTAGGGTGAGCGAGCTGGTGGCTCAGTCTAGAAACGATGTTTCTGATAGGGCTCTGCAGTTGGGGGATTTACAGCTGTCTGGGGGTAAGGCACTCATAACTGTCGGTTGTTCTAAGATGGATCAGCTGCAGCGGGGTACAGTGCTCGAGCTTGGTAGTTGCTCAGAGCCTGATTTGTGTCCAGTGGCAGTTTTGGCTGCTTATTTGGCAGCTTGGGGTAGCCAAGATGGGGTTTTGTTTATTCATTTGGATGGTGGCCCATTGACGAAGCACCAATTTTGGGCGGTGACGTCCCGGGCTTTGGGTGAGTTGTGACTGTCTGGGGTGCAGTTTGGGACCCACTCCTTTAGAATTGGGGCAGCCTCAAATGCTGTGGCAATGGGGTATCCTTCCACCTCTATTCAGAGGTTGGGTCATTGGCATTCATCAGCTTATAAGGCCTATGTGCGACCTTTACTTAGGCCATGAATGAATCGGGTTTGGAGTATGTTTTGTTCTGTTGGTGTTTAACTGTTTTCTCTTTTTAGATGCTGTTGTTCCTGGCCAGAGGACCCGGAGCCGAGTTCTCATCTGCAACCATAGCCACGCAAGTTCATGATTTTTCCCATCATTTCTTTTGCCATAAATCTTATAACCACATCTCTTGGCAGATTGTTCTTTTTTGCATAGAGTGAGTTCACTCTATACATATAATCATACATATTTCTATTCCCTTCGGGATTTTCCTCCAAAAATTCTGCAATTATTTTTATGATATATTCTTTCAAATCAGATTCTTCATCTTCTGGTACACCTCTCAGACAAATCTGTGTCTCCATCAACTTATAGTCATGTCTTATCACCTTTTCTTGTAATTTTAACAAGGTGGAATCATGTGTTTTCACTCTCTCTTCCACCTCTTGTACTTTTTTTGTTATTACTACAGTCTAATTTCTGAGATTCTCTATCTCTTTTTTAATTCTTTTTTTTGAGTCCTCAATGTCCTTTCTTATTTTTTTTTTAGAGGCAGTTATCATTTCTTTTACCCCCTTCATTATCCTGGCTTCTATTGCATCTAATTGGGCTTGCATTTTCTCCATTGAAGCAGACCTAGGAAAAATTTGCTTCGGATCTGACATGTAAAAAAGATCAAAAATTTTTATCTCATCAAATTAAATCTGGACCATCAGGTTTAATAAAGTGAAGCTTTCCAATTAACCCAATTTCGCCATCCTCTGGGCCTCCCAGGCTCAGATATTAATGTTTAGAGTTTTTATTTTCCTCAAAATGGCGGTTGCATCTTTTGCTTCACTTTAAAAAAATTTCCTTCTTTTCCCTTTATCCAATTCAGATCTTCTTCGCCACTGTCCAATAGTCCTTATTTTAAAATTACCAACTCAATTAACTCCACCAATTTTTATTGTCCCAGCCACTTTAAAAACATTGTTAAAACTTTGTCCTCCCAGCAATGGCCGCCGATGTTTCTCTCTGATATTATAATCCTAGAGTAGGCTGTTTCCTTCTCTTACTTCCTTCTTCTTCTTCTGGTACTTCCTGCTTCTGGTACTTCCTGCTTTTCCTGCCACCAAGTCTCATTTCACTGGTAGAGAAATCTTGCGATATCTGACGTACTTCCTGTGTTGACTGTGAGTGCTGCAGATCTATGACGATGGGGCTATTTCCTCAACCGCAGATAGACTAAACAATAAATTCCTTTCTCTTTTTAGCACTGTCTTTTAGATTTACAACATTCAAATTTAGCCCCTTTTCTTCTTCTCCTTTCAAGCTTCCATTATATCCAACTCCCACCTTTTAATTTTGTTTTGTTTAGCTTTAGTTAGTCCCGAAGTGAAAAGATAGTGATCAATACCTTTTTTTTGTAGTTTATCCAAATCGACACCAGTCTTTTGTAGATTAGATGTTTAAAGTTGTAAAAGAAGACTCGGATCCTGTCGAGCTTAAGTCAAATAAATGACTCTGGAAACTTCTGTAGATGATGAATATGCAACTTCTTTCCAGAGATCCCTCAAAGGAGCCCCCCCCCCCCGGGACACCCTTTCAGCCAATATAAGTCTCTTCAAAGTATCTGTGCATATCTTGGACAATGCTCTAGCTGAGAAAAGTAGGCAGAAGGCATTAGTTTGCCTTTTGCTACCCCGAACAGAAGTGCCAGCCTGCCCCCATTAAGGAAAGCAGCTGAGCTCGCCATTTTCCAATCCCGGAGGTCCCAATAAGCATACTTTTAGCACAGTGCCAAACTAAGTAAGGGATTCAAAAGAAAATGGCAGAATATAATTCTTCTGTCCCTCCTTCATGCCCTATCAGTTGTTATATGCAAGGCAGGCTCCTTATCTTAGAAAGTTACAGATTTTTACAGGAGTACCATTACCTTCAAGCTTCCTGCAGGTGAGCATGTACACACGTGATACTGGCCACTTCCTGTTCTGTCTGCTTTGATGGAATCTGTCTGCTTTGAATCAGCACTAAAGAGACCTTTCTCCTTTCTCCCAAGAGACATCTCTCTCTCCCCTTCCACTGACCAGGTTAGGCCAGGTCAAAGAAAATTCCTGAAATCTCCAGATGTTTCTCCCTGAAGTCTTCCTAGTCTTAATTCCTCCAGATCTCTGTTTCCTGCTTAGAAGGGGGGGGGGGGGACTGAACTCTTCCATTATCTCTAGCACCTATTAGCACTTCTTAAGAGGCAGCTGAGATGATGCTAGAAAGCCATTTAACTGATTTCCCCCTTCCTGCCTGTTCTCTATCCGGGGGGGGGGGGGGACTTTTAAAAACTCCTGGTGAAAGTTTTACTCAGTTCAGACCTCCACCCCCCAAAATGCATTTTTTTCACAGGCACAACAATGGTTACCTAAAATTCCCCAAAGAGGGAACCACCTCCAAAACTCAAGAAGATTGGGTTCAGCTCCAGTTTTGGCCAAACAGTTTTAATAGACAAATAATGATGATGCATCTATAACTAGGATGAATGCATTTTACTATGTTTGCAGCTATATTGTTTATTATTTCTATCAGGCATTATCTATTATTCATATAATGCTTTGGTAATGGAAACATTTTATTTTCTGTCATACTGTGGCAGTCTTAAGGCTCAGCGTTAAATGATTTTTCTTCTTCCTAATATACTTTTAAAGTTTAATACTAATTTCTATGGGATTATTTGAATAAGAGTGATGTGTAGGGCAAACCTACTGGTGACATTTGCCAGAAATTTCCTCCTGGGATGCTTTCTGTTAGAGGAGCATACCCACCCCCCTCTTTTTCCAAGTCTATCTGGGAGAAAAATAATTCAAATAGATTTATTAAAATGATCATTCCGATGCTAACAAGATAAAATCAAAATGGCATACTGAACAAGAGTCAAAGTTCTTCTTTTATAGGCTAAAACAGACAAAAGGTCAGGGCCCAGATTTCCAAAAGAAAGTCCATCAATTCCATTCTTAAGCATAATTCAATTTTACCCTCCTTTCAGAGTACAGCTTTACACATATTTCATGGGAGACATGGATGGAACAAACCCTTGACTGAGATCAATGAAGTGATCAGCGGGTTTTTGAGCAAGGGTGAGAGGAAGAAGCATCCTAAAATATAGTAAATCAAGCTTAGGCTCAAAAATCAAAAGTCATTAGAGATCAAACCCTATGAGGAAAGGCTGAGGGACTTTAAAATGTTGTTGGAGCAGAGGAGGTTGATGGGGGACATGGTTGCTCTCTTTAAGTATTTGAAGGGCTGTCACCTAGAGGATGATAGGGAGCTGTTCCTGTTGGCAACAGAGGGCAAGACTCACAATAATGGTTTTAAATTAAGGGTGGGAAGGTACCAGCTGGATATTAGGAAAAACTTTTTTACAGTAAGAATTGTTCAACAGTGGAATCAGCTACCTAGAGAGGTGGTGGGCTCCCCTTTAAGCAGCTGCTGGACAAACACTTGTCAAGGATGCTCTCTCATTTGATCCTGCATTGAGCAGGAGGTTGGACTAGATGGCCTGCATGGCCCCTTCCAGCGTTATGATTCTATGATTGTAAGAATCTTAAATTTTTGTTTAACTATTAACAGTGTAATAAAATACTTTCCCTTTGCCATTGTTTGAAATGCCTCATTTATTGCTTTACAATCTTCTTTAATTCCTTCTAACTCTATGCGTACTGCCAATAGAGTAATTGATGGATCAGCCTTGATCTCTTAATATTAATAACCAGGTTGACTCTCCAAAGCTATGACAGTAGTCTTCATGAAGCCAGCTCTAGCTGAATCTCAAGGTTCTTTTGAGACTGATTAATTGGAAAATTTTGTGCAAGAACCAAGTCAGGAACGGCAAGATTTCAGCGGTGAGTTCTCAAGTGTTGAAAATTTAACATATCCGTAATAACTATTACAACTGTGGAAAGATGCCTATACAGTCAAATTCCTATGCAGCAAATAAATTGGAGAAAAGAGATGAGCAAGTTTACCTTAATAAAAATTCACTTTAAGATTTCATTGACAAAATCCAAGGAGGATGTGTTAGAAATCAGCATGATATGATGAGTCCTACTGTGAGGGCAGAGGCACTGAAAAGATTGTAAAGCAAAAACATGGATTCTAGAAGCAAAAAAAAAAAAGGGGGGTGGTGGTCAAGAAGACTGTGAAATTACTTTTTGCAGTCAAGTCTTAAACTAGATTCTACACAAGACATGATCCATACAAAGTTTAGCACTCTTACAGCTAATTTGCTTAAGTGCAATCCTAAACAGTACAATCCTGGGCAGACAATGGATATCAATGTATTTTGTAACTCTGCTGAGGATTGTATTTAAGCATATACTTAACTATTTCACTGTTACCATGGTGTTCTGAAATCTGCATTTTGTCTTGGTTGTTGTGCCCACTATACTAATATACCACTTAAATGTGGACTCTAAATGGTTGCCTGGGGGCACTGCTATGAATCATTTCAAGAAGACGATGCTAACTGTGCAGCAACAAAACATAATCACCCCATTATTGGAATCAATCATTTTATGGCACCTTAACTGATGGATTTTTGTTGAAGTTACTTTTACCAGTGGATAAAGGAGTAGGTTAAGTAGTTCCCAGATATCTGGTTAAGGAAGTTTGCCCCATTGCGTGGGGACTAGCAACTGGATCAGTCTTACAGGGGGTCTTAGTTCTTTCAATCTTAGTTAGTAGCAGTGCTTGAATCTCTTCTGATAACATTATGATGAAGGCGCACATCAGCTCAGATAACCTTTGCTCAATAGCAGCAACTGTGTTTTTCTTTACAATACCTATAACCCTGCTCTCCATCGCAGGCAAAATCCTTGCCAGAATACTCCTGAACAGACTGGTGCCCACCATTGCAGAAGAACTCCTCCCAGAGAGCCAGTGCGGCTTCAGAGCTAACAGGAGCACCACCGACATGGTATTTGTTCTCAGGCAGCTCCAAGAGAAATGCAGGGAACAGAACAAGGGTCTGTATGTGACTTTTGTCGACCTTACCAAAGCTTTCGATACCGTTAGCAGGAAAGGCCTGTGGCAAATCTTGGAACGTTTAGGATGTCCCCCAAGGTTCCTCAGCATGATCATCCAGCTACACGAAGACCAGCGAGGCCAAGTCAGACACTGCAACGACCTCTCGGAGTCCTTCCCAATAGGCACAGGTGTAAAGCAAGGCTGCGTTCTCGCGCCAACTCTCTTTACGATCTTCTTTAGCATGATGCTTCAAAGAGCCGCAGTAGATCTAGATGAGGACGATGGTGTCTACATCCGCTATCGCACCGATGGCAGCCTGTTCAACCTGAGGCGACTAAAGGCACACTCCAAGACAATGGAAAAACTCATCCGAGAGCTACTGTTTGCTGATGATGCTGCACTCATCTCCCACTCGGTATCAGCTCTGCAGCATATGACGTCCTGCTTTGCAGAGGCTGCCAAGCTATTCGGCCTAGAAGTTAGTCTGAAGAAGACAGAAGTTCTCCACCAGCCTGCACCCCAGGAAGATTATCACCCTCCCTGCATCACTGTGGGTGAATCAGTTCTGAAGACAGTCCAGCAGTTCAGCTACCTGGGGTGCATCATCTCCTCAGATGCCAAGATCGACAAGGAGATTGACAACAGGCTGGCAAAGGCAAATCGTGCATTTGGCCGACTGCACAAAAGAGTGTGGAGCAACAAGCATCTGAAAAAAGGCACAAAGATCAATGTTTACAAAGCTGTTGTGATGACAACCCTCATCTATGGCTCCGAATCGTGGGTTTTATACCGTCATCACCTGCGACTCCTTGAGCGCTTTCATCAGCGCTGCCTTCGCACCATCCTCAACATCCACTGGAGTGACTTTGTGACCAACACTGAAGTCCTCAAGCGGGCAGAGGTTACCAGCATCGAGGCACTGCTGTTGAAGACGCAGCTGCGCTGGGCAGGGCATATTTCTAGGATGGAAAACCACCGCCTTCCCAAGATTGCCCTGTATGGCGAACTCTCCACCGGCCATCGAAATAGAGGGGCACCAAAGAAGAGGTACAAGGACTCCTTGAAGAAATCCCTTAGCACCTGTCACATCAACCATCACCAGTGGTCTGACCTAGCCTCAGATCGCAAAGCATGGAGGCACACCATCCACCAGGCTGTCTCTTCCTTTGAGAACGCACGCATAGCTGGTCTTGAGGACAAAAGGAGATTGAGGAAGAATCGCACTGCTACAGCACCAACCCCAAATCAGACTTTTCCCTGCAGCTACTGTGGCCGGACCTGCCTGTCCCGCATTGGTCTTGTCAGCCACCAGCGAGCCTGCAGCAAACGTGGACTATTGCACCCTTCTTAAATCTTCGTTCGCGAAGCCAAGCCGAGAGAGACCTATACTTTCAGGAAGGTATATGCACAATTACTTACTGTTGCAAATGAAGGGTTAAGAGCCCCTGTTTATGCCTTGTACAGAGTGCAGGCTCCTAAAAGTGCCTTGCAATATTTTAAATGATTGGTGTGTGCCATAACTACCTCTGTTACTAAGCATAACACTCTGTTACTAAGCATAAAATTATTGATAAATACCCCAATAAATTTATATCAGATCTTGATTAAAGTTAGTACTACTGTCAAAAACATATTACGTCTGTTCAAAATTATTATATGGAATTTACTGAAAACCTTTCTATGCAACAGCTATTCCTAAATGGACAAAATAAGAAAGGGACAATAAACATGTCTTGTGGCTGTTGGTGAACAGAAACAGCTTTATACCCTGGTGGTATTATTTCATCTAGACAGAAACAACACATATATTCTTGTAGCATTTGGAAGTCTTGAATGAAAATAGATTTCTTGACTTCAGTAAATGTACTGAATCATGTTTGTGAATGTTGACTGGTCTGCTTTATTATGCTTTCTTTTCTTGTCATATATCTTGCTTAAAGGAACATGGATAATATCCAGCATATGGCAACTCTATGCATCCCAGGAACAAGAAAAGATATGGTGGAAAATATGAATATAGCTGGTCATGCTTTGAGGAGAGTTCTGAATCTATAATTCTACCTATTACAACCATCAGTCTAGAACTTTATAGTAAACCAAAGCATGAGAGAGCTCTAATCACATGCATATAGGGAGGACTTCTTCAGTCAACATACAGCCATTTACTCATTTCCAGACTGAAATAATTTGCATAGTAAAACTCTGGAATCCTCAAATGCTTAGAAATTTTGAGGAAACCAATGGTCTGACAAAGGCAAGGCTGGGGGTGTCAGGTACAAGTCCCTGACAATGGCATGTTTCACTGTATTTGTATCCCAAATTATATTGGTTTTCTTAACAGTATTGTCCTTAATTATTATGACTCAATTCTTTTGTGATTATTTGTTTATAACAAGTGTATTAACCCTTATATACATATATAGTTTAGAATGTTAATCCCTAACTGATTGTATTATCAATTGTAACCTGATATTATTTTAAGCATATTAACATTGTCTACTCACGTTGGGAAGAAGATCCAGCTGCAGGGAGAGAGCCTTGCCTAATCTAGTATCCCTGGAAATGAGAACTGATACCAACCGGAGATGTCTGAACCATTGGAATGTGGCCTTGACAAGAGTGCCACTGAGGCCTGGGAATATAATTCAAAGACTTTACCTGGGAGTGCGTAAAGTGGGGAAAGGTGCTGAACTGTTAAGTGGTGGACTATATTTGACGTGTAATCTTTGTTTGTTTTTTAGTCTGGCAAGGCATAGCCTTGCAAATGCATGCTAATAGTGTTTGTTACCTAATCTTTCAATAAAGACTTTTCTGCATATATTCAAGAGGTCTTGTGATAGCATCTAGGCAAAACCATATTGCAGGGGGGGCGGGGAGGCAACTTTATGTTCAAAGCACTTAAATTTAAGCACTTGCTAATTTTTTTGCCCTTCTTTTAGATAACTTGTTTCTATGATCATCACTTTATGAAGCATTGTTTTTTTTTCCTTTTTCTTTTTTAAAAAAATTACTATATCTAGGAGCTATAAAACCTGGAACTGATCTGGGCCTCTCTTAGGGTTGCCAGCTCTGAGTCAGGAAGTTCCTGGAGATCTGGTAGTGGTTCCCGGGAAGAGACCTCAGCTGGGTATAATGTCATAGAGTCCACCCTCTAAAGCAGCCATTTTCTCCAGGGGAGCTGATCTCTATTGTCTGGAGATCAGTTGTAATTCCAGGAGATCTCCAAGCCCCACCTGGAGGCTGGCAACTTTAGCTCTTGGATATCTGAGGTTTGTCCACAGGTCTACTGTAAATGTTCAGCAGAGGGAATCATACCACTTCAGACTCCAGTTGGAGAGTGTCATTTTTAATGCTGTATCACATTTTTAAAAAAGTATCAGCAGAGGGGGGAAAGCACAGTAGCACATTGGAGAGAAAACTTCTAGCTGGCTTATATCTTGCAGTGCTAGTTTTCTACTTGCAAAAAGTTTGTAAATGAAACATTTAAAATATGATTCCCACCTGCACTCTGAAATGCAATCATTTTACTATTTTATAGGCCAATTAACCAACTTCCTGTATTGAACAAAATATATGTTGCCTATTTAATGAATAAATTAAAAAAATATGGATGGAAGAATCCTTTATAATAATAAAACCGTAGTAGTATTGGCCAAATGGAGCTGTGACGGAAAGCTAGGGGTTAACCAGAAACTGAAGACGCACAGGGCCTGCGTCAGGTGACCTGAGGGTGGGGGCAAAGTGCTCAGAGCTCTCAGGGAGGGAAAGTGGAGTGAGAGAAACTGCTGAGGCAGGTTTTTCAGTCAGTTGATGTCTGACAGAGTGGAGGCCTGTCAGAGAAGTCTGTCAGTGCTGAAGCCTGACAGAGACTGAGAGGGTCAGTTCGAGCCTGCCAGAAGGGCTGAGAGGGCAGCTGATCCTGTGAAGGAGCTTGAGGCGGAGACGGGGAAGTCTTCCAGGGACTGCAAGCTCGACAAAACCAGCCAAGAGGGCTGTGTGTGTGTGAGTCAGTTAAGACCTGAACGGTCACAAACACCTATAGACGACTCTGAAGATCTAGTGAGGAGGTTGAGGGAGTGAATGTGGGTCTGAGACACCAAGAGGGCTGAGAGGAGAGACTCCAGTCGAGGGGTGAGACTTGACACATCAATCCCAAGAGGCCAGACCTTGGCTAGAGGTGGAGAGTGAGTTATAGGAAAACTGTGGACTGTGTAACTGTGAGAGACTCCAAGAAAGTAAAAGTGATTGTAAAGCTTGAAACAACTGAGCAACGTTTTAGCCTGTGTAAATATCTCCCATATCCCCAAGTTAAAGACTTTGTGTTACAATAAATCTGTGGTTTAAGTTAAAGTTCTCAAGAGCCTATATTTTGTGGGAAGAACAAACAAAGCTGCTGTGGTCCCATCAAATAAACAAGTAAAATACCCCGAAGAGACTGAAATAAAGAGATCCAGTGAGGCCGTGAGGTTGGCGCTGCTATAGGAGCTCTCTCAATGGTTGACATGTGCACTCCATAAACCATTGGCCCATCACACCTCTGGGTTCCAAACCAGCCATTTCCTTCTGAGGAACCATTGTTGCCAATCTCCAAGTGAGGGGTGGAGATCATTCAGAATTAGTGATGGCAGAGATCAGCTCCAGATGGCAGAGATCAGCTCCCCTTGAGGTGGGGGGGGAGTGAATGCTTTCACTTGGGTGGGAAGACAGCAAGGTTAGGGGGGCACTTATGCAGTGCCTCTTTCTAGAGTCCATTGTATTTTTCTTTTCAATGGGCCTTATTCCCATTACAACATAATTCAGCAAGAGCAGTTAGGCTTTCAAAAGCGCTGTAAATGCGTACAACATTGTTTGATCTTAACAATGTTTGTTAATCATATTAAAACTAGTGGAGAATCTATATTCATTGCCTTTGTTGACCTTCAAGCAGCTTTTGATTCAGTATCCCATACTCGTTTGGGATGAACTCCACTTGTATTCCAAAATCTGAACTCCACTTGTATATGTGTGTTTGCACCTGAAAGTGGCTACTGACCTTGACTAAGAATGTATATATTGGGAATGTTCTAAAATTGAAAACTTTAAATATGAATCCATCTCATAGATTAATAAGAATCAAAAAAGGTGTATGGCAAGGATGTGTCCTAGCTCCACTTATCCAATTTATATATAAATAACTTCTCCCCAAACCTGCAAAACAATACTTATGAACCATATTTAGCAAATAATCCTCTTTTGATGCTTTTATATGCCAATGATTTAATTCTCATCATCCTAACTCCTATTGGCTTGAAGAAATTCATAAACAACTTCTGTGTTTCTTGTGCTCAAGAGCTGTTGACAATTAATTTTGCCAAAACAAAGATCTTGTGATTCACTAAGTCAAGGCTCTTGAAAGAACGTCCATGGCAAATTTATGTAGAAACTATTGAAGAACTTATACAGTTTAAATATCTTTGTGTTATATTTAGTTATGATTTATATAAATTCTTTCATAAGAAAACGCCAAATGACATTAATCAAGGTAGCCAATTTATTCCACTTTTGTTAAAGTTAGATAAGTCCATTATCCTTCCCAAATTGCTCTATGCTGCCCCAATCAGGGTCAATGGACCACTGGACCCTCTCTCTTTTTTAGTATTTTGTGTATGTATGTATATAGTTGTGTGTGTGTGTGCACGTATATGTGTGTTTGCACCTGAAAGTCAAGTCGACCTCTGGTGACTGACCCTACTGGAAGCCTGGAGGATATTCAGAGAGGTGGCTGAATAGAGCCTGCCCCTACCTTCCAACTGGGTATTTCAAGGAAGTCTCTCATCCAAGTACTAACCACTGTCAACCCTGCTTAGCTTCCAAGATCAGATGAAATCAGGCTTGCCTGGGCTATCCAGGTCAGAGTTAATGGACTACTGGATCCTCTTGATAACCTCCAGCAAACTTTCTTCCACATGATTCTTTCTCTTCCTCCAAATGTGCCCTCAGCTGTGGTGTAGCTAGAACTCAGACTCCCTCAGATTTCAACAATAGCATGGTATAATTCTATCATGTTCAGATTATCATTTCATGAACCTAATGCTTTACCATCTTTACTGTAATTTGTAACAGCTGACTCCTGGTTGGGAACTTGGTTTAGCCCAATTGACTCAAAATTTGCCATATTAAATCTGGGGACTCACTGAAAAAAAAATCTTGTTAACTGTAAGGAATTGACTACTTTAAAAAGACTGGGCTATGCTAAAATTCCAAGCTGATTGGAAATGCTCTCCTATTTACTTTCTTATAAGATAGAAGGGGAGGGACAGTGGCTCAGTGGTAGAGCATCTGCTTGGGAAGCAGAAGGTCTCAGGTTCAATCCCCGGCATCTCCAAAAAAGGGTCCAGGCAAATAGGTGTGAAAAACCTCAGCTTGAGACCCTGGAGAGCTGCTGCCAGTCTGAGAAGACAATACTGACTTTGATGGACCAAGGGTCTGATTCAGTATAAGGCAGCTTCATATGTTCTTTGGGGAGGGATGGTGGCTCAGTGGAAAGCATCTGCTTGGGAAGCAGAAGGTCCCAGGTTCAATCCCTGGCATCTCCAAAAAAGGGTCCAGGCAAATAGGTGTGAAAAACCTCAGCTTGAGACCCTGGAGAGCCGCTGCCAGTCTGAGAAGACAATACTGACTTTGATAGACCAAGGGTCTGATTCAGTATAAGGCAGCTTCATATGTTCATATGATAATGTTTGAATTGTCTAAATGCTTATTTTATTTAATAACGCAAAAATATTTTAGCTCTTTCCTGTTACTTAGATGCAATGCATTACCTTCTGATGAGATGAAGGGCTGTTTTAGTAGAAACACACACACCCCGCCAAAAGAAACATTTTTGTATTTATTGTAAATATCAAGTTCACTTAATTGCCCACATCCTTTTTAATTGTCCCTGTTATGCCTTATTTCATAACCAATATCTTACTCCCTGGACTGACCATGTACAAAACATTTCGGAACAACAGAAACTTAAAGATTTTATTGACAGGTAAGATTTTAAATGTGCACATGCAATTTAGCCATATTTATCTATGCAGTTAAAAATTATTTATAAAATGCTTTGATATTTGGCTTGTAGGCTGTTAAGTTGCAGGGAAAGGAAAGTATTTTAAAACCTTATTCTCACTTTATTCTGCTGTTATAGGGAAGAGTGGGCTTGATCCAGCTGACATTGTCATATTGATTTCAACAGCAAATATATGCATTAATATAGAATGAGTACATAGTGGATCACAAGTGCTTGTCCTTGGGATTCTTCAGAGCACAATTGTTTCACAGAGACAAGGTTGGGTTCAACATTCTTCAGTTCAGCTTCATTTTTTAACAATAGATCTCAATAGGTAGATAGCTGTACAGGAATTCCTCCCCTTCTGTTCACATTTGCCATATTCTAGCTTTTTTACAGAGTGAAATAAGCTCATAGTCTCTTTAAAACAAAATGCACTGAGAAGGGGTAATTCTCAGGGAGAAACACCTTAGTGACTGCAGCATTTTAATGTCATGTCAAAACCTCAGCATGTTATGGAGTTCAATCCTATGTGTGCATACTTTATTATTATCATTATTAATTATTATTGTTATTATTATTTGTTTATTTATATTCTGCCCATTCCCCCATTGGGGGCTCGGAGTGGAGTACAGCAAATAGAAATAAAATCATAATAAAACCAATTACAACATCCATCAAAGTGCAGCAAGATGATTCAGCAAGATGACATGACAGCAAGGTGGTATAGCACAAAATAGTACCACAATACAGCATCACAGTACAGTAGAGCAGCAGAGCAGTAGAGGGGAGGCCAACCAATCGATAAATAGATGCCCACAGCCTCATCCAAAGACCTGGCGGAACAGCTCAATTTTGCAGGTCCTACAAAAGACCAGCAAGCCAGGTAGGGCCCGGATCTCCATAGGGAGCTGATTCCACCAGGTCAGGGCCAGAACTGAGAAAGTCCTGGTCCTGGTAGAGGCAAGACGGGCATCTCTTGGGCTGGGGACTATCAGAAGATCTTAGGAGGCCAAACGAAGCGACCTCCGGGGCGTATATGGAGGAGACGGTCCTGTAGCTATGTTGGTCCCAGGCCATGCAAGGCCTTAAAAGTCAAAACACCTTGAAACAGATCCAGTACTCTATAGGCAGCCAGTGCAGGTTGTGGAGCGCCAGCCATATGCTCACCTGTACAGGTGATGCAGTCAGCAGGTGAGCTACCGCATTAGAAAAAGAAGAATTGCAGATTTATACCCCGCCCTTCTCTCTGAATCAGAGACTCAGAGAGGCTTACAATTTCCTTTCTCTTCTCCTCCCACAACAGACACCCTATGAGGTGGGTGGGGCTGAGAAGGCTCTCACAACAGCTGCCCTTTCAAGGACAACTCCTGCGATAACTATGACTAACCCAAGGCCATTCCAGCAGGTGGAGGTGGAGGAGTGGGGAATCAAACCCGGTTCACCCAGATAAGAGTCTGCACACTTAACCTCTGCACCAAACTGGTGCTCTGCACCTGCTGCAGTTTTCGAATCAGTTTCAGGAGTAAGCTAGCATAGAGCGAGTTACAGTAGTCCAGCCTGGAAGTAACCATTGCATGGGTCACTGTAGCCAGGTCTTGGGGGGATAGATATGGTGCTAGCTACCTGATCTGCCATAGATGGAAAAAGGCAGACCCAGCAGCCACTGTGATCTGGGCCTCCATGGAGAGGGAGGCATCCAGAATCACCCTCAGACTCTTGACCTGTTGGGCTGGTACCAGAACGGCACCGCCCAGGGCTGGGAGCTGGATGCATGAACCCCCCTCCCCCTCAACTCAGGTACAAGACTTCTGTCTTAGTTGGATTTAACTTCAGTCGACTCTGCTGTAACCATCCAGCCACAGCTTCTAACGCCTCGGACAGATGTTCAGGGGCAGAAGACCATCTGCCATCCATCAACAGATAGAGCTGGGTGTCATCAGCATACTGGTGACAACCCAGTCCAAAACCTCAGACAACCTGGGCAAGGGGGTGCATATAGATGTTAAATAGCATGAGTGAGAGAATAGCTCCCTGCGGCACTCCCAGCAACAGCGAGGTGGTGGGTCAATAGATCATAGTTGACTGTGTCAAATGCTGCTGATAGGTCAAGAAGAATCAGCAGCGCTGACCTGTCTTGGTCCAGATGCCTTCTTAGGTCATCTGTGAGGGTGACTCCGTCCCATGGCCCAGGCGGAAACCGGACTGGAATGGGTTCAGGGCGCATGTTTCATCCAGGAAAACCTGCAGCTGCTCCGCTACCACTTTCTCAATCACCTTTCCCAGGAATGGCAAGTTCGAAACTGGGCGGTAGTTAGCTAGTACTCTAGGGTCTAGCGAAGGTTTTTCAGAAGTGGCTGAATTACAGTCTCCTTTAACATCTCTGGGAATGTCCCACTTGTCGGGGACAGGTTAACAATATCACCCAGAGAGCCTCTGATATCATCCTGGCAAGCCTTCACAAACCAGGATGGACAGGGGTCCAAGGGGTAAGTGGTAGGCTTCACCACAGCCAGGATCCTGTCTACATCCTCCAATGTGAGTCGACTGAAGCGGTCCAGTATTGAACCATCCAGCGACCAAAGGGCTTCCAGTTCACATACTGTATCAACCGTGGCTGGGAAGTCCTGGTGGAGAGTCAAGATTTTATCTACAAAATACATCACGAAAACCTCAGAGCCAATATCCAATTCCCTATCTTTTAGGTTGCTTGATGGCAAAGTTGTCAGAGACCGAATCACTCTAAATAATTGAGCTGGGCATGACTTTGCAGACTCTATGGAGGCCGCATAGAAGTTTTTCTTAGCAGATTTCGTAGCCTTCTCATAGACTTTCATAAGCATTCTATAAGAGGTTCTGGACTCTTCATCACGAGTACGCCACCACACTCACTATAACTGTCTAAGCTGTCGTTTCATCCTGAGCAGGTCCAAGGAGTACCAGGGAGCTGCTTTGGTATGGCAGCAAAGAGGGTGCCAGGGGGTGATGTTGTCGATGGCAGTGGAGAGTCAGTTCTCCACAATCTCATCTAATTACCCATCAGAGGGCATCGGATCCCGCAGGGCCTCTTGAAACCACTCTGGGTCCATTTGGCTCCACAGGTGAGCATAAATTCGCTCACCGCCTAAACAGGGCAGAAGTTGCAGGTCTAGCCAGACTTTCAAGGCATAGTGATCTGACCATGGGACAGCATTTGCTGCCATCAGATCTACTGATATCCCTGCCCTGAAGATCAGGTCCAGCGTGTGTCCGGCCTGGTGTGTGGGAACTGATATAAATTGGTTGAGTCCCAGTGTCTTCATGGATGACACCAGGTCCTGCGCCTGTGAGGATGCTGCATCATCAACATGGGCATTGAAATCCCTCAGGACTAAAAGTCTGGGGAAGTCCAATGCCCAAGTGGACACCACGTCCAGCAGGGCAGGTAGGCTTTCTGGTGGTGCATTAGGCAATCAGTACACCACACAGATTGCCACACTCTCCTCAGTTTCCCACACCAGGCCAGAGCACTCTATGCCAGTGATGTTTGGGTCAGGGAGTGCCCTGAAAAAAAAAGAGGAAGTCCCACTGAATTCAAGGACACTCTCCCTAGGAAGGGTATGTAGGATTTCATCCTTATTATTGGAAGTAAAGCCCTCTGAGTCAACAAGTACTTGTGTTCTAGATGTAAAATAGAGGAAGACAGAGTGCTTAATAAACATCAGAGAACCAGTACAACATGAAGATTGAGGATGAGCTATCAGATGCAGAGAAAATCAGAGATGAAAGATAAACAGGAGCTACAGAACAAATATATTTGATGATAATGAAAGGAGTCATAATTTGATGTATGTGAACAATACACATGCACAGAGGAAGGGCATGACCATGTGCCTGCAGATACTACAGCTTTGGAGTAAGCTAGACCCAGTACATAAAACAGATGCAGTAAATACATTACTCAACCTTGTTTTAGTATTGACCAATCTCTTCTGCGTAAAATACAAACATATTCATATGAATCTCTGACATATCTAAATATGCATAAATTCAAATACAATTAGCTTCTCTTGTGTACATTAACCAATCAGCTTGCTGAAAAGATTGTGTTATTTCTCTGCCTCTGAAGAGTTAGTTTTTCACCTAAAAAGGAAGCTCTTGATTTCATGGGTAGACAGATGAGGATTGGGCTACTGGGGAAGCTGCCTTCACATCCTATTGGCCCATCCTGCCAGGTCCTCCATTTCCCCTCAGTAGCTGTTGCTAGGCAACCATAGTATTCCAAACTCAGTTCTGTCAGTAAAAGACAGGGGGCGGGAGGCCCTTTCCAGGCCTATTTTGGCCTTTGAGGGAAAACTCATTGGGCCCAGTCCTGACTAGGGCTGCCAGTTCTAGGTTGGGAAATTCCTGGAGATTTTGTGGAGTAGTCTGTAGAAGCCAGAGTTTGGGAAGGGGAGCGGCCTCAACTGAATATAACAACATACAGACCACCCTCCAAAGCAGTTCTTTTTTTTCCAGGGAAAGAGATATCTGTTGTCTGGAGTTCAGTTGTGATACCAGGAGATCTTCAGGCCCCACCTGGAGGTTGGCTACTCTAGGCCTGGCAGCACCCTCTGAGTGACTTGATGCCACCTGACTGGCATGGCTTAACTAGGACTGACGGCTTCCTCCAGTTCAGCAACGCCCTCCTAGGTCAGCCAGTGTGTCATAGCAGTTAGCACTTCAGAGCAGAGTCTGCCAGATCCAGGTTCTTGCTATGGAAGCTGACTGGGTGATTTCAGACCAGTCATAGACTTTCAGCCAAACCTACCTCACAGGGTTGTTGTGCAGATCAAAAGGGGAAGAGGAGAATGATGTAAGCTGTTTTGGTCCCTACTATAGAGAAAAACTGTCCTTTTCCCATGTAGAGGCTGCAAAGATGAGGGAGGAGATAGAAAGCTAAAGTCAGAGAGGCAGATAAAGCTAGGTTAATGGTTGGGTGGGAAGGAGATAGGGTTGCCAACTCCAGGTTGCAAAATTAGTGGAGATGAGAGGTGGATCCTGGAGAGGGTGGGGTTTGAGGAGGTATGGAAACTCAGACATAGACTCCACCCTCCAAAGTAGCTGTTTCCTCCTGGGGAATCATTGTTGCCAATATCCAGGTGAGGGTTGGAGATAACTCAGCATTACAGCTGCTCTCCAGATGGCAGATATCAGCTCTCCTGAAGAAAATGGCTGCTTTGCTGAGGACTGGGGGGGGGGGGGGGAGCCACAGCCAATTGAAGGAAGAGAGGCTTGGCTCAGTAGCTCTGCTATATGATTGAGAGAGCCTTGAAAAGCAAGCTCTGCCTTCCCCCCTTCCTCCCCAAGGAAGGAGCCTCAACCAATGGAGAAAACAGAGATTTTGCTCTGTAGCTCCTGTGTGATTGAGCAAGCCTTGCAAAGCAAGCTGTTATGCAGAAGGAAGCAAGAGATAAGGAGAAGGAAGCAGATGACAGCCAGTTACTTGGGGGCCTGATAGGAGCCTTTCGGGGGCCTGATTCGGCCCCCAGGTTGCATGCTTGACACCCCTGGTTTAGAACATTCAAAAATAAACAAGATTTTATTCAGTGTAAAGGGGGAAAGACCAGGTGAAATCAGGGATGAAAGTTAGGGGTGTGCATTCGGTTCGGCCGAACCGTATATACAGCCGAATCAACACTGATTTGGCTGTATACGGAATTGACCGTAGCCGATTCCCATTGCCGCCTATTATGCGGCAGCCGAATACGGCTCGCTGTAGACTGCCGAATAGCTATTCGGAAGTATACGGCTGTCAATTGAAAAGGCGGGAAAGTAGCTTCTGCAGCCTCAGTGGAGCTGCTAGCCTACTTTCCCGCCTTTAGTGGCCTCTTCCCGCCTCTCCCATAGCCTCCCTGGGATCAGGGAGGGGGGGGAGGGGAAAGAGGAGCCCCAGCAGCCAATCCAAAGCATGCATTTGCAAAATGCATTGCAAATGCATGCTTTGCAGGGCTGTTGTATAGCTGATGGCCCAGCCATCAGCTACATTGTTGTTATTTTGATCTTTTGCTTACTGGGTATCCAAGTAAGCACAGCACTGTTGTCTGGCCAATCAGAGACCAGTGCTATTTTTTTGAAATTGCTCTCTGTAGGGCCAGAGAACCTTTTTAAGGAGTCTTCCTGGCTGGACTCCTCCATTGCTGTGTTGGTGTATGTGGGTTGGTGTGAGAGATTGTGCTGCTGCTGGCTGGCCCTTGGCTTCAGCTGCTGCCTGCTGCTCTCTCACTCAGCCTTACCAGACTTCCCTGGAGTAGAGAAGACAAGGTAAGACAGTTTTGGGGTTCTTATTTTAGTTTTTGTTGGTAAAAGGACTAGAGTCCCTTTACTTGCCCAGATTTGGGTGGGTGAGTACTGGGTGGGAGTAGCCTATTTGGGGTTGGGGTGGTTCTGCTGGGGGTGGGGGCCTGGGGTGGGGTGGGGGTTGCTAATTTGCCCATATCTTAATTTAGTGAGAGGACTTTTAAAAGTGCAGTGTCCTTTTACTTCTCCTGATTTGGGTGGCTTGGATTTCTTGGGGTTAGGGTGAAGGGGTTTTTTTTTTTGGGGGGGGGGGGGTTGGCAAAGTATCTGTATTGTTAAAAGTTGAGGTTTTTTACTGTTTTAAAAGTATTCAGTGTTTGATTTGTTGCTGCTGTGTTGTGCTGGTGCTGTCACTTTTATCTTCAGGTTATTGGGGGGGGGGGTGCTGTTTGGCCTAATTTTCATTGTTTAAAAGGATTTACCCCCCTTTTCCTGGTTCTGGTTTTAGGGATGGGGGTGTTGCTGTTGACTGATTTGGCCTGAGTTTTCTTATTGTTGAAAGGCCACTTTTTAAACACTTGAGTTGCTTGGCCTTTTTTCCTGTTGTTCCTTTTCCTGGTTTGGGGGTGGGAAACTGGGGGTGGGGGTGTTGTTGACTTATTTGGCCTGAGCTTTCTTGTTGGTGAAAAGGCCACTTTTTAACACTTGGCCTTTTGTGATTCTGCTGGTTTTGTTTTGGTTTTTTTAAATTACCTCTGGTTGGTGTGGGGGTTGGCGAGGGTGTGTGTGGGCTGTGTGGGCTGGGTCACTTTCTTGTTTTTATAGAGTAGATTGTGTGTTCTGTGGCAGGGAAGCTGGCACCTGGGTGAGAGACCCAGAGCCAGCAGGCTTGTTGTGGTTGGCCAGCTCTCCCCGTGTTGTTTGGGGCAGGGCTGGAGAGCTGGCATCTGTAGTTTGTGTGTTCTGTGGCAGGGAAGTTGGCACCTGGGTAAGAGACCCAGAACCAGCAGGCTTGTTGTGGTTGGCCAGCTCTCCCCATGTTGTTTGGGGCAGGGCTGGAGAGCTGGCATCTGGGTTTGCTGCAGCCAGGTCTGCCTCAAACCCCCTGCCCCCCAGTAGCCTCTAATTATGCCCTATGTTGCCATTGATGTCAATGGCCCATAGGGTATAATGATGGAATAGGGGCACCCTCTTTGGGTGCCCCTGGAATGGGATCCCCTGGCCCAATCTTTCTGGGACTTGGGGGGTTTGGAGGGGAGAGTCCCCTGCAGGTCCCCTGCAAATTTGGGGGCTCTCCCTCAAACCCCCTCCCCTCCAGGCGGCATCAAATATACCCTATTTGCCATTGATTTCAATGGCCCATAGGGTATAATAGGGTCATATATTCGGAAATAGCCACGCATCTACCGTATATGCGGCTATTCCGAATGTGGTATTCAGCAGTATACGGGGATTCCGAATTTTTTTCCCCCGTATACTTCCGAGTCCGTGTAATGCCGATTTTTTTTTTTTTGCACATCCCTAGTGAAAGTCTGAGGTAAATCTATAATGAACTTTGAGGTAACTTAGTAATTTCACATCCATATGTTTCCAGCAAATGAGAATTTAAAGTGTTGCACAATATTTTAGAATCTTAGAGATGAGAGGCTTTGGTTTCAGTGTTTCCTAAACACTCCAGTTCACTTTTTTGAGTTTAACTGACTCTTCAGGTTTTAGAAAGCAGGGATACACTACCAAGAACCCAAATACCTTCTCTAAACACACCAGGGAACACTCCACTCTTTGAGCTATCTCCCCTTCCAGCTGGGCATGGAATCACTTCTCTAACTAGAAGAGCTATCTTTTTTTTCTGGCCCAAATGGGGGGCTTTTCCAATCCTGCCATTTTTCCTTGCCAACCTTCCCAGTTCTCAGTCAGTGTTAAAATCTTCTCAGTAAGTACTAAACTCTCCTCAGTCAGGGCTAAACTGTTCCAGTTCTCAGTCAGAAGTAAATTCAAACCGAGTTCTCTTCAGAAGTCAGTTCCCAAGTCTTTCTGCTCAACTGATGCTAACCAATCAAATTCATTTGAGCAGCCTGTCACTCAAGACTCTCTGGCTCTATGAGGCATTAACCCTTCACAGTCCATTTACATTATATAGCACTTATGAGCTTTTAAAGTGCAGTCTGTCACAGCACACAAGCTAAATACCTGCAATAAATTGGAGAAACAAATTCAGCCCAGATCTTATTTATTGGTTGCTAGCAAGATGTTACCCAATAGATTCATGGTGGACAGGAAGGAAATATTACTTCACTCGGTGGGTAGCTGACTCATGTAACTCATTGCCATGCACTGATGACCTCTGACTTAGATAGATTTAATAGGAGAGTTGGAAAGATTAACCAGATGAGGCAAACAGGGCCTGTGATTATTAGATGCTGGAGGAAAGTCAGCAGATTGTTTGTTTGCTTGTTTTTTTTCCAGAAGATCCTGCTTGTGGAGTTTCCTGTTGCACCTAACCACTGGAAACAGGATGCTAGAAGATGGGACAGTGGTCTGATCCAGCATGGCTACTCTTATGTTCATGTCTGGATTTAACTCAGTGTTCATGTTTGAATTGAACTGTAATATTTTCAATGAGATGTTCATACAGATGTATATACAAATGTACTCCTTGTGCATTCTGTAGCAACTAGTCACACCTCAAATACAACAACAGCTGTTATAAAACCATTAACCTAACAAAGAAAGACATGAAATGTCAAACTGGTTGCCTTAGGAATGCATTCCCCCCCCTCCATCTATGTGAGGCTGACAAATATCCAAATCTGATTGGCTAAATAGTGCTGTAAATTTATCATATGCACTAAGGGTTGAAGCAAAGAACATATGAACATATGAACATATGAAGCTGCCTTATACTGAACCAGACCCTTGGTCCATCAAAGTCAGTATTGTCTTCTCAGACTGGCAGCGGCTCTCCAGGGTCTCCAGCTGAGGTTTTTCACACCTATTTGCCTGGACCCTTTTTTGGAGATGCCAGGGATTGAACCTGGGACCTTCTGCTTCCCAAGCAGATGCTCTACCACTGAGCCACTGTCCCTCCCGTCGAGACAGTCAGTCTTCTGGCCGCAGTCATGAGCTGCCTTGCTGGACTCTTGTGCAGCCTTTTATTAAGTCATATCAGATAATCACGAGACATGGTCTGAGGTGAAATAGCTGAGTTGTACAAAACTGTTTTGTCAAGACCTGCAACGTGCTCGAGAGCAGAGACCAGATTATTACATTTACTGAACTTAGTATTTTTCCATGGGTGATCACAAAGTCCGCTGTGCCTGGTTCCCTATTAACTTTTCATGTGTGCCTGAAAGGTCAAGGACAAAGGCAGAGCCACTACACTTCACCTTTTTTTGTTTTATAAACTGATTGTCCATCTGCGCAAGAGCTTTATATACATAAGGCAATTGTTGTTGTGAAATAGGATTTGTGGGAACTGTGCAGCAAATAGAAAGACATTGCTGCAATAAAGAGGGTACACACTGAATTAAACAGCAACATAAAACCAATATGAGAAAAACTAATATTCCATACATGCAAAGAGTTCGGAGCCAGGCTCCTGAGGGAAGCCAGGACCATAAGCTGTTACACCAGGAAGGGAGGACGTCTTGCTTGATTTGCTGTGTCACTTGTCTGAGGGCTTGTATTTCCTTTTTGATAATATGACTATTGTCAGACAAATTAAAGCAGCGCATCTGCTGCACAGCTTCACAGCCTTGGTGATGTAATAACAACAAGTAATCGATTGCAGCTCGATTGTCTAAAATAGCACTATGAAACTGTTGCTGTTCTACGTTGAGCACTGCCAGAGCAGCTGAGGTATAATTCAATGCTTTAGCAACTTCACAAACAAGTGTATTTATGTTACGAGAGTTGCAGGTAGTGAGTCCAGGGACACCTACAAGCGAGGTAGCAAAGGCCACATATTCAGCCTGAGATAATAATGCCATATCAGAAGAATCACAGAGTCTAAGGGGACAGTTTCCCTGTGAATGCGTAAGGCAGAGGGTTCCATAAGCTAGGATCTTTGAGGCAACACTACAGCAAGGTGACTTAAACAACATACAGAAAGGGATATATTAGCTGGAATATAACTAAAAGTTCGACGGCCACAAGTGAAAAACCACCCAGGTGGTAAGGGAATATGGCCATAATTACTGGTTACATTAATTGTTGTATTACATTTTCACAAGGGGGTACCTGTTTGCAGGCAACCGTGCAATGGCTTATGGCGGGAACAATTTACCATCTGTGCACAAGTAAGATTTTCATGGTTAGCCACATATGGGGTATATAGAGTTAAGGCATCTGCTGGAAGCTTATAGGTGGGAACGCCCCAGTTGGTTAAAGTTGCATAAGAGATCTGGGATTCATTTAAAAATTTACCAAGAACTGTATTGTTTCCTACAGTTCCTGGAGCCTTGCAAACGGGAATTAGACAGGTTCCTAATAACATAGGTAAAACAGTGTGCTGTGTCAAACAAAAATGTGAAATGTTGTTAATGTTAGCTAAGCGTTTCGAAATAATAAACTGAAGACGATCTCCAAAACTAATCACCTTGACAGGAGACAAAATACATAAACACAAACAACAAAGAACAGTCATGGAATTCATTGTTAGCTGTGCAAAAACAGCAGCCACCAAGTTCTCCGAGGATAGCTCTCACCCAGCTTCTTCCAACGTTTTTTGAGCTTGGTTAGTTAGTTCATTCCTCCTGTCCAGTATCTGCCAGAGGGACAGGAGGAGTGGTAGCAGGAGGATGCAACTGAACATCAGAATAGGAGGGAGGCGGCTGAGTGTTAAATTGAGAGGGGGAAAGAGCGTCAGGACCATAGGTACCAACAGCATGATTACAGTGGAACCACAAATGCAGGGTCTCCACCGGAGCTCATGGTTTAGCATGAAAAGCTGTGCCAATTCTCTGCCAGTCAGATACACTGAGGGACCTGCCCTCCAGGTACTAAGGGCATTGCTGCCCTATTTCTTTTACCAGTCCCTGAACTTTAGATTCAGAAATACCCTGCCCGCCTTTCTAAGGAAATAGGTCAATTTCCTGGTGTGTGATTTCTGTTTCTGAGAAAGTGAAAGCCCCATACTCACCCTGAAGGGGCTCCCCGAAGGAATGAAGAAGTTGCACCAAAGTCTGTTCCAGGCGGAGTGAGTAGGTTGTGTGCTCCACGTTTGGGCGCAACAAGAAGCAAAGAATGAGTCGAGACAGTCTTCTGACCGCAGTCATGAGCTGCCTTGCTGGACTCTTGTCAATCCTTTTATTGAGTCGTATCAGATAATTACGAGACATGGTCTGAGGTGAAATAGTTGAGCTGTACAAAACTGTTTTGTCAAGACCTGCAACGTGCTCGAGAGCAGAGACCAGATTATCACATTTACTGAACTTAGTATTATTCCATGGGTGATCACAAAGTTCACTGCACCTGGTTCCCTATTAGCTTTTCAGGTGTGCCTGAAAGGTCAAGGAGCAAGGCAGAGCCACTACAAAATGTTCCCCATATTACCTGTTAGTTGTTATATTTTGATAAGGGAGTGAATTCATCGTGTCTTTGAAAAGTGGTGCTAAATCAGGCACCTGAAAAGAGAAGCAATGAATACAAGCAGCTGTTAGAAAATGCATAAAAGAGAGGAAATTACTTTTTGCTTGTGTGTGCATCCCTCTTAATATCAACTTTTCATAATCTAAGTAGACATAATGATTCTGCAGTGATGGAAATCTGATGTTAAACATGGGATTCTTCTGGCACATTGTTTTTCTTGTATGGCCTAAGTACAGGCCTCAGATTCAGTGAGAGCTCACAGGAGCACAGCTCCTGAACCTTTCTGAGAGTTCCACCTCCTTCTTCTGAGAGTTCCAACTCCTTGTCCATTGAATAGTATGTGCAGCTGCTTAACAGTTCCTGGATGAGCTCCACCACCTATTTTTCTACAAAATGACTTCTGCCTAAGTAGATTTTGCCATTTCTTCCCTCCTCCTATCACACTCAAATATAGCATGTCCCACCTGTTTAAGTATAGTTTGATGCTATCTCTTGGGGGGGGGGTCTATTTTTCAACCACACACCATTATTATTAAAGAATTGAGTTTGTACAGCTATTAAGAAGTCACTATAAATCAAGAAAAGTTTGCTTATACGTTCTAAAAGAACACTGATTTATCCCCCCCCCCTTGCCCATCATTCTCTGTGTGCATTTGTCCCTATTTTTTGTATTCCACAATCCATGGAAAGCTGTCACCTCAGGTTTTGTGTGTGTGTGTCTTTGCAGCCATGTTTGTCTGAAATAATTTGCATATGATTTTTTTTAAAAAAAACTGGTGTGATATAATTGTCTAAAACTTTGCATGAGTATTTTCAGACACTACATTATAACAACAGAAATCATATAGACCTTGAATTGTAGAGACCATATGGCCCCAAAAATGCCCAGAAGAAGGAACCAATGAGGAAAATGAAAATGTAGATTACATGTAAAACCACAGGAAGCTAATGTGAAAGGAATGCCTTAGTGAGCTGCACAAACTGAGACTGCACAAAATATTAAAAGGGGGTGTTGTGCACTGGGAAGATAAGTTCTTAGCTCAGCCCTTCTCAGAATCTGTTAGCAGCAGTTAAGGGCTCTGCACAAGTGTCTAGTAGAAGAGCTGTGTCCAAAAATCAGATTCAGAAAGGGGGATGGACAGTCACCTAGGGTCAGTTTAGCTTTGAAAATCTCTATAGACAATATCAAAAATGGCTGTTTTTTACAGCACAAGTATTTTGCTTGAGAATGATGGCAACTGACAGTCTTTCCACAGAGTGAAAATCAAATGAGTTGGGTTGCCTTCAAGCTGGCAACTCAAATGCAGGTCAACCACTGCTCTCTTAAAAGACCAGCCTTAAGTGCTCTGTCTCTATGAGCATAGCAAATATGCAGTCTTACAAATACATAGAGATTTTGCTTCATTTGTCTGAGTAATTTCAATATTAAACCCTTAGCTTGCAAATATTTACACAGGGGATTAATTTTTACACAACATGTATAATCTTGAAATAGCACACATCTCCAGGGGTAATTTTTCTCTATGCTAAATTAATCACAGCAAAAGTTTTAGTAAAAAGACAGACACAGGCTATTCTATCCTAACTAAATTAGGCAGCCAATGGCAAAAGCAGAGGTGGCATATTCTGGAGGGGGAGGAATCAATCCACTGATTGTGGCAGAATAAATCAATGAAGCAGTGTAGAGAGTAGCAATCAATTCACATTTTTGTATGTGATGGGGGATGAGCAAAGTGATCCAAATAAGATAAAACATTGTTGGGCATTTATTTGAACCAAATCCATGCTGAAATTCTCTGTTTGGAGAGGGAACAAAGGCAGTAAATGGTTTTTAGTTTGCATTATTCTCCCTCCACCAGAGCATACATTCAGGACAGCTGGATACACACAGACACATGAATAGGGGACAACCCAAAATCTAAGGACATTTTTAAGAGATATATCATAGACTCTGTTTGGATGCAGGAAGTGAAAAGAAACTCACAAAGGAAATAACTAAAGAAATAAATTCAAGTGCTGAAGAAGTAAAGAAGGATATTAAAAAAGAGATTGATGACTTAAGAAGAGTCTCAAGCAACAGCTAAAAAGACTGAAGAGTTTGAAGTAAAAATAAAAGATCAAGATCTACCATTAAAAAGACGCAGGATAAAACAATACTACAGGATTGTAAGCTGATGGAGAACATGATTCGTCTCAGGGGAGTACCTGAGACTGACCAAGAGGATTTTAAAAATTATATTGCCACAATAATAGCCAACTTCATGGAAGATGACCCTGTGGAGATGGGACATTTGTGTGATTATGTTTACAGGGTAAATTCAGAATTTGCCAGAAAGCGCAAGCTACCCAGGGATGTGGTGGGAAGGATCTTAAGTAAGCAATTTGAAAGTCCATTGGTGGTGGAGGAAAGCAGAGTGCAGATGATGAAGGAACTGCCGAGGAAAGTCATCACTGACATGAAACAATTCAAGAAATTGACAGATAAGTTGAGAGACAAGGATATAAGATACAGCTGGATTTTACTTGAAGGTCTTAGCTTTGAATATAAAAGACTGAGGAAAACAATAGTGGACATGCAAGGCATGAATGAATTTTTGATGGACAATAAAGAATTTGAAGATACAAAATAATTGAAAAATCATTATGGATTACAAATTAATTTCTTGGAATGTAAATGGACTTAATTCACCTCAAAAAAGAAAAGCAATTTTTCATTGGATTAAAAAGCAGAGATGTAATATAGTATGTTTACAAGAAGTACAAATTAAGCAATTAGATTACAAATTTTTGTGGAATAAGGCTTTGAGGGAAGAATTTTTTTCATTAGCTAAAAAAAAAGGGAGTGGTCTTTTATATTAAAAAAGAATTGGAGCCAAAATTGGTTTTTAAAGACAATGAGGGCAAATACATTGCTGTGGAGGAGTTTATGAATGAATAAAAGATGTTGTTGGGACTATATGCCCCTAATTGGACAAAAGATTTTTTTTAAAGACACTCAGCAACAACTTGATCAAATGAACAGGAAAAAAAGATGGCAAGCTGCCAAAGTCTTTTTTTGAAATAATAAAGCAAGAAAGTTTGGAAGACATCTGGAGAAAGTTTAATCCTAATGTACGTGACTATACTTTCTTTTCAGCAAGACATGATTCCTTCTCAAGTATTGATATGATATGGACGACGAAGGATTTGGGACTTGTTACTAATAAAATAGAGATTCTTTCGAAAATAGGTGCAGATCACAATCCATTAATGTGGTCAGCAAAGGGAAGGAGAAAGAGAAGAAGATGGAGATCAAATGAAGACCTGTTGTTAAAAGCTGAAGTAGTGAAATCTCTTGAAAAAGAGACCAAAGCTTTCTTTCAGGCTAATGAAGACCAAGAGGTTAACATTCAGACTATATGGGACGCGTATAAAGCTGTTATGAGAGGATTACTAATTGCATTGAACAATAAAGATAAAAGAGCCAAGGAAAAACAACTGAAGGACTTGCAAGCAGAAATAGGCAGAAAAGAAAATGATCTGAAGAAAAGACTGGGGGGGGGGGGGGTAATGAGAGAGAGAACAATTCTACAGAATCAATTGAGACATTTATTGAATAAAGAGGTGGAGTGGAATTTAAAAAGGCTACAGCAGAAATTATTTGAAGGCGCTAATAAACCAGGGAAATACTTGGCCTGACAATTGAAAAAAAAAAGGGGGGAGAAAAAGTTCATAAACAAGATTTTTTTAAAGGGTAAAGAAATTGTGGACCAAGCTGGAATTAAAAGGGAGTTCTACAAATTCTACACCAAATTATTCAAAAATCAACAAGTAAATAGAGAGAAAATCGATGCCTATTTGTGAAAAATTAAAGTACAACCCTTAAGTGAGAATATGGAAAAGATTTTAAACGATCCAATTGAGAAAATAGAAATTAAAGCAGCAATTTGTTCAATGAAATTAGGAAAAACTCCGGGTCCTGATGGCTTTTCAGCAAAATTCTATAAAGTCTTGGGAGAAATACTAGTACCAAAACTTCAAAAATTGATGAGCTGTATAAGGCAAGATGGGAAGGTGCCAAACACATGGAAAGAAGCCGTTATTTCTTTGATTCCAAAAGATGATAGAGATTCCATGAATGTAAAAAGCTATAGACTGATCTCACTATTAAACAATGACTATAAGATTTTTGCTAGAATTCTAGCGGAGCAACTCAAACAGCATTTGAACATTTCTATTCAAGAGGAACAAGCAGGTTTTCTCCCCAGAAGGCAAATAAGAGACAATATCAGAACTGTAATAGATATTGTAGAATATTATGATAAGCATCCAGAAAAAGAGGTGGCTTTATTTTTTGCTGATGCAGAAAAAGCTTTTGACAATCTTAACTGGGACTTTATGTTTGCTGTGATGGAAACAATGAAATTAAGAGATGATTTTATAAGGATGATCAAGGCAATATACACAGAACAACAAGCTGAACTTTGTGTGAATGCTGACTTGACTGAGCAGATGAAGATTAGCAAAGGCACAAGACAAGGCTGCCCTCTGTCTCCGTTGTTGTTTATAATGTCCCTAGAGGTCTTGCTGTCTCAAATTGATGATGATAATGAGATTGAGGGTTTGAAGTTGAAAGGTTTTTTCATATAAATACAGGGCCTTTGCGGATGATGTGATGTTTATCAATGAAAATCCATTGCAAGTGACACCCTTGTTGTTAGAGAAAATTAAAGAGTATGGTGAGTTAGCAGGCTTTCATATTAACAAAGAAAAATCGAAAATCCTGCTAAGAACTTGTCATCAGGCAAACAGAAAGAACTACAAAATGTTACAAGTTGTGAAGTTGCTTCAAAAGTAAAATATTTAGGTGTAGAAATTACGATGAGAAATATTGATTTATATAAGAATAATTATGAAAAACTTTGGCATAAGATTGAAGAAGACGTGCTAAAATTGAATAAATTGAATTTATCTATGTTGGGGAGGATGTCTGCTATTAAAATGAATGTTTTACCAAGAATTATGTTTCTTTTTCAAACCATTCCAATTGTGAGAGATAAGAAACAATTTAATTGTTGGCAAAGAAAGATCTCAGAATTTATATGGGTGGGCAAGAAACCAAGGATTAAGATGAAAATCCTGACAATTGCAAAAGAAAGAGGTGGCTTCCAATTACCTGATTTAATGCTATATCATGATGCAGTATGTTTGGTATGGATTAAGGCCTGGATGACTTTGATCAATAAAAAATTATTGGCTTTAGAAGGGCAAGGAAATATTTTTGGTTGGCATGCATATATGTATTACGGGAAAGAGAAGATGGATGTGTTTTTCTCACACCATTATATAAGGAGGAACGTGTTGAATACATGGAAACAATATAATAAATATGGTGATGAGAGAAAACCACTTTGGATAGTGCCGACTGGAGTTATAAAATTGTCTCAAAGTCCACGAGAAGAGAAATACGTATCATACAAACAACTGCTAACATTTCAGGGAGGTAAAGTAGAAATTAAATAGGCTGAAGAATTGCAAGGAAAATTTGATTGGTTTCAATTGCTTTAGATTAAAAGCTTGGTGGAAAAAGATATTAGAAGTACAGTTATAAGATTTGAAAAAACAAAAAATGCTGTTGGGTGAAAATGAATTTAAAGGACTTATAAGTTGCTATTGAAATGGTCTACAGAAGAGGAGGTTGTGAAACCTCAAATGATAAAATGGGCAATAAACTTTAATAAAGAAATACAAATGGAGACGTGGGAACACCTATGGAAGAACTCTATGAAAATTTCAACGTGTTATAATATAAAAGAGAACTGTTTTTAAATGCTGTATAGGTGGTATATGACACCTAAAAAACTAGCAAAAATGAACAATCAAGCTTCAGATAGGTGTTGGAAATGTAAAAAACATGAAGGTTCTTTCTACCATATGTGGTGGACTTGCGAAAAGGCAAAACAATTTTGGCTAATGATTCATCAAGAGATTTCGAAAATCTTGGGATATAATATTAAGAGAGCACTGGATGTCTTTCTGTTGGGATTACAAATGGAAAGCTTTCCAAAGCAAGACAGGACATTGTTGTGGTATTTGCTTTCAGCTGCGCAGACATTGTATGCACAAATGTGGAAGCAAGATAAAATACCAGAAAAATGGGACTGGATATTAAAGGTTCTCAATTGGAGTGAAATGGACAAACTTACTAGAATCTTAAAAGACTGTAACCTGGAGAAATTTAAAGAAGATTGGAATAAATTCCAAAATTATGTGGAGATACAATGGAAGGTGAAGAGCCATCTAGTGGTTTTTGATAATATTAACTGAACTTTAAAAGAGAAAAAGGACTGTGATTACTGAGTATTGTTTTAGTAATGAAATATAAGTAGCTGAGTTCATATAGTAAATTTATGTGAGTTAAGATAAGATTAAGATTTGAATAATTTTTAGTGATGATTTAATGACTACAAAATCTATGTTTAATGTTTAACAAGTAATGAATTTTTAAAGTGCAAAGGAGAATAGATTATGGCTGACTAAATGTGTGATATTGATGATTAAGTAGAAAGTATTAAGTAAAGGAATAAGAATAGTAGTTATATTGGAGTTAAGATAAAGTTAAGTAAATGATAACTTTTAGTTAAGATTCTATATATGGGAATTTTTACTTTTAAAAGGTTTTTAATTTGTTTTGTATACCAGCGGAGGTCACAATTTGGAGGGTGGGATGGGTGGGAAAATGTGTAATGTATTGATGAACTATATTTAGATTCTGAAAGTAGAATATTTTTCAATGTATTGTAAAAATAAAAACTTTGTTATACTCATAACTAACTGCAACAACTGTTGAGTATATATCCCATGGGTCAGCAAGTGGCTAAGTGGGGTTCAGGAAAAGGCCCTCTTATTATTTAAATAATTTATTATTTATTATGACTAATATTCCAGAGGTATCCAGCATATAGCAAGTATTATAAAAACGCTTGTGGCATTTTTAGCATCAGAAAATAGACATAGAATTTGGGAGAACAGAAGTCTTCAGCAATGTGTAAAACTAGAAGCCATTCCCTCATCTTAGTATATATTTGAATTGGCTTGAGCTCCTTGAATTTTTAAAGTGCAAAGGAGAATAGATTATGGCTGACTAAATGTGTAATATTGATGATTAAGTAGAAAGTATTAAGTAAAGGAATAAGAATAGTAGTTATATCTGGAGAGACATGCCTAGCAATACCTCCTAAACTTTAGCATCCCTCTGCTCACTAGAAATAGATAGATAGATGATAGATAGATAGATAGATAGATAGATAGATAGATAGATAGATAGATAGATAGATAGATAGATAGATAGATAGATAGATAGATAGATAGATAGATAGATAGAAGTGTGTGTGTATGTGTGTATATAAAAACTTCAAAATTGCTTTCCCCATGAAGAAACAATCGTTTCTGAAAATATACAGCTCCTTTTTATCCCTCCCACAAGAAATTCTGAATATCTCCTAGAGTCCTTGGAAATATAATCCAGCATGGGACTTGGCACAGGAAATGTTTATTTTAATCTGTGTATATTTCTGAAATAAGATAAATGCAGCCATAAACCATGCAGGTGACCCTAGTTCTGCTATACCTTTTTAGTGTTTCTCTTATTTATGTTGCTTGAAGGAGAGATCTGCATTTTGTTATAATGCATCATACCTGAACAGTTTTACCTAAAGAGGTTGGCTAACATCAGTTTTTCATTACCCCTTTTAAAAAATTAAATCTTAAATTGTCTGCTATGAATTTTAAATTTGTGAAGAGTATGCAGTCAAGATTTCTTAACAGTTAAGGCATAACTAATCTGTGCGGAATGTTTCTGAGTATGCATCCTTGTTTAAAAATGCTGAATCAGGCAAAGATCTGCCTAGTGATTTTTGGAAGAATTCAATAAATTCACAAGTATTTCGTGTTCCACCAGAAACTAACCACCATTTACTTTTTTGCTAGGCATGCAGAGAGCGTAATGCTGAATATGTTTTCTGGGAAATATACAATTTTTGACCCCTTAGTTCATCTTACCTTCATTGTTCACTGACCAACTTGACCACTCTGTCGAGCAGCTTTGTAGGTGTGCAGTAGCTGTGGTGGTGATGCTTCATTTGCTTCTGCCTTGCCTCCTTAAAATACTCATGCTCTTGGCTGGTCTGTGACTGACATGCATCCCATGTTTGGGGTGGGGAGTGAAACGGGCAGTTGCAGTGTTACCAGGTGTTAGAGACAATTTGGCTGCCTCCCCTGGCCCCTCCAGGAGATGCAAAGAAAAAGAGCTGTCAGTCGGGAGTCTCCTTTGAAGTATACAACTTTATTGATATCAAGAAAGAGGGGAGTCGCTTTTCAACGAGCTCCCTGATTAGTTCCATACATACCCTTTTATCCTTTACTCCCGGCCGATGAGTCCCTCCTCCTTTCCCCATAGGCTGAGGTACTTAGAGGGTACAGGCTACCCGGCACGCCTACTTCACCCCCTCCTTGATATGTACCCCTCCCGTTACATACATTGCATGTGCATTTAAATTTACTTTTCCCCGAGGTGGGGTGTGTCAGTTAATATTCATTACTTGATTACGCCTGCGTACTTGCTGCTGATTAATTTCTATTGCTGATTAATCTCTATTTGCTATTAATCTTACTGTTGCCATGGCTTGTTCAGCCGTGTTATTTCTTTTCGGTTTCTGCGTTTTAACAATGGCTACTACCCCTGTGCTATGGTTACTAAATGTTTGTACCCGGTTCTGCTCCTTGCACCTTAACAATCACTAAGACATTACATTTGGTTCCTCCTGTTTCAGCTCATTTCATTATTTCACTCCTCTCAATCCCTACTCTTTTATTTTCACCTGAGCTGAAACATTCTCAAACTTTGCAACCATCAGCTGAGCTTGCCCTTTCTTGGTATGCTTCTTTATTGCTGACTGGCAAGCACTGCTACACACCGGCAAGCAGTGGAGACAACAACAACAGATGATGCTGATTACCACTATGATCATACCGATCTGCAATATGCTCTTGAGCCACCCCCAGTCTGGTAACCAGGAGGTAAGCCAGTTCCAGGGACTTTGTATTCCTTCATAGTTTTCCTTTGAAGTAGTTTGCATTTCTTGTAGGTGCATTTCTATGCTTTTGTTTAAATCACGAAACTGTACATGACATTGTGTTCCTATCACCTTACAGAATCCTCCTTGCTGTGCTAACATATAGTCTAGGGCCATCCGATGTTGTAGCTGGATTTGACTTAATTCTTCTATCTCAGTTTGCAATCCTCTGATGACCTTCCCTGTTGCATTCACCGTTTTCTCTAGTCTACAGGTCAGACCTATTATGCTTTTACGATTTTCTTGTGCCACTATTCCTGGATAGGCTCCTAATGTTAAAAGCCCTGTTATTAATCCTCCCCCTATGCGGCTGCCTGCATCATCAGAAAGCTGATGGCCCACAATTACTTCATCTTTGCAATTTGTTCCTAACTGTCCGTCTCTGGGACCGAGGTGATCTTCCCTTTTTACCCGGGAATGCTTGGGCAACACCTGTACTGGGAATGTTAAGAATCCTATCCCAACACATGCCCCTCTCTTGTACCCAGGGTGATAATTAGTGGCCCATTTATCAAAGAAAAACCACAGGTTGGGATCTTTTATTTTCATCCCTGAACATATACTACCTTTACCTGAATAATCAGCCTGGAACATTGGTATGTCAGGAAAAATATCTCCCAAAGTTGTCTTGCCCCACAGGAGAGTTTTGTTCCCCCGTGTATGATTTCCTGGTTTTGACAACCAGAAGTAGTCTGTGCAAGCGCTGTAGTTACTCAGCTTGCTCATTCTTTCTTGTGCCTGGTTGAAGCCTGGCACTATAGAGTTCCATACCCCACTATGAATGCAACAGAAACATAAGCCTGGGGTCAACTTGCTGTATCTAAACCACCTTAATCCGGTTTTTCCTATTTTTGAGGGGGAGACAAACAATATTTCGCGTTCTGATCATTGAGATAATGCTTGTAAGGACCCTACTACTAATGGGGGGCTCACTTATTAGTCCAGGTAGCAGACTCAGCGTGGCTACTGATGTGGGATGCTCATAAATTAATCTAGAGCTTTTCCCATGCTGCTGAAACATATAATGAGCGTGGCGGATCCAGGTATTTCCTCCAGTTCCAGGACATTGGACCTTAGAGATCAGTATTATTAACAGAGGTTTTTGTAAAACGAGATACAATCTTCGACATGATAGGGTCCAGCCACCTGTCATTCTGGTAAACCTTAACCTTATATGTGTTACACAATCTCCCTTTTGCAACTCCTACTCCAAAGTTCTAATAATGTATCAAACGATATGAATTATATAAAACAATCTTTTTAGAGTCCATTTAACACTTAGAAAACTTAAATTAAAAGTTATTTGTTTGTGATTTTATGCTACCGTTCAACAATTTTATTTATCAGCCATGTAATTCACTGCTGCTGGAGCCTCTTTCACCATGTGTAATACATCCAGCCACTCTCTGCTGTGCCAACTGCTGTTTACGTTGTTAGTGTCACCTGGCAAGGTTCTAACCACTGCTGAGACAACGGCCTTTCCTTTCCAGTCTTGACTAAAACCCAGTCACCCAGTCCATGTTGGTGTAGGGACAGCGTTCGCATCAGCAAGGCTTTTCTGTTGAAGAAAGAAAACAGCACGGACAGTAGCTGATCCAAATAACACATAATAACTCAGCCAGTTATTCCTGACTGAGGCAAACTTTTTAGCAGCATTTTGATAAATAGAAGTAGGTATATCAAGGTAGAGTAACTGATTCCTTAGCACTAAACAATATTTTAGCCTTCCTCCTCAAGGCATTTCAGTACTATCCACTTTTATACACCACACACACACGATATAGGTTTTTTCCAAAATTTCCTAAACACACAAATTTCCTATATCCATCTTGGCTTGAACTCCCTGATACTTCCCTTCATACAACCACTTTAACACTTATTTAATTAATGGCTTGGAGAGCCACTGTTTTTCCTTTTACAGTCTCCTACACAAATTATACCTTATCTGATACCTGCACACACATAATAACTAACTGTACTGTTCCCTTTGCTTCACCAATCCTTAATTCTTCTGATATTAATTTTATCAGGGGTATTGTAAAAAAAAATAGTTGGTGGATTTCTTCCAGGGATTGTTATGCAGTTGCACCTATTTTTCAATAGACAAGGTAGCTAGATGGGGAGGAAGAGGTGGTGCCATCAGAAAAGTTCAGGAGCTGCTCTCCTGTGAGCTCCTGCTAAATTCAGGATCTGAATTCCCCACCTTCCTGGTTAGCATTTTCATTTTCTTTTTCCCTTCAAAATGTTTAAGAGTTTTATTAACCTAAATAAACTACCCTTTCTCTTTAATAGAGTTTACATTTGAAAACATAAAGTACAGGTTTGGCCAGACCATCCCAAATTAATTATTCTTGCCTTTTGTCCCCCCTTGTTCCCTTTATATCGTTGCACCTTTTCTCCTCTACTGCTTGGAAAGAACCAGCACTTCCCTGGAGTAGAGGAACATCTTTTAGATTTGGTTAGCTTTTTGATCTGGAGGTTTTGTAAATTTTACATTATCATGTTTCTCCATTCCTTGTTCTTTAAAAGTCTCCAGATTCCAAATATAAAGTTAGTTTTACATTTTAGAAATCTGGAATTTGTCATAACTAGCATTATTCTGTTTTATTGCTTATAAACTACTATTAAAAGTATTTCTCAGCAAAAGTTATTTCTCTAGGCAGCACACAAGTTTGCCATTCTCACCCCACTGCATCTAGAAGGCTGGAGAGATCTGCCCTGCCTACCTTTGGATTAGAAATCTCTAAATTCACATCCTTAAAACTTTGAGTGTGCTTAAGAGAATGTTATTTCCTCTGGGGGTCCAATTCAAATACCTCACTTTTTATTCCACAACTTCTGATATAATAGTGCATTTTTTAATAGTGCATAATTTTAACCCTACCAATGTTCCTTTTAAGCTGCCGAGTACTGGCAGTTGTGCTCTGGGACTACTTTTACAAAAAGTGTGAGCTGAAGGCTAGAAATCCATGAGCCTGCCCATGCCAACTCATCTTAAAGGGAACATTGGCCCTCACCCTTTTAGGGTTAAAGCATTATGTTCTTTATAACCAATGACATAAACATTGCACTTTCTTCTCCCACTAATTGTGCTTCAACAACTTCCTTGTTTATTTACAGAACATTGATAAAAACCAGGTTTAAAAGCCGTAAATGCTTAAAATTAATTTATCTACAACTGTCCTTTTACTTTATAAAAACTTTAAAAAAAACTCTCATCTTACATTCATTCTGAATACTTAACTCTGCTTTGTTTTAAGGCGAACCTCTGTTCAGCAAGAAAAAAAATCCTTGGAGAAAGAACCTGCTTTCTCCATCTTAGCTACATATTGTATTGTTTCCTAACATTCCAAAAGGAGGGGCTAGGACTTGGAGGATGCCAGTCTCCTGGCAGGAGAAAGGCTCAAAGTTTGGTCTATAAAAGGTTTTGCCAAACAATTTACAAGGAAAGCAACTGAATCTGTTTTAGTTACTCAACATATGTACACCAAACAAACTCTTAACTCTCATTACCACTTTAAAAGAAAGAAATCCTTCCCAATACTTTCAGCTATTTTAACCTTCTGTGCCACAGTTATCCTGCTAAACTCCAACCATGAAAGCAAACTTTATTTTAACACTTTACTACCTTCCAACACTTTTAATCTCTGACTATACAGACAGCACTCTCTTTATAATGTATTTCTTTATAATGTTCCAACAACATTTCCAAAGTAGTTTACTTATGCAAGACAGAACTTACACTTTTCACTAAGTGTAAAGATAGTCACTTCTTTACAAATACCAAATACTAACAAGAACAAAAGAAGGGAAAAGAAAGGAGAAGGAAAAAATATTCCAACCGATGGGGGGTGTTGACCAGTTCTCTCCCCTCTCTGTTTCCCAACACTCATTACTATAAATACTTTCTTTACTACAAGAGGATTATCTGACAAAGATCACCCAATAACCATGTCCAGGTTGAAGTTCCTGGAATACTTTAAGAATGCAGCTGCAATCTAGAGAAATTGCAGGATGTCTCCTGGCTACACCTGGAGACTGGTATCCAGACTTGAACATGAACATATGAAGCTGCCTTATACTGAATCAGACCCTTGGTCCATCAAAGTCAGTATTGTCTACTCAGACTGGCAGCGGCTCTCCAGGGTCTCAAGCTGAGGCTTTTCACACCTATTTGCCTGGACCCTTTTTGGAGATGCCAGGGATTGAACCTGGGACCTTCTGCTTCCGAGCAGATGCTCTACCACTGAGCCACCGTCCCTCCCCAAGAGAGTTCCCTTTTAGTGTGGCCACACTAAAAGCAACCATTTCTTTTTGTTTTTCCCTTTTAAATTTCATCATGCAGACCAGTGATCCTGGTTGAGGCATCCATGCCCCCACGTAACTGGATTCCTCATTTCAAGGCCTCCTTTCATTAATATAAATGTTTAACAGCTGTCTCACTGTTTCATCAAAGCTACCAAAGGGAGGCCAGATAAGTCCCCGCAACTTATACTTTGGCCACACAAAAACAGAGAAGTTCACCATCTTCTCCTTATTCAAACAGTCTAAGACTATCCTTCTAGCTTCTTTAGCATCAGTGCTAAATGACTGTCTGCCTGTATCTGGGGGACTCCCTAAGCCTCCCCGTTACCCTCTTTAAACTGAGAACTTCTATTTCCCATTTGCCGCGGTCTTACCTTAACTAGACGGGACGTCCCGATTTCCAAGTTTGTGCGAGCTCGTCTTTCTGGCAGGCCCCTCCTGCCTGGCAGGCCCCTCCTGCCTGGAGCGTCACCGACTGACTACGATCTACAGTGTCACGGGTCTTGAGCTGTCTCCAATCCCAGCCAACGGAGATCCAATGGGTCGTGAAATACTCACGAGGTGCACCTTCCCAATTGGAGTTCGCTGAGTGGGCTGGTAACAGGTCACGTGATCCCGGACGAGCCCCCAATTGTAAGAGACAATTTGGCTGCCTCCCCTGGCCCCTCCAGGAGATGCAAAGAAAAAGAGCTGTCAGTCGGGAGTCTCCTTTGAAGTATACAACTTTATTGATATCAAGAAAGAGGGGAGTCGCTTTTCAACGAGCTCCCTGATTAGTTCCATACATACCCTTTTATCCTTTACTCCCGGCCGATGAGTCCCTCCTCCTTTCCCCATAGGCTGAGGTACTTAGAGGGTACAGGCTACCCGGCACGCCTACTTCACCCCCTCCTTGATATGTACCCCTCCCGTTACATACATTGCATGTGCATTTAAATTTACTTTTCCCCGAGGTGGGGTGTGTCAGTTAATATTCATTACTTGATTACGCCTGCGTACTTGCTGCTGATTAATTTCTATTGCTGATTAATCTCTATTTGCTATTAATCTTACTGTTGCCATGGCTTGTTCAGCCGTGTTATTTCTTTTCGGTTTCTGCGTTTTAACAATGGCTACTACCCCTGTGCTATGGTTACTAAATGTTTGTACCCGGTTCTGCTCCTTGCACCTTAACAATCACTAAGACATTACATTTGGTTCCTCCTGTTTCAGCTCATTTCATTATTTCACTCCTCTCAAGGTGTTCCCTGATGTGTGCTGTCTGTTCTGAGTTCACTTTGTCTTTGAGTTAACTGGAAACCAGGGGTGCTTTTAGCCATAGGGCATATGGGTCAGCTACCCAGAGTTGAGCAGGCCTTCAACCATCCACGGCCATTCTCCTCCCACTGAGGGGGAAAGAAAGAGCCAACCACCACATAGCTTGGGTGAGCCAGGGAGTGGATAGTGACAATGATTCTGAGGTATCATCCTAGACTTTTGCCCGGGGCCCCAGAAACTCTAAGAATGCCCCTGCTGCAGATACACCAGAATCGAAAATGATTCCTTGTGCAGAGCCATTGTATTCTTCTCCACATCAATCCAGTTTTACTATCTGTGCTTTCAATGAAGACTTTAAATAAATCTCATTATATTATTAGTTATATTACCATAAAACAAAACAAAGCAAAATAAAACAAAAGTTTAACACTAATAGTAAGGAAAATATAATCAAGGCTGCACGAATTTTATAATTATCATAGAATCATAGAGTTGGAAGGGACTTCAGGGTCATCTAGTCCAACATCCTATATTATACATTATACTAATGTCAGCTCAAAAAACCTTAAAACTTATGTCAATGCGGAATCCAGTGTCTATCACTGCTACATGTGTAAGAATAATAGTTGTGACAAGCAATTGATCTAGGCAGTTGTTGTGGGTTTTGGAAAACAGATTCCCAACAGGAAGTTAGTCCAGTGGTTCAGTTTGGTTCCTTATTAGTTATGGAATAATTCCCCTGACAATCATGCAATTTGGGGAATCAGGACACTCAGATTTCTCTTTATTTAGTGTTAGTTATTTCCTTGAAGAAATCCTCATAGACTGACGCATATCATTCTCAAGAAAAGAATTTTTAAAAAAGAGAAGACGCATACCTCCAAAAGTCAAATTTTCAGCATCTTCTGTATGAAAGACTAAAGAAGAGTTTAGGAAAAAAGATGATATGATATAGGTCTAAAATGAAAACGTTATTATACAGGCCTGTAAAATAAGAATGTGATGGGGGGGAAAAAATTGCTATACACAATACCAAAACTCAGGGGCATCCAATTAAAAGGACTGACAAAAGGAAGAACTCTTACACACAATGCACAATTAATGTGCATTAATGAAATATTCTAGCTTAGATGTGTTTTTGAAAGAATTAGATAACTTTCTGGAGGAGCAGTGGTTGTTTTCCAAATTACCATGGAAACAGAAACTAAGGGAATAACAAGAAGCTGGGAATGGCTATCACTGCCATTTTCTGATTGCAGATACACAGGCATGAGATAGAGATGGTAGAGAAAGAAGTATTTTTCTCCCTTTCTCACAATACAAGAACTTGTGGGCACTCAATGAAATTAATAAACAGAAGGTTTAGAAGAGATAAAAGGAAATACTTCAAAGAGTAATTAACACATGTAATTTACTGACATAGGAAGTGGTAGTGGCTACAAGCATAAACTTCAAGAGGGGATAGGATAAACCTATGGAGCAGAGGTCCGTGACTATTAGCCACAAGGCATAGAGAGAATGCTATGTTTGAGGCAGTACTGCTGGGGGGGGCAATAGTGGGAGGGCTTCTGCAGTTCTGGCCCCACTGGTGGAACTCCTGGTGGCACTTGCGTTTTGGCCACAGTGTGACACAGAGGATGTTTTCGCACTCACCTTCAGCCGGCGCGACCCCCCTCTTCACCACGCAGGATCTGCGCGGATTTTGCACGTAAAGCCGCGGAGCAGCCGAAAGAGCCAGAAACTCCCGGCGCAAAAGCCGCGCAAACGGAAACTGCTTTTTGGCGGTTTACGTTTGCGCAGCAAAAGCGCCGGGAGTTTCCGGCTCTTCCGGCTGCTCCGCGGCTTTACGTGCGAAATCCGCGCAGATCCTGCGCGGTGAAGAGGGGGGTCGCGCCGGCTGAAGGTGAGTGCGAAAACGCCCAGAGTGTTGGACTAGATGGAATATTGGTCTGATCCAACACGGCTTCTCTTATGTTCTTATATTCTTGCAACTGTGGGATACAAAATGCTGCTTTGCATGGAACTCTCATCTGATGCAGTGTTCCTAGTCTTCTGCTGTTATGTCATTGAAGATTCTTGTTATTCCCGCTGCTTCTAGTAACAGGATCAATCCATTCTAGGAAGCAATGCTGTTCCTGCAAGTGCCACTTGAAGTTCAAATTACAGTGTCCTGGGGCCTTTGTCTCTCCCTATCATTTTGCAGTGGTGCCCACAACTGTTTTAGAAAACTGGAGAGGGCCCCAAATTGGTGAGGGTCAGGTTGTTAGGGATTCTTGGATTTCATTAACACCCCCTTATCTCCTCACTATCATTTGATCCTTAGTGCCACTTCTGCTGTCAAAGGCTGCTTGTTTATCCCAAGGCCATGAGAAAACTCACTGATACTTCATGAAGGTCACTGAATCATATCTACATTGCCTGATCTGAAAGATCATATCAACCTTTATGTACTTAAACATATTCTACACAAGAAATCTCTCCTCAACTTCCCCCCCCACTTCTAGTCTAAAGATCTGGCCAGGCCTTCTGCAACTGCATGCAGTAAAAGCTACTGAAATCTCCAGATCTTTTCACGATGTATTGTGATCTTAGTACAATGACCCTTGGAGCCATTCCACATCAGCTTAGCACTACCAGATGGAGAAACTGAGTTGTGATATTGAAATTCTGACAGATCCAGTGACTAAGACTACATATTCTAGAGAGCAATAGCACTACTGTTCAGAGAGGGTTGATGTTGGATTGGAATAAAGGATGACTTTGGTTGCAGTTGGTGCTGCCTCTACATGATTACTATAAGGTAGAATGAATGGTGCAGCAAAGATTCTCCTAGACAAAGGATAAATTTCCAGCATTGGTTTCCCACATTTTTAGTACTAGGAACTATCAATGCTATTTTTAGTCATGCCCCTTCCTTAAGGCTGCTGTTGATATTAGCATCCCCAGGGAAAAGCTGAACTCCACTGAACTGTAAGGATAGCTCCAGATTGAATTCTATATATTCTCGGTGAATTAAGTTGCCTTTAGTGTTTCAGAGAATTTGACTTAGATATCTTAAACCTCTGGTTTAATTAAAATAAATCCTAGACCTGGCTGCTTTTTCTCACCAATGAAAATATTCATCAATACCAAAGCTGGAGTTTTTTACATACTGGATGCTATTCACAACCCTGCTACCATGGCCTTCTTAAGCAGGAGCTGAGACAGCTGAGCCATACCAGTGTGGGAGCCAGCATACTATATAGCCCAGCAGCTTTGCAATATCTACTGATGCAGCTGGTCTTACTACTCTTGGCTGAAATTAGTTTTAAGTGCTCCATTCAGCTGAACAACACTGATGTTTAATGTGTGATCATTGGTACATGATGTCACCTAGCATCTGAGTACTAGGACTGTCAATTCCTCCTACCAGTCTGGAACACAAGATAAAATTTAGGGAGGCTGACAGTACTCAGATATGAGACATTATACCATCCAGTCTTTATGTTGTTGGCTTTTCCGTCTCCACTGCAATCTTGCACCGAGACCATCTCTTATCTGCCAGTCATGTAAGGTCCAGAAAATGAATTTGGAAACATCTATAATACCGAGGCTGAGAGTTTGCTGAAAATGGGCAGGATCAGGCATAATTCTTCACTACTTTTTTGCACTGGCAACAAAGGGGAGGGGGGGGGAGAGAGAGAGTCATTTTACCTAGTTCTTAGACCTTTAATCATACCATTTCAGTAACTAACATCATTTTAGTGCTTAAGTCTTAGAAAGAACTATTTGCTACACCACTAGGAGATTCCTTGTACAGAATGACCTAAGTCATGCTTCAAATTGTAACTGTAAGAAAATGTGTATGACTGAACATGAAATAAGCACTAGTGCAGTACTGTAATTGCACTTCCCATACATCCCTTATTATTAGTCATTAACAGGGCTTTTTTGTAAAAAGAACCCAGCAGGAACTCATTTGCATATTAGGCCACACACCCCTAACGCCAAGCCAACCGGAACTGCATTCCTGCTCGGAAAAATCCCTGGTCATTAATATAACAATATTAATTAAAACTCTAAGCAATCAAGCACACAGTGAAATAGAAACATATTGTAGTAAGTAAAGTGACTAGGCATTATACTGAGTAATTTATATACTAAATATTAACATCCAGATCACAAGATGTCATAGTCCCACTGTAGACTTCATTAGTCAGACTGCACCTGGAGTATTGTGTGCAGTTCTGGAGGCCTCACTTCAAAAAGGATGTGGACAGAATGGAGCAGGTACAGAGGAGAGTGACAAGGATGATAACGGGTCTGGAGACCAAGTCCTGTGAAGAAAGGCTAAGGGACTTGGGAATGTTCAGTCTGGAGAAGAAGAGGTTGAGGGGGGACATGATTGCTCTCTGTAAGTATTTGAAGGGCTTTCACTTAGAGGAAGGTAGGGAGCTGTTCCTGTTGGCAGCAGAGTATAGGACTTGCAATAATGGGTTTAAATTAAGGGTGGGAAGGTACTACCACCTGGATATTGGGGGGGGGGGGACTTTTTTACAGAAAGAGTTGTTCAGCTACCTAGGCAGTCTTTAAGCATTGGCTAGATAAAAACTTGACAAGGATGCTGTAGGTTAATCCTGCTTTGAACAGGGGGTTGAAGTAGATGGCCTGTATAGCCCCTTCCAACTCTATGATTCTATTAATTGTCAGAGTAAGGAAATGTCAGTTAAGTATATAGACAAGTTATGTTAAATGAGCATAATTCAGCCAAAATTCTACATTCTACTGATTTCAAAAGGAATGTTAAACATATACTCAAATCTTTTCCACTAAAATTAACGAAACTATAGTTTTCCTTCCATGTTCATTTTCATCCTATCTTTCAATCACCATTGGAATCCACAATGTAAGTAATATTATGCTGTTAAAATACATTCAAACCATTTATGGGCTGAAAGGGGCCATTAATTAGTTAGTGAACTCTTTGGGCAATGTTAAAAGAAACTTCCATATCACCACGTCTGATAGTTTGGGGGGGAATTGTTATTTTTTAATTTAGCAGTTCAAAAATTCAAAATTCATAGTGAGAGCAACACTTTCTGAATTCTCACATATACACATGAAAGGTTATGTCCAGAGTAAAACTTCGTTGGTATTCCAGATGCCACTGTACTATCCTGTGTGCTGCTTCAGACCAACATAGCTACCCACCTGAAACTTTCTGAATCCATTTACTTAAATGACTGGTTATATATCATTACAATGTCATCCCATTCACTGTTGATCATTGAATGGCTGGGATCATCCATGTGACTGATACAGAAAACACTGCTTTCTCTCTCAACTAGTTTTGTTTTCCATTAATATCAATAAATAGAAAAATCTGATTGGCCACAGAACAGGATAAAATTTATTCAGACTAATTTTTGATGAGAGCTACTTCTGAGTAATGAAAAAATCTTTATTTCTACTACTCCTGGCATTTTACCAGTTTTTTCCTTTTTCCCTCTAGAAATAACATGGAATAAGAAGAGTACCAGAAATGAAACTATCAGCTAAGAAGTACAGAGAAAAGTCCTGTGACACAAAAGCTAGAACAGATATTTTTACAATATTTTTCTGGTTCTTCTAATCTAGGTGATGCATGAGCTACTTCTGCAACAGCTGGTAAACTGCCAGTAGTTCACCGACTATCTGTTGGATGTTGGAAACTAAATTAATTGAAATGATCGATCAACGCTGAAGGTGAGACAGAATACTACCATTATGATGCAAGATTAAACAAATATTGTAAAGTCATCTGCATTATTAATTGCTATGAAAATCAAGATTTCATACCTGTTTTAATTCCATTTTGGGGATAGGTCTGCAGGATGAGAAGCAATACTGCATCTGTTTTGAGGTGACAGGGCATGTGCATGTGCTCTTCAGCACAAAGAAATAAGAAATTTTTGTAAATGGTCCAACATTCCTCCTCCTAGTTTAACAAGACACTGATTTCTTGCCTTTCAGGAAATGAAGATCAATTTCGCACTCACCTTACATGGCTCTCACGTCCGTCTTCTCAGTGTGGCTCCCTTCTGATTTCCCACTATCTGCCCTGGGGCTGCAACCAGCATCGGCATTTTCACGCAGTAAACAGAAACTGGTTTTTAGCAGTTTCTGTTTACTGCACAAAAACACCGATGCTTGCTGCAGCCCCGGGACAGATAGTGGGAAGTCGGAAGGAAGCTGCGCGGAGAAGACGACCATGACAGTGGCATAAGGTGAGTGCAAAATTGGTTGAAGCATGATTGGTCTTTTTAGAGTATTAGTTCTATTAACAGCAACACTTTAAAATTTTTCTTCAAAAGAGGCATCCTTTTGCATTCTAAAATGGAGTTTGGTTGGTTATTTAGTAGGACAAGATGCTTGCCATGAGGGACAATGAACTCTAGTTTAATTTACAATGCAAACAAACTCTGCTGGAGTCAGTCAAACTACTTTCTTGAAATTAAACATTTACATCGCTGTGACTGCAGTTCTTTTAAATCAGGCATTGACATTAATATCAGACTGCAGTCTTACAGCTGTCAGAAAAGATTTCGAGAATCTATTTATTGACTTAGAAGAAATGCAGCTCTCTTAGGAAGAGCTAAATTCACACAGCTCATCCATTTCACCTTGCTTGGACTTTGGCAGAGCTGAAGTCTTCCCTTAATATTGCAAATTTGCCATTTTTTCATATTGGGAACTGTTTCGAAGTGGACATCAGCTAAAGGCATTTTTAAATACTGAGTTAATGGAATAGCCTGAATGCTAGTGGACAAAAGGGAGATAGGCAAGAAATAACAAATGAATTGTTTGAATGAAGTGCATCCAAAGAGGTTTAAAACACCAATAATGGAAATTTACCAGCCTATGATAATACAGATTTGCATAACTGCCATGAGAGATTACAAAATTCTACAGCACTCTGTGGGAAGGAAGTAGTGAATAACTAATGGAGCTAAACAAATAATGGAGCACATAGCTATTATGGGCTGATGTTGGGGAAATCCCTGTCCCTTCTCAAGCAACAGATTAAGGGTCAAGCTATAGTTACACAATTCTTGCATCCTCCCCAGTTCCTGCATCAAGACTTTCAGTAAGATGAGCCCAGCAAGTTTACAAGTGAATACTGGAAGTTCAGTTTTTATGTGTTTTTCTCTTTCTATGAGCAGTTTTTCTAAGCTCTTTCCTACTCCTGTTCCATTGATCTATTGTTAGAAATTATTAACCAGCAAGGAAGTACCTTGTACTTCTCCTGTACAAAGCCCCTCTCATTCAAGAGATGAGATAGATTAGAATTCAGATCAGGGTCATTGAGTTGTGGTGCCATAGAATCAGCAACCTATAAACAGAAATCCTTCTAGAAATGCTTTGGGTCAAAATAGTGGGCCCAAAAGAAAGCTTAACTCTAGGAGTTTGTTATCATCCAATGGATCAAAAGATAGAGGATGATTATAAAATGATGAAAGAATTAAAGATAGCAGCTAAACATAAAAACTGTGTCATAATAGGTGATTTTAATTACCCGCGCATTGACTGGATCAATATGTTTTCCGGTTGGGAGAAAGAGATTGAGTTCCTAGACACTCTCAATTATTGTGAAATGGAGCAGATGGATACAGAACCTACAAGGGGTTGGGTGATCCTGGACTAGGCCCTAAGTAATGCCCAAGACCTGGTGAGAGATGTAAAAGTGATTGCACTGCTTGAGAGCAGTGACCATAATGTTGTCGATTTCAACAATTGTATAAATTGGGAGTTGCCAAAAAGACCAACACAACCACCTTTAGCTTTAAAAGAGGTAAATTCCCTGAGATGAGGAGACATGTGAAGAGGAAACTGAAAGGAAAGGTAAATAGGGTCAAAACCCTTGGGGAAAGTTGGAGGCTATTTAAAACTACTATCTTAGAAGCTCAGATAAAATATATGCCACAAGTCAGGAAATAGGTATTTTAAAAAGCCTGCATGGCTAACAAACAAAGTAATGGAAGCTGTAAAAGGTAAGAAGGATTCCTTTAAGCAGTGGAAAGCTAGTCCAAGTGAGCTTAATAAAAGGGAACACAGACTGTGGCAAATCAAATGCAAGTCTGTGATCAGACAGGCAAAAAGGGACTATGAGGAGCAAATTGCAAAAAACATAAAGACCAACAATAAAAATTTCTTCAAATACATTAGAAGCAGAAAACCAACCAGGGAGGCAGTGGGGCCTGTGGATGACCAAGGTGTAAAAGGATTACTGAAGGAGGATAGGGAAATGGCTGAGAAGCTGAATGCATTTTTGCCTCCGTCTTCACTGTGGAAGATGAGAAGTGTTTGCCCACTAAAGAACTGCTGATTTTGGGATGGGTGTATAACAGCACGCCTCGCGGTCTCACTGGATCGCTTCTATATGCGGCTTATGGCTACCCCAGCCCCTCTTCAGCCTCAGTTCTTCCTTTAAAATTTTACCTCATGACTATAGAACTCCAGGGGTGGGTATACTATGGATTTCTCAATACTCGTCTCTTCGGGGGTTTTGTTTGCTTTCTGATGGATTTGTAGGTAGGGGACCACAGCAGCTTTGATAGTTTTCCCAATATACTGGCACCAGAGAACTTTAAAGTAAACCACAGAAATTTATTAACATACACACACCGTCTTCAACTGGGGAATGGGAAATATATATATGGGCTATATTGTATCTCAAGCAGTTAACAGTTTCTTCAGGCTTTATAATATCAATTTCGCTTAGGTCTCTCAGGTTTCACAGATCATATAGATTTCACTCTCCAACACTATTCTAGGTTGGCCTCTTGGGTATAATGTGCCAAGTCCCTTAAGTCGACTGGTGTCTCTTCTCCCAGCCCTTCAGACTTCTAGACCCACATTTTCCCTCAACCACCTCCTTAGTTCTTAAGAGACGTGTATCTGTGTCTGTGACCTCTCAGGTCTTTTACTGTGACTCTCCTTTAGTCACACACAGCCCCTTGGCTGTCTTTATAGAGTGAACAGTGAGCTTTGCTTCTCTCGAAGACTCTCCTCAGCTCCTGTCACAGCTCCTTCTCAGACCAACTGCTCTCTTCAGCAGTCTCCCTCAGACTCCGTCTGACACTAACTGCCCTCAGTCGTTAGCTGTCAATCACCTCTGAGAGTTCCGAGCACTCTCGCCCCCACCCCCAGGTCATCTGACGCAGGCTCTATGCGTCCTTAGTTTCCTTGTTAACCCGTTCATTACCGTCACAGGGTGTTCAAAGACCTGAGTCAGATTGAGGTGACAAGAGAGGAGGTCCTACAACTGATAAACAAATGAAAAACTGATAAGTCACCAGGCCCAGATGGCATACATCTAAGAGTTCTGAAAGAACTCAAAGGTGAACTTGTGGATCTTCTGACAAAAATATGTAATCTTTCATTTAAATCTGCCTCCATTCCTGAGGACTGGAAGGTAGCTAATATCACCCCCATCTTTAAAAAGGGTTCCAGAGGAGATCCAGGAAATTATAGGCCAGTCAGTCTGACTTCAATACCAGGAACATTGGTGGAAACTGTTATCCAAGAGAGAATTAGTAGACACATCGATGAACAAATGTTATTGAGGAAGACTCAGCATGGGTTCTGTAAGGGAAGATCTTGTCTCACTAACCTGTTAGAGTTCTTTGAGGGAGTGAACAAACATGTGGACAAAGGGGACCCAATAGATGTTGTTTACCTTGACTTTCAGACAGCTTTTGATAAAGTTCCTCACCATAGCCTCCTTAGGAAGCTTGAGAGTCATGGGGTAAAAGGATAAGTCCCCTTGTGGATCAAAAGCTGGCTAATTAATAGGAAACAGAGAGTGAGTATAAATGGGCAATTTTTACAGTGGAAGGTGGTAAACAGTGGGGTACTGCAGGGCTCAGTACTGGGTCTGATGCTTTTTAATTTGTTTGTTAATGATTTGGAGTTGGGGGTAAGCAGTGAAGTTTACGGATGACACTAAATTGCTTAGGGTGGTGAGAACCAAAAAGGATTGTGAGGCACTCCAAAGGGATCTGTTGAGGCTGGGGGAGTGGGTGTCAATGTGGCAAATCAGGTTCAACGTGGCCAAGTGCAAGGTAATGCACATTGGGGCCAAAAATCCTAGCTATAAATACAAGTTGATGGGGTGTAAACTGGAGATGACTGACCAAGAGAGAGATCTTGGGGTCGTGGTAGATAACTCACTGAAAATGTCGAGTCAGTGTACGACTGCAATAAAAAAAGCCAATGCTATGCTGGGAATTATTAGGAAGGGAATTGAAAACAAATCAACCAGTATCATAATGCCCCTGTATAAATCGATGGTGAGGCCTCATTTGGAGTACCGTATACAGTTCTGATCACTGCACCTCAGAAAAGATATTATAGCATTGGAAAAAGTGCAGAAAAGGGCAACTAGAATAATTAAAGGATTGGAACACTTCCCCTATGAAGAAAGGTTATAACACTTGAGGCTCTTTAGCTTGGAGAAGCGTCAACTGAGGGGTGACATGATGGAGGTTTACAAGATTATGTATGGAATAGAGAAGGTGGAGAAAGACTGAGAAACCTGTAGGAAAACATTTCAGTCTTCCAGGACATTCAATGAGTGACCTCAAAGTAGCTGTTTTATTGCAAAGGAACTTCAAGAACAGAATAGAAAGGAAAACTGCTGAATTACAACATTTGGAACAAACACCTCTCAGGACTGAACAGGGTTTCTTATCTCATTACATATGCTAAATTCATTCTTAGTAAGAAGGGCTATACATATTTCTTTTTGAGAATATTGGAATAGTACAGGCATGTCCAGCTTCGAACAGGTCGTGATCTATTTTTTTCCGGACAAAAGTGCTGGTGATCTACCACCATGAAAATTAAGTTTCAAATTAGTTTCGAATTAGATTTTAACCCACCAAAGTTGGATTCCACTGCCCCCCCCCCCTTTACAATGCACCTTCTGTCATTTACTGGTAAGCAAAATAAGCAAAAACAAAACAGGGAGACGAAACTGCGAACAGTTTTTCTTAAATTTTTATTGTTATAACTTTCTTTAACTGTTTTAATAACTTTATTTAACTTTTATTGAGTAATTTGTGTTAAATGTAGGTCAAGTATTGATCCAGGCTGATTTTGCGCAATCTTTAAAACTTCGCTCTTGCTAATTAGTGAGACGTCTGAGACTGCATTTCATCCACCAGCTTTTTGAAGTTGGGTGAATATTGCGTGAGGGCCAGTCTCAGGGAATCCTGGAGATGTTCATCTGTCATGTTGGAACACTGTGTACTCTTTCTCATTTTCAGATGGGAAAACGCAGATTCACACAAATAAGTTGAACCGAAACAGGAATGTACAGCTTCACTGCATCTTCTCAAGTTGGGAAATTTGTCTCTAGGCACTAGCTTCCAAAACGATTCTCGCTCACCATGGGTCTTGAGAAAAATGTCATTTTTAAGGGTTACTATTTCGTTTTCAAGAGATGCCTTGTTCAATGAGTAATTTTTACTGATAGCAGCTGCAGTTTCCTTAATGTCCATATCTGCTTTGAATGGGTATGACAAATACTCCACAACTTTTTCAATTCTTTGGAAGTCGCAGAATCTTTTTTTTTTTAATTCCTGGATAACAGAGCAGATTTCTGTCATATACTTTTTGTTCTGGATATTGTCCCAGATGGTCCTGCGTATTAGGAAAATAATCAAAAGTGTTGTTTGCAAGTATCATTAGCTCAAATTTGCTCTTGTAGGATGAAACTGTACTCATCATCTCACCAATGTATTTGTTTTTACCTTGTAGTTCAATGTTCATATCACTTAGTTCGCCTGTAATGTCAGCGAGAAATGCCAGATCACATAACCACTCCTCATCTTCCAACTCTGCTTTGTCATCTCCCCTCTCCTTCAAAAACCTTCTTATTTCATTCAGCAAATCACTAAATCTTTGCAGAAATTTGTGCCTACTTAGCCACCTTACATCTGTGTGCAAAATGATTTCCATTGTCCCTTCATCAAGAGTAAGATTGAAAAGCCGTCTTTGAAGTGATCTTCCACGAACTGAATTTACAATTTTGAAAGTGATGTCCATGACAGTCTTTCTATTGAGTCTCTTGCTTGCCAAAACTTGCTGGTGAATGATGCAGTGGTAAGAAAGGAAATCTGGAAAGTCATCATGCTGTCTACAGAGGCCTATGAAACCGTTAACCTCAGCTGTCATTGCTCTTGCTCCATCAGTAGTGATGGAAACAAGTTTATGCAATGGAAGATTACACTTTGTCACAAAAGAATGGAAAGAGCTGAATATTTCCTGACCAGTAGTTCTCCCTTTTAAAGAAATCATTCCAAGTAGTTCTTCTTTAACACCGAAGTCTTCAAAAACCATCTGGATAAAGACTAGTAACTGGGCTATGTCTCTTATGTCTGTAGATCCATCCAGTTGGAGTGAGAAAGCAACACAAATTGAAACATCCTCCAACAATTGTTCAGTTGTGTCTCCACACATCTTTTCTATTTGCCGCACAACAGTGTTTCTTGACAATTGTATATCTTGAACAGCAGCTATGATCTCTTTCTTATTTTTAAATCCATCAAAAGGATTGTTTGCTGCTTCAAGAAAACAACCTTTTACAAATTCTCCTTCCTTGAAAGGTTTGCATTTCTTTGCGATCAGGTTGCTGACCTTGAAGGATGCCATGGTTGCATAGACCGAATGTGACCTTGGCTTCGCCGTCAACCGTTGCTATGTGGCCAATTTAGATTTAAGTTCTTTGAGCTTCAGTTTATGAATTTCACTTTTGGGTAGAAAATCAGCATCAAACTTATTGCTATGCAGAGCCTTATAATGACGCTCCAGATTACCCTTTTTGGGCAAGGATACAGTGGCGTTACAAAGTAGACAACAACACTTGTCTTTCACCATGATGAAAAAGTAGTCCATTTCCCATTCATCATGAAAGTGGTAGGTTTTGCTCTTCTTTGGAACACTCATCTTTGGTATACTGGTGTGGCTGGGGTGCTAAGTTAACACTGGCTAAATCTGGTCCAAAACTGTCACTGTCCCAAAGTATTAAAGATCAACAGGAACTGAAGACCTCTGGATGATGCCCAAACCACACATGGAGTTCTAAAAGTAAAAATAAGAATTCATCATACTGGCACCAATAATCAAATACCACCACAAAAACAATCATCGAAAAAACCCAAACACCTGTCCAGCAAACCATGAGACCAAGTGGGACTAGTGATCTACCTCTGACCCCTCCACGATCTACTGGTAGATCGCAATCTACCTGTTGGACATACCTGGAATAGTATATTGGAAAAGTGATTACAATGCAATGCAATATATTGGAATAGATTTCTCTGACATCACTTCTAAACAACAGTATATTTGTATAGTATTTAGAACAATATATTGGTATAGTGATTGTAATGTAATGCAACAGAAATTGAAATGTATTTCTCAGACATAATACTGCACCTCACCCCAACAAAGAAAAAAATGCTGTTTGTTACCTCCATGCTTGAGAGAAATCATAGAGTTGGAAGGGACCTCCAGGGTCATCTAGTCCAACCCCCTGTACAATGCAGGAAACTCACAAATATTTTCCCCTAAATTCACAGGATCTTCATTGCTTAAAATGAATGGAGCATAGCAATGGAGTCTCAGTTATCTTCCCGCAATAAGAAATTATACTTTTACATATTTATCTTTTATTTTGACATATTTATTACTTCATTGTTACTCCCCCTTAATTAAATCCAAACAACTGTTGACTGTATGAATTTAACTTGTTATTCCTGTTTTGTCTCTGTATTATTTGTTGCACATATAACATGTATTCAATATAGTTATGTTATATAATATGACTGTATTGAATACATATTATATGTGCAACAAAGTTCCCAGCTTTCATTGCTTTAAAAAGCAAGGCTCTAGCCCCTTTCGTGACAGATATGCAGAAATATGCCTTCTCCCTTTATGTATGCAATAACATGGGCTAGTCTGTCTGTCTGTCTGTCTATCTATGATCAGGGATAACATAGATATATGATATTCAATTGCCACTGGCCCATTGGCCCTGGGAAAGGGAGGGAAGATGGCTGCTGCTGAGTACCTCTGGCAGAGAAACTCTGGGGAAACCAGCCATGTGGTCGTCCTGTTGCTGCTGTGCTATATTGGCAGCCACAGCAATGAGGAAGCAAACAAGCCCATTGCCATGTGGAAATCACTCAGGTATGTTCCATATTACTGTGGAAATAGTAGGTGTCAGTCTTTCTGCTGATCATTTTTTCCTTACCATATTACTTTAATAAACTCTGTAATTTATTATTAGATAAAATAATTGTTTTCTAATTTTCTGATTTCATTTTCTTTTTGTATTTCAAACATTTGTTTATTTTCATTAAAGATCTTTCAGTCCTATAGTTCCATTCTCCCAGAACTGAGAAGAAGGTGAAAGAATAAATTACCATTCTCCAGTTCATTGCTGCTGGGATTAGGAATTGTAGGCCACTTTGAACCATGAGGAAAGGCAAACTATTAGTGTTTTTATGAATAATAAAATTAATGAATTAATTAATTTTTAAAAACCCAGCCGTGCATGCTTCAAAGCAGTAGCAGCTGAGTCTTTCCCCGTTTCCTGTTGTAAGGCAGACAGGAGAAAGAAGACTAGGGGAAGACTAGGGGAAAGAAGACTAGGGGAAACGTGGTTAAAAACTCTGCAGAGTCTTGTCACTGAGGCTGAGCTAGAAGTGGGGGAGAAATCTGCCAGGGGAGGGGAGACTGGCAGGGAGAAGGCAAGACAGAAGTGCCAGCACCTATCAGGGACAAAGCCCAGAGATTCCAGCTGCGGGTCTCGAATTATTTTATTACTTATTTATGTTATGTATAAGCTACCTTTCCCATTAATAAAACTGCCTAAGGTGGCTTACAAAATTAAAACCCATAAAATACAGAATAGCTCTATATCCAAACAAAAATTCTAGCATACAAATTACAACAAATATAATATAAAATCTTAGGGAAGGGAATGGCAGGTCTGTCTTTCGTCATCATTGTTCCTCCTCCATGCCCCTTTATTCCTTCCTTCTTGAGGTTGCTTCTACAGAAAGGGGATGGGAATGGGGACAGGAGTGCATCTCTGCTGCAAAGTATTTTTTTTTTTAAAGGGGGGGCAAATTAGTGGCAAACCTGACAAGACTTCCTCATTATCCTGTCAGTTTCACACAGTAAATTGTGCAGGCATTACTGTAACTCCATTTTGGTACAGAAAAGAGGAGCTTAAATATTTTAAAAGCTTGCCCTCAGATTTATCCCACTATATGGAAAACATTGTAGAAGGAGGGCAATAACTGTACTTAAAAAGGAACACCTCCATTCACAAGTGACATAAAAACCACAGGGAGGCTGAAATGTAAAAGCAAATCAAAACTTACTTGGCCATCCTTGACACCCCACTTCATCTTCCTCTACAGTCCCTCAGAGGCAAGATTTTCCCTCCGTATGTCTTCCATTTGTTGTCTGTTTTCTTACTTCCTGAAGAATTCTGACTGTCTCGCCCTGTCACAGTATAATATTTTGACTGTTTGCTCAGCCCAGGAACCTGAGGGAAGGAAGCTTTGAAATTAAAAAATAAACTATTTTATTTGAAATAAGAGGGGAAGGATCAAGTGAAACCAGTGGCTGAAATTTCTGAGGTAAAACTGTTACATGCACAGACCAAGGGTAAAGAGCTTGGGGGGGAGGGGCTTGGATGCCTCACTTTCTATGGAGGCCCAGGTCTCTGCTATTGCGAGATTGGCCTTTTATTATCTTAGGATGATCAGGCAGTTGGCTTCCCTACCTTACCCCCTGGGACTTAACTACAGTAACCCATGCAATGGTCACTTCCAGATTGGATCACTGCAACTCTCTCTGTGCAGGGCTGCCATTGAACCTGATCTGGAAACTGCAGCTGATGTAGAATGCGGCAACGTGAATGCTGATGGTGATGCTTCTGCAAGCATGCATTCAGCCAGTGCTCTGTGAATTGCACTTGCTGCCAATAGAGTACCGGATCTGATTCAAGGTAATGGATTTAGCCTTTAAAGCCTGATGTTGCCAGGGATCTTCTTAGTTAGCTTTAAAATTCAGAAAGGGGAAAGAAGGAAAAAAAGAAGGGAGAATTTGCCATTACCTCTCCCTCTTACCCCCAATCACTTGCATTAACTGCATGTCAAGTCAAGTCAAGTTACCCTTTATTGGCATAAAATATATAGATATATATATCAGAGCAAATTGGTTAAAAAAATAAATAAAATGGAACGATTGCATACATATACATCAGGAAAAGCATAAACATAAACTATTTCTATGAGATCCTCTGGCGTGCCTTTAAAACAGAATAAAGAAACTTAGCCACTTTCTCAATGACACTAGATGAAGTATCGTTCAAAAGTCTATAGACCTTAAGTGCATCAGAACAATCAACCATACTAACTAAAAGAGAATGTAAATACTTGTGACGAAGATCTGTATACAAATTACAATAAAGAAGAATATGAGTAACTGACTCCACATATTTTTGCTTACAGACAGTATCTGACTGAGTACACTGTCTTGTTAAATCTGCCATAAAGAATGGCAGAGGGCATGGCGTTGCATCTGGCAAGGGAAAAAGCTCTACGCTGCTGTGGCACCTGCAAGGGTGCGGTCAGACGTCCAAAAAACCCCGCTACGGGCATGAGTTGAGCCCGCAAGCATGTCGGATTTTACCCTGACGTTCACACATCCACATCTGTGAAGCGTGCTTAGCCCGTGCCCGTTCCACGCTGATGCGCCTTGCTCGCGGATTAATTTGCTACTGCATTTAATCCGGAACAAGACGCTTCCTGAGCGCTTCCTGAGCGCTCTGGAGCATCTGAACGGGCAATCGTTGCTGAGTCGCAGCAGCGCTTCCCGCTTCCAGCTTCCCACCACAAACAAAATGCATATCACTGCGCCATCGAGGGAAGGAACTCGAAAAAATTGCTTATTAGCGGCTGTATTCCTAAACTTAATAAGGGGGGGGGCTTCCGAAACGTGCGTGCCCTGCCTTTTTTTTTTAATATTTTAGTTTATTGCGTAATAGCGATATATCGAAATCTCGATATGTGAGCATCGAGATTTCCAGTATGTGAGGCGATCTTTTCCGAAAAGTAGTGCAAACGGAGAAACACATCTCTAGTCTCCGCTGCTGCATTTGTAAGGCGACAGAATTGGGCTTTAAGGAGCTCGGATGGGAAGGAGAGGAACGGATCCATCGCAGCAGCGCAGCAGCTAACAGCAGCTAACCCCCCCCCCCGCCGCCACGAGAAAGGACGGGGCGCACGCAGAACTCTCTCCCTCCCCGCTTTCTCGAGGATTCGCCATCCCCAATGCGCCACCTTAAAAAACCCCCCAGACAAGCGGAATCCCCGACGGCAAAAAAACCCCTCAAGTTGACATCCTATGGACCGGATCGGGATGGAGCGGGGGGGGGGGTAAAGACAAACAAAGCCTCTTCTCTCCCCCCCCTCAAATCACACACACAAACACCTCAAGCACCAAAGCGAAACCACGCTAATGTGACAAGGCTATCAGATTCCATTTCGACACAACGATATATCGATAGAGCAGCGGGGGAAACAAAAAAAAAAAGGTTTAAATAGCCGGAAACCCCTCTACTGCAAATGTGCATGCGCTCAGCAGAAACACACCCTCTGCAGCACGCAAACCCTCCTGTTAGCACCCAGCACTGCGCCTGCGCTAATGCAGATTGCCGCCATCTGAAAGAAGTTCCGGCGGGCACTGTGTGATCGAGCAGGGGACGGGATCAACACGGCATGCCATAGGAACAGCATCTGTCTGATCGGGAAACAGGATGCGGCGGATTATCTGACATACGAAATAACGGTGCTTTAAAGATGGGTTGCTGATGGATTTAATGTAAGTGTGACCGCACCCCAAGACAGATAGATATGAGGCCATTTTCCAAGTACTAAGAGAGATCTCAAAACTCAGTGGGGAACAGTTCTTAGCCAGACTGTATAGGTCTTGGCGCTCAATATCTGGCAACCTGTTTTTAATTTTTTGGACTGCGGTAGTGAAGGACAGCATGGACAATGGTTCTAGGGATAAACCCATTGCTTTTATTTTTCTCTCAATATGTGCTGACCAATTTGACAAATTAAATTCAGAGAGCATTTGAGAGATATAGCTCCCCGGTTCAGAGTTGTAGTGCAAGCGTAGCCAGAATTTGAAGGTCATGAGCCATGCACTAGTAATCATTAAAGACATGCCGGTTTCTAAGCAGATAACTGCATATGGGAAACATTTTGGCATGCCCAGAATTTTACGCAAGAATTTGGATTTGACATTCGATAGCACATTCATAAAATCCAATCGAGATTGGGATGCCATACAGAAGTTGTGAAATCACTTTGGCTTTGAATATTTTTATGGCAGCTGTCACAATTTGGTTACCTCTGCCATAAAAAAAAGCGAGCTATGGCAGATGCACTGATGTTCACTATCTTCACTGTATACTTGCGATGGGTAGACCAAGTCACATTATATTGAAAATAAACACCTAAGTATTTAAAATACTTGACTTGTTCTATCTCTTTACCATCAGTAACCCATTTGTAAAGTCTCCACTTTTTTGAGAAAACTAAGATTTTGGACTTCTTATAATTGAGTTGGAGCTTATTACTAGTAAAATACAGAGCACAACGGAACAACAGACGTCTTAAGCCCACTCTAGAGCAGGACAACAGCACCGTATCATCAGCATAAAGTCACAAGGGTACATGTAATGCACCGAGTTTTGGACTATGCCAGTCAGGACCAGATAGCTGAAAAGCCAGGTCATTAAGGAAGAGATTGAATAAAAAGGGAGCCAAAATGCAACCCTGTTTGACACCCTTATTGGCAGCAATCTTCGATGTTAGGTTGCCTGCTAATGAGCATTTGATCTGGCAGGTGGTAGAAGTATGTAATCTTTTAATAAGCATAAGGAGTCTTTTATCCATGTTTAGTTTATCTAGCTTAATCCAAAGGAGGTCCCTGTCAACTGAATCAAATGCGCCTTTTAACTCTAAAAAAGCAACAAATAAATTCTGGTTATTTTGCACAGTGTACTTGTTGACTAGATGGGATACGTCTAAAGTGGTCTTCCCTTTGCAGAGGCCCAGATGTTCAGGGCCAAGAATTTTTTCCTGCAACATCTTAGGGATTGAGCTTGACTAATAGATGTTTGGAGTAAAGCTTGCCAGTGATGGAGAAGGGAGAATTTGCCATCACCTCTTCCCGTTACCCCCAATCACTTGCATTAACTGCATGTCTTTGGGACGGTCTCTCCCCAAATGTGCCCCACAGAGCCTTGCACTCTGTGATCTGCAAAGATCAACCTCTTCTGGTGATTCCTGGCCTAAAAGACAACCACTTAGCCTCATCCAGAGTTTTCTCTGCCTTGGTCCCAGTCTGGTGAAGCTCGCTCCCACTTGAGATCAGGATCCTGTGGATTCCCTCCCTTACCTGCTACAATACTGCAGGTCCTGTAAAATGGAGCTGTTCCACCAGGCCTTTGGCTGAGGTGATGGACGTCCATCACATCTGGGCTTCTTTGTGATGCAGAGATGTATTCTGCAACTAAACATCTAGAGATTCTACTGAATGAGTTTCTCACCACAACATTGTCTACAAGGTGTTCGTATTTAGTCATCCGATGCCCTAACCAAGATTGTTTTAGATTGTTTTTAATCCTATTGTACTATTTTAATGTATTTATTGTGTATTACAGTCACTACATTTGCTGAGTTGACTTGTGCAACCTGCCCTGAGTCCATGCAGGGAGTCCATGCACACTAAATAAATAAATCATTTTTCAGGCTAATGAGAGTTTCCTAAGCTATTCACACTGACATAAATCTTTATGTTGAGAGGCTTTTGTTGCAGTGTTTTCCCAAAACACTTCAGCACACTTTCTTTGAGTATTCTCTAACTCTTTTGGTTTCCAGAAGACTGGTACACTCTTTCCAATAACCAAGCTCCTTCTCATGAAACATCAGGACTCATCTTGAGCTTTTAACTGACTCTTAAGGTTTCTACAGGAAATTTCTAACCACACCAGACCAGAGATCTCTGCATTCTTCAGAGCTAACTCCCTGTATGACTGGGTAAGGAAATTCCTTCTCTCTCTAGATCGATTTCCTTTCCTTGGCCCAAATGGGAGTCTCCATCTAACTAACTACTCGTCCTTGCCAACTTTCCCCAGTTCTCTTGTCTGTGTCCAACTGCTCTTAGTCAGGGCTAAAACTGTCAGTACTCACTCTTCTCAGCTAGGGCTGAAATCAGGTTGAAACCTCCTCAGCATCAAGTTCAGAAGTCTTTCTCTGTTCAACTGATGCTAACTAATCAGATTGCTTGGAGCTGCCTGTCACTTGAGGCTTTCTGGATTCTGTGAAGAATTAATACTTCACATTCTTTCATCTGTTTGAACAGCACTTCTAAGCTTTTAAAAAGTGCAGTTGTCATACCATCTATTGATTCTGAAGCCAGATAGTTTTATATTTAAAAAAACATCCTGCTTTCCATACATGCAGAACATTTTGTGATTTATATCCAAATTGCATGAATTCTTCAGGTATTCTTCTTGGCATCAGATATGCCATATTGCAGAGTGTGCAAGTTCATATCCCATAGGTTCCCCATTAATTTCAATGAAAGACTCAGCTTGCTTTCCAGTCCGTTAATTTCACTGCTGTAACTCTTCCCTGATCCCTGTAACCATTTTGGGAAATTTACATGCTGTTCTAGCCAATATGTCCACTGCAAAATGCCTCCATTGATTTCATAGCTTTACACAGTCAATATAAAACAAAGAAACATGAACAAATTTTATTTTTATTAGTTTCTCATTCCTTTCAGCATCCCCCTTTTGTTTTCTTTGTAAAGATGAATAAAATAAATGGGACTCATTTTTTGGGCGGTTTTTAGATTCAGATATCATGGGGTTGGGGATAGAAAGCATAATTAATTTTCTGGTGTTATGTCTGAAGTTTTTAGAAATAATGGCATTGTAAACTGCTGTCTTCATAGCTGCTTTTTATGTTGCATTTTCTAGGTGGGGCAACGCTTAAGCTCTTGATGCCAGTACAGCCTTATTGTGTACATGGTTATAGGAGAAACAAAGGGAACACAAAGTACAACTCTGCAACTGTGCCATCTGTTCCCTCACTTAACAATCACCATGTTCAATATGGCTTCCAATGCATTGTAGTAAAATTTGCCAGTCCTGTAAATACTATTGGAATCTAGTTCTACAGAGGAACTGGGGGTTATTTCATTCCAATGCAGTTTTGATTTTGTACTTGAATTGAGGAAACCCAAAAGGTTTCCTCAATTCAAACTATTCATTTGTTCTATGGCTCTCATATCCTGATTTGTAGAACCCCACCTTGTAATGCAGGAAGTTTCTCAGATTCCATAAGAGTGAATAAAGATAGAATGCTAGGAGAAGAAAACAGCTGCAGTTTGAGACAAGAAATGGAAACAGCCATAAAAAATACCATCTGCCTGTTTGTCCATCAATCAGAACAGAATCTTAAAATATTTCCGGAAAAAAGAGGTATTTCATATTGATGGGAGTTACATATTTGTCCTTTCCTTATGACAATGATTAAGTTTTTTTGTTAGGAATATGAACTAAAGAAAAGTATTATGTACATCCTCTGATTCTGCATACATGATAATCAAATGGTGTCTCTAATCTCCAAAAATACACCTGAATGTACACTAAATGTACGTGCAGTACACTAAAAATACACTAAATGTCCTCCATCCTGAAGGGAAATGTTATTTATAGTGACAGTACAGTTGTATTTATGAACATCCGAATTTTTGAGTATGCAAACTAATATAAATAATTACATAATTTGCATAGGTCTTTAAGCTTTCTCCTAAAACTTTTAAACAATGCAATAATCAGATTTTCATAAATGCCCTGTGGATAGAGCATTCAGCAAATTCTTTACCTCTCTAAATTGAAACACAAACACCTCAATTTACCAGCATAAAAATCTTCAACCCTTCCATGAGCATGTATGTATAAACTGAGATTCGTCTAAGTAATTTCTAACTACAGTTAAGAACACTTTTGGTAACAAAATTAAATTCCATAGTAAAATTTCAAAATATTTTGAAGTTTCAAAGTACTCAAAGCAATGGAAACTTTTATTCCAAATTCACCAACTGTAAAGTCAGATTATAAATATCTAGTTCTGACAGCTGAACTACGTTTGAGCCTCTACTTCATTTCAACTGTGGAGTAAATGTGATTCTAAAAATTAATAAAGGAATGGAGCAGAAAGGATAGATCCCACTTACCTTTGCCTAGAGTTTGTGCTTCTGCATTGTACCATTTCATGCTATAATTAATTTTCAAATTTCTTCCTATATTTTGTTTCCAAAGATGGTTGACACAATGCCATCAGAATCAGACCTTTATAAGTCCATAGAAGCCAATGGGCTTAGAAGAATGTACCTCTGTTTTGGGTGGCATTTTTAAACCGTAGATGCCTAAATAGAAGCTTTTAAATCAGGGGTGTCAAACTCATTTGTTATGAGGGCCAGATCTGACATAAATGATACCTTGTTGGGCCGGGCTGGGCTATGTCGGGCCAGACCATCAATCAATCAATCATTTTATTTATATCCCGCCCTCCCTGCCAAGGCAGGCTCAGGGCGGCTAACAACATCAGTCAATACAGCGAGTTATACAATGATTTAAACAATAGCTAACAATGTAATTAAAATTCTAAAAACAATAAAACAATAAAATTAGCATCTTGGTGCTATTCCAGAAGATGGTAAGAATCATTTAAGCAGTCTCAGTCTTTTAGTCGGTGAAGTCGGTGAAGGCTTCACCGAAGAAGATGGTCTTGCAGGCCCTGCGAAACTGTTCAAAGTCCCTCAGGGCCCACACTTCTTCCGGGAGCTGGTTCCATAAGTGTGGAGCTACAACGGAGAAAGCCCGGGTACAGGTACTCTGCAGTTTTGCTTCCTTCGGCCTGGGGATAGTCAGCAGGTTCTTCCCTGCTGACCTCAGTGCTCTCTGGGGTTCGTAAGGGGAAAGACTGTCCGTCAGATAGGCAGGTCCTTGGCCATATAGGGCTTTAAAGGTGATAACCAGCACTTTGTAATGAATCCAGTATGTAACTGGTAGCCAGTGTAGTCCGCGCAGCCCTGGCTGTATGTGCTCCCATTTTGGGAGCCCCAATAGCAGCCTAGCCGCCGCATTCTGCACCAGCTGCAGCTTCCGGGTTCGGCACAGAGGCAGCCCCATGTAGAGGGCATTACAGTAATCCAGTCTCAAGGTGACCGTTGCATAAATCACTGTTGCTAGGTCCTGGCGCTCTAGGAAGGGGGCCAACTGCCTTGCCCACCTTAAATGAAAGAAGGCTGACTTAGCAGTGGCTGCTATCTGGGCCTCCATTGATAGTGAAGGCTCCAGTAGGACTCCCAAGCTCCTGACCCGGCCCCGTCAAAAACCAGGAGAGGTATTTCCCTCCCCAGAGTGCCCCGGCCCACGCAAAGGACTTCTGTGTTCGCTGGATTCAGCTTCAGCCCACTCAGCCTTAACCAGGTTGCCACGGCCTGCAGTGCCAGGTCCAAATTCCCTGGGACGCAGCCAGGCTGACCATCCATTAACAGATAGAGCTGGGTGTCATCTGCATATTGGTAACACCCAAGCCCATACCTCCGGACAATCTGGGCAAGGGGGTGCATATAGATATTAAATAGCATCGGTGAGAGAACCGCTCCCTGAGGCACCCCAAAATCTAGTGTGCGCCTTTGGGACAGCCTGCCCCCGATTGCCACCCTTTGTCCCCGATCTTCGAGGAAGGAGGAGAGCCATTGTAAAGCCGACCCCCTAACCCCTACGTCGGCGAGGCGGCGGGTAAGTAGCCGATGGTCGACCGTGTCGAACGTGGCCGACAGATCTAACAGCATCAGCACCGCCACACCACCTCTATCCAGATGCCGTTGGAGGTCATCTGCCAAGGCGACCAGCACTGTCTCCGTCCCGTGACCTGGACGAAAGCCGGACTGGCAAGGGTCTAGGATGGAAGCGTCATCCAGAAAATCCTGCAACTGCAATGCCACTGCCCTCTTAATAATTTTACCTAAAAACGGTAAATTAGAGACTGGTTGGTAATTTGCCAATTTGGCCAGGTCTGCTGTACTTTTTTTCAGGAGGGGGCGGACCATGGCCTCTTTCAAGGGTGTTGGAAAATGCCCCTCCAGGAGGGATCTATTTATGATGTCCCGTAAAGGACATCTAAGCTCCCTCTGGCAAGATTTAATTAGCCAAGAGGGGCATGGGTCCAGATCACAAGTTGTTGGGCGTGCAGAGGAGAGAATTCCGTCAACTTCCTCCAGGCTGAGTGGGTCAAAGTAGTCCAGAACTAAACTGGAAGACAGGCACGGTGCCTCCAGTTCGTGTAATGTATCCAATGTGATGGGCAGGTCCTGGCGGAGCGACGTGATTTTGTCTGCAAAAATTTTTGCAAAAGCCTCACAGCCTATTTCTAATTCTCTAACATTTGGTCTGCCTTGAGGCAGTGTGGTGAGGTGTCCAATTATTCTAAACATTGTGCTGGGCGCGAATTTGCAGGCGCAATCCTGGCCGCGAAGTAGTCTTTCTTCGCGGCCTTGACTGCCATCTCATAAGACCTCATAAACGTTCTATAGGATGTTCTCGTCGCTTCGTCACGAGTGCGCCGTCACTGCCTCTCTAGTCGTCTGAGCCCTTGTTTCAGCTGACGTAACTCCAAGGTATACCATGGAGCCAGCCTCACACAAGGGCACAGAGGGCGTCGAGGTGCGATCTCGTTGATCGCCCTAGATAGCCGATCTTGCCAGGCATCAACCAGGGCGTCAAGGGAACCGCGAGGGGGCCAGGGATCCCATAGGGCCATTTGGAACCGTTCCGGGTCCATCAGGCTCCATGGGCGAGCCAAAATAGGCTCTCCGCCCTTACAGGGTTGAGGCAGCATCTCAATACAGGCCTTGAGGGCTAGGTGATCCGACCATGGCACCGCCTCCATTGCGATATCGTTCACTCAAATCCCGGACGCAAAGATCAAGTATAGTATGTGCCCTGCCTGGTGCGTAGGATTCGTGACAAATTGAGAGAGTCCTAGTGTCGCCATGGAAGACACCAGATCCAATGCCTGATTGGAGGCTGCGTCGTCAGCTTGGACATTGAAGTCACCCAGGACTATAAGCCCTGGGTACTCCAATGCCCAGCCCGCAACCGCCTCCATCAGGGATGGTAAGGTGCTGGAGGGTGCGTTTGGCAGATGATACACCAGCCAGATCTCCAACCCCTCTCCGACATCCCACGCCAGACTGGCATACTCAATACCATCAATTGTTGGGGCCGGGAGAGCCTGGAAGGAGTAACCCTCCCGTATGAATAATGCCACCCCTCCCCCCTGCTCGCTAGTTTGTGATTGGTGAAAGACCGAGTAACCCGGGGGGGTCATCTGGGAGAGAGCCACCATCTCCCCCTCTCGCACCCAGGTCTCGGTCACGCAAGCCAGGTCCATGTCCTGCCGAAGCAGGAATTTCCTAAGGGTCTCGGTCTTATTGTTTACGGACCTGGCGTTGCATAACACCAATGACGGAGGCGTGCAATTTCTCTTGGCCCCACTATCTGTCACCGTTGGGATGGGAAGTAGACTGGAAGGGGGCTGAGCACTGTTTTGTCTCCACCTCCTTCCCTTATACTTCTGTCTATTCCCACCGTCATATTTTCTCCTCCCCAGGAGCACTGGGATCCCCTGGCCGGACATCCACACCTATGTTCCGGTATAATCTTATAGATGATAATGGGATGGCCGCACCCTCCTAACTAGATTATCTCAACTCACAGCCTAAATCCCTAACCCACCCTCCACCTTCAGTCCCTGGTTATCTGGCTCACTATGATTTAATCACATTTAATTTAATTAATATCAGAACCCACCCTAATTCTCGTTCTAATTGATTAGTCAAATTAATTCTTCTTTCTTGGCACATTAATACACTCCCCCCTATCCCTATGTCCCAATTTAATGTGCAATATAAATGAATCACTAAGTCAATATGCATTTAAATATATAAATACATAATAAAATCATTAAATCAATATGCATTTAAATATATAAATACACAATAAAATCCCATTACTAATCAAATTGCATAATCTCTAATTAAATTAATAATACTTCGGTTAGTGGTCAGTAAGATCTTTAGTCCAATAAATAGGGGTCCAGGAAACTGAATAGTGAGGTAGAGTGGATATTGTTCTTAAGGTGCTATCGTTATAATTAGAATTAAAGTGCCAGTGCTTGCAGGTGTCCGTAGTGTTCTTAAAGTGCGGGTGCAGTTCTTGAAGTGCAGATGGCACTCACAGTCGGTTAGGAGGTTATAGCCCCGTCGGTGCCATCTCCAGCTATTCTGCGGCTCTCTTACGCAGTCTGGGCCTCCTGGCATCCGAGCCCCGTACAGGGCTTCGCGGTCAGGAGGGCTCCCAACTACTGGCTCATCCGCACCTCATTGGTCTCCGCAGGATAAAGATAAGAAGATAAAAGAAGGAGATGGGGATGGGGGGGAGCGAGGGATGAAGACTGGGATGTTCACCGAGGCCAACGCCCCGGGACCAGTCCACCACTCCGCCCACTCATGACCCCCCCAAAAGGCTCCCAGCCTCTGTCTGCCTCCATCTGCGATGGATCACCAGCTGCACCACACACTCCGCTTCATTCACCGCCTTCGTTTACCGCCTACGCCTTTCATCGCACCGGCGCGCACTGCATTCGTCTCTCCGGCGTCGGCTCGGTTCCTCTCGGACGCCAGCCCGCAGCCGCGCTCCAGCTCCACCTCGGCGTCGGCCGGATGGCAGCAATATTCCTCCCACTGTGGGCACCAAGGGTCACCGCATTTGTCGTCACCCCTGTCGTCTTGTGAGTTGAGTCTCCGGTTAGTACCTAATATTTTGTCTGCTGTTGATAGCTTGTGTTGGTAGCTTGTTGTTGCTACAAATATCAGCTGGCGGGAGCCCTAGCACCTAGGCTTCTACTGCCGTCGCCATCTTGAATCAAATTTTTGAATCATGTACCATGTGTGTACATATTTAAGATTAGGAGCAAAGATATACACTTTTTAAAGGACACAGACAAACATGACTAAAGATTTTTTTTAAAAAATAAAACATGCTTAAAACATTAGCACTTGTTGGTCTTAAAGTTGCTTTTTTTGTATTTCTCTGTGGGATCCAGGGAACTGGGCAAAGGAAGCTCTGGCTCTTCTCCCCGCCCCCTCCCTAGGAGGGTGAGGAGGGTGAGGAACCTCAACTAATGGAGAAAATCAAGGTTTTGCTCTGTAGCTCCTGTGCAATTGAGCAAGCCTTGCAAAACAAGTTGAGATGCAGAAGGAAACAAGAGAGAGGGAGAAGGAAGCAGATTACAGTGAGTTGCTCGAGGGCCTGATAGGAGCCCTTTGGGGGCCTGATTTGGCCCTCGGGCCACATGTTTGACACCCCTGTCATGGAGTGTAATGGAGAATTGATCCATGGGTAACTGCGGCTCGGGGAGGGGGCTGGGTTTTTTTGAGGTAGAGGCACCAAATTTTCAGCATAGAATCTGGTGTCTCTCCTCAACACCCCCATCCCAAGTTTCCAAAAGATTGGACCAGAAGGTCCAATTCTATAAGCCACAAAAGAAGGTACCCCTATCTTTCATTATTCCAAATGGAGGGAAGGCATTTAAAAGGATCGTGGTCCCTTCAACTGTGATGGCCAGAACTCCCTTTGGAGTTCAATCATGCTTGTCACATCCTTGCTCCTGGCTCCACCCCCAAAGTCTCCTGGCTCCACCTCCAAAGTCCCCAGATATTTCTTGAGTGAGACCTGGCAACCATAGATAGAATATTCACATCTTCAGTGAGATAGAAATCCTTTATTATTATTATTATTTGTTATAATCCGCCCATTCCCCCATTGGGGGCTCAGAGCAGAGTACAGCAAATAGAAATAAAATCACAATAAAATCATAATAAAACCAATTACAACATTCATCAAAGTGCAGCAAGATGATTCAGCAAGATGACATGACAGCAAGGTGGTATAGCACAAAATAGTACCGCAATACAGCATCACAGTACAGTAGTGCACCCCTATTCACTCCTGTAATTGTTCTACAGATGACAGATGTCTTTGCCTGACACTCTTGGGATCTTCTGCAGGTCAAAGCAGACAATGCTAAGCTAGAGGGAACAATGATTCAGTAAAGCAGCTTCATGTTTTTGTTAGCCAATGAAAGCAACTGCCAGCCATGTCAGGTGCATATTGCTTGCAGGCACTGTTTGTCCCTATGACATATTGTAAGATACAGTAATCCTTGCTACAAGGCAAGGAATAGAAAGAAGAAACTGATGTTAAAACATGGTCCACAGGGGAGTGCCTAATATATTCAATGGCCAAAAGAACAGTTCATCTTTACAATACCAAAACAATAGGCCTTCCAATCTGTAGCTTCAGAGCAGAAGTGACCTTACCATAGCATAGAGAAGGTAAAGAAAAAAGTACTTTCTTCCCTTTCTCGCAATACAAGTACTCGTGGGCACTCAATGAAATTGCTGAGCAGTCAGGTTAGAATGGATAAAAGGAAGTACTTCTTCTCCCAAAGAGCAGGGCTTTTTTTGTAGCAGGAACTCCTTTGCATATTAGGCCACACCCTCTGGTGTAGCCAACCTCCAAGAACTTGTAGGCCTTGTAAGAACAGCCCTGTAAGCTCTTGGAGGGGTATGTGGCCTAATATGCAAAGGCGTTTCTTCTACAAAAGAGTGAGTGATTAATACACGGAATTCACTGCCACAGGAGGTAATGGCAGCTACAAGCATAGACAGTTTCAAGAAGGTATTGGATAAATGTATGGAGCAGAGGTCCATCAGTGGCTATTAGCCACAGGGTATAAATGCTCATTAAATTAATAATATAAGCAAATTTGGTTTGACTGACATTGCCTTGTATTTATTACTTTTGCCTTTTAATTACTTGAATTGTTTCCAATTTACGCAACTGTAACCCATGCATCTTCATGTCACATTTCTATCTAACATAAAGATTTCTGCACCTGTCCATACAATAATAATTATAATAATAATAAGTTTTATTTATATCCCGCCCTCCCCGCCAGGGCAGGCTCAGGGCGGCTTACAATATGTCATGATATAGTATCATGATATGACAATACAGGTAAAATCAATTCACAATATAAATACAAATACAGATACAAATATAAATTAATGTTAAAAAGCTAAAAACTATATGGTGGTGCTACAGTCTCTATTTATCCAGGCAGCGTAATATTCAGTCTGGTCACGTCTTGAAGGGTTCTTGGAAGAGGACAGTTTTGCAGGTCCTGCGGAACTGGTTGAGGTCCCGCAGGGCCCGCACCTCCTCCGGCAGCTGATTCCACCATTGGGGCGCTTTTATGGAGAAAGCCAGCTCCCTAGTTGTTTTAAGTTTGGCCTACTTAGGCCCAGGGATTTCCAAAAGATTTTGTGAACTGGAACGCAGTGCCCTTTAGGGAACATATGGAGAGAGGCGGTCCCTGAGGTACAAATTTATGAGTCATTCCATCCTATCACCGTAGGACCTGCTGGACCTGGACAATAGTCCATGCTTGTGAGGCTGAATCTGTTATTTTTAGCTTTCAATGTTTAGTTCTATAATTTTGGATTTTATATCATCTTAATCTAGTCTGTTTCTATGATGTAACCCACCCTGAGCCTGTTCTATGGGAAGGGCGGGCTATAAATTGGGCTATAAATTGAGACAGACAGACAGACAGACAGACAGACAGACAGACAGACAGACAGACAGACAGACAGACAGATAGATAGATAGATAGATAGATAGGTAGATAGATAGGTAGATAGGGTAGGTAGGTAGGTAGATAGATAGATAGATAGATAGATAGATAGATAGATAGATAGATAGATAGATAGATAGATAGATAGATAGATAGATAGATAGATAGATAGATAGATAGATAGATAGATAGATAGATAGATAGATAGATAGATAGATAGATAGATAGATAGATAGATAGATAGATAGATATTCATAGGATTTTTGTTTTTGATTTCCTAATGTTTCCTAATGTTTAAGACTCATTGAGGAGATATCTACACTTAATCTTACCATTCTTTTTTGTCATAGATTCTGGCTCTGGCCAGGCATGCCAGTTTAGGACAAGTGCAAAGAACAGAACTATTTAATTGTAAATTCACAAGAGGCTTTTTCATATATAATATATCAATAAGATCAGCCAGGGAAAACCATAAACTGGTCTGTATGAAGAAGTTTATGAATTTAGCTTGGGGTGGAGATCTAGCCTATTTTTAGTGTTATAGTTTCTAAGTCTCACTCAGTCAAGTAGCCAGTTCTGTAGTCCTTCTCTTCAACAGCTTCACAAGGCTAAGGACAGGCTCAACTGGCCTGACCTCCCACATTTAAGAGGCCAGCTAAGCTCCCACTGTTGCCAAAAGCCAACACTAAGCCTGCCTCTCTGCCTTTTAGGATCTGGTTAGCAGTGCTCCCTCTAAGCTGTGGAGTTTTGAGAGCAAAAATTCTACTTCATGAGCTACTAGCATTAAAGTTGTGAACTGCTGCTTAAATTAGTTTGCTCTGGGCTCATTTTTCCTGAGCTAAGGCAAAAAATGAGCCAGAGGTTTAAAAACTGTGAGCTAGCTCACACTTACTCAGCTTAGAGGAACACTGCTGGTAGCTTATTTGTGGAATGGAATAAACCATACAGGGGATGATTTTTCTGCATGAATAGAATGACCTTACATAGAGAGAACCTTGTTCAATCTGAAAAGAAGAAGTGGGTGGTAGAAAGAGGTCACAGAGATTTTAACATGTAAGTTCTAAATCCTCAAAGTGCTATGTTGATCTTAAATGTAGGGATCTGCTTGTTTCAAAATTCATCTTTCCATTCCATTTTAACTCCAAGCCAATCATTAGTGACTATGCAGACATCTGTGCTGATTCTGGCGGGGACAGAAATGCAGATGAGGATTTTGGCAGCATCAGCTAGTTCTTTCTGACAGAAATTGACACTGTCTGGAGTCTGGTATGGTGGAGGTAGGGAATGAGGCATTTTAATTCCATGTACAGAAATCTGTAAGCACTGCATTTCCCACCTCTGCCCCACACAGCTACTTCAGTGTTTAATTAAATACATACACAAATACAGATACAATAATAATTTCATGATCATCAGTTATTTAATTAGGCTGGTGTCCTCACTGTGATGTTGAATCCTCTAGCTAATATCATGTCATTGTAGTTGTCATGGTTACAGTAGCACCAGTTGCTAAATGTGAAACGTCAGATGGGGGTGGAGGTTGAGGGAAAGCCTATAGAGAAAGCCAGGATCAGAGAAAAATTGCTGTCACTAAGTGAGTAAAGAGGGAGACAGAATGATGAGGGAGGAGGGAGGGGGGATGAGTCAGAAACAGAAACAGGGCAACACAAAGAAAGAATGAATGGAGTGTGTTATGAAAGTAGCACAATAGGTGCCACAATATCAACATTAAGGAATAAAACAAGGGAAAAGTTGTTAAAGACCAGGCAAAAGACTGGGCTGATGAAAATATTTAAAAGACGAATTATCTCCTACTTAAGTCTGACAAAATAGAGTGGTGAAGGTCACATTCCAGGGAGGTCAAGGCCAGATTCAGGTTTCTGGCTGGAGGGGCACCAGGTGGGAAGAGGTTGGGTATGAGGACCTGGAGCTGCTGAGGCAGGGGAGGACATGTCATTAGGCTGGTGGACTTGGCAAAGTCTGTACATAGCTGGAAGGCCAAAGTTAGAGGAGGATTTAAGGGTGGGTGTAAAGAAGAGTTGGGTAACTGAAGGCAGTGGCATGGCAACACCCCAGCTACATGGAAGGCAAAATGAGAGCACAGAAGGGAGTGACTGAGATGGTTGGGGAGAGGGAGTGAGGTTAACTGCCCTATAGTAGGCATTGGGGTTGGAGCCTATAATTCCACCTGTGGAAAGAAACTGTCACACAAATTCCCCCATCCCTGTAGCCCCCTGTGCTCCTTTAAATGTAACATAGTTCAGATTACCCATAGGAACAATACTGACTGTGATATGGGAGTATGCTGTGGGATGGGGGGATAAGTAGAAATCACCTTCCTTCATGGAGGGAATCACTGGGTGGAAATAGCAGAACAAACACAACAAAGTTAATAGAGCCACAAAACAACCAAAGATGAAAGTCCAAGTCCAACAGAATCAGTTACATAAATTAAAATCTGAATTGGAAATAGAGGCCAATTGAAATAAATAAGACCAATTTTGCACTCACCCTTACGCTGCTCTCACGTCCGTCTTCTCAGCGCGGCGTCTTCCCAATTTCTCACTTTTTGTGCTGGGGCTGCAGCAAACATCACAGTTTTTGCGCAGCAAACAGAAACCACTAAAAAACAGTTTCAGTTTGCTGCACAAAAACCACGATGTTTGCTGCAGCCCCAACGCAAATAGTGGGAAATTGGGAGGGCGCCACGCTGAGAAGATGGATGTGAGAGTCCTAGGTACATGATGACAACCCTTAAAGTGATCTCTTCACTTTTTATAAAAAACATGAAAAATCTGTATTCTGATTAAGCCCATGTAGTACTAAAGTTTTCCGGTGGTGGATGTAATATGATTCTTGTCTTAATAACGCTTTGCGGTGATCAGTGCAATTAAAACTATGTCCTCTGCTGGTCTCCAATACTACAAACCTAAAATCCTCTTCAGTGTGATTTAGCATTTTAAAATTTACCCTCTCCTTATTTTTAATTTATGTTCCACTGTTCTAGTCCTGATTGATCTTGTGGACATGCCTACATATAACAAATCACATTTGCATATTAATAAATAAATGCAATGTTCCATGGAACATATAATAAGTTCATTGATTTCCATTTCAAATTGCACCCGAGGAATCTTGACCCTATTGGTCACCCATACTTAATTGCAAACTGAGCAACATCTGCATTTTTTCTGTCCCATAATTACATTCACCTGTTTGACTTCCTTCCATATGTCTGCTCTCACTGTTTTGTCTTTAATATTGGGTGTTCTGCGAAGTCCTATTTTAGGTTTTAAATCACAAACAGGATACAAAAAATACTGTTAGATGCGACTTGAATAATACATCATGTAATGAAAAGTCAGCCTGTTACATTAAATTAATGATGCAATATTAATTTATAATTATTTTGTGTAAGCATAATAATCATAACTGTATTTAAGGAAAGGTCCCGCAAGGCCCTCACTTCTTCTGGTAGTTGATTCCACCAGTAGGGGGATGCAATTGAGAAGGCCCTCTCTCTAGTGGTCTTTAATTTGTCTTCCTTTGGCCCAGGGATTGCTAATAGATTTTGAAATCCAGATCTAAGTGCCCTCTGGGGCATTATAGTAGTCCAGTCTTGAGGTGACAGTTGCATGGATCACTGTTGCCAGGTCGCCGCGTTCAAGGAAGGGGACCAGCTGCCTCACCCGCCTAAGATGGAAAAATGTGGATTTAGCAGGGGCTGCTATCTGGGCCTTCATTGTCAAGGCAGGCTCCAGCAGCACCCCCAATCTTCTGACCTTGCGCGCCATTGTCAGTGGCGCACCATCAAATGCTGGTAAGGGAATTTTCCTGCCCAGACCACCGCGACTCAGGCAAAGGACCTCTGTCTTCGTTGGATTAAACTTCAAGCGACTCAACCTGAGCCATCGTGCCATGGCTTGCAATGCCAGGTCCACATTTTTTGGGACACAGCCAGGCCGGCTGTCCATCAGCTGTCCATCAGCGTACTGGTGGCAGCCCAACCCGTATCTCCAGGCAATCTGAGTAAGGGAGCGCATGTAGATGTTGAACAACATTGGGGAAAGCACCACCCCCTGAGGCACCCCAGCATGCCTCCGGGACAACTCTCTCCCAATCGCCATTCTTTGTCCCCATCCATCTAGGAGAGAGGAAAGTCATTGCAAGGCCAACCCCTGAATCCCTGCGTCAGAGAGGCGGTGGGTCAGCAACTGATGGTCGACCATATTAAACACAGCCGATAGGTCTAACAACATCAGTACCGCCAAGCCACCTTGGTCCAGATTCCGCTGGAGGTCATCCACCAGGCTGACCAACACTGTCTCCACCCCATGACCTGAGCAGAAGCCGGACTGGTGGGGTCTAGGATGGAAGCATCATCCAGAAAGCTGTGTAGCTGTAGTACTACTGCCCTCTCAGTATTTTTACCCAAAAAGGGTAAATTTGAGACCGGTCAGTAGTATGCCAATTCAGCCGGGTCTAATGTAGGTTTTTTCATCAGAGGGCAGACCACAGCCTCTTTAAGAGGCATTGGAAAAAGCCCTTCACAGAGCGATCTATTTACAATATCCCGTATAGGATATCTAAGCTCCCTCTGGCAAGCTTTAATTAGCCAGGAGGGGCAAGGGTCCAAATCACAGGTTGTTGGGCGCACAGTGGAGAGGATTCTGTCAACAATTGTGTGGCTCTTGGCATCCCCATCACCCCATCAGCTGGCTTAGAGAAGGCATTTCTCTCTTTAAATCACTTCTCCGAGCCAAGCCAGCTAGAGGCTTGGAAAATGCATTTAAAGTTGCTTTCTTTCTTCCTCTCCCCCCTCCCTCCCCCCGTCTATTTGCCTGCCTGCCTGCCTTCCTGTCCTGTGGCTCTCAAACATCTGATGTTCATGTCTTGTGTCTCTCAGACATCTGACACTAATTCTATGTGGCTCATGTTAACCAAGTTTAGTCACCCCTGCTCTATAGTGTGTATCAGTACAATCCTGTGCAGAATTTATCCATTCTAAGCCTATTGAATATGAAGGGTCTAGACTAGAGTAACTCTTCATACAAGTATACCGTATGTGTATTAATATCTGCATTAAGCTATTAGGAGAAACTAAGGAATTCCACTTGGATAAGGTGTGGAATTGATGGACGGCCGGGCTGGTGATGTCCCTATAAATTTGGACCGGGCATTACAAGCCGTGGCTGACTTGCTCAGGCTGAGCGGGCTGAAGTTAAATCCGGCGAAGACTGAGGTCCTTTGCGTGGGCCGCGGCGGACCGGGAGGGGAGATTACCCTACCGGCTTTTGACGGTGCGCCACTGGTACCAGTGCGCAAAGTCAAAAGCCTGGGAGTGCTACTGGAATCCTCTCTATCAATGGAGGCCCAGATAGCCGCCACTGCTAGATCCGCCTTCTTCCATCTCAAGAGGGCGAGGCAGCTGGCTCCCTTCTTGGAGCGCAACGACCTAGCAACTGTGATCCACGCAACGGTCACTTCGAGACTAGACTACTGCAATGCCCTCTACATGGGGCTGCCCTTATACCGAACACGGAGACTTCAGGTAGTCCAGAACGCGGCGGCCAGGCTGCTGGAGGGACTACCACGGTGGGAACCTGCGCGGCCTGGGCTGCGGGATCTGCATTGGCTGCCGGTTGTGTACCGTGTTCGCTATAAAGTGCTGGTTATTACCTTTAAAGCCCTATATGGCCGAGGCCCTGCCTACCTAAGGGACCGCCTCTCCCCATATGTGCCCCAGAGAGCACTGAGATCTAGCTCTCAGAACTTACTAACAATCCCTGGGCCAAGAGATGCCAGGTTGAAGGCTACTAGGGAGCAGGCCTTCTCAGTGATGGCCCCTCGTTGGTGGAACCACCTTCCAGAGATGGTGCGAGCCCTGCGGGACCTGAACCAATTCCGCAGGGCTTGCAAAACATTTCTTTTCCAGCTTGCTTTCGAGATAGAACCCGATTAATCTGACATGTGGACATCTAGCCATCTTGTGGATATTATGATTACAGTATTTAGCACCCATTTTAAACATTTTATCTATTTTAAAAATCTATTATGCAATTGATATATTTAAATTGTTTACATTGTTTTATGAATCATGGGATCCCCATGTCTGTTAGCCGCCCTGAGCCCGCTTTGGCGGGGGAGGGCGGGATATAAAAATAAAGTTATTATTATTATTATTATTATTATTATTATTATTTAAAATAATGTTCTGCTGATTACAATCTAGTTTTATCTTTTAAGAGGGGATTAAAATTTAACTTTAGAGAGCCTCTGGTGTTTTCTTTTATGTCATAATTCTGCTTGACTGAAATAAGAGACAGGTCAGCAGTAGCTGTAGGTTTCTGTACAGTCAGTGCTCATGTCTTCACAACCTTAGTCTTTCCCTGAGATTTTTTTCCCCACCCACAACCTATTTAGCATTTACTTATGACAAGGAGCCAGGATGAAGAGCAACTGCCCTCCATGGTTACCTATAGACATATTTGCATTACTTGCTGAGTTCACTGGAGGAAGAATGGATATAATTCTCTCTTTAAAATGATGTTTCCTCTGATTTAGAAAGCTATGCTTTGGAAGAACAAAAACCACCAGCATTAAATCAGATCCCAGCATGGGTCTTGTTTCTTCATCTTAATTCTTTCTATTTGCAAATTTCTTAAGCAGAGATATCAATGAACTAAATGAGATCAAAGTTGTGGTCTAGTTTAGCTCTCAAGATATCAGCTACTAATTTGGGCTATATTGGAAAAGGGAGTTTATATTTAGGATTGTGCCAGGCATCTCACTTTCAGAGGCTAAAACAGCTAAAACTGTTAGCTGTTTAGCCACTTTCAGAGGCTAAAACTGCTTTCTGGCTCAAAGAGGGTGCACAGGTAAAAACAAATCATGGGTACTCAAGATGGTGTTCATTAAAGATTTTATTTATGTGTGACAGACAAGGTGGTGGCTCTAAAACGCAGCAAAAGCAAAGAAAGGCCTTACAATATCCTTTCAGAGACTTCTAAGATCTGGGTACGTGATGGGGAGTGCGATGGGGAGACCGTAGTTCTCTCCTAGATGGCCCCCCCAGGATACTCGGTCTTTCACCAGTCACGGACTAGCGGGCGGGGGGAGGAGTGGCCCTATTTATAGGAGAGTTTATATAGGAGAGCCAGTTTGGTGTAGTGGTTAAGTGTGCAGACTCTTATCTGGGAGAACCGGGTTTGATTCCCCACTCCTCCACTTGCACCTGCTGGAATGGCCTTGGGTCAGCCATAGCTCTGGCAGAGGTTGTCCTTGAAAGGGCAGCTGCTGTGAGAGCCCTCTCCAGCCCCACCCACCTCACAGGGTGTCTGTTGTGGGGGAGGAAGGTAAAGGAGATTGTGAGCCGCTCTGAGACTCTTCGGAGTGGAGGGCGGGATATAAATCCAATATCTTCTTCTTCTTCTTCTTCCTTCCAGGCTCTCCCAACCCGAGAGATTAAGGGCATTGAATGTGCCAGTCTGGTGTGGGACGCTGGGGAGGGGTTGGCGATCTGGCTGGTGTACCGTCTGCCTAACGCACCAGCTGATGGAGGCCACAACAGGCTGGGCATTGGAGTACCCAAGGCTTTTGATCCTGGGCGACTTCAATGTCCATGCCGATGACACGTCCTCCAGTCAGGTGATGGACCTAGTGTCATCCATGGCGACACTGGGACTCTCCCAAATAGTGACAACGTCCACTCACCAGGCAGGGCACATGTTAGACTTGATCTTCATGGCGGGAGTTTTAGTGGACAGTATTACTGCCGAAGCAGTGCCATGGTCAGACTACTACGCCCTCAAGGCTCATGTGGATGTCCCACTCCAAGCCCGTTTAGGCGGCGAGCATATTTTAGCTCGCCAGTGGAGCCAGATGGACCCGGAATGGTTCCAGATGGCTTTACGGGAACCCTGGCCTTCTGGCAATTCTCTGGATGACCTGATGGAGTCTTGGAATGACAGACTCTCCAGAGCCATCAATGAGATTGCACCTCGATGTCCTCTGCGCCCTTGCTCAAAGCTGGCTCCATGGTATAACCTGGAGTTACAGCAGATGAAACAAGGACTCAGACGGCTAGAGAGGCAATGGCGGCGTATTCGAGATGAAGCGACTAGAACATCTTATAGAGAGTTTATGAGGTCCTATGAGATGGCAGTCAAAGCCACAAAGAAAACGTACTTTGCGACCAAGATTGCGTCTGCAACTTCGCGCCCGGCACAACTGTTCGATACAATTCGGACTCTTACAATGCTGCCACAAGGCAGGCCAAATTCTAAGGAATTGGAGATTGGCTGTGAGGCCTTTGCGAAATTTTTTGCAGATAAGATCTCGTCACTCCGCCACGACCTCCCCGCCACATTGGAGATAGTATGTGAACTCAAGGCCCCGTGCCTGTCTTCTGGTTTTGCACTGGATTGCTTTAATACTCTCAGCCTAGAGGAAGTTGACAGGATTCTCTCTTCTGCACGTCCTACAACTTGTGATCTGGACTTGTGATCTGGACCCTTGCCCCTCCTGGCTTATTAAAGCTTGCCAGAGAGAGCTCAGATATCCTGTACAGGATATCATGAATAGATCTCTTATGGAAGGGCACTTTCCAGCACCTCTCAAAGAGGCGGTGGTCTGCTCTCTCCTGAAAAAATCGACACTAGATCCGGCCGAATTGGCACATTAATGTCTGGTCTCGAATTTACCCTTTTTGGGTAAAATTATTGAGAGGGCAGTGGCGTTGCAGTTACAGAGCTTTCTGGAGGACGCTTCCGTTCTCGATCCCCACTAGTCTGGCTTTCGCCCAGGCCATGGGACGGAGACACCAACACAGGGATTCAGGGGTTGGCCTTTCAATGGCTTTCCTCTTTCCTTGATGGTCGGGGACAAAGGGTAGTGATTGGGGGTGAACTGTTCCAGAGACACACGCTTGATTGCGGGGTGCCTCAGGGGGTGGTGCTCTCCCCGATGCTGTTCAACATGCGCCCCCTTGCCCAGATAGCCCGAAGGTATGAGTTGGGTTGTCACCAGTATGCTGATGACACTCAGCTCTATCTACTGATGGACGGCCGGCCTGACTGTGTCCCAGAAAATCTGGACCTGGCGTTGCAAGCCGTGGCTGGATGGCTTAGGCTGAGTAGATTGAAGCTAAATCCAGCAAAGACAGAGGTCCTTTGCTTGGGTCGTCGTGGTCCGGGAAGGGAAATCCCCCTACCAGCCTTTGACGGTGTGCCATTGACAGGGTCAGGAGCTTGGGGGTACTACTGGAGCCTGCCCTGACAATGGAGGCCCAGATAGCAGCCACTGCTAAATCCACATTTTTCATCTTAGGCAGACGAGGCAGTTGGTTCCCTTCCTGGAGCACGGCGACCTGGCAACAGTAATCCATGCAATGGTCACCTCAAGGCTGGATTACTGCAATGCCCTCTACATGGGACTGCCCTTGTGCCAAACCCGGAAGTTGCAGCTAGTGCAGAATGCTGCTGCCCGGCTGTTATAGAGCTTTGCAGGTGGGAGCACATTCAGCTGGGACTCCGGGAACTGCACTGGCTCCCAATAGTATACCAGGTTTGTTATAAGGTGCTGGTTATTACCTTTAAAGCCCTATATGGCCTAGGACCTACCTACCTTAGGGACCGTCTCTCCCCACATGTTCCCCAGAGAGTACTTAGATCTGGATCTCAAAACCTGCTAGTAATCCCCAGGCCGAAGGAGGCCTGTCTGAAGTCAACCAGAGATAGGGCCTTTTCAATCACAGCCCCCTGCTGGTGGAACCAGCTACTGGAGGAGGTGAGGGCCTTGTGGAACCTTGGGCAGTTCCGCAAGGCCTGTAAGACTGTCCTCTTCCGGTTGGCATACAACTGACCGGTATTTAAGAACTGCAGATGAAAGTCGTCAGAATAGCACCAAACTGTTAGACTGGTTTTTTTTTTTTCTGATTTTATAGTTTTAATTATTGTAAGTTATTGAATGTGTTTTAATATTTACTAATTTTATTGTTCTGGTATTGTATGTTGTGAGCCGCCCTGAGCGCATCTCGGTGGGGAGGGCGGGATATAAATCGAATAAATAAAAATAAATAAAAATAAAAATATGATAGGTAAATGAGCTGTGATGAGGAATCCTGGGGCAGATGCAGAACAGTCAACAAAGTCTGAAGCGCTGGGGTGGGGAAGGAATTTTATACAGGCTAATACCTATGGTCTGAATACAAAACAAATAAGGTGCCAGGCACCTGTCTGGGAGGTCTCATCCAGGCAGTTTGCTCGTTTATACTACTCTTTATCCGAACTCAGTTATGTACTACAGTGCCAGACATAGCCAGGTGAGAATTGGCCTTGACAGGCCACAGCTGCATTTTGAATGCCCTCACAATTATTTTTTTAACAGAAATTGATATGGTCATTGATCATCTGGTGATACACTGCACCACTGAATTTTGAAAGAAAAAGGATATTATTTGGCACAAAAAAACTTACATTGTTTGAGCTCACAAAAGTTGATTTGGTATACAAGGGTTAATGAGAAAACTGATGTTAAATGTTTATTGTTGTGGCTCTGAAAGCACTGAAGTGCTTCCATGATGAATGTGGAGCAGATACAGTGAATACCAGAAATTTTGGTAAGTCTCATTGTAAATTTGTCCCTTTTTCTTTTGTGGAGTGGTCTTGTGCTTGGGAATTTGTTTTGTTTCTTTCATTTTTGTTATTAATTCCAAAAGGATCTGTTTCACTACTGGTTTTGTGACATAATTTGATTTTTTTAAATTTTGACATTATTTGACTTTCATAGTTTTATTTTATCATTTCCCATTGGTTTCAGTGGAAGACCCCTCTGTGGTTTTTCATCTAAACTCAATATCAATAAGGGGTATTGCAGTACAACTCTAGGACATCCATACTGCCATACTTCAGACATATAAAATAAAGCAGTCCTCCTCTTTGCAGCAATAAAATGTGCTAGGGTTGCCAGTTGGAGTTATCACACTGGTAGCGGTTTTGAGGGGCTGCATTTCAGGAGTGGGTAAGGATGTTGTCAACTCACATTGCATCTGCAATATTGGGGTAATGCTCTTCTTTTTGGGCAAAACTCTATGGTAAAATTGGCATTAAACCATAGAGTTTTCCCCAAAACAAGTGCAGCACCCCCAACATCACCAGGGTGATGACGTCACTTCCACATGATGTCAGAGCATCAGGGATGTCGCACAGCAATGTTGCTGTGTGGGGGCAGGGTTTCCCTTGCTGGCCAGCTGGTCCACCATGGGGAGGAGCATGCAAAAGCAGGAGATTCTTGCCTAAACCTGGGGAATGGTAAGCCTAAAATGTGCCCATGCTACACATTAAACTATTGGTAGAATTGATAGGTAAGATTCCAAACACTACCACAAACAGCAGGGTAAGGGAATTTGGCACTACAGATACTTGAAAAATAAATAGAAGCACAAATCAAGTTACATTTAAAATACTTAAAAACTGGAGAGAGAGAGAGCGAGAGAAGCAAAACTCCAATAAAAACAGTAAAATGCTTCAAAAAGATTCAAGAAACACAACATAGAGAATGGGAACGATATACAAGGAAAAAACTAACCACACTTCAGTATGTGACATTAGTTTATATCTGATTCAAAGTCCCATCCTTTAAGACTGGAACACCTCACATATATCTGCAATCCTAGTGGCTACATCTTGCAATCAATCAAGAAAACTGAGAACGTTTTCGCACACAGCTTACCTCGCAGTCACAATCCTGTTCCCTCCACAACGTCTGTCGGATTTCCCACCATCTGCGCCAGAGTTACAGAAAGTGCTGCGGCTTTTGCGTAGCAAACGTAAACTGGGTTTTAGTGGTTTACGTTTGCTACGCAAAAGCTGTGGCGCTTCCTGTAACTTCGGCGCAGATGGTGGGAAATCTGACCAGATGCTGCAGAGGGAACAGGATTGTGACTGCGAGGTGAGCTGTGTGCAAAAATGGTCTGAGAGTGTCTCTTTCCCCCTCTTTCCTCTAAGAAACACTGCTTTCTATGTCCTTATTAGGAAAATGCTGCTAATAAAAATAGCAAGGGAGAGAAAGAGAGAGATTGTGATAACTAAACCTACAGAACAGAACAAAACAAAAGCATGGGTTTAAACTCCACCCTACTATATGCTGATTAGATTTAAAAAATGGTGTTTTTTTCAAATTGTGATAACCCACAGCCCATTTTCTACTTATTTCAATTAACAACAAACCCCCCCCCCCCCAATCTTGTCTAGATTTCTCAGTCTACTGATGGCCAATCTTCTAGGGCTTTTTCTTTATGAAAGGCAAACTGAAAGGCATACAGCATAGATCAGAAACCTGAAAAATATCCAAGTAGCTATGCTGCAAGGTGCTTTGGGCTTGTGTTTCTGAATGCCACATATAAAATAAGATGACTTCAAGAAGAAACAGTTTCCAATATTGAACAAACCTACTTATTAAAGTGGGGAGGGGGTCAAAATCCTGCCAGGTATGCCCAAGTCATTGGTAGTTCTGAGGATGCTAGTCAGAGACTTTGGGTGACGACATTAAAAGTGTTCAGTTTTATTTCAAAGTTATCTGCTCAGAACCCTGACCTGAATAGTTCAGGTTGACCTGATCTCTCCAGATCTGACAAACTAAGCAGGGTCAACCTTGGTGTCCTTGGAAGACCAGCAAGGAAGTCCAGGGTTGGGTTGCTACACAGAGGCAGGCAATGACAAAACACCTCTTGTCTTGAAAATCCTATGGGGTTGCCATAAAAATCTGCTCAGAAACAGTATGCAGATGTTTAGCAGGCCTTTAGCAAAGTAAATAGAAGCAATATGAGAAGTGGTAGACCCAATAGACAAATTAAAAACAGTTCACTGGGGATGCATGGCATATACTAGAGGAAAACAAATGCAAAACTGTTGATCTACTAATCAACATATTCAACATTACAAAAATTGACTTCCCTTCCAATGAATTAGAAGATAGCAAATATATCAACAAAAGGTCTAAAGGAAATATAAAAGTATAAAACTCCTGCTAAGCTGATGGGGATCAAAATGGTAGTGACTTTGTTTTTTGCCATCAAATCACAACAGACATATAGTGACCCCAGTAAGGTTTTCAAGGCAAGAGATGCTCTGAGGTGGTTTGTCATTGCCTGCCTCTGCCTAGCAACCTTGGTGGTTTTTGGTAGGCTCCCATCTAAATACTGACCAGGGCCAGCCCTGCTTTGCTTCCAAGTTCTGATAAGATTGGGCTAGCCTGGGCTATCCAAGTCAGGGTGCTGGTGAAGTGGTTGAAAAAATATTGGGGTTCTGGAGATCTCCTTACTAGTGTGAATGAAACTTTGTGGCAAGTAAACCAGGAAGTAGTGGATGGAAAACCTACTCTAGGAATATAACACCATTGAGAAATAGCGGCGGCCATTGCTTGGAGGTCAAAATTAAAATAAGGTTTTTAAAGTGTTCGGGACATTAAAAATTAACTCAGAAGAGAACAAGAAGATACGTAGTATTGGACATAATATGTGTGTGGACTTTAGAAGTTTTTAAAAGGAAAAAAAATGTAAGGAGCAGCAAAAAGTCGTGATTTTGGGAGTTTGGAGGACGGCGAAATTAGGCTTATTATAAAAGGCAAGTCCTATTCTTTTGAATCTGTTAGTTGAATTTGAATTTGGTGAGGTCTAAATTTTCGCTGCTTTTTTAAATGTCAGAACACAAGCAACCCCATACAAGGGCTACTTCATTAGAAAAAATGCAGGACCAATTAGAAGCAATGGAGGCCAGAATGATGAGAGGTATGATAACTGAATCAAAAAAAGAAATTATTGAAGAGATTAAAAAAGATATGGAGGATCTCAGAAAGGAAACTGAGGAAACATCTAAGGAAGTGCAGGAGATAGAAGGCAGAATGAAAGTATATGATTCCACCTTGTTGAAAATGCAAGAAAAAGTGATAATCCATGACTGCAAACTGATGGAGACTCAGATAAGTCTGAGAGGAGTACCCGAAAAGGAAGATGGTGATCTAAAAGAATATATAATAAAAATAATTGCAGAATTTTTAGAGGAAGATCCTGAAGAGACTAAAAACATGTATGACTATATGTATAGAGTGAACTCACTTTATGCCAAGAAAAACAACTTACCAAGAGATGTTGTTATAAGATTTATGACAAAGGAAATGGTGGGAAGGATCATGAATAAAATTTTTGAAAATACATTGATAGTGGGAGGCAGTAGAGTAAGAATTATGAAGGAGTTGCCAAGGTAAGTGATAAATGATAGAAGAACATATAAAAAATTGACAGAAAAATTAAGAGATAATGGAATAAGATTTAGATGGATAATACCTGAAGGTCTGAGCTTTGAACTTCAGGGGAAAAGAATCACAATTACAAATGCATAGATTTTATGAAAAAAATAAAGAATTTACATCATGATGGATTACAAATTATTGTCATGGAATGTAAATGGACTAAATTCACCACAAAAAAGAAGGGCAACATTTCATTGGATTAAGAAACAAAACTGTAATATAATTTGTTTACAAGAAGTGCATATTAAACAAAAGGATTACAAATTTTTATGGAATAAACAATTGGGACTAGAATTTTTTTCATTGGCTGAACAGAAGAAAAAGGGAGTGACTTTTTATATTAAACAAGATTTGGAGCCAAAATTAGTGTTTAAAGATAAAGATGGGAGATTTGTAGCAGTAGAAATAATATTAAATGGAAAGAAAACGTTGCTATTGGGACTGTATGCGCCTAATGGTGCAAAGGATGCTTTTTAAAAAGACATTATACAACAGCTTGATGAACTGACCTATGATCAAGTTTTGATAATGGAAGATTTTAATGGAACCGTTAAGAACTCATTGAACAGGTCTGGAGGGGAAAAAAACAACAGTAAAGAAGGAAAACTGCCAAAGTTTTTTTTTTAATTGGTTAAACAAGAAAATCTAGAAGATATATGGAGGAAATTTAACCCTGAAGTTCGGGACTATACTTTTTTTTCAGCAAGACATAAAACTTTTTCTAGAATTGACATGTTGTGGGGAACTAAAGATTTAGGTCTTATAACAAGGAAAATAGAGATTTTACCTAAGATTGGGGCTGACCATAACCCAATAATGTGGATTACAAAATTGTCCAAAAAGTTGAGAAGATGGCGATTGAATGAAGATTTCCTACAGAATAAAGAAACAGTGACATACCTAGAAAATGAAACTAAAGCCTTTTTCCAAATGAATGACAAAGGGGACATAGATTTTCAGATGGTCTGGGATGCTTATAAAGCAGTAATGAGAGGAATGTTGATTACTTTGAATAATAAGGACAAAACAGTAAAAGAGAAACAGATGCTGGACATTCAAAATGAGATAAAGAAAAAAAAGGGGGAATTGAGAAAAAGGCCAGGGAAAAAGAAAATTATAAGGGAAATTACAATATTACAAACTCAAATAAGACATTTGTTAAATAAAGAAGTGGAATGGAGTTTGAAAAGATTGCAGCAGAAAACCTTTGAGGGAGCAAATAAACTGGGAAAGTATTTGGCTTGACAATTGGAAAAAAGAGGGAAAGTAAAATTATTAATAAAATTGTGGTAGATGTAAGAGAAGTGGTTACCCAAGAGGGAATAAAAAGAGAATTTTTTAAGTATTATGCCAAATTATTTAAAGGTGTTAAAATAAAGGAGAAGATGGATGAATATTTACAAAAGGTAAAAATAGAGCCCTTAACTGAAAATATGCGAAAAGTTTTGAATGATCCAATTGAAAAAATAGAAATTGAAGCAGCAATCAATGCAATGAAAAATGGAAAAGCACCTGGGCCAGATGGATATACAACTAAATTTTTTAAAATCTTCAAAGAGGAATTAACACCAAAGTTGCAGAAGTTGATGAATATGATAAGAATGAAAGGGAAAATACCAAACACATGGAAGGAAGCTGTTATTTCGTTGATACCTAAGGAAGATAGAGATGTCACGAATGTAAAAAATTATAGACCAATTTCACTATTAAATAATGACTATAAAATTTATACAAGAATCCTGGCAGAACGGCTTAAACAGCATTTGATAAATTTTATAAAGGAAGATCAAGCAGGTTTTCTTCCCAAAAAGGCAAATAAGAGACAATATTAGAACTGTTGTAAATATTGTAGAATATTATGAAAGATATCCAGAAAAAGAAGTAGCATTATTCTTTGCAGATGCAGAGAAAGCATTTGACAATTTAAACTGGGACTTTATGTTTGCAGTAATGGAAAAAATGGAGCTTGGAGAATGCTTTATAAGAATGATAAAAGCAATATATTCTGAACAAAGCGCAAGGTTATGTATAAATGCAGATCTTACAGAAGATATGAAAATCAGCAAAGGTACTAGACAAGGTTGTCCACTTTCACCATTGTTGTTTATAATGACTCTTGAAATATTATTGATGCAGATACAAGAAGAAAAAGATATAGAAGGATTAAGAATAAAAGGATTTACTTACAAATACAGAGCTTTTGCTAATGATATAATGTTTATAAATGAAAACTCCATACAAGTTACACCTTTGTTGTTAGCTAAAATACAAGAATATGGGGAGTTGGTGGGACTTTGTATTAATAGAGAAAAATCCAAAATTCTGTGTAAAAATATGCAGATAAATAAACAACAAGAATTGCAGAAACTAACGGGCTGCGAAGTCACCTCCAAGGTAAAATATCCAGGGGTGGAGATAACAATGAAGAATATTGATCTGTTCAAAAATAATTATGAGAAGTTATGGCATAAAATGGATGGAGATATGTTAAAATGGAACAAGCTTAATTTGTCATTGTTGGATAGAATAGCTGCAATTAAAATGAATATTCTACCAAGAATAATGTATTTGTTTCAAACTATTCCTATTGTGAAGGATAGTAAACAATTTGATAAATGGCGAAGAAAAACTTCAGAATTTGTGTGGGCTGGGAAGAAACCAAGGATTAAAATGAAAATTTTGACAGATGCAAAAGAGAGAGGTGGATTTCAACTACCGAATTTAAGATTATATCAGGAAGCAGTCTGCTTAGTGTGGATAAAAGAATGGATAACGCTGTTAAACAGGAAACTTTTAGTGTTGGAAGATCAGGGAAATAAATTTGGCTGGCACGCATATTTGTATTATGGAAAAAAGAAGATGGACGTTTTTTTCTCTCACCATTATATAAGAAATAATTTGTTAAGTACATGGATGAAATATAAGAAGTATGGGCATGAGAGAAGACCGTTATGGATAGTACCGGCGGAAGTAATAAAAATAACAGCTGAGCGGAAGAAAAGTGGCTGTCATATAGTCAACTGTTAAAAATACAAAGTGGCAAAATAGAACTTAAAACTGCTGAAGAGTTGAATAACAAATATGATTGGTTTCAAATGCAACAAATAAAGGGCTTGGTGGAGAATGATATTAAAACTGAAGGAATAAGGAAGGAGCAAACAGAAATGGAAAAAGTTCTGCTTGGAGACAATGATAAATTAATTTCAAAAGTATATAAATTACTTTTACAATGGTCTACAGATGATGAAGTAGTGACATCGCAAATGATTAAATGCGCAATTAATGTAAATAAATAAATACATATGGAAACTTGGGAATATTTGTGGAAGAACTCTATGAAATTCTCAACATGCCAGAATATCAAAGAAAATTGTTTTAAAATGATGTACAGATGGTATATAACTCCTAAAAAATTGGCAAAGATGCCCAACAGATGTTGGAAATGTAAAAAGCATGAAGGTTCTTTCTACCATATGTGGTGGACTTGTGAAAGAGCTAAAAAATTTTGGCAGATGATTCAGCAAGAGATTTCTAAGATCTTGGGATATGAATTTAACAAAGTTGCAGAGACTTTTCTGTTAGGATTACAAATGGAAAAATTTCCAAAAGAAGATAGAACTTTAATCTGATACTTGCTCTCAGCTGCTAGGACATTGTATGCGCAGTTGTGGAAGCAAGAAAAAAATACCAGAGAAATGGGATTGGATTGTTAAAGTTATGACATGGAATGAAATGGATAAGTTAACAAGAGACTATGATTTAGAAGTATTTAAGATGGAGTGGAAGAAGTTCAGAAGATACGTAGAATGGAAAATAAAAGGACATTGGATAATCTTTGATAATGATTAAGTATAAGTGGGGGGAAGATATGAACTTTGGTTCTTATTAATTAGGGGTACCTTTTAAAATGATGTCTTGAATTTAGTACACCGGTGGGGGTCAAGTAAAGGGGGAGGGGAGGGTAGAAAGTAATATATGGGATTAAAAAAAGTAGTTATTAATGATATAAGAAATTGAATATATTGCCATATGTTACTAATAAAAATTGTTTGAAACCAGAAAAATATTGGGGTTCTGGTGGATGATTTGATAAGTATGTCAACTCATGATATGTAACTACAAAAATAATATTGTAGCGGTATATGATATTTTATTTTCAATAAAAGATGACTGGTGGGGGCATAATAGAGCTTTATAATATTGTGTTTGGGATGGAGAGCTTTTTCTTCCTCTTCCACAATACTAGAATTTGTAGGTTCACTGACTAAGTTGATGGGCAGCAGATTTTAGAAAAACAAAAGATATAAGTAATGTGAAATTCACTGCCAAAGAATACAGTGATGGCTCCTGACTAGTTTAATTTACTTTAGAAGGGAATTATAGAGCCTCATGGAGGGTAGGCCCATGCTGACTAAATTAAGCTCTGTGTCAGAGGCAGTAATCCTTTGACTGGCAGCACTGAAGGACAACAACTTGTGGAAGAGGGTGAACTTTGACAATTGTGTGAAACAGAATGCTAGACCTGATTAAACCATTGGCCTATTCTAATATTCTTGTTACATATCTGCAGTAGTAGAGAACAAACAACAGATCAGGAAATAACACTTAGAAAATACATTGTTTGCAATTATGTTACTGAAAATGCTTTCTTCCCTATCCTCCCTCTCATCTGCTACAGATTTTCACTGAAACCTGTAAATCAGTAAACAGATACATTATCCTGTTACAGCACCTAATACATCAGTTACCCTAGAAAAGAAAAAAAATATATCAATAAAGCACCAGTTATTCTCTTCTTGAAAGGCTCGTTACGACTTTGAGTGTAGAGAGGGAGATGTTTCTAAATGTATACATAACGAAGCATGTGCATGTCTATTGAAACTGATACCATTGATTTCCATTTATGGACTGAGAAGAATCTGGCCCTACATAACAAGCTCTTTTAGCGGGCAAGAGACCCAGCCCCCCAGCCGAAGCTGTGTGTCACAGCTCCCATCAGGCAGGCCCAGTAGGGAGGCACGCACCGGAGGGCCCAGTCACCAGATGCGCGTCTCAGCGAAAGGTACCCATCCGATCAAGTCTACAGGGCTGTCTGCATTCACACACCTCGGGTCACCAATACCCAAAGGTTAATCCTGCCAGACTCCTAACTCCCCAAAAGTGGGAGGCTAACTGGTCACCCCGTAGAGGTCGGGATATTTCGTAGAAATATCGGATGGGGCAAATAGTGGCCCAAACCTCCCTCCAATGTCTTGCGAATCTCCTTATTTGATCTGTAATGAGCCCTCTCTATCCCAGCTGGATTCCAAGCACTGCGCCACACCAAGCGCGGAATCATGGCCGACCAGACTATGATGGTACCGGGCCATCTCTTCCTAATGTACTTGAAATCATCTCGAGCTTGCAAGATCAAAGCCTTGCCTTTAATCAGCCCGAGATCATTCCCCCCCAGGTGAATAATTAAAACCTGAGGAGGCGCGACCACACTCCCATGAAATAAAAGCAGAAGCAAACCAGGCCACTGAAGATCCCGGCGCCCCCGCCATTCAACAGTAACATATTGGCTGAGCCCCAGCTGAGATTTAACAGAAGTTCTCCGAGCTTGATGTGCCGCCCAAAACACATAACTGTGCTCGCAGATGAGAACTCGGCTCCTCCGGCCAGGAACAACAGCATCTAAAGAAAGAAACAAACAAGTTAAAAACTTAACCCTAACTACCCCAGCTCCAAAGAACAAAACTAAGAGAGGAGCAAAGGGCGAATATAACATTTATAAGCCCACCACCGCCAACAGCCAAGGCACTGGATGGATGAACAAGAATATCCCAGGGCCGCGGCCATGGAGGCCGCCCCAATTCTAAAGGAGTGGGTACCAAACCTCACTCCAGACAACCCCAACAAAGCTAAGGCCCTGGACATCACTACCCAAAACAGATGTTTTGTCAGAGGTCTGCCTCCAGAATGACAAAACAACAACCCTTCGCAGCCTCCCCGCACTGCCAATCAGCCAATGCGGAAACCTGGCAAAGCTCCATCTCTGAACATGGACCCAGCTCCACTAGTCTCAATGCCCTGTTGGTCCGTCTTAGAACGGTGAACGGTAAGAGCCGCCTTACCCCCCATTAACCTAACATCCCTAAGTGATAACGCCCTACCAGAAACATCCCTCCTGGAACTTGCCACTAACTCACTAATCCTAAGTGTCCCATAAAAGGCCACCAAAGAGGCTGCATGAAACAGCCTCAAAGTGAGAAGCACAAACTGCACTCAAAACCCCCTTCAAACTCCTAAGAATCTCAAGAGACATAGGGTTCCTGGTGTCAGGATTAGGCCCGACCTCTCTGGACCACCCTTCCAGCATCTTTCAAATATAAAAATCTGCCATTTGCTCCTTATACGCTAACGCCTTGCTAGCAAAAGCCAGCGCAGACAGGCGTTCTCTAATCAATCGCACGGCCAATCCCTTACCTTTTAAGGAAACACAATAATGGAGCAACTGCTCCACCGGGAGGGGCCAAACAATGCAATACCCTACCTCAGCCCTAAAGTCTTCAAACTGCTGCATAGCACGTTCGTAAGACTTCTTGGTGCTAGGTGCAATGGCTAGGCCTATCGCTCTGCAGGCCTCGGCTCTCCAATCAGCCATAGCTTCTGGGCATTGGCGCCGCCTCTTGATTGGCATCTGGGGCCAGCTGACGAAACCTCTCCATCTGTTTACAAGAGAGAGCGACAGCCACCTCGTTATTCACCCTAGGAACATGCTTGGCCAAAAACAAAATGTTGAGCCACAGGCAACACAGAGTGAAGGCCCTCACCAACCTCATAACCCGTTGCAATTTGGATGAAAGGGAATTAATAACATGAACAACAGCCATGTTATCACACCAAAAATGTACAGTGCGATCGACCATATCACTCCCCCACAACCAAACCGCAACCAAAATGGGAAAAAATTCTAAAAAAGTGAGTTCCCAGCTCAAACCAGCCTGCACCCATGAATCTGGCCACACCTCCATGCACCAGTGTCCATGGAAGTAAACCCCAAAACCTAATGACCCAGCAGCATCGGACATGACCTGAAGCTCCGCCTCAAGTCTCATGTCCTCTCTCCAAAAAGAAATCCCATTAAAGGATTCCAAAAACTCCTGCCACACCTGCAGGTCCTCCTCATTCTGCTGGTAACCCTAGTCCTATGCTGGGGCAAACGAAGGCCCGCCATAGCGTCACAGAACCTGCGAAGAAAGGCCTTTCCAGGGGCAACCACTTTGCAAGCAAAGTTAAGGTGCCCAACTAACTGCTGAAGCTCAAGAAGCGTAACCTTCTTCTTGAGGAGGAAAGTACTAATCCTACTCCTTAAATCCTCCAGCTTCTGACAAGGAATCCTGGATGATTGCACTAGGGTGTCCAATTCAATTCCCAAAAATACAAGGCATTTTCCTCGGCCAATGGCACACCCAACTCAGCGGCCAGCTCAATAAAGCCGGACAACAACTGAGCGCAACATCCAGTACCCGCAGGACCCAAAAACAGATAGTCATCCAAATAATGAACAACATCCTGTAAACCCACTTTCAGTCGCACAGCCCATTCGAGGAATGTGCTGAAATGCTCGAAAGCAGTACATGATACAGAGCAGCCCATAGGCAAAGCCCTGTCCATGTAAAATTGCCCTGCAAAAGAGAAACCCAAAAGCTCAAAATCATCCGGATGGACAGGGAGAAGGTAAAATGCAGATTTAATATCGCATTTAGCCAGCTCAGCCCCCTGACTACAGCGTTGAACGACACCCATGGCCTGATCAAAGGTAGTATACCTAACTGAGCAAAGTTCCTCAGGAATCCCATCATTAACAGAAGAACCCTTGGAGTAAGAAAGGTGGTGAATCAAATGAAATTCACCAGGCGCCTTCTTTGGTACCACCCCCAAAGGGGAAACCCTAGACCACTGGAGGACTAGAAAATGGGCCCAAAATCCTGCCCTCCGCCAGCTCCTTGGCAATCTTAGCCTCCACTACATGTTCTAAACCATTAACTGAACCAAGGTTCCAAGACCAAGTTGGCACCAGAGAACCCTGAAAAGTAATTCTAAAGCCCAATGTAAAACCATTCAACAAATATAAACTATCAGCCCTACGCGGGTACCTGCGTAGCCACCACTCAAGAGGTCCCAGGTTTATTGGGCTGGGGCCCTTTTCCAGCTTTTCCCACCCTGTCTCTTCTGGCCCTTACATGGCTGAACTCTTGGACAGTTGTTAAAAGAGTGTGGGTCGGCACACAGGAGCATTCATGCTTGAACTGGCAAGCTTTTCGACTGCACACTCCCTGTGACCCAAACTCCCAACAAAGCAAGTGGGGTTGAACCGCCTGCCCTGCTGAACCGCGGGAAGATGATGACGAAGTAGTCTGGGAAGAGGAAGCCTTAGCAACTAAATGACCGCTGTCAGAGTGGTCGCCCAAATTGGGCCGAGCCGGAGACATAAATTGTAGCCACAGTTGCTGGTGGATGCGATCCCAGGGGAGGGAAGGGTACAAAGTGGCCCTCATCCTGAATTCCTCGTCATACTGAATCCAGGCCGGGCCGCTAAACATCATGTACCCTTTGTATATAATATCCATATAATGGATCAGCACTGCCGCCCACCAGGGCTGAGCACGCGCTATCACTCCAGCATACACAAAAAACCTGAGCAGTCAATTAGCCCAGGTCCGATCCACCTTCCTCTTTTTCAACTTCTCCTTCTCCTTATCATCAAGATCCTCCTTATCTTTATTTTCTAATTCCCTGAACAAAAGGGAGAAAATATCTACATATTCCCCCTTAAGGATCTAGTCCTTTGTGGCCGGCAACAAATGGTCACCTAAAGGTAAAGCGACCTCCCCAAAGGGTATGGCGGTAAAAGGGACCACCCTGTAAGGAGAGGGGAATCCCCAACTACCAACAAGTACTTCTTCACCCAAAGGGTGATTAACATGTGGAATTCACTGCCACAGGAGGTGGTGGCAGCCACAAGCATAGCCACCTTCAAGAGGGGTTTAGATAAAAATATGGAGCAGAGGTCCATCAGTGGCTATTAGCCACAGTGTGTGTGTGTGTGTGTGTGTATAAAATTTTGCCACTGTGTGACACGGAGTGTTGGACTGGATGGGCCATTGGCCTGATCTAACATGGCTTCTCTTATGTTCTTACCAGACAATGAAGGTGCTACCCCCTGTTGTCCTACCCCAGGCCAACTGCCATATGGGCCAAACTGCCCGTGCGGACACGTCCAGCTACCCTGTGGCCCCAGAGTAGAAGAAGTACCTGCACCCGCTGAAGCAACGCCCAAACCATTAGGAGCAGTAGGTCCCACTGCCTCCCAAGGCCATGACAGACCAGTGTACACTACAGAGCTGTCACCTGACTTACCTGGTAGTCCAGCAGGCACCAAGGCCGTGCCTGCCCCCACGACACCAGAAGAAGAGCCTGCTCCTGCATCCGGAACCCCTGGACCCGCAACACCTTTGATGGCACTAGCCACAGACCTGCCTTCTAAAATAGATAATCTGGTTAGAATGCCAGACCTGAAGAGCCATTTTTGACACCTGCCCCTTTTTCAAAACTTGCACCGGAGGAAGCCCAGATGCCTGCTCAAGGACCCGCAGCCTCTGAAGGATAGCAGTGCTTACCTCATCCTCCCCTTCCTCATCTGAAGATGAAGGGGGGAGGGTGCTTTTGCATAGGCTTAGGAGCCCTACACGCAGGCTGCTTACCCTTAGACTTTTCTGAACTTTTACGCCCAGACATTCCCTTAATTAACAAATAAGGTGCTTGAGAAAAAAGGGGACAGCACACAGCCCCTAAAATGGCCACCTTAAATTCTCACTAAAATGGCCCCCAAGCTCACACCCCTAAAATGGAAGCCTGAGCAAAGACTGCAGAAGCCTGCAAAATGGCCGCCAATCCCCACACAACGAAAGAGCAGTGGCCACCCAGGCAAAGATTGCAGCAGCCTGTAAAATGGCCGCCAAGCCCCCACACTATGAAGAAGGAGCAATGGCCGCCTATGCAAGGACAGAGAAGATGGCCTCCCAGTCCCCAAATCCAAAAGGAGAAAGTAGGGGGGGGGGGGAGATGAGGAAAGGTATAAAGCAGACAGCCCACCAATAATGCAGCCCTCAGCTGCTGAAAAACCCTGCCTCCGCAAACCACCCTTCCGGCCCTCGCAAATTGCGTGAACCACAGGTGTCAGAACTGGCAGAACTTCAAGCAAGGCCCAAAACTTAGTTGCAAAGTATAGACGTTTATTGAGAACTACAGAGCTGAAGGTACAGAATAACACTGATAACGAGTACTAGCGTTTGGATACACTTTATGTGGTTCTGTTGACAACAATAAAACGATCTTTCACACGGGTGGAGACAACAGTCTGTTTCTCAGGGTTTGTTATCAGGAGGGAGGATGGAATCCTGCTGAGAAAGCTCAGGCCGGCTTGGCTTCAAAGGCCATCTGCAGATGTTGACCCTGGGCTATCTGTCACCCTCCAGTGATCACAGTTTGTTTGAAATGCACAGACACACACAGAATGCAGGCTGGTTAGTTACTGTGGCAAAGTTGCATGGGTTAGTATTCAATTTCAATATGGAGTCGCTTGAGCTAACAGCATATAGGAAAGTTACAAGTTCTGACAACAGGCCACTAAATAAACCCCCCAAGAATACAAATGATCGGTCCCATGACGATCACAACCAATGACTCCTCACTTTGACTGAAACCCAGGGCAAAGACCAAGCAGGCCACAAACAACCTACCAGGGCCTGAATCCCTCGATGCTGGCTCGGAGTGAGAAGCACACTCCGTCCCAGCCGAGCATTGCCGAGGGACTGACAAGAGGGGGCGGAGGCCTCTAGAGGCACGTTCAAGCCCCGTCCCCATAAAGACGTGCCTAAAAGCGCGCACAGAAGTCCACTCTCCCTCTAGGGAGGCAAAAGTTTCCCAGCAGCCAAGCTGCGAGGCAGCAAGCTGCCGGAGATTCCATTCTCTTCAAATCCCCCTTTTTTTCCTGTCTTATTCAAAATGAAATAAGGAATCTACAGCTTAGTTTCCTGTGATAGCAATCTGTGCCAAAACACCACCTTACACCATAGCTCAGCTTAGCCACATGTGCTAGAAGCTTAATAGTGGAGCCCTGGCTATGGCGAAGTGTGGTGATGAGTTAATATGCTGGTTGAAGAGCATCTTTCCCTGGGGAAGTGAGTGCTCACAGGCCAGTGCTAAGATAATCAACAGAGTGAGCCCAGAAGATACTGTTCCTGTGGCTGCATCTGCTGTCCCTGCTGTTATTGTTCCACCCTTCACCTCATTGATCAAAAATATTTATATTCCTCCCCTTCCCCAAATTAAGAAGAAAAGCAAAAGGTTGAGAGAATCACTCTGGTTTTAATCAATAGTTGTCACAGCAGGTAACAGCAGCTGCAGGTAGATAATTGTTCAGTTTTCACCCATCCAAAAGTGAGGGGGAATTATTTTGCTTTCACCTGTTTTCTCTGTTAAATTACTACTTTGAGTGTGTGTCTTTGTCACTGTAGTCCTTATCAGCACTGCAGGAGACAATGAGAGCTACGGTTCTGAAAACTATAGCGAAATTAAAGTTTAATTGGTTGTTTGGAAGAAGTATAATATCAACCTTGAAGGGATTTAAAGGTATACATCAAGAATTGCTTTCAGGTTCAAAGGCAGGCTAAGAGTATGATGCAGCTATGGCAATCAGGGATTTAGAAAGTATGTGGATTCTTCCTGATGAGTGCCCTTATCAGAAAAAAAAATTATTCACATTTCTAATGGGAAAGCAAATGAAAACTTTAATTGCAGTTCCTCTCTGATTGTCTGTTTGGGGGAGGGGGAGCAGCAGGCTATATGTACAAATAAGTTATCTGGACACAGTGCTTTTACTTCTGCTGGGGGGAAATTACAGGTATCCAAAATTTTTCTTGAGGAGTAAAAGTAGCTCAAGAGTAGCTGTTTCCAGCAAGAAACAGTAGGCAATCTGCCACACCAAAAAGAGGTCTGTGCTGGATCTAACAAAGTCCCCTGAATGTGAGGGTGTATGAAATTATTTTGGGGTTCAAAACTCTCAACTCTCCTCAGTGTTTTTGGTTAAATGCATGAATAAATCACAAATTAGGAATGAATAAGGAACTGGGAATAAGGAACCAGCTTCAGCAGATTAAGGAGCCAACAGTCCATTGGAAAAGGGCCAACAGACACCTAAGGGATGACCTGGTGCAACCTTCAACAGCCCAGAAGCTGGCAGGCAGGGGACTTGGAACCAGACTGTTGCTATGGTGTCCCCCAAGCCAGCCAGGAGGCATGCCTTATATGGTTGGCCCATTATTCTAGCAACCATCATCTAACACAGCTGTTCCCAACCTTTTCGGTATGGTGACCTACAAGTTCAAATCTACTTGGTATGCTGATCTATCTGGGGTTGGCCCAAAGCTTTTTGGCACCATAGGCAAACAATGACTTTGGCATCCACCTAGTTCAGCATTACATTTTCTACAGTGGCTAAGCAATTTTTTTTAACCAACAAACATCTCACAAAGGGCACAGTTTCCCTCACTATGAAACCCAAGCAAGTGGCATTCTGACATACACAACCTTTGCCTACAGATGTTACATTCCAGCCATTGACTACCTTCCATTAGTCCTTCTAATCCCCTTTAAGATTCTAAAAAAAACCCCTCACTCTAGTGTCCATCAGGAACATTGCTCAATATATATGCAGTGAAGAAAAAATATCAACCAGCATATGACATGGAAGGTACTGTTTTCACTACAGTCAGATCTTGGTTTCCAAATACAAAAGATAACAATGGAAAGGTATTGGGAGGCTATTAGGAAGAGCTGGCCCACAACCCACATCCAGAGGCTTTGTGACCCACTTTTGGGCCTCAAACCAGAGGTCGGAAAACACTGATCTTACAGGACTCAGAGATCCTGTACAACTAGCTGCTGGGTGAAAAAAAGGCTGCTGGAGAAATATATATCCCAGCAACCCTGAGCTGAGGAGGGCTTCCATGGGAAGTAAAATGGTAGATGGTAGGAGGGAAGGAGAAATTAAGGGTATTCAAACCCTAAAGCAAGGTGAGAGAACTCAGCACAGGAGGAAAAGATTAACATTCTCTTCTCTCATCCTACTTTCTCCTACTAGTTAAGGCAAGCACTGCAACCACATTTGCACCCCCCCCCCCCAAAAAAAATATTTAAAATATACATGGAAGAGATTCGGATGAAACTGAGCCTTAAGGTAGTAGTGTCATGAAAAGCTCTTGGAGGAGAGATTTTTCTATACTGAGCATAATCACAGCTTGGTTGTTATGCTCATGCGCTTCCCTGGTTCTTCCTATTTCCTTCCACCTCAGATGACTACCACTCCACTGAACACTTACATGATTAGATTAACTTCTAATTTGCCATCTATTTCCAGGGCTTTTGTTGTAGAAAAAGTTTAGCAGAAACTCATTTGCATATTAGGCAACACCCCGATATCAAGCGAGCCAAAGCTGTGTTCCTGCACATTCCTGCTAAAAGAAAGCCCTGTTTATGATTGTGGATTTTTTTTTATTTTGGATTGTATTGGAAAATTGATTGTTGGAAGTGTAAGAGAGATACAGTCTATGAGAGTGGGAGAGGAATTATTATAATAGAACAAGCTAAGGCTTAGATAAAGCTTACAGCGAAACAGGGACTTAGACTGGTTTTGCCTGTCAGCTTTCTGTTTTGATGGAAGCTGTAAGGTGCTGAAGAGGATTCACTTACAGTCATCCTTCATGGATTTATGATGCATATGATGCATTGAATTTCCACATGTACTTGGTGACAATGGTCACACTTTTCTAATAAATGAAGACACTTGAGATACTTTGATATTGGAAGGTTTATTGAACTGCATCATTTTTTGAGTTTAAATTAATACAGGAATCTGCTCTACGCAGTGCTCAAGCTTGTTCTCCAGCTCCACTTCCCGTGTAACTCTTTTTTGGTTGCCTAAACTTCAAAGGGTGGCAGAGGCTTTAAGAGTCACACAATATACGTGAAAGAACCACAGTTTGGCCACTCCTGGTTTATTTATATATATATATATATATATATATATATATATATATATATATATATATATATATATATATATATATTTAATGGTTTTGCAGCCCCGTGGTGCAGAGTCGTAAAGCTGTAGTCCTGCAGTCCTAAACTCTGCTCACAATCTGAGTTCGATCACGACAGAAGCTGGGTTCAGGTAGCTGGCTCAAGGTTGACTTTCCTTCCATCCTTCCGAGGTCAGTAAAATGAGTACCCAGCTTGCTGGGGGGAAAGTGTAGATGATTGGGGAAGGCAATGGCAAACCACGCCATTAAAAAAAAAGTCTGCTGTGAAAATGTCATGATGCGATGTCACCCCAGAGTCGGAAACGGCTGGTGCTTGCTCAGGGGACTACCTTTACCTTTTTAAAACAGCATTCTGTCCACAATGTCAAATACATATGAATGTGAAGTGAGTTTTCAAAGTGTGAATTTTATCCTGCTATTTGTACTGTGTTTATGGTAATGAACTGATTTTTGTTAACAGATGAACAAGTTAATACAAGAATTATTTTGAAAATTTTGTTGATTTTCCACAAACAGGTTGTTTGAACTTACGTATGGTGTTTTCCTCTGCTTACTTTCTGATTCAGTAGAAAACAGCTTTATGTGTTTGATTCTTGCCTTGAAAACCCTATGGAGGCACTGTAAGTCAGCTGTGCTTTTCACTCAACACCAATAACACTTTTCTTTTTTTAACATAAACTTTAAAATTGACTTTTCACGCACCTGACCTCAGCTGTCTGTCTCCCTTTCTTGTTTTCTTCCAAGTCCACATTTCCTAAACTTCCAGTAGTTCCTGAAAACATATCTTTAATATGGCCTCAGAAAATGAAAGTCTATTCTACCTGCTGCAGCAAAATCACTACCCATCGTCAAAGACATGCACTCACCCTCCCTTCCAAAGTGCCACCACTAGAAATATGACTGAAGGATACTACAAATGATGAACCTCCACATCCATGTATCACAGGCTATGGTTCACATGAGGTTTAAAAGTGAACAATGCTATCCATGTCATTGCGGATATATGCTCCCATAAGGCATACAAACAACCTCTTGACATAAAGCTTAGAAAATTTGTCAAGTGGAATACAAGCATCTTTTCTTCTTTATATTTGCAGACATATTTGATGTAAGCATGATGTAAGCTGGAACTGAATTCCAGCAGAAGTTACTATAGGAGCCTCAAGCCAGATCAGTGAAACATTTATTTGCTTTTCTTTGATTGTGAGTGTAACAGTGACAGTATGTTGCAGAATAGAAGGTACCAGGCTGGCAATATTACAGTCATGCACTGTACTATTGGTTCAGTTTAAGCAAAGAAGGATAGCAAACCTTTCCATCAACACAAATGTGGTTCTAGAATGTCTTTAGAGTATGCAGTAATTTACTTAAATGTGATTTCACCTTTTTTCAGTCTCTATTTTTAAAGAAGTATCCATTTAATGCTTTGATTGCAGTGGTGTGTGTGTGTGTGTGTGTGTGTGTGTGAGAAAGAGTTATATTCTGGGATATGTTCATACCCCAAGGCCAAACACGCATATGCACATTAAAGTTTGTGGTGGCAGAAGTCATTGTGTGTGACAAAATTAAAACAGCCAGAGCTTGAAAACACACTTAGATGTGAAACAGAATGTTTCTTTTGCATAGACCACCCTCTTTCTCATATTGAATAACACACACCAGAACAGCTCTTGTACAAAGCTATATATTATTTTAAAAAAAAAATTGAAACAACAAAAACTATAATTAGAACCTAAGGTATTAGACACCTGACAAACTTTCACAACTTTAAAACAGGGGTGGTCAAACTTGCTTAACGTAAGAGCCACATAAAGAATAAACATCAGATGTTTGAAAGCCATAAGACATGAATAAATATCACACACCGATCTTTATTTTAAACTCTTAATACCAGGGCTTTTTAAAATCAGAACGCACTGGAACGCCATTCTGGCTGGCCCAGGCAGCGTTCCGGCTCAGGCTTGCGTGGGAACCTCTGGACGTCCAGGTGTTGGGCGGGGCTCAGGGAGGCCAGCCACACTTGCGTGGGGGCCTCCGGATGTCTGGGTGTTGGGCGGGGCTCAGGGAGTCCAGCCACGCTTGCACGGTGGCCTCCAGATATCCCGCTGTCTGGCAGGGTGCAGGGAGGCCAGCTGTGCTTGCGTGGGGCCTCTGGATGTCCTGCTGTCCAGCAGGGCTCAGGGAGGCCAGCTGCGCTTGCGTGGCGGCCTCCCAATATCCTGCTGTCCGGCGGGGTTCAGGAAGGCCAGCCACACTTGCGTGGGGCCTTCCGACATCCAGCTGGCCGGTGAGGCCAAGCTACAGAGCCCAGGCTTCTTGGGAATCAGCAGTTTTGAAGGTGAGTTGCTCCCATCCCATCCCCTTTTTTCAGTTTCTTTATTTCTTTTCCTTTCTTTTCTCTTTATTTCTTGCTTTTCCCCCTCTTTTCTTTCACTCCTCCCCTTCTTTTTCCTTTCTTCCTATTTCCTTTCTTTTTCTTTCTTTTTTCTCTGTTTCCAACTGTCTCTCCCTCCCTCCCTTTCATCCATTTATTATTTCTTTCTTTTTGTCAGTGTTTCCTTCCTTCCTTTATTTTTCTTTCCAACTCTCTCCCCCCTTTCATCCATTCATTTTTTCTTTCTGACAGTCTTCCTTTTTCTCTGTCTGCTTTATTTTCCAGTCCCCCTCTTTCTTTCTTTCTTTCTTTCTTTCTTTCTTTCTTTCTTTCTTTCTTTCTTTCTTTCTTTCTTTCTTTCTTTCTTTCTTTCTTTCTTTCAATTTTTTCCCTCTTTGCCTTTTTCCACTCCCCCTTCCTTCCTTCCTTCCTTCCTTCCTTCCTTCCTTCCTTCCTTCCTTTTTCTCTCTCTCTCTCTCTCTCTCTTTCAGTCTTTCTTTTTCTCTGTCTATTTGCTTTATTTCTCTTTCTTCCTTTAAGCACTACACCATGCTGGCTCTTGTGATTGAGTAGTTTGTTGGAATTTGATTTTTTTTTCCTGGGATGACTATATATTTATGACTTTGTATATGTATATGGCTATATATTTCTGGACTTTTTCCAAGGCTAGAATATCTTTTTTGAGGTGTGATGACCAGAATTCTTACCACACCTCAAAAAGACACTTTCAGTGATGTCAGAATTGTGGCCTAGTATGCAAATGATGGTGATGTCAGAGGTGTGACCTTGTATGCAAATGATGGTGATGATGTCAGAGGTGTGGCCTTACATACTAATGAGTTCCTGCTGGGCTTTTTCTACAAAAGGGAGGTCTGACTGTGCTATATACGGGCTAGGGACTTCTCAGTGGTAGCACCAGCAATGTGGAATGCCCTCCTGGAGGTCATAAGGACCCTGTGGCATCTCTCCCAATTCCACAGGGCCTGTAAAACTGAACTATTTTGACAGGCCTTTAATACACCCTACACTGCTGAACTACAACTACTATAGGAGCACTGTCAGACAAAAGAAAGTTATAATCCCGCCTGTATTGAAGTTTTGAGCACCACTATGAAATGTATTTTTAATTGTTATTTTATTGTTTTAAATTATAATCTTAAATTGTTTTAAATTGTCTGTTAGCCACCCTGAGTCCACTTACAGAGAGGGCAGGTGTCAAGCATTGATATTTCTCAATAAACAGTCTTTTTTGTTGAATCAAAAGTTGCTTTATTGTAGGAACTCAGAAGCTTTACCAAGGACACAATCCTTGGAAGTAATGACATATACAGGGTTACAGAGTTACTATATAGGATAACTTCAAAGGGTATCATGCAGATGCAGCTTGAGTCACGGGTTCAAAGGTTACTACATAGTATCTTGTTTATTACTAAGGAATTTAGGCTATTAAAAACATCTCCCTTTCTCACACTTCTCTGGGGCCAGATAAGAACTGTCTGTGTGAATCTGGGGGAGAGGCACATCACAGCTTTACCAGCCAGGCTACAGGGTAAACATCCTTGGGCTAGATGGATTTATTACTTGCCCGAATGTTGTAAAGGAGAAGGGGACGGTAGAGACTGGTGACCTGCTATTTGTCTAAGGAACCATCATGGTACAGAGAAATATGCATGCCTGACATACGCCCCCCCCCCTAAAGCTTTCTCCGGGGTTTGGAAGGATGTTTTGCATAGATTTTTTTTAATCAGCTCTGGCGCTCTCACATTTGAGCTATCAACCCACTTGTTGTGGGCTACAGAGAAATGTTTCCATCTAATCAGAAAATATAATACACCCTACTTCAACTTAGCATCTAGGATTTCTTTTACTTCATGGTGATTCTGATCCCCTACTGGAATATGTTCTGGAACTTGGGGTTGAGGATGCCAAGACGTGGCTCCAGGATCCCTCCAAAGTAAACTGCAATGAAAGATGGGGTGTATCTTACTAAACAGTTTAGGTAATTGAAGTTCTACAGTCCTTTTATTGATTACTTGTTTAATACGGAACGGTCCCAAAAACTTGTATGCCAGTTTTTTAGATGGTTGTGGTAAAGGCAAGTTCTTGGTTGACAGAAACACTGTGTCCCCCACTTTAAAACTGTGTCCCCCACCATGACAAAATGGTGTTTGTCATAATGTTTTTTATAAGTTTCTTTTGCCGCTTCCAGGTTCTCTTGGATGTTATTCCAAGCCTTTCCCAACTTTCTCCATCATTGTTCAAAAGTAGATGGTGCATCTGGTATCACTCCCCCTGGCAATTGTGGGAACGGCTTTCCCTCATACCCATTCACTATCAAAAATGGGGAGGTTTTAGTGGAACTATGTATGCTGTTATTATATCCATATTTGGCAAATGGAAGGAGGTCTGCCCAATTCAACTTCTGATAGTTCACAAAGCACCTCAAATATTGCTCCAGTAGAGCGTTCACCCTCTCCATCTGTCCATACATCTGCGGGTGATATGCGGAGCTTAGTCCCTGCTCAATCCCAGTTTACTCCCGCCAGAAGTTGGCAACGAACTGAACACCCCGGTCACTAATTAGCTTGTCCGGGAATGAGTGTAGTTTCACCACGTGTTGAAAAAATAACTGTGTCATTTTTTTAGCCGTGAGTATTTGTGAGCATGGAATGAAATGGGCTTGTTTAGAAAATGTGTCCACTACTACAAGAATTACGATCCTTCCCTGAGAAGGGGGAAGTTCCGCAATGGAATCCAATGAGACTACCGACCATGGCCTGGTGGCTTTCTCTAAGGGTTGTAACAACCCGGTGGGTTTCCGCCCCCCTTCTTTTAGCCATTAAGCATATTGGACATGAAGCCACATAGTCGGAAATATCTTTCTTCATAGACAGCCACCAAAATTGTCTATTTACTAAGTGTAGGGTTTTAACGTATCCAAAGTGTCCCGAGAGTTTACTGTCATGACAAAACTGGAGCACTTCCTTCCAGAGACTCTCTGGCATGTAGAGTTTACCAACCTTGTACCAGAACCCCCCTTCACCTTTCTTTACCCCTTTGGGCATGGTGTCTCCTTCTTTTTCCACCTCAGCAATCAGTCTCTCCCCCCCTCATTTTTCGTCCGACTTCTCATGCTTCGCTTTCGAGTGCGTGGTCACAGCTCCCCCCAATTGGCTAGGGGATATGAGGGAATTGATCACCTCCTCCCTTTGACTAATATGCTGAGGGAGTCACCATAAGGCTTCTGCTAAAAAGTTCTTAGATCTGTTTTAACTTGAAATCAAATTTGGCGAAGAATCCCGCCCACCTAATTTGTTTCTCAGTTAGCTTCCTGCGTCCCATTAGGGCTTCCAGGTCTTTATGATCTGTCCATATTTCAAAGGGGACTCTCACTCCTTCTAGCCAAGATCTCCATGTTTTCAAAGTGAAAGCCACTGCAAAAGCCTCCTTATCCCATACTGACCAATTCCTCTGCTCTTGAAAAAACTTTTTGAACCGCTATATGAAATTACAGTAAAAGTTCACAAATCCGATGAAGGATTGGAGCTGTCTATGTGTCCTCAGAGGTTCCCAATCTAATACGGCTTGTATTTTGGCAGGGTCCATTGCCAATCCCTTCCCAGACACTCTGTAGCCCAAGTAATCCAACTCCGTCTGGTGAATTCACACTTGGACAGTTTGGCATGCAATTGATGCTCATAAAGAGTCTTTAGGACTTCTCTGACTAGTTTCACGTGAGATGGTAGGTCATTGGAATAAATAATTATATCACCCAGGTACACCACTACCCCTTTGTACAAGTATTTTCATAATACTTCATTGATAAAGTTCATGAAAACTCTGGAGGCACCTTGTAATCCGAAGGGCATGACTAAGTATTCAAACTGTCCCATCGGCATGTTAAACGCCGTCTAACATTCACCCCCCTCCTTTATGCATACCCGGAAGTAGGCATCTCACAAGTCCAACTTGGTGAAAATCTTTCTCTCTGACACTGTGCTTAGTAAATCCTTTATTAATGGTATGGAGTACACATTTGAGGTCAAAATCGCGTTGATCCTCCTAAAATCCATGCAAAGCCTCAGCCCCCCATCCTTCTTCTTTCTAAAGAGCACGGGAGTGGCATGGGGTGCCGTGGCCAGCCTTATGAACTCCGGCTTTTAAGTTTTTGTCCAGAAACTTGCGCAGTTCTGCTTTCTCAGCGCACCCCATAGAATACAACTTGGCTCTTGGGAGGCTTTGCCCCGGAATCAACTCTCTCACACAGTCAGTGTCTCAGTGTGGCGGGAGCTCATTGGCTTTCTCTTCACTAAACACTTGTTTCAAGTCTCTATACTCTTTAGGGATTGACCTCACCTCTTCTGTGGTGAGACACAACTTCTCAATTAGCGGGGGCGGCTCTGGATCTCACTTCTCATTCCAGTGGTGGTGCTCACACCTCCCATCTCTGAAGTCTATAATCTGATTTCCTCACTTTATATTGGGCTTGTGCTTGGCTAGCCATCCCACCCCCAGGACAATGTCAAAAGATGAGGAGGGGGCCATTACAAAAATTTCTGTATCCCAGTGGTCTTCTATTCCTACTGGCACCTCTTGGGTTTGCTCCGTGCATGGTTCCCCTCTCATGACTGCCCCACCCATCTGTTCTAATGGTATGGGGTGTGGTAGTGGACTTGTAGTGAGTCCAAGAGCTGCAACCAGTTTGGGAGTGATTATGTCTCTCATGCATCCTGAATATAGTAGGGCCTGGGCATGTATAAAATATTTTAATGAAGGGTTCAGTAAAGTCAATGGGATGAAAAACAAAGTCCCAGTTATTCTCACCCTCAACAGTGCCATTAGCTCCACAACCTGCTGCTCAGCACCTCTCAGTGCAGGTCGTCCCCGTTTTCCACCGGCTGGTCTCCCCAGATGCCTTCCCCCAATTTGTCCACCACAATAATATCTTCTTCTCGAGGAGTTGCTGACGCTGAGCTGCCTTTTGTCGGTTCCTTCGCTCGTCCTTCTGCTTTTTCGCCTTAGGTGCGCTGGTCTTTGGAGTGGGGGGGGGGGGGCTCGAGGCCACTCGGGGCAATTGGCGACTAGATGGTTTGGGTCGCCGCACCAAAAGCAACATCTGGGGGTAGTCGGTTTAGTGATTCCCCCCACCTGGCTTGCCTTCCGTCCCTCTGCTTTTGCCCCCAGCTGAGACTCACATCCCCCCTTACCCCCTTGCTGCTGTTGGCTCTGGAGACCCACTCGTTTCATGTTAGTTTCTACTTCACCAGCCAGCTGCACCCACCCTACCAATGAGGTAGGGTGAGCCTGTTGGAGGGCTCGATTCAGCACGCTTGCATTCAGGCCCCTTTGGAATTGCTCTATCTTCATTTGCTCGTTCCACCCACACATCTTGTCCACATTTGCGCAGAATTCGGCCGCATACTCTCTTACTGCCTTGGACCCTTGTTGTAGGTCTTGTAGGGTGGTAAGAGCTCGGGTCTCCTGTAGCAGATCTTCATACTGGGTCAGCAGGGCTCATAGAAACACCACCACGGTGTCTAGTTCAGGGCTCCTGGTTTCATATAGGCTCACATACCACCTTTTAGCTTTGATCCTAAGTAATCCACTCTGCTGAATTCATCAGGGAAGGTGTTCCCCCAATAAAACATAAAGCTATTGGCTTGTATAGAGAAGTATTCCACTTCTTCGGGGTCCCCATCAAAGGTGGCATCTAATTCGCGGTCCCTTCCATAGTCACGTGGTGATGGCAGAGGTTGAGGTAACCAGGATTGTTGCAGCACGGGAGGGGGAGGCGGGGGTGGTTGCCCTAATCTTGGCCCCTGTAGTTGCAGTGCCTGATCTAACTGCCTCCTCACCTCTTGGGCCATGAATGTAGCATTGGCTTGCATGTCATCTCTCAACACTTTGGCCATCTCTGCCATCTCCAATCTCATCATTTGGAGGAAATCCCAAGGATCCGGGTTTTGATCCTCCTCTCCTGGATCCGAGTCGGGGCATGGATCCTCTCTCTCGTCTCGACCATTCCCACCGCTCACCTCTGAGGTGCCTTGGTCACTGTCATCTCCCATTCTCGAGCGTAGGGAGGGCAACGCCAGGATCGCCTCTCTCCAAGCGGATGCTTCATCCATTAAGCTGGTGGATCTTCTGGGCCCCCACACTTTGGGGATGATGAACAGTATGTGCAGCGGGAACCCTCGCCCTGCCACTCTCCGGGCATTAAATACGTGCCACGGAGACGGCTTCAGGTCGGTACCGGGTCTTTGTTCCTCACCAATCGGTTGTTCTGAGTTGTCAGGGGCTTCTCCATTAACTAGAGCTCTCTCCGGCATAGGGTTAGAAAGTTTCTAGTTTGGTTACGTCCCCAAGTAAGATGACTTCCAAAATGTCAAGCATCGATATTTCTCAGTAAACAGTCTTTTGTTGTTGAATCAAAAGTTGCTTTATTGTAGGAACTCAGAAGCTTTACCAGGAACACAATCCTCGGAAGTAATGACGTATACAGGGTTACATAGTTACTATATAGGATAACTTCAAAGGGTATCATGAAGATGCAGCTTGAGTCACGGGTTCAAAGGTTACTACATAGTATCTTGTTTATTACTAAGGAATTTAGGCTATTAAAAACATCTCCCTTTCTCACACTTCTCTGGGGCCAGATAAGAACTGTCTGTGTGAATCTGGGGGAGAGGCACATCACAGCTTTACCAGCCAAGCTGCAGCATAAACATCCTTGGGCTAGATGGATTTTATTACTTGCCCGAATGTTGTAAAGGAGAAGGAGGGCGGGTAGAGACTGCTCTTTGTCTAAGGAACCATCATGGTATACAGAAATATGCATGCTTGACAGCAGGATAGAAAATTAAAGTAATAAATAAATAATAATAAATAAATAAATCAGTGACCACAGTTTGCATTATTATGCATCTCTCTTTGCCTTGCCACCAAAGTTAGTAAATACAGTTCCTACAAGAGCTATGAAACTAAGGGGGAACCTTGTGCCACCCTCTTTAATTCCATTCCTCCTTCCAGTGGCTCCCTCAGTTCCTGTGCTCTCTTTTGGTGTAGTGGTTAAGTGTGTGGACTCCTGGGTTTGATTCCCCACTCCTCCACTTACAGCTGCTGGAATGGCCTAGGGTTAGCCATAGCTATCGCAGGAGTTGTCCTTGAAAGGGCAGCTGCTGTGAGAACCTTCTCAGCCCCACCCAACTCACAGGGTGTCTGTTGTGGGGGGAGAAGATTATAGGAGATTGCAGGAGTCACTTTGTAGAAAAAGAGGCGGTGGAGCTCATCCAGAGATTGTTATGCAGCTGCACCCACTATTCAATGGACAAGATGTGGAGGAGGAGGGGGAACCCTCAGAAACGTTCAGGAGCTGTGTTCCTATGAGCTCCTGCTGAATCTGTGGCCTGGGAGATTGTAAGCCACTTTGAGTCTCTGCTTCAGAAAGAAGGGTGGGGTATAAATCTGCAGTCTTCTTCTATAGGTCTCCAGATGACTTCTGTGGTGGAGGAAAAGAGCTTGCAAGCCTTCCTATTTCCCCCTCCTTAGCCACTTAACACATGGCATATGGGTCAGGACTCAAAGGCTGATGTTAAGCATGCTTACTTTAAAGTAAACCTGCATTGTTCTTCCTTGACCTCTGGGAACTGCACAATATGTATGAAACAGCTATATGTGGCTTCCGAGCAACAGTTTGGCCATCTGTTTTAAAAGAAATCATTTTTAAAAATCTAAAATTAACAATTTCCAACATTTTTGTATCTTGAGATTTTTTTTAACTTCATGAATACATCTCTCTGTTTTGAGTAGGGATAGGCACAAACTACATTTTTAGAAGTTGTTTTGATTTATGCTTCATGACTGAACCACAAATCAAACCACAAACTGATAAACCAGTTCATGAATCAAAAGGGTTCAAATCAGTTCATGAGCCATTTAAAGTTTAAACCCCTATTTTCAGCTTCCTGCAAAAAGCAGCAGGAAGCAGAAAGCAGGGGTTTAAATGACTCAGAGGCATTTCACACCCAGCTTTTTGCTCACCTTGGTATTTGGAAGCAAACAGAAAGCAGGAGATGAATGACTGGGAGGCATTTCACCCCCTGCTGAAAGCCACAGCAAACCCTGGTTTAAATGGCTCTGAGCTATTTAAACCAAACAGCTCAGATTTTTTTTGTGAAGAGCAGAAAGCAGGGGATTAAATGACTCAGAGCTATTTAAACCCCTGTTTTGTACTCTCCATGAATTTCCACAAACTGCATCAAAATTCACAGTGGCTCTTCAGTTCACAAACATTGTTTCACAAACTGCTAACTGGTCAAAACTGGTTCTCCACAAGAAAGAACAAGGACTGGTTTGACGAGAACAATCAAGAGATCCAAGAATTACTAGCAAAAAAGAGATCTGCCTACCAAGCACATCTTGCTCAGCCCTCCTGTCCCGGGAAAAAAAGCAATCTTTCGTGCTGCATGTAGCAACCTCCAGCGCAAGCTTCGAGACATTCAGAACGAGTGGTGGACCAAGCTTGCAGAGAGAACCCAGCTGTGTGCAGACACTGGTGATTTAAGAGGGTTCTACGAATCCCTGAAGGCAGTATATGGCCCATCATATCAGGCTCAGAGTCCCTTGCGTAGTGCAGACGGCCAAGTGCTCCTCATAGACAAGGCATCCATACCGAACCGGTGGTCAGAGTATTTTCAGGTTCTCTTCAGTGCCAACCGCGTAGTTCAAGATTCAGCAATCCACCTCACCCCACTTCAACTAGTGAAAACAGAGTTGGATGAGATCCCCACCCTAGAAGAGACTGTTAAAGCCATCAAGCAACTGAAAAGTGGCAAGGCAGCGGGAGTTGATGGAATCCCACCAGAGATCTGGAAGCATGGGGGCACAGTACTACATAGCGCACTTCACAAAGTACTTGTCACCTGCTGGGAACAAGGCAAACTACCACAGGACTTTCGCGATGCAATCATCATCACTCTACACAAGAACAAAGGGGAAAAGTCAGACTGCTCCAACTACCGGGGGATAACCCTGCTCTCCATCGCAGGCAAAATCCTTGCCAGAATACTCCTGAACAGACTGGTGCCCACCATTGCAGAAGAACTCCTCCCAGAGAGCCAGTGTGGCTTCAGAGCTAACAGGAGCACCACCGACATGGTATTTGTTCTCAGGCAGCTCCAAGAGAAATGCAGGGAACAGAACAAGGGTCTATATGTGACTTTTGTCGACCTTACCAAAGCTTTCGATACCGTTAGCAGGAAAGGCCTGTGGCAAATCTTGGAACGTTTAGGATGTCTCCCAAGGTTCCTCAGCATGATCATCCAGCTACATGAAGACCAGCGAGGCCAAGTCAGACCTTCCCAATAGGCACAGGTGTAAAGCAAGGCTGTGTTCTCGTGCCAACTCTCTTTACGATCTTCTTTAGCATGATGCTTCAAAGAACCGCAGTAGATTTAGATGATTACGATGGTGTCTACATCCGCTATCGCACTGATGGCAGCCTGTTCAACCTGAGGCGACTAAAGGCTCACTCCAAGACAATGGAAAAACTTATCCGAGAGCTACTGTTTGCTGATGATGCTGCACTCGTCTCCCACTCGGTATCAGCTCTGCAGCATATGACGTCCTGCTTTGCAGAGGCTGCCAAGCTATTCGGCCTAGAAGTTAGTCTGAAGAAGACAGAAGTTCTCCACCAGCCTGCACCCCAGGAAGATTATCACCCTCCCTGCATCACTGTGGATGAATCAGTTCTGAAGACAGTCCAGCAGTTCAGCTACCTGGGGTGCATCATCTCCTCAGATGCCAAGATCGACAAGGAGATTGACAACAGGCTGGCAAAGGCAAACCGTGCATTTGGCCGACTGCACAAAAGAGTGTGGAGCAACAAGCATCTGAAAAAAGGCACAAAGATCAATGTTTACAAAGCGGTTGTGATGACAACCCTCATTTATGGCTTCGAATCGTGGGTTTTATACCGTCATCACCTGCGACTCCTTGAGCGCTTTCATCAGCGCTGCCTTCGCACCATCCTCAACATCCACTGGAGTGACTTTGTGACCAACACTGAAGTCCTCAAGAGGGCGGAGGTTACAAGCATCGAGGCACTGCTGTTGAAGACGCAGCTGCGCAGGGCAGGGCATATTTCTAGGATGGAAAACCACCGCCTTCCCAAGATTGCTCTGAATGGCGAACTTTCCACCGGCCATCGAAATAGAGGGGCACCAAAGAAGAGGTACAAGGACTCCTTGAAGAAATCCCTTGGCACCTGTCGCATCAACCATCACCAGTGGTCTGACCTAGCCTCAGATCGCAAAGCATGGAGGCACACCATCCACCAGGATGTCTCTTCCTTTGAGAACGCACGCATAGCTGGTCTTGAGGACAAAAGGAGATTGAGGAAGAATCGCACTGCTACAGCACCAACCCCAGATCAGACTTTTCCCTGCGGCCACTGTGGTCGGATCTGCCTGTCCCGCATTGGTCTTGTCAGCCACCAGCGAGCCTGCAGCAGACGTGGACTACTGCACCCTTCTTAAATCTTCGTTCGCGAAGTCAAGCCGAGAGAGAGAGAGAGAACTGGTCAAAAATTGTGTGTGTGTGGGGGGGTTGACATTGTGTGACACAGAGTGTTGGACTGGATGGGCCATTGGCCTGATCCAACATGGTTTCTCTTATGTTCTTATGTTCTAACTTCAATTTGTGATCCAGTTCATGCCCATCCTCAGGTAAATAGTCTCCGAGTTATCAGGAAGGGGCATCAGATTGTCATGAAAGAACATAACTCTCTAGAGCAGAGGTAGCCAACAGTAGCTCTCCAGATTTTTTTGCCTACAACTCCCATCAGCCCCAGCCATTAGGAGTTGGGGCTGATGGGAGTTGTAGGCAAAAAACATCTGGAGAGCTACCATTGGCCACCCCTGCTCTAGAGCACTTAAAATGGTTCCCTAGACCAGTGTTTTCTTAATAAACTCATGGGGTATTTTAAAAAACCCAAGATGGTAAATGGGCTTTGGGTAAATAACCCAATGGCAAAATGAATAGAACTCTGAGGTTGCTTTATGTGCTTTTTTGAAAGCAAACAGTAACTAGTAACTAGCTGTACTCTGGGGACATCATTTACTATTGTGCAGGTGGCGATGCCCTAAGAGGACAAGGTTGTACAACTAGTTCTCTACACATTCTGCCAACAAAAGTGCAACTGGAATAGGAAACTCACCTGAAGCTTGGAGAGAATAAAAAATGGAATCAAGTAATCTTTGTTTGTCATCAATTAAAGCTATACCTAATCCTGACTTAAAAAAAAAATAAGGGAGGGGATGAACCCCACTGTCATTTATAGAGAAATGAATATTACCTACCTTCAGTTCCAGTTATTGGGTCTATAAATATTGAAGTAAAATAAATAATTTGCAGCCTTCCTTTTGGACTCAGACCTACAGATATCACTTCTAGCACATTAGTGCTATGCTAAGTTAGGTAACTCATAAACCTAATAATGATAGAATAAAGTATGGTAATTCACAGATGCAGAGTAGAAGCAAAAAGTGTATTTGACTAAAGTATTGGCTATAAGTTAAGAATTTGTAAATACACATTTAAATTCCCACCTTGTGTGTGATAGTGGCTCGTTTGCTTATATCCTGGACATACTTCATCATATAAAAAGTGAAGCCATGCAGAGAATAGGTGCTGAAACCTTCCTCTTTGCATGAGATAGGTAAAAATACTTCCATTTAACAGCAAAATGCAAATTGCAGGCTGGTGCAGCCCCAGTTTACCTCAGGGCCACATCAGAAAGGGAGAAGGAATTTAACTTTTCAAGCTCTCCTCTGTTTGGGCTCCCTGTTTCATCATTAGCATTTTAAAGGAATTTTAAAAATGTTGTTAAAGGACTCCTAATTTTTCTATGAATGTTCATTCTGTAATCACTTCATCAAGGATCCCTGAAGCATGAGGTTTCCCCAGTTCCCCAGAATGTTAAATCTTGGCACAGCATTTGGTACTATGCATATTTGAATATTCAACACATACTGATTAGAGATTAACATCTCCATAAACCCACACCTAAGCTCAACCTGATCAGAATTCTGAAACATGATAATTTAGTCTTAATTTAAATATTATATAATAAGCATCTCAGCTAATGAGCATTGTAGGAATGATTGGTCTTTATGTGCTGTGATTCTATTAGTGCACTGGGCCGTAGTCCTGTACTTTATTTATTTAAAAACATTTTCGTGTTGTCTTCTCAACCAAATATGGTCCCCAAGGAAGCAAACATCAACGCATTTCAATAATAAAACAATGTGCAGGGAATGGGCAGTATAAAATTGAATATAATAAAATAAATAATAATTAACTAAAACAATAATTAAATAAAAACATTAAAACATAACATTAAAATCAGGGAGGAGAACCAATAAGTTATAGGGAGTTTACCAAACAAAATGAAACAATCTTCATCTCTTCACCCTTTGACAGGAGGCAACAATAGAAGGGGACAAACAAATCTACCTACAAAGGGAGTTCCAGTATTTGCACCATGACTGAGAAAGTTCTTTCTTGGGTTGCCACCCAAGGGGCACTTGAAGCATATCCTCTGAAAATGACTGGAGTGGATGGTTAGGTTCATATGGGAGAATGTGGTCCAATGTCCTGGGCCATACAGGGTTTCAAAGGTCAATACCAGCACCTTGAATTGAGCCCAGAAGCAGATCATCCATCAGAGTGACCGAGGCCATTTCAGTCCAGTAGCTAGGGCTGAAAGCAGATCAGAATGGATCCAAACAATCCACTTAATTCAGGAATCCCTGAAGTTGGCAAGCCACCACTTGTTCAATTGACTTACTCAAGAATGGTACATTTGAGACCAGATGGTAGAAACTGTACTCCCCTAGGTCCGGAGTAGGTTTCTTTAAGATTGGCAAAACAAAAACAGAAAAGGGAAGAAAAAATTCAATTCAGAAATACAAGGTAACCAAAAAAGATTGAAAAAGGGCCTAATAACAGAATACATGTCAATAAATCACATATGATAAATTAACAAGACTTTAATACATGACAAATAGTTTAAAAAATCATTCTTCCTCAGTGGTACAAATTGTTAAAATGCACACCATAAAATAGAATTGTTTAAAATATTAACTATGACATTTGTGGCCTAAGCTTTAAAACCTGAAAAGAAGAAAAAATAGGGGGAAAGGAAAAACCATTAAAATTATTTAAAATACAAACTATTTGTGGCCTAAGCTTTAAAACCTAAAGAAAAAAGAAATAGGGGGAAAGGAAAAATCATTTAGATTAATTATTGTGTGAGCCATTTATAAAATTTAAAAAATGTAATTTCCAAAATTATAACAACAAGAAATAATATATATAATTTCATACACACAAGAAATAGGGCCAGTTCAATAACTGGATAATTTTCCCTTCATTATTGGAATAAATCAAAAATCATTTTAGACTGTTGTTATTCATGGTCCAAATATCTAAAACATAATGATAAAAAAATCATTAATACAAAACATGCAAATAAACAAAATATTTCTTTTAGAACATTTTAAAAATTTACCTCTATAAGCAAGATTATTTTGAATCATAGCTCTATGGTATGCAGTCCATCTTCAGGAAGCAAAATGTGACAAATAACTGCTATTACCATCACATATTTATATTAGGCAGTGAGAGATGGAAGGTGCTGCAAGATATAAAAAATGACTGTCACACCGCTAGAGAAGGTGCATAATCCCTCACACAGGAATAAAAACAAGAGATTTTATTCACCTAGAAGAGTTCCTCAGGTCTACAATGTGCAGATGCAATACTGGTAGAGGAATACTTTCTTTGCTGCCATTACTGCTATGGAATAGGCTTTAAAATGAACTCTAGCTCATGCCTTGTTGGATTTGTCCTTTCTCTACTGCTGCTCTAGTTATCTTCTTTGTCCTTTCATCATCTATAACCCAGTTCTTCCAGACAAGTCTGTGCACTTAACCACTACACCAAACTGGCTTTCTAGTATCATATTGACTATTTTCAGCCTGCTCTAAGAAGCTTTTCTGCACAGTTCTACTCTGTGAAACATCCTCCCTTTCCTTCCTCAGCTCAAAAGCTGCCAGCTACTTACTTCTGTCATTTCCAACCCTTCACTCTCAACATTCCAGATACTAGAAAGCCAGTACTGGCAGAGTACTGGATCAGATGTCATTGGTCGCTCTTAGAGAGAGGTAGAACCTAGCCTGTTCATCACACATCCATTTAGCTGGTCACCACAATGCTGCTGCAGCAGCAGCCTCAATGTTTGTTGGACTGGAAAGGGAGGAGGAAGAGAAGTTCTAAGCCTAGGGGCTTTTCTGCATGCCCCCTCCACATCTGTTCTGGCCCCATGCGGCTTCATTTTATCACCTGATTTCTGTATAAATTTTTGTGCCTTTAGTTTTCACTTCATCCCCCTTCCCTCTATTTCTTTCAAGACTGCTTTGACCCCAGTCTTTTTCTGGAAGCTGATTTTGAGTTACCCTTTCCCTCTTGCATATTTTTTTTGTCCCACCCACTCACACACACCTCCATCCCACTTTTTGATGACTGGAGTGTCATCATCATCAAACCACTTCTCTCCCCCTTGCCCTACTCTGAAGATTAGTGGTTTCATTTTTTTATCTTTAAAAAACAGCAAAATATCAATATAATATAGTTCTGTAGAGCTAGGGCAAAGAAGGTTCTCTTTCTTTCTTTCTTTCTTTCTTTCTTTCTTTCTTTCTTTCTTTCTTTCTTTCTTTCTTCCTTCCTTCCTTCTTCTTCTTTTTTAAAGTAAGTCTCTATTCCCTTCCTTACCGGGATATAAGGAAAGGGGGATATCTCCCTCTGCAAGGGAACAGAATAGAGATTTTACTTTCTTTTTAAAAAATGAAAGCTGGAATTCAGAGAACCTGGTTGACCTATCTTTACAGCAATGTATAAATATACTGATATTTTACTGCTTTAAGAAAACCCAACAACCATGGTATTAATATTTCTATATAAACATCTGTAGAAAATAAAGTGGGGTGTTCTGATGCCATCAGTGATGCCGTTGATGACAAAGGCACCCTCCCTTGAAAATCCTGATTATTTAAGGCAGATTCAGAAGAAAGTAGACTCCACAACTGTGGAAATGCACAGGAAGGACAGATATACAGAACCATGCCCAAACCAATTCCAATGCTTGTGAATTGATTCCCAAGAAAATCAGGAGTAAAGCCCTAGGACTGGAAAAAAGTTGATATGATGATTTCATCCTCCCTCACAAGATTTCCCTGAGCAGCACCCTTTTCCTTTTTCTGCTTTGTTTTTCTCTGTCTGTCCCACCCAGTTGTTTTAAAATATATTGTTAAATACTGACGCAACCTAGGAAATTGAGAAGAGAGACTAAAGTCCCTCTTTTTGTCCTGGATTGATAATGGCACATGGGAGGCTGATGATAGCTCAAAAATAACAGACTTTTACTTATCTTTGAAGGGAAATGGTCTGGTAGGAATCAGGTATAGGATTTATGAAATGAAGAGGCAACAGCAATGAGGTAACTTTGTATAAAAATTAGCATCAGATGATTTGTCACAAATAACTGTTTCTGTTATTCAGACAGTCTTTAAAGCTTGAGGAGAGAGATTTCTTGGTAGTTTTTCTTGGTCTAACAGACACTAAAGTTTGTGAAGACAGGGACATTCACACAAATTTCAGTTTCCTTCCTTATCTACTGGCTAGGAATCTCCCCTGTCTTCTACCAATCTTTTTTGTCCTGGGTAAGGTAATTGAAAGAATAGTTGCAGAACAGCTCCAGAGTTTCCTGGAAGACAAATCGGCCCTGGGCCCATTCCAGTTTGACTTCCGCCCCAGCCATGGGACAAAGACAGCTTTGGTGGCTCTTACAGACAAGATCCACAGACAGCTAGATCAAGGAGGGTTCGTGCTGCTGTTACTATTAGATCTTACAGCAGTGTTGGACGCAGTTAATCATGATCTTTTGACCCACCACCTCAGGGAGTTCATGGGGTAGCCAAGGTCAGGGACAGAGGGTGGTGCTAGGAGAGAGAGTATCATCCAGGTACCTCTTAGTTTGCAGGGTTCCACAGAGGACAATCCTTTCCCCAAAGTTGTTTAAATCTAAATGCACCCCCTTGTCCAACTGGTGTGAAGTTTCAGACTGGGATGTCACCAGTATGCTGATGATACTCAGCTCTATCTGTTGATGAGCAGCCAGTCTAATACCACCCCAGCAAATCTGTCTGAGGAGTTGTAGGCTGTGGTGGGATAGTTGAAGCAGAGCTAGCTGAGACTGAATGTTGTTAAGAAGGAGGTTCTGCAGCTGGGGTGTGGAGACTCAGGTTTGAAGTGTCAACTCCCAGCTTTTGATGGTGTGCCTTTGAGACCAGCAACAACCAGTTTGGGTGTGATCCTGGATCCTGGACCTGCAGGTCACAAATGCTGCAAGACTGGCACTTTTCCAGCTGTGACATTTTTCCAGATGCACAATTGGCCCCTACCTGTCTTATCCTGACCTAGCCATGGTAATCCACATCCCCTCCAGATTAGGCTACTGTAACTCATTCTGTGAGCCTACCCTTGAGGCTGACCCAGATGCTCCAGCTGGTACAGAATGCAGTGGCATGGGTCCTTACAGAGACCCTGCGCACAGCACATATCAATCCTGTGCTGCATGAACTGCACTGGCTTCTGGTGGAGTACTGGATCAGATTCAAGGTCCTGGTGTTGACCTTTAAGGCCCTTAATGGCCTTATACCCAAGTATCTTCAAGACCGCCTCTCTAGATATACCCCCAGAATCTACTGGTGGTCCCCAGCCTGAGGGATGTCTGGCTGTCCTCAACCAGAACCAGGATGTTTTCTGCCCAAGCACCAACCTGGTGGAACTCTCTGCCAAATAATAGTTCCACAGGTCTTTTATAGCAGAGATGTTCCACCAGGCATTCGGTTGAGGACGGTGACAATTACATCCTTCTGGCACTCCCACTCCATGCCTCCCCTGCACTTCTGAAATTCTTAGCATCATCTTTTTAAGTACTTACTGTGTTTTACTATTTTAAGACTTTTACTATGAATTGTATTATTTTAATATGTTGTACACCACCCTCAGCCTTGCCCTGGCAACGGAGGATGATTTAAAACTTAATCTAATAATAAAAATAAGAGCTCAGATTTGTTAGGGACAGGCTACAACAACAATAACAACAACCTTTATTGGCATAACAGCATAGACGTGCACAATGAGTAAAGAAGAAAACATATATTACCCCATGATTGAAACGTTCCTCTCCTCTTAGAAGCACAGCACAGATATTTAGCCACAGTCTAAATAATCCCAGGGTTATGAGTGGACAATAGGAAGAGAGTCTTACCACCATCAGATTGTCATTAGGGATAGGCTAAACTTCCCACTTCCCTAACTCAGAATCCTTTATCCTCTCCCTTCACACTGGATAGGGATCCCCTTTCTTTTCTAGCAATTATTTCCCTCAAGCTTGAATGAGGATCCTTGTCATTTGTTAAAAATTTAGATGTATGTGCGTGCATGTCTGTGTGCCCATGCCTGACAGTCATGGCAATATCTGTTGATTCCTACTGGGGCATGAAGTACATTCAGAGAAGTGGCTTGATAGCCTGCCCCTGCCTCCCTACTCCTTGCATTCTCTGGAGGTCTCTCTTCTAAATACTTGCCAAGGTTGGCCCTGCTTAGCTTCTGAGATCTGATTTACTATTTATTATCTATTTATTATTTTGGATTTCTAACCCACCCTCCCCACAAGTGGGCTCAGGGCAATTAACACTTGGGCTTACCTGGGCTGTTCAGGTCAGGGAGGGGATCCTTTTTGATCCTCTCATTCTCTTAGCCTTCCTTCCCAGTGATCTATCAGTTCTCAACTGTCACCCATCTGCCACTGTCAATGGAATAATTCCATTTGAATCCCCTGTCACTTAAGGTTCTCAATCCAGGTTACAGCATTAACCATTTACTGTCCATCACACCTGGGTACAATCCCTATTTAGATATTACAGTGACCTTGGACCATTCTTTCTGCCTAATCTATCTCAGAGATTTGTGAAGAGGAAAATATTGAGGAGGAAAGAACCATATGCACCACCCTGACTTCTTTAGAAACAGGGTGGGATATAAATGTAATAGTTGGTAATGTAATAACTGGAGAGGGAATGAGCACAAAGAAGCACTTATTTGGTCACAGAGGAAACATTTGAGGTTTTGCAGCTGTCTGTGACAAAACTGGCTGCTGTTGCTTTAGCAACTAAAGCTGTCTGTAAGCATTACACACAAAAGGCACTGCCATTCCCCAGTAGTTTCTCTGTAGAATGAAACTAACCCTGTGTTGGACATTCATGCAGCCCAGGGATATGAGGAACATGAAACAGTTAATCATAAAGCTCTGTGCCTACACACCACCCTGATTCTGGCAAAATTTACAATACCAGCAGAATCAGAAACGAAAATTATGCACATTTTCATTTTCCTAACATGCTGTTTGGATATTTTGTTGCACATTATGGACTATCAATCAGCAGGAATCTACTTCCTTTAGTTATACTTTGCAGTTCTATAAAATTTAACTCTAGAGATAAAGAACCTGAGTAGACAATACTGACTTGAGCACAAAGCAGCTTCATGTGTTCAACTGCAATACTATTGAAATGTCTTACATGTACTGAAACATTTCTAATGATGGAAGTATTTCCACATCATCAATTTCATTATTTCAGGAGACAATTTTCCTGGTAGCCTTTTCAACAGGAATGTTGAAATTTAAAAGGGAAACAGTAAAAGGGAGGTGCTTACATTGTCTATTTTCAGAAGTCTGACAGCCAGCACCAGCATTACTTGGGAAAAGGTTAATTTCCCAGTTTAGAAATGTAAAGAATTAGCTCAGGACAGCAGACTCCAATGAGACAGCCTCAGCTGTTGTTTTAATAAAAGAGTATTAATTATGCATTGCATCTTATTAATTATGCATTTATTTTTATCCACATAACGAAATTGTTCAGAAAATCTTTTCTCTCCCTCATAGGTACATTTCAAAGTGTTAACAAACAATTCTTAACAGAGACAGTTCTTTAAATCATCGAATGCAGGTCTCAATTGCTCTCCTTCTTTTCCCATTCAGATTGGTCCAGCCTGCAGGTGCAAAGAGTCAACTACAGCAGGACATATGGAAGTATTAATTTGTCTTGCATTTGAAGCATGAATTGCTCTTGATCTGAGCTTTAGACAACCACTGTTATGCTTGTGGCTTGAAAGCCACATCCTTTGTCATTGACGAACAGTGCCATTCTAAGCAGAGCTGCATTCTCCTAAAGCTACTGACTACAATGGACAAAACAGACACAGAAAATCATAGATCTCTGTTAGTAAAAGGCAAGCATGTGCAGCCCCAATTCATCTAAGGGCCAGGTGAGCGGAAAACATAATGGATACCCACCCCATAAATTAAGAAGAAAAGTTTGAATACATGCCTGAATATGGACAATATTGATTTACTGTCATTTCAGTTTTCGATTTCACACTCCTGCCCATGAGTACCAAGGATGCTGATAACCTAGATGCAAGCATGATTGATAACTGAACTTTTCTTGATTGAATTCCTCATTTACAAGTAAGCCAAGCCCGACCCCACCATATCACCTCACTGCTGTTGTTTGACATTAAACTCTCAAGCTATGCTGAGGTTTTGCTGTGATATGAACTACATTTGTAGCTTGCAAGTTTCTGCTGGGAAAATGATACTGGGAGGAATGGTTAGCTACTCCAGCCACGACCCAAACCCCCCCGGATGCGTTCTAGAGCTACAAAAACTACTTCTGTAACATATAGTTAATCAGGGGTCGTTTTTTAGAAAAATAGGTGGTGGAGCTCATCCAGGGATTGTTATGTAGCTGCACCTATTATTCAATGGACAAGGTGGGGAGGAGGAGGGGGAACCCTCAGAAAGGTTCAGGAGCTGTGCTCCTGTGAGTTCCTGCTGAATCTGAGTCCTGTAGTTAATTCATATGCCTATGCAGATATGAAACTCTGTATGCTCAATAATCTTGCTATCATGCTGAGGAACCAAGTAATGGAAACATTAAAAAAATTAATTATGCATAAAATCCAAGGATAGGATTTGTACATAAAATATTTCAGATTTAACAGAACCTGACCAAAGAATGTTGTTTTTTGGTTTAACATTAATCGGCCTCATTAACTTTCGCTTATATAATTACAAGACAGACAGCTCTTGCTGGAGACTGATGAAGCATCTTTCTATAATCACAGTGTAACTTCTGTTTTATGACTGAGATGTGTTTTCCCATAGTTAGTTTTCCTTTATTGCAAAACCTTATTACATAAAAAGAAGGTAAAACAGCACAGAAGGCAAGAAACATTATATTTTTTTCATAATGTTAGTATTGCTGAAATATTAAATGTTCATTTTTATCCCTTTTGCCTGATACTTGTATAATTTATGTCACATTACATTAAGCATAGTAGCACTGTGAGCTTATTCTTCTATTTTGCAGCTCTTTGCCAGCACAGAAGCTTCTAAGCTTTTACTTTGCCATCCCCAGAGTTCCATCTTCATTTGGATACCTTTTATTTCCATTGCAATGGTTCTTGCTCATATTCCTTAAATGCCATTTACAAGGAGCGCAACCCAAATTTTATTGGGTTGTCAGTAGCAGTACTGAAGCGTTTGATAAGCGCATGCTTACAAGACTGAAACTTGTGTTGAACAACGAAGAATTCATTTTAGTGGACTATTTAATTCTTATTCATTTAAAACTTTGCTACCCTAACCTTGGCAAGTACTTGGAAGGTCAGCCTCCAAGGAATACCAGGGCCAGGACACAGAAGCACACAAATATCAAGCCACCTATCTGAAACATCATAGCCCCACCAAGGGTTGCCAGAACTCACCATGACTTCCAGGAATGCAAGCACACATGCACACATGTATGTGCACCCACACAAATACAAAAAACGCCCCCAAAAACCTCTGCTCCTGAAAGAGTCCTGTTAAACCTGCCAAAGCTCCAAAGCCTATTAAACATGATCTTAAGCCTTAATTCTCCAACATAATAAATCAACAGCATCACTGCACCCTGTCATACTCCTTATAGAGGTTGCTAGTTTCCTAACCCAGTCTGCTTTTTACTTATGATACTGTGCATAATAAATATGTAACAGGAATGGAATGGGATGAAGGGAATGTGCAAGAGCAATCATGATGACCAATGATAAAGCTGTGCAGAGAGCAAATTGGCCCCCCACAGCATTTACTTTATTAATTAGATTTAAAATGAAATTGATCTGTATGATTTGTTCAGAGGGTTCTTGCTCATATTCCTTAAATGAATTAATTTGGCACAAACCAGGAGGAATTCATATGTACGAAGCAATGTGTTTTTAACTATGCTTTTGGTATTGGTTGAGGTAGTTCCTTTGATTATCCATTCAATAAAAAAGACTTCCAAACTTGGTTTCTGTCATAGTTGGAAGAAAGTGCTAGTGATGTTATTTTGACAGTCTATAGAAATATCGTGAAATATTTTGAAGACTTTCTCAGACCATCCTTAAGAAATGACAAGAAGAAAAAATGAGGGTGAAGACTGACTATTATCCCCTGGCCTTTCTTTAGCATTGTACCTTAGCTGATCTCCTAAGCAATGACAACTCAAATGGCTAGTGATCCCAGCTGCTGAGGACTCGAGAGGCTAGAGCAGCTAATTCACGACCTCTCTACCAGCTTTCTTTAAAAACAGCATGACAAGCCAGCATGGATCTATAGAGCTTACTGGATCTTGTGAAATTCTTCCACCAAAAATGGTGGCTGAACACTCATGTCTCATGAAATAAAAGTAAACTTATGAAAGTCTGAGAAACCTTTTAGGACAGGGGCGGGGAACCTTTTTTCTGCCATGGGCCATATGGATATTTATAACATCATCCACGGGCCATAAAAAATTATCAGCTTAAAAAACAGTGCTCCGCCAAGGGAAAATGATTCAGGCCAGCAAAATTAATGCAAACAATTGCTGCCCTCCACCCAAATCCACTCCTTGAGGCAACTGTCATAGTGCAGCTCATTGCAGAACTGGCCCTGTTCCCCAGGCATCCTTTAGCTGCTAAGAAATGCAGGGCTGCAGTTTAATTCAATGCCATAAAGGCTATCAATCAAGCATTTATTTAAAACACATAGTATTTGCATTTCGTTTATTTTAAAAAATGAAATTTATGCCTGAATAGACAGTATTCAGATCTCAGGTTTTATACATTAATCAAAACAGCCCTTCAATATACACTGCAATAATATTTATTTTAAATGAAAGCAAGAGAACTAGAGAGACCATGTAATAATATTTTCAAGCCTCATTAGCCTTTCTGTTGTGTGTGGATTCAACAGTCAAAATTGTACCCGAGTTCTAGTCATTACCAATGATACCAGCATCAATTTATTTAAAAAGGGGTATCATAAATAGAAATTATCAACTATCTTTTTCTTTGATGCTTACAAAATCTAAAGCTGCATCCACATATAGTTGATATACACAATAAGTGCACTATATCAAAGAAAATTCAGCTCTTTTATTTAAATGATATGGCCTATATATGCATGAGCTCTACCAAAGGTAGCCTCTGAGGTCCAGAAAGCCAGGTAACTGGATCAGAGATGTCTACTGAAGCAACTTATTGTCAAGGCACAGGATAGTATTGCAATGTAGAGGCACCTCTTGACTAGAAGTATAACCTTTGGTATCTCATGTAGCTTCTACATCACTCTGCATGTAGGGTGGAAGTGGGTAGGAGAGAGAAATAAGCATTCCCTTGGAACCTGATTGCTGTGGTAGGTCTACTGTTTGTTCTCAACTGCATTGTTTGGACAGTTTTTATTTGTGAGAGTACATCAGTTGAGTGCATTTCTCTGACAATGAGAGCACTGTTGGATCAGTTTTGTGTGCATAAAATCCTAAGCTTGTCATGTGGGTATGAAGAGGTGGTAGACTTAGATGTGGAGGGTGGTGTGTATACAGGCCTATACATACAGATGTGGTCTAAGGTGTGTATATAGATAAATGTATACAATTAAAACTTATTGTCAATAAAATTGTGATAAGTTTGCATTATGTGCATATACTCGATGCATATAATTTGCTAATGCATGTCACAAATGTTCATGATAAGCTGCTCTAATAATAGTAAAATATATGAGATGGGAGTCTACATATATACAACTGCAGGTTGCTATACACCCTGTCTGGTTGATGTGTGGTTCAGATATTAGCTGTCATGCTAAGATGGATATTATATATTAGAAAAGTGAGCCATTTGATGTGTGTTGCATAGTTATGTTAAAGCATAATTCACCAACTTGGTCCTGGTATAAACCTCAACAAAGAGGAATGGCAACATTTTATTCAGCATTGTTAAAGACAATAAACCATGTAACTGGTTCTAAACACCTTGCCAAGGACTCCACTGGTTGTTCCTTTCAAGAGCCTTTTGTTTTGAAGCAGAATGGTGGTGGCGGCAATGGCAATGATGGCTGCTTTGCATTCCCTTGTCTCTGCTTGGCAGGATGTTCCAGGGCAGTTTTACAGAGCTAGTCTCCTTGAACTGTATACTTGTATTTTGGAGAGATGTCTTCAAATATCCAGGAAGATATTGCCTTCAGTCCCATTACGATTACTCAAGTACCATGGAAACTGGCAAATCTCAGGTCACTGTAACCTATATGAAAAGGATGATGGTATTTTCAGAAATATATTTTTCCTCTGTGAAAGGGTTCTTTGACAACCACTTAGTAAAAGGGCAAGCTATTTATACTTATATTAAAAGAAATATTTTTATTCAAATTAAATAGTATTAGGCTTTGGGACTACAGCTAACAGATGACTTAATTCAAGCACTTCAATATTCTGATATGATCAGTAAAAAACAATCTAATGACTCAAAAGAGTGAAAGAAAGAGAAATTAAATTAAAGGCATGTAAAATATTCCTTCACCCAAGAATCCTTCAAGAGAGTAGACTTCAGTGGAATATTAGAAGAAATTTCCTCATGTTAAGACACTAAAACAATTGAAATAATTATAGGGTGATAGATGCTCCCTCTTCAGAGGTCTTCAAGCAGAGGCTAAATATTCAAGGATGCTCTAGTTTTGAATTTCTGTGCAGTGAGTAGGGGGGCGGGTTCAAGTAGATGGCTTCTAAGACCTCTTTCAACTCTATCAGCACAATGTGAAGTAGACTTACTCCCTTCTAAATGCATTGAAATCAATGAGCCTAGAAGGGTGCTGTAGTATATGGAAACTGTCTCTTTAAGAGACAGGCTTAAGCCCTAAGTGAACTCCTTCTCTTCACATGAGTGGAGTGTGTCTTCTGGAATTATTAGAACTGGGTTGTTGTTAGCCAGGAGGAGTCCAGCAGTCGTTAAATTTATGTTGTTCCCTCCTTGCTGTTCTGACATTAAAGAAGGTTTTTGAAGACATCTTGTCTGCTCCATCTCTCTGGTCTTAGGGCAGATCATTTACCCATTTCCACAGTGAATACACTTTATGGAGGAACCAAACACCACAGTTTTACCTGCTTAGGATTGGGCTGCATGTTCCTTATGATTCTAAGCATTTCAGCATGGCTGGTGAAACAATGAAGAAAAGTATTACATATTAGATTAATCAAGGCATCTTATGGTATTTAAGGAACTCTGACTGATTTTCCCTGGTTAAAATGATGCTCTGTCCTTAGACTGAATATTATCTGCTTCACAGAATATTTTTCTAAGAGGCAAATGTATTTATTGGTGACTCAGTTCTATGTACACCAGTACATGTAATCCAGAATACATTCACCGCTAATAGTTTGAGTCTTGTTCAAAACTAAATGGATGTATTTGTGTTGAGTTTTGAACTTGGAACATCTTTGGACCAAAGTTCTTTGTTATTATGCAATATCCTAGCATTTTGACAATGCTAGAATTTCTTTGTATTTTTTTTTTTTGCAGGCACTGTGTAATACTGTGGGATTGTAGTGAGCGATATAACCGCAGAGGTAGTGCCATGGTCGGATCACTTCACCCTCAAGGCCCATGTAGATATGCCTCCCCAAACCTGTTTAGGCGAAGAGCCGATTATGGCTCGCCCGCGGAGCCGAATGGACTCGGAATGGTTCCAGATGGCTCTGCGGGACCCCTGGCCCTCTGGCGACTCTCTCGATGGCCTGATTGAGACCTGGAATAGCCGGCTCTCTAAGGCCATCGAGGAGATCGCACCTCGGCGCCCTCTGCGACCTCGGACTAAGCTGGCTCCGTGGTATACCCCGGAATTACGCCAGCTGAAACAAGGCCTTAGACGGCTAGAGAGGCAATGGCGGCGTACTCGCGACAAAGCGACTAGAACATCTTATAGGAAGTTTATGAAGTCCTATGAGATGGCAATCAAGGCCGCAAAGAAAACATACTTTGCGGCTAAGATTGCATCTGCAAATTCACGCCCAGCCCAATTATTTAGAATAATTCGGAACCTCACCACATTGCCTCAGGGCAATTCAAAAGCTAAGGAATTGGAGATTGGCTGTGAGGCTTTTGCGAATTTTTTTGCCGATAAGGTCCAATCACTCCGCCATGACTGCCCTGCCAATTTGGAGGCAGTAAGCGAACTCAAAGCCCAATGCAAGTCTTCTGATTTAACCCTGGATTGCTTCGACCCGCTCAGCTTGGAGGAAGTCGACAGAATTCTTGGCACTGGGTGGCAATTGGGGGGGAGCTGTCTCAGAGGCACCCACTTCACTGTGGCGTGCCTCGGGGAGCAGTCCTCTCCCCGATGTTGTTTAACATCTTTATGCGCCCCCTTGCCCAGATCGCATGGAGGTATGGGCTGGGCTGTCATCAATATGCAGATGACACCCAGCTCTATCTATTGATGGACGGCCGGGCCGGTGATGTCCCTACAAATCTGGACCGGGCATTACAAGCCGTGGCTGACTGGCTCAGGCTGAGCGGGCTGAAGTTGAATCCGGCGAAGACTGAGGTCCTTTGCGTGGGCTGCGGCGGACCGGGAGGGGAGATTACCCTACCGGCTTTCGACGGTGCGCCACTGATACCAGTGTGCAAAGTCAAGAGCCTGGGAGTGCTACTGGAATCCTCTCTATCAATGGAGGCCCAGATGGCTGCCACTGCTAGATCCGCCTTCTTTCATCTCAAGAGGGCGAGGCAGTTGGCTCCCTTCTTGGAGCGCAGCAACCTAGCAACTGTGATTCACGCAACGGTCACTTCAAGACTAGACTACTGCAATGCCCTCTACATGGGGCTGCCCTTATATCGAACACGGAAACTTCAGGTGGTCCAGAACGCGGCGGCCAGGCTGCTTGAGGGACTACCACGGTGGGAACATGTGCGGCCTGGGCTGCGGGATCTGCATTGGCTGCCGGTTGTGTACCGTGTTCGCTATAAAGTGCTGGTTATCACCTTTAAAGCCCTATATGGCCGGGGACCTGCCTACCTAAGGGACCGCCTCTCCCCATATGTTCCCCAGAGAGCACTGAGATCCAGCTCTCAGAACCTTCTAACAATCCCTGGGCCAAGAGAAGCTAGGTTGAAGGCTACTAGGGAGCAGGCCTTCTCGGTAATGGCCCCTCGTTGGTGGAACCACCTTCCAGAGATGGTGCGAGCCCTGCGGGACCTGAACCAATTCCGCAGGGCTTGCAAAACATTTCTTTTCCAGCTCGCTTTTGAGACAGAACCTGATTAACCTGACGTGTGACCACCCAGCCATCTTGTGGATATTATGACTTACAGTATTTTAGCACCTAATTTATATATTTTATCTATTTTAAAATTTTTATTATGTAATTGATTATATTTAAAACTGTTTACATTGTTTTACTTGAATCATGGAAGTCCATGTCTGTGAGCCGCCCTGAGCCCGCCTTTGGCGGGGGAGGGCGGGATATAACAATAAAGTTATTATTATTATATTACAGCACAAAGTCTTTCTAATACTGCTATCTTAAAAAAGAATTAAGCGAGGATGACACATGACACAGTTAAGCAATGTACATAATTGTGTATGATGGTTAATGCCCCACTATGCTCCTCTAAATAAATGAAATTTGAAGGCAGGTCTGAATTTTCCCCAGAATTCCCAAGTATACACTGTTTTATCCCTCCATCAGTTGTTCACAATCAGCATTCAGAATCCCCTACCACTTCATTTGCATTTTTTTCTTCTTGTGATCCCAGCCAAACAGGGATTATGTTGTGAATATGATCTCCTGGCAACAGGGTTGCCAATCCCCTGTTGGGGGAACCATACAGCCCGCCAAGTAACAACCAGGTATTTGGGGTAGGTATTTGTGGGTTTTCTGCATTGTGCAGGGAGTTGGACGAGATGACCCTGGAGGTCCCTTCCAACTCTATGATTCTATGATCAAAAATATTCATAACATTCAACTTGCTATATTGCAAATTTATAATATTTTGTAAGATTGGTGGTAAGCAACCCCAGAATTTTTAACAATATAATATGTTGAGAAGATGTGCTTACAGGCACCAAATAGATGTGCTCACAGGAATCAGAGTATCCACTGTGAAAATTGCCAATAACAGTAACAGACCATTTTAAATTACTAGCAATGATGCACTGTAATCCTTGGACATAAAAGTACCGAGGAATTTGTGGATCTTCAGATATTTCAATTGGGAACACAGTGAAGAACTTGCAAAATAGCAGCAAAGGATAAACACCCATTCCAGATATTTAGAAGTTTCAAATTATCTTCTTTAGTTTCAATTTCAATTTGACCTCTGCTTCATTGGAACCCGATTTCTATCTCTTAGTACCGACATAAACTTCACAGCATAAAAGTAGAATCTACAGGTTTCACTGTCCATAAAGTTTCCAATTCACTGCTCACCCCCAGTACCATATAATTTATGAACAAATTAAATAGCACCAGCCCTGATCCACGTGGAACAATATTACTTCTCTCCATGGAGACAACTGTTAATTTATTCCTGCTCTCTGCTTCCTGATGTTTAACCAATTTTTAATTCATGGAAGGGCAAGTACTTCCAGTGGCGGACTGGCCAAGGTGTCAGCTTGCCCTCTTAAACATTAGGCAACATGTTTAAAATGCTACTGACCTTTTTTGTAGCTTGAAAATATATTAGAAGTTCCAACATTATTACTGTAATGTAACTAAAATTTACATTGTATTACTATTCTAATGAAAAATGTTTTATAAAATCATTTTTGAGGATACTTTATATTTAAGAATATAATAAATAACTCTGAAAAAACAATTCTGATTCAGGTTATGTGGAAAGGAAAGGTCCCCTGTGCAAGCACCAGTCATTTCCGACTCTGGGGTGACGTTGCTTTCACGTTTTCACGGAAGACTTTTTACAGGGTGGTTTGCCATTGCCTTCCCCAGTCTTTTATACTTTCCCCCCAGCAAGCTGCGTACTCATTTTACCGACCTCAGAAGGATGGAAGGCTGAGTCAACCTTGGGCCGTCTACTTGAATCCAGCTTCTGCTGGAATTGAAGTCAGGTCGTGAGCAGAGAGTTCAGACTATAGCACTGCAGTACTGCTGCTTTACCACTCTGTGCCACGGGGCCACTGTCAGGTTATGTGAGGCCAATACATATGTTATATAGGCTTGGATCTTTACTGTTGTATCTGTGCAATGAAGCTTAGCTGGGAATCCCAGCCTAGGATTGTGACATGCAGCTAGAGTCAACTTACGGAGCTATTGCATACAATGAAAAGAAAGCAAATATTTTTCATTGCGTCCCTACTCCTTCCTTTTATTTTTCCTCTTAGATAGTGTGTGTGTTTTCCCCATATGCTATGTATGTATGTTTTTACGCTTTATTCTTTTTCTTAATAGAAAACCTTTCTGGTTATCCAGCCTGGTTTATTTGAGTGTTCTCAGGAAACAATCTCTGTATAAGATTGGTGAAGATCTCCTAGTTGTCCCCCCATCCCATTGGTCTCCAATTATGCTAATTCCCCCAATTAATTAGGAGTAGGGTTGCCAGGTCCAATTCAAGAAATATCTGGGGACTTTGGGTGTGGAGCCAGGAGACTTTGAGAGTGGAGCCAGGAGACAATGGAGTGCAGCCAGGAGCAAGGCTGTGGAAGATGAGAAGTGTTTGCAAGCTCCAGAACCACTAATTTTGGAAGGGGTGTTGAAATACCTGAGTCAGATTGAGATGACAAGAGAGGAGTTCCTACAACTGATTGACGAATTAAAAACTAATAAGTCACCAGGTCCGGATGGCATACATCCAAGAGTTCTGAAAGAACTCAAAGTTGAACTTGTGGATCTCCTGATAAAAATATGTAATCTTTCATTGAAATTTGCCTCCATTCCTGAGGACTGGAAGGTAGCAAATGTCACCCCCAACTTTAAAAAGGGTTCCAGAGGAGATCCGGGAAATTACAGGCCAGTCAGTCTGACTTCAATACCGGGAAAGTTGGTAGAAAGCATTATCAAGGACAGAATGAGTAGGCACATTGATGAATACAAGTTATTGAGGAAGACTGAGCATGGGTTCTGTAAGGGAAGATCTTGCCTCACTAACCTGTTACAGTTCTTTGAGGGGATGAAGAAACATATGGACAAAGGGGACCCAATAGATGTTGTTTACCTTGACTTCCAGAAAGCTTTTGATAAAGTTCCTCATCAAAGGCTCCTTAGTAAGCTCGAGAGTCATGGAGTAAAAGGACAAGTCCTCTTGTGGATCAAAAACTGACTAATTAATAGGAAGCAGAGAGTGAGTCTTCGCAGTGGAGAATGGTAAGCAGTGGGGTGCTGCAGGGCTCAGTACTGGGTCCCATGCTCTTTAACTGCTCATTAATGATTTGGAGTTGGGAGTAAGCAGTGAAGTGGTTAAGTTTGCAGATGACAAGAAAGAGGAATAGCTGACAGAAGGCAAAGAGGGGACCTATGTGTACCTGATGGGGATGGCTTCCTGGCTGTTGAGGCAGGGAGAGGGAGCTCAGACTACCAACAGCCATCAAGAGACTGGTTCCTGAGAAAGAGGAGCTGGTGGTGGAGGCAGGTTGCTCCTGCCACAACAATATTGTTTCTTACCCTGCTGCTGCTGGTTTGGATAGGCGTTGAGAGGGGCCAACTCTTAGTGGGAGAGGGTGGCCAGCAGCGCAAAACTTGTCCGGGCAGGGTAGCAACAGGAAAAAAAACAGAGGGCAGCCGGCAGCGGAAGACTTTGTCCTTCTTCCTTCCCTCTCTTACCCCACCATCCTGACCCCAGCCTTCCCTCCTGCCTCCCTCTTCTGTGCTGGGTATTGAAGCCACTAGTTGCCACCTCTCACCTCCAACTGGTGGGTCTGGTTGTGCTGCTGCTCCCATGAAGCCTGTTCAGCTGGGAAGGAGGTGGCTGCTGCTGCTGAGGTTCACCTTAGTAGGAACTCTTCAGTCTCAGGGAACTCTTCAGTCTCAGAGAACTTCCCTTGGATGCTCTTCTACATGGGGATGCCCAGCTAACTCGCCACTACATGTCCTCCAGGTGAGGACTGGATTTATGGAGTCCAAGTTATGACCCTCCAAATAAGATGCTCCCAGGAAAGTGCTTTATGGGAAATGACAGGTGGCCATTGTGACAGGAGCAAGTTCAGAAGATTCAAGAGTGTATACAGTGGATCCTGTGCAAGCTAGAGACATCAAAGTCAGGAGACTTCTCCCAGATGTTCCTCTACATGCTCTCCAAGTCTTGCCCCCCCCCATTACTTTGAAGTTTTGAAAACATTTATATTGAACTGAGACAGTCTGTCTGGAAATGTATCCAGGCACAAACCACCATGAACTGCCACAAACTACTTGAAAGTTTGTGGAAAGTTCATGCCGGTTGACCCGCCACAAGCTTGAGTTTGCAAACCACGAACTGGCTATAATTCATCACGAACTTTAGACTTTGAGCTGGTTTGTGCCCATCCCTACCCTTAAGAATTTGTGTGTGTGTCACTCCTTGTATACACTGGCTATTAAAGACTGAAGGTAATTTTAGAACAGGAGCAAGAAAGAGAGGAAGAAAGGTCTCTTTTTTGTTCTCATGGTTCTGCAAAGTGATTTGGATCATGTTGGGAAATAGGACTATTTCACATGGACACAAGTATATTCCTGATCTCACATAGCACCACTGTCCAAGTTACCTAAGGTCCTCTTAGAATGTATAACAGTGCTCTTTTCAATATCTGTGAGAAAGAATAACATATTGCATCTATATTTGCCCCCCCAAGTTGGAATGAAGAGTCGGACACAAGGCATTGGTGTAACTATGGGCCACTTTATTAAGCATCATAATAAAAACGGCAAGGGCACCCAAAAGTGTGGCCTGGTCAGGGCTAGGGGTCTCAACAGACCACTCCCCTGCCATTCATGGGTGAGAAACCCAGCCCCCAGCAGCAGCTGTGTGACACAGCTTCTGCCAGGCCAGCCCAGCAAGGAGGCACGCCCCAGAGGGCCCAACCACCAGACGCACGTCTCAATGGAAGACACCCTCTAGTCAAGCCTCTAGGACAGTCTGCATTTTCCCCACCCCGGGTCATCAAACCCAAAGGTTGATTATGCCAGACCCCTAACTCCCCAAAAGGGGGATGCTTCATGGTCCTCCCCTAGCTGCATAGTACCCTAAACCCAGTAAAACCTGCCACCACTAAGGCCAAGTTTCTACTTAGGGCTTAGCACCCATCGGGAAGCCCAAAGCTACCCGCAGCCCTTGCTAGAGCTCCCTCAAGAAAAGCATGTTACCCTTTTCAGAGAGATGTACCCTATCCCCTCTGTAGAGGTCAGAAAATTCCATAGAAATATCCGGATGGGGCAGATAGTGGCCCAACCCCCCTTCCAATGCCTTCCTAATTTCCTTGTTAGCTTTGCAGCGGGCCCTCTCAATAGCTGCAGGGTCCCAAGCACAGCGCCAAACAAAGGGGGGAATCATGGCTGACCAAATTATAGTGGTCCCAGGCCATCTCTCCCTAATGTACTGAAAATCCTCACAGGCCTGCAAGACTAACACCTTGCATTTTACTAGCCCGAGATCATTCCCTCCCAGGTGAATGATTAAAACATGAGGAGGAAGGCCCACACTCCCTTGGAATAACAAAGGCAGCAGGCCCGGCCACTGAAGACCCCAACACCCCTGCCACTCAATACAAACATACTGGCTGAGTCCCAGCTGAGAGCCGACCGAAGTTCTCCGAGCCTGATGTGTGGCCCAAAACACATAGCTGTGGCCACAGACGAGAACTTGGCTCCTCTGGCCAGGAACAACAGCATCTAAAAAGAAAAAACAGTCAAACAAGAAACAAAAACCAGTAACATTTCAACCAAACAAACAAAGCTAGGAACTGTGCAAAGGTTGAACATAAGATGTGTAGGCTGATGAGAGCCAATGGCCCAGGCGCTGAATGGAGGAGGAAGGCTATCCCAGGGCAGCAGCTGTAGAGGCTGCCCCAATTCTAAAGGAGTGGGTCCCAAACCGCACCCCGGAAAACCCTAGCTCACCTAAAGCCCATGACGTCACAGCCCAAAACTGATGCTTTGTCAGTGGGCTACCATTACTGTGACAAAACAAAAACCCTTCCATGGGCCCCGAACTGCCAAATAAGCAGCCAAAGCAGACACTGGACACAGCTCAAGCTCAGAGCAGGTGCCAAGCTGCAGCACGGTATCTCTTTGACACTTAGAGCAACGGACAGTAATGACCGCCTTACCCTCAGTTAACTTCAGGTCCCGTAGCAACAAAGCATTACCAGAAACGTTTCTGGACTGTGCCACTGGCTCACTGATTCTAAGAGCCCCCAAAAAGGCTACCAAGGACGCAGCATGAAACAAAGAGGCCTCAAAATATGAAGCACACACCATGCCCCAAACCCTCTAAGAATCAGAGGGAAAATAGGTTTCCTCGTGTCCAGCCTAGGTCCAGCCTCTCTGGCCCACCCCTCCAGCATTTTTTGGAGACGAAAATCAGCTGCTTCGTCCTTATAACCCAGCACCTTACTAGCAAAAGCCAATGCAGACAGGCGGCCCCTAATGGATTGCACGGCCAATCCCTTACCTCATAGGGAAACACAGTAGTTTCCCTACTGCTCCACTGGGAGGGGCCAAACAATGCAATACCCTACCTCAGCCCTAAAGTCCTCAAACTGCCGCATAGCATGTTCGTAAGACTTCCTGGTGCTAGGCGCACTGGCTAGGCCTATCGCTCTGCAGGCCTCAGCTCTCCAATCAGCCATAACTCCTGGGGCATTGGCACCAGCTCTCGATCGGCATCTGGGGCCAGCTGACAAAACCTCTCCATCTGTTTACGAGAGAGAGCGTCAGCCACCCCGTATTCACCCCAGGGATATGCTTGGCTAAAAACAATATGTTAAGCCGCAGACAACGCAGAATGAAGGCCCTCACCAACCTCATAACCTGCTGGGATTTGGATGAAAGGGAATTAATGACATGGACCACTGCCATGTTATCGCACCAAAAATGAACTGTGCAATTGGCCATATCCTTCCCTCACAGCCAAACTGTGACTGGAATGGGAAAGAACTCAAGAAACGTAAGATCTTGCTTCACCCCTACCTGCATCCAGGAGTCTGGCCAACTGTCCGCACACCAGTGTCCGTGGAGATAGATTCCAAAACCCAAAGACCCAGCAGCATCAGACATGACCTGGAGCTCAGCTTCCAGCCTCATGTCGTCTCTCCAAAAGGAGATCCCATTAAAAGACTCCAAAAATTCTTGTCCCAGGGCGAGCCTTTCTTCGTAGGCTTTGTGACGCTATGGAAGGCCTACGCTTGCCTCAACATAGAACACAGGTTAGCCGCTTCACCGGCTGCTGGACAAACAAGCCCCGTGGGTTTGGGGGAAGCGCCAAGCCACTGTGCTCCAAGCAGTGAAAGACCTCCTAATCTCGAACGCTGTGCTTCACCACTTCGACGAGAACCTGCCGCTGATTCTGGCTTGCGATGCTCCCCCGTACGGAGTGGGCGCCATCCTGAGGCACCAACTCCTGGACGGGAGGGAAGTCCCGGTGGTGTACTACTCAAGGACCCTGACCCCTGCGGAGCGCAACTACGCTCAGATCGATAAGGAGGCTTTGGCAATCGTGGCGAGGGTGCACAAATTTAACGACTACCTGTATGGTAGGCGTTTCACCATCTCCACAGACCACAAGCCGCTCCTGGGTCTCCTTGCCCCTGACCGTCAGACTCCACAAATATTATCACAGCGAGTCCTGAGGTGGAACCAATTTCTGAACTCATACACCTACACCTTGGTGCACCGCCTGGGCAAAGCCATGGGGCACGCTGACGGCCTCAGCCACCTGCCGCTTCCCTCAACATAGTATACCCTTTATAAATTATATCCATGTATTGGATGAGCACAGCCGCCCTCCAAGGCTGTGCCCATGCAATCACTCCAGCATAGATAAAGCCCCTGGCAGCCAATTGGCCCAAGTCCGATCCACCTTGCGCTTCTTCAATTTTTCTTTTTCCTTGTTGTCCAGGTCTTCCTTATCCTTCTTCTCCAACTCCCGGAACAGGAGGGAGAAGATATCAACATATTCTCCCTTTAGGATCTTATCTTTTGTTGCAGGTAACAAATGATCCCCTAAAGACAAAGCTACATCCCCAAAAGGTAAGACGGTAAAAGGAACCGCTCCGTAAGGAGAAGGGGAACCCAAATGCCCCATAAAAGAGCCTGCAAGACCCTGCTGCCCCACACCCAGCCAAACTCCACAAGGGCCGCACTGTCCAGTCGGCCAAGACCAATTTGACTGCGAGCCCATACCTGTGAGGGAAGGAAACCCAGAACTCACAGCAGGAATGCCCTGCCCGGCAGGCGAAGCATGACCCCATGGCCCCCAAGGCCAAGTCAGCCCCTCATATGCCTGCGGAATGTTTCCAGCCTTACCAACAGATCCAACAGGCACCAGCGTCGACCCAGTTCCAGCAGCTCCTGACGATGACACCGATCCCCCATCTGGGCCACCGAGACCCATGGCACTGCCAGTGACGAATGCACCAGACCTGCCCTCAAGAACAGACAACCTGGTTAACACATTTGTCTGGAGCACCCTTTTAGAAGCCTTTTCCACTCCTACCCTCTCTGAAGGGGGAATACCAGACGCCTCCTCCAGTGCCAACATGATGCTAGCATTAACTTCCTCGTTGCCCTCATAGTCGGAAGAATATAAAGGCAGTGGAGGCCTCTTAGGCGAAGCCTTTGCCGCCGGCTGTTTGCCCTTGGATTTTCCAAACCCTTTTCTACCAGACATCTTTGCAGTGCCCACTAGATAGCAGCACCTGGAAGCAATAGCAAATGCCCACCTATGAGAAGCTAACGCAAGCTAGGGCAGACCCACAAAAGGGCCTCCCCTCAAACTCCCTCTGAAATGGCCCCCCTCCCTTGGGGAAGAAAGGGAACCCAATATGGCTGCCGCCCCACTCAACAAGGAGGAGATGCAAAAAATGGCCGGCCCTGCTAGAACAATCCCCCCCACCCCAGCAGGAGATCCAAGCACCTCTAAAAAGCCCCTTTGGCCTGCCAAAGAAGGGAGAGAACTAACCACCCAAACCCATTAGCCAAATAAAACAAGAAATCATGCCCAATAAACCAATGTCCTAGCCATCAAATGGAGCTCGTCCCTCTCCACGCAGCATGATGCCCAGCCAAGCAGCCACAGCCGACCCCAAGAACACACCGCTCCTCGTCAAGTGATCCACGACCCGTTTGCTGCCAGCCCAGCCGACAGCGAAACCTACCGGGGGGGGGAAGGGCCTCGAAAACAATAAAGGAGCCCATGAGCCTTCCCAGAGCACAGATAAATGCTTCCACCCAGACCGATCATCGTCCAGGACTGAAGCAGGGAGCGGAGATTTGGCCATTACAATGGCCAAACCCCGCCCCCTCAAACACGTGCCTAAACGGGCTGAAGATCCTCCCTTCCCTCCCAGGGAGGCAAAGCTTGCCTAAGCAGCCTAGCAGCGTTGCTGCAGGCTGCAAGCAATGAATTCTCTATATTTAGGACTGTTTGCCATTCCATCCTATTGTCTGATGAAGTGTGCTTCTAGCACATGAAAGGTTACATTCTGAATAAAACTTTGTTGGTCTTAAAGGTGCAACTCGACTCCTTCTTTGTTCTATTGCTTCAGACCAATGCAGCTGCCCACTTGGATCATACTGCATCCAAGGTCACATTAGTAATACCTCTATATATTAGTGCTTAAGATGTGGAGACAAATGATTGCCAATATTTTTACATTAGCTATTAAACCTATTAAGGTAGTGAAAGTGAGACATAGAACATTTTATCTTCTAGCAGACTCTTTTCATAATATAGAATGTACATGCGGCAGCCCCTCAAATTGCAGACTCCTGGGGTAGGGGTCAAATTTGGCAAATATATGTAGCTTGTTATCCTCTAAGGTACAAACAAACAGTGAACAGAAAACATTCATTCTGCCTTGAGCCCTCCCTGGGGCAGCATGGATTGAACTATACTGTTCCTGGGATGGAACTATGCCTTCTTGTTCTCTCTCTATGATTTGTTAAATGGGACTGTGGGTTTTGTTTTTCAGTACAACATGAAATTACTCACAGCTGTTATCAGTTTGAGACAAAAAAAATAAAAGCAGCTAAATAACACTTATTGCTGAACACTTAGCACTTTCATTCCTATTGTGCATTGGTGCTGTGCCATAGAGGCAAATAGTGCATGTCACCCAATTGAATCACAGTGCAGAAAAAACAAACTTCCAGCAACCTTTTATCTCTAAGTGAGGCATGATTGCATAAAGGAATAGTTTACAAGACAACATTGATTTAATAAAACAGAAGTATTAGTTCAATTATGAAAGTAGGCCACCCTGCCAAACGTGGCAAGTGAAGATGATGAACACTGATGAACTGAACATGTGCTTTTCCCATTATCAAAGCAAAATGCCTGAGTCCATGGCACTATAAATGGCTCTGATTATTTCTGACTTATAGATGGTCAATTGGACAGCAAAGAAATTTCATCCATTTCTTTGAATGGTAATGAAATCTTTCTAAATCAGAATTACTTTTCAGCCTGGTTGAAAGCGATTTCTTGTTTAGAATATCAGATATAATACAAATGATATGGTATCATCTCATTACTATTTAATCAGGATGATGGTCACCTTTTTAAAATGATCTTAGAATCATAGTGTTGGAAGGGACTTCCAGGGTCATCTAGAACAACCCCCTGCAGGAAATTCACAAATACCTCCCCCCCCACACCCCCAGTGACACCTGCTCTACATCCAGAAGTTAGCAAAACAAAAACAAAAAAACCACAAACCCTCCAGGATCCCTGGCAAAACTGGCTTGGACAAAATTGCTGCTGACCCTACAATGGCAAACAACATTTCCCTGGGCATATAAGAAAGGACCATGAGAACTAAACACTGATGCAACCCTTCATGACCTCCTTTTCATGAACTGCCTAAGTTCACAGAATCATAAGCAACCAGAAAAGAATCTGGATAAAGTGACAAGGATATACCCAAAGGTTCTGTGATAAACCAGCCTCAAAACCATTTAAATATAATCAGATATGTTAAGATACTTCTTATTAAAGACAGTGAAATAATTACAAATGGTATTCAAAATAATTACTTCAGTATACATTACAGGAATATTAGTGATGAGTCAAAAACCTATTTCATAAAGAGTAGTCTAATATATTTCAATCAAAGTTCATCCAAAATATATCTTCAGAATTCCAACTGCAATAAAACTCAGACCTTCAAAAGTGCAGCTCAGCATGGAAAATTCTTAGGGACTGAGTTTTATTACAATTGGAATTCTAAAGATGTATTTTGGATGGACTATTAATGATGATTCTTGGCTTGGGATTGGCTCCAGTCTCTTGGGGAAACAGAAGCTCTGTGAGAGCTGGATCCAATTAGAATGGTTACCCCACACACTTCCTGGCCCAACTTTGCTTTCAGCTGCTGTCATGGAGCTGCTGCTTCAGGCCAAGCCCCCAATAGCCCTAGAGACTTCCACCAGTCATGGGACTGCAGCTGGCATCCTCACTGGCTTTTGGGAGGCTGCTGTCACTTGGGAGTAGGGTTTTGACTGTTGCACTGGCCCCTGGTGTGGCCAAGTCTGGGGTTAAGGGAACTCTAGATACAGAGAAAAATGTTTGCCACTTGTATTATCATAATGTAATTTTGTTGGTGTCAGAAACAACGCCAAGGGAGATCATTGTGAAAGTTCAGAGGAAGGAAGTGAGTGGGGCATATGAGTTAAAAATAAAATTACTGGATTATGTGAAAAATGTAAATGTGTAGAAGTCCATTTCGCATATGTCATGAGAAAGGTTTGAGAACTGCATGAGAAATTAGCAAAGGAGTGTGGTAACAATTTGAGAGCAACCACTGATCAGAAAGAATGAGAGATCTGAAAAAAGACCAAGGTTTCTGGATGACACAAGTGGTGTTGGATGAGGGAATAATATGGTGCTGTGGATCAAATGAAAAGCTACCAGGAAGTATGAGAACAGTAGGTCTGATGCTGTGAATGAGTGCTGAAATTGGGGATAAGGATACTAATAAATGACAGGAAACAAAGAATTAAAATGAGTAATTTTGAGGGAAATAAAGAGCAAGGTACAAGAAAATAACATAGGAGCTATTTCTAAAGAATGAAAAGAAAGACATATCAACAGGAATGCATTGTTCTTCAGAACTGTAGTACTGAATGAGTACAAAGCAGGTTGCTCAAATTTTATGCCCAGTTCAAACACTGAAGTGCTTTAAACATTTTAAAGTTTCCTTAAAATGGCAGGTATTAAGAGGTAGCATTTCTGTGCGCAAGGGAATGAATACCAGTGCATACACCAGCATTTAGTACTAAGATATGCCAACTGATACTCCAGAAATATTTTATCTGCAACAAGAATATACTAATTTAGTCTCTAAAAGCTGGGCAGCCCAATCCAGAGAACTGCCGTGTAGCTGTGCTTGAGTGCAGAAATGGCTTTGGCGGCCACGGTTGGCTCCCAAAGGGGAGACGTCACGACACGCTTGGAGGGGGAGAGTGGCCCGATGAGTGAGAGAGAACCTGTAACTATGGTGATTCTGCCCAGGCGCATGCCATTGGCCTGCTGCCAAGGCAGGGGTGGGGAAGGCACAGGCTTATGCGGGACCACGGGATTGGCCAGCCCATTGCACGTGAGCAGATGAGGAAGCAGAAAGCCCACACCTGAGAGGCCATCAATCCCCTCACTCCCTACTGCTGTCAGAGACTCTGCCAATGGCAGGCAGGCGGGCAGACAAGCAGGAAGTACCGAGTGCAAGAGTTCGCTGTCCTGGACAGCAGCTAGAATGTGTGTCTGGGAGCAGGCAGACCAAGTCCAAAAGACACCCCAGTGTTGCCCTGCTGCTACATGCAAGGAACAGCTCACCTGGGGGCCATAGAGCTCACCTGGGTGCCATAGAACTGCTGGGCATGCATCCACTTCAGCAGCCCCCCATTAGGGCCCTGCGCACAACAGCCCTGTGGGGTCAGGTAGGCTGTCAGCCCAGACAGGCTGAAAGGCGGCACCCCCTCCCCTGTCCACACGGGGGTAGTGTGGTGGCTCATAGCCTGTTTCCACCCCCCACCCCCAGAACCAAGTCTGCCCACCCTCCCAGGCATTCCCTCAGAGAGGCCACTGACGGGGGCGGGGTTGCCCAGGGAACGTGCAGCAGATATCAAGCAGGAGAGACAACAGAGGGCACAGCTCAGACTTTATTTTTCCAGAACAGAGTGCAACAGTCTCCCTGGTGTGCGCTGGGCAGTCTCGCCGTGGGTGAGACTCCATTCAGAGTGGCGGGCAGAAACAGCTGAGGGAGTGGGGGGCGGTGTAGCGACACACACGAAAGCCTCTGTGTTGAAGTCCCACCTGCAAAACGGAGACAGAGATCAAGAGCACCTGCAGGGGTGGCGGCTGGAATAGCAGGCTGTGTTTCAGCTGGGCATTCTCTTAAAGGGACAGTCTCTGACCCACAATGGGGCAGCTGCCACACACACACCGTGCCCTGCCAGGGGTTGGGAAAGCGGCAAAGGGCAGACGAAGGGAAGGGAGCAGGCAGCAGCACAGGATAGTGGGGTCAGCAAATGCCCCCTGCAAGAGCCCACTGCTGGGTTCATGTGCCAGAGATGCTCACACACCAAACAGTCGAGAGCGAGGGGAGGGCAAGGAGGGGGGGCACAGTGGAACTTCCCCAGCCATGGGCGACAGTCCTCGCATGCAGAGCCTCAGGGAGCCCGGAACCTGTGGAGACCTGGAAACAAGAGCAGTTAGCCTCAGGGGAGAGACCTCTCTCTCCCCCTCACAAGTCAAAGATATTGTCAAAGCAACCACACAGTGCAAAACTCGTCACCAACGTGCCTGCCTGTCCCTCGCTCTAAGTCCCTCTAAGCTCACTGGCAGAGCTTCCCGCCATGCAAAGCTGTCCCTAACAACTGTGTTGTGCGAGGCCAGAGCAGAAGTATTTCTAGGAGGGGGGAGACCATGATTGGGTGCTGGGGAGGGGGCTCGTCAGCCCGAGGAGCGAGGGGATTGGCAAGGCAATCATGCCGCTCCCTAAGGGGTTTGTGAGCTTCTGCAGTGGCGGAAGTGACCTTTGTTTTTGGTTTCAACAAGTGCCTATGGGACACGCCGCTGTTTTTGCAGGCGTAACGTTGCGCCTGTCGGGGGGGGGGTGCCATGGGCCAAACTGCTCAGGGAGCTGCCTAAGCCTGGCCATGCCCCCAACTCCACCCCCTCCTGTGCCTGAACGCCACGCTCTGCCTCAATTTCCCACACGCTTGGGCGCAGCCTTTAGGCGCTGCTGCTCTCGGGTGGAGCGATGCTGGGGCGACCCCCTGTCCACATAACTCCCCTCCCCCGTGGCGGCACCAGTCATACGTCGGCGTAAATGCTTCTGGCGCCCACATAGCAGCAAGTCCACTTCCAGAGCGCTTTCAGCCCCCCCGCTTTGGATTGTGCTCTAAATATCCTAAAAATGAGCATTCATGGGGCAGAGAGGAGTGATGTGGTATGAGGGGCTTGCAGCCCCAGCACCTAGGGAAAGGGCAGCAAAGGTGAGGAATGGTCAATCTGTAATTGCATGATTCTTCTGCATAGTTGGCATCCATGTATCCAACTAGCCTGGGATTCTCAGAAGGTTCAATGATCAGTCTTAAGTCTATAGTCCTTTTTAAGTATCTGGCAAGTTTCTTTATGGCATTCCAATCGTGGTGACTAGGCGAACTTACTTTTCTGCTCAGAATTTCGACAGCAGCTGTTATATCAAGTCTGGTAGTTTTACTCAGGTATTCAGGTACAAGAGTTTCCCTATAGCGTCTCTGTACTCTCCAATGTCTTTGAGTGGTTGACCACCCTGAGCTCTCAGGTATGCAGGTTCAAGAGGTATCTTAGATTCTTTACAGTGTCTCATGCCAAGAGATTCAATTAAGTCCATAATCTTTCATCTTTGGCACAGTTGAAAGGTTCCATCCTTGAGTCTCTCAATCTGTATTCCTAGATAGTGTTTAATATCTCCAAGTCTATTGACTTCAACCTCTTTGTTCAGCTTTTCAACAATGTCTAATGTCCTCTTTGTTCTTGGCGCTCACAACCAAATCGTCAACGTAAACCAGAATGTATTGATATTCTCCATCTTTGAGTCTAGTGTACATGCAGGGTTCAGCTTTCCCTTGCTCAAATCCTCTTTCCTGTAGTAGTCCAGTTATTTTGTCAATTTAGAATTTACCAACCTTTTGCGGCCTGTTTCAAACCATACAGTCTGTCAGGCAATTAGATCTCAAAGCAACCAGTCCTTGAAATGATACAAAGTTAGGCTTTATTTGATAATCCATATGCATTGAACAAAAAGGAATTGGGACTGATACCAAATAATGTTGCAGAGCATACTTAAGGATACTACATCAAAGGTTTCCCAAACAAAAGCTGCTATTCTAAACAACAGGGAGTCCAAGTGTGAAGATTCACACAGTAACTTTCCCTTATCAGTTTCCTGTGGTCTTTCTTCCTGGGACTCGCTGGCATCTTGTCCCTGGAGGCATTTTATCTTCAAAGGAACACATTCCTACATTTGTTAATAATTGCAAAGCGAGTTCAAACGGTACACTGGCAACATTATACTTTGATGTGCATAGCATTCTATAGTGTTAGTAACATTGATTCAACATAGCTACTAGGTTTTAATAAGCATCTTAAATTCAGGTGGATTGACATTGTTTGACACAGTCCTTTGTTGAGTTTGAAAACATAGTTCTCTTTGCCAGGGACTTGAAAACCTTCAGGTATTTCCATATAGATTTCCTCTGATAGCTCACCATTAAGAAACGCTGTCTTAATGTCTAGGTGCTCTATGAGCATATTTCTAGATGCTGCCAAACTCAGTAGTGTTTTAAGTGTAGCACTATTGATAACGGGTGCAAAAGTCTCTGAATAATCAGTTCCAAATTCTTGTGCATAGCCTTTGGCTACTAGCCTTGCTTTGTACAAGTCTATAGTTCCATCATCTTTGTCCTTTATTTTGTAGACCCATTTGCATCCAACAGGCTTTCTTCCTGCAGGTAACTTTGTAGGAGTCCATACATCTTTTTCATAAATGGATAATATCTCTTGTTCCATTGCATGAAACCATTTCTCCTTTTCTTCATTAGGTAAATAACACATTTGTTTCCAGCTCTTGGGTTCCTCTTTAGGTTTCACAGTCTCTATAGATCTCACAGTGTCACAGTATACATATTTCTGTGGTGGTTGCCTTTTTGTGCTTCTTTCTGATCATCTTAAAATGAATGGAGGTTCTGTCATTTCCTGCAGTGTGGTCCCTGTTTCCCCTTCTGGATCAGTAGCGTCTTCAGAAGGTAGACCTGCCGGTTCACTGGTGGTCACTACAGGTAACCAACTATACCAATCTTCAGAAGCATCATCAGTAACCTCAGGATCAGATTCAGGTACACAGGGTGCTCTAGGCAAATCACTGTCATCCACAAACACAACATAAACATAGCACTAGCACTTTTAAAAAATTAACTTAATTTTAAAGCTTAATCAGATTTTAAGTAAATGCTGATAATGTTTAATGTAGTTTTAATCACTTGTATAATTTAACTCTGAACCATGTTGTTAGCCGCCCTGAGCCTGCTCCGGCGGGGAGGGCGGGATACAAAAAAAATTGTTGTTGTTGTTGTTGTTTAGTCTTATTCAGCTTTGGATAAGGGATAACCTACTATGAATCCAATTTCAGTCCTTGCACCGAGCTTCTCTCTATTTTCTCTGGGAACATATGCATAGGCTTTTGCTCCAAAAGTTTTAATATGCTTAAGTCCTGGCTTCTTACCAAACCAAGCCTGGAATGGAGTAATTCCTATGGCCACATTTTCTGCCTTCAGTCTGGCAAACATCATTTCCACAACATCAACAGCATCTGACCTTTCACTTAAGTCCATAATATAATGGGCTCCATTTCTTTCATCCAGTTTAAAACTTATTCCAGAATTCTTCTGAATAATTTCACCATCATCTCCTTTATCAAGATATTCAGCATAATTATTTCTTATAAACACTTGGCTTGAAAGTAAATTCTCAATTGATTCAGGTGCATAAGCTACATTTTTCAGTCTTACTGGCATTAAATCTACATCAATGGTAAGCAATTTCATTTTGATCTCACCCACACCACAAACTTGTAAGGGTTTCTGGTTGGCACCTATCATTTCAGGTCTCTGACTTTCATCCAACTCTGAAAACATGCCTTTATATCGACAAATATGCATATAAACTCCAGTATCAATCAAAAATCTCCCTCTTTCACCAATAAAATTGACATAATTAGTATACATTGTGCTTTCTCTGTTCTTTCATTTGTTTCCATTTGGCTGCTTTAAAAAATTCTGGCTGCTATTATTTCTACGAGCACAATATGGAGCCAGTGTTCCCTCATTTGAAACATGCTTTAACGTTGCTATTCCTTTGTTCAGTAGCAGCACCACAATTATTACAATATATGGCCTCTCAAGCCACATCTATAGCAAATTATATCCTTCCCTGCCTTATTCCTATACAGTGATTTCAGGCTTAAAGCAGACATAGAATCAGATAGTTCAGTGTCCTTGTCCCCAGATCTGGAGGCTGCTTCCTCCATGATATAATTTAACAGGCTTTCCAGACTCAAATCTGTTTGCAGTCTCAAAATCATCTTAATTGGCTTATAGCTACTGGGTAGAGCTTTCAATATAGTTAAGATTAAGTCTCTTTCTGCAACAGCCTCACCAGGCTCCTGTAGTTTGGATTGAATGCACATAAATTCCTTCAGACGTTTAGTCACATTCTCCCCTTCTTGCACTTGAAAACCAAATATTTTGCCCTTTAAATCATGAATAGTGCTTATGGGAGTTTTGTTATATTTACTTTTTAGGCATTCAAGCATTTCTTTTGCAGTTTTAAGAGTGTGCAATCCAGAAATTTCATATACCTCTAGAGATTCTAAAATGAGAGTTTTTGCAAAACCATCTAGTCGTTTAAAAATTGATTTTTCTTGCTCATTCTCAGGGGGATTTTCAGACAAAACTCATTCAGCTCCATAAATCTCAAGTCTTTGCATTAAGAGTGAGAGCCAGAATGAGAAATTATTCTTAGTTAACTTCAGGGTACTTAATCCTATCATAGGTAGGTTACTCACGATCCCAAAACCAAGATTTGCAGCGGCTACTCCTGAAGATGTGGAAACAGAAGATCCAGTGGCTCCTCTCTCTGGGTTTGACATTTTTCACAGCAATCAGGCAGAACAGGGTTAAAGATTCTTTCTTCCTTACTGGAGAGAAAAGGCAGCTGAATGTGCTTGTGCGTGGCTGCAGCAAGACTCTTCCAAGGTCTCCGACGTAATCCACAGAAAAAGGGTTTAAAGGCTCCAAAAATTTCCTTTCTAGCACATCTGAGGCTTTTAGACAAAAGTAGCAGTGTTTCCAGATTGAGACAATCTGGATTCAAAGATCATTTAAGTCAGAATGCTCTCAGTAATGGCAAGAGAAAAAAAAAGTGTCCTTTTAAAATTGAGGCTTGTCTGCACAGCATAGCAGCTTTTTGCCTACTGCTTTCCAAATGCTCTCAAAGGTGATCCAGATTTAAAATAAATCATTTAGAGTTCAAAAAACAGTCCATGCTATAAGCTACCGGCTTGATAGCAAAAACCAAGAACCATCTGCTCTGGTATCAATTTTGTTAGCAAAAACCATGCCATCTGCTACCAATTTTGTTAGGGAATTCTGTTTGAAATTCTATTTCTTTATCTCAAACAGTGTGATGGATCGTTGGGTCAAATAATCATTGAGAGGCATTTAACATGAAAGCAAAACAATATTTATTACTACAGGGAAAGGGTACTGGGAAATGAAAATAACAAACACTAAAGAACTACATCCTCACACTAGAAAAACACATGCTTAATGGAGAATACTTCTTCCATCTTCTTGACCTCTCTGCCTGAACAAAGGAAGTCACCTGACTAACTGACCAACCAAACAGGTTTTCCCAATTCTAGATCTTGATTGACAGCAGTCAGTATCTTTTTCCTAGGTCATGCAGACAATAGGGAATCAGGCACAGTGTTAACCCTATAATGACTGGAACTTTAGAACATTGCAAAGGACATACAGAACATATAGATATTTCCAACGGTTGGGACTGGAACACACCCCTTGTCCCATGTGCCATGTCCCCATGACTTCAGCAGTGAAATGTGAGCTCCGTCACTTAATGAGTAGCCCTTTGGAGGGGGGAGCATCCTGCACCAAACTCAACAGAGACTATTATTGAGGAAAAGTACTAACCCAGAATTCGAAGGCCTGTGGGCTGTCCTAATACCAATTACTGGTAACAACAGGGGACCCTAGGTTACAATGAGTGGGGTTCTTTACCCATACTACCCTGGGCCAACCCTGCTTAGCTTCTCAAATCTGACAAGATCAAGCTAGCCTTATTCAGTTTACCTACTACTGCTTATCTATTACCTGACTTCCTGTGTAACTTATCTATATTCTTAACTACCTAAACATCTTTGTTTGTCTATCTGTTGTATTCCCCAGCACACACACGTATATCTATGGTGACCCAGGCAGGTAGGCACATGGGCTGTCTTTAAACCCTAGCTCAGCCAGCTGTCTTCTCCACATGCCTATTAGTTATGTGTGGTTTACAGCCAACGATTATGAGCCTCAATCATCTCCACAACCCTCCATTTTCCCTTTTTATGTTTTAAAAATAATAATACTGCTAACAAGCCCAACCCTGTCACAAAGGCTAGGAAGGGGCAAGGATGAATGTGCTAGACTAGGATGCACAACATGGCCTGCCAATCCAGGGCCATGAGGCAGGAGACAGCGAAGGAAGCAGGAAAAGCCGAGGATCCAGGGCAATCCTTCTATTACTCCCCTCCTTATGAGTAAAGCTCAAATCAGAAGCTGAGGCAATCTTCCCCTCTTGCCTCCTCATGAGCCGGCAGGCCCATACAACAGCACCTTCTTCCTTAGTGTGGAATCCACCTCAAAACCTATCAATTGCCAGCTAATTTTTCTGATGCTCCTCAGCCTCCTCAGCTGGCTCAGCAGCCAATTGCTAGCCTCCTCTTAATCCAATGCTGCTCCCTTCTGTTGGGGGTCTAAAAATGGGGACATTCCTACTACCTTTCCAGGACTTGCTGCTGCTTCTGCCAAGCTACATGGCAGTGCTCACTCAATGAACACTGCTGATGTGGCAGCACAAAATCTTGTTCTCAGGACACGAGGTGCAGCGGCACACCACCCCAGATCTACTGCATTTGCCCTTACTCCTGATGTCACCTCTGATGGCTGTGGGTCATGCTATCCTGCTGCCAACTGAGCTGCATGTCCCTTCCACATAGACCCAACCATGTGAGCCTTAAAATCCTGCCATGGGAAAGCTGTGCAAGAGAGTGGCTGGCTATGTTCCAAGCAATTCCATACAGTCAGTAATCCTATGCAGCCATGTGAACTGGCAGTGTGATGCATTTTTCCTCCCAGTGGTCCCTCCCCACAGTCCAGTTCAGGCCCCATCAGGCTGTCTTGGGAAGGGGCAGGCCTGATTTTTACATACTTCCATATGCCTGGCCTCCCATACTTCCATATGCCTGGCCTGAGCAGCTCATCCCTCCTTGCTGAATGTGACTGTCCATGACTTCAGTCAACCTCCACTGGGTCTCTCAACAGGACTGCAAATGGGACCAGAGGGTGAGCCAGGGCCTGGCATTTCCTAAAAATAAGATGTCTCTCTCATCTGACAGTTCTGTTTGGCAGACACACCAGTTAGTCATAAAACCAAATCAAAGCTATTAATGTCAAATTAAGGTAATTCATTATTACATTGAACAAATAATCTTTCTACAAAATCCACTCCCTAGTGCATTCTAATGCAATCACTCTAATGCCTTCCTCTGAAATACCCAGATCAAGAAATTAAAAAAAAAAAATCTTATTACTTCTAGTATTATAGAACCAGGTGAAGCCTCACTCTCATTGAATTGAGCTTAATGTGATTTTATCTATCCTGTCTGGAATGGTTCCATGCTCCTCACAAATCACATAACCCTATGTGAGGCTGACCTAAGTAGGTCAGCCTAAAGACTAATAAACCCTATACCACAAATTATACAAATTGCTTTTGAAGATTATATGAAGAGGTTCAAAGGAAAGGATCACCACTCTTTAGTCCTATATATTAGCTAAACATTAAACTCTGCTGTTTGTTTGCTATTTCAGTATAAATCTGATTTGTCTTGGAAACATGTTAGACATTTACAAATAATGGCTATGAGAACAGGATTAGGCCTAATTCCTTGAGAGACTCTGCATTTCTGATGGAGAGTAGGCTTTTTTGTTGTTCAGACAAAGCAGGGCTGCCAGCCTCCAGGTGGGTTTGGTGATCTCCCAGAATTACAACTGATCTCCAGATAACAGAGGTCAGTTCCCATGGAGAAAATGGCAGCTCTGGAGGGTGCACTGCATAGCATTATACCCTGCTGAGGTCTTTCCCCTTGGTTAACCCCACTGTCCCTGGGCTGCACTCCCAGAAATCTGCAGAAATTTCCAGGCCTGGAGCTGACAACCCTACTGGGCCTAGATTGTGTAGCAAGATGAAGAACAAGCTGTTCAGAGAAGGCCAGCAGGCAGGGCATAAGACCCAACAGCAGCAGCTAGTCAGTAAAAACTTAAGCCCGATCCAGGAACTTTTATAGTTCTGTCCTGTTAAACAAAAATAATGAGATATCTGGATAGGAGGCGTCTTTGCAGAACTGAGAGGCAATCATAGTACTGGGAATAAAATTGCCAAATTTTAAACCGTTTGTTGGAGCTGACCCTTTAAGAACATAAGAACGTAAGAGAAACCATGTTGGATCAGGCCAATGGCCCATCCAGTCCAACACTCTGTGTCACATAGTGGCAAAAAAAACCCCAAGTACCATCAGGAGGACCATCAGTGGGGCTAAAAGCCTTCCCCCAAACACCAAGAATACAGAGCATCATTGCCCCGGACAGAGAGTTTCAACAATAAGCTGTGGCTAGTAGCCACTGATGGATCTCTGCTAGGCTTCCCAACTCTCCCACCCTGGCTGGGGACCCCCGAATTTGCAGCCTCCTCCCCCGCTCTCAAAAAATCTGGGGGTGGGGGCGGGGGGGGGAGAGAACATGCCTGTAGGCATCATGTTATTGTAGAGCTTCTGATCCGTTTTTAAAATGTGTCCCTTTAAGGCTGCACGGGAAACAGGAAGGGCTTCATGGGAAAGGGTCAGTAACAGTTTCCATGGAGAACGGCCCCTCCCTTTCTTTTCTTGTGCAGCCTTGCTTTCGTTTTCACAGCAAAGTTCTGCTGGAAGAAGACCAAGTAAGTATTTGTGTGTGAGAGAGAGGGAGGGGGCAGGGAGGGGGGATTCCCTGGTATGGAGGCCCTCCCCCCCTTTAGAAAGCGTGGGGGGAGGGAAACGTCTACTAGGCACTCTATTATTCCCTATGGAGAACGATTCCCATAGGGAATAATAGGGAATTGATCCATGGGTATTGGGGACTCTTGGGGGGGGCTATTTTTTGAGGTAGAGGCACCAGATTTTTAGTATAGCATCTAGTGCCTCTCCTTAAAATACCCCCCAAGTTTCAAAACAATTGGACCAGAGGGTCCAATTCTATGAGCCCCAAAGACGGTGCCCCTATCCTTAATTATTTCCTATGGAAGAAAGGCATTTAAAACGGTGTGCTGTCCCTTTAAATGTGATGGCCAGAACTCCCTTGGAGTTCAATTATGCTTGTCACATCTTTGTTCCTGGCCCCACCCCCAATGTCTCCTGGCTCCACCCCCAAAGTCTCTTAGCTCCACCCCCAAAGTCCCCAGATTTTTCTTTAATTGGATTTGGCAACCCTAATCTCTGTTTATCCAATCCCCTCTGGAAGCTGTCTATGCTTGTAGCCACCTCCACCTCCTGTGGCAATGAATTCCATGTTAATTACCCTTTGGGTGAAGAAGTACTTCCTTTTATCCGACTGCTCAGCAATTTCTTTTTTGCCAGTTGAAAATTTTTATTAGTTTTCCAGAAAAATGAGGGGAATGGGTAAAGGGAAATAGAAAGTTCGGAATACAAATGTCAATGTTATAATAATCAAATCTGCATGAAAAATGCTTTTTTAAAATACAATATTGTCAAATGCTGTTGTCTCTTTACACTATATCATCCACATCTAAACATATTTTAGCGATTGTAAGTCTTCATTTAAGATATCTACTTAGGCTTCAATTACCAATATAACTGTTATTGTAATACCCATTACAGGAGATAGAAGATAGAGGTTCACACCAAAGAATCTTAAGATTCTTGACCATCCAGCCAAACATATAACTTCACCCAGTATTTTCTTGCTTCTTCTTTAGATTTCCCAGCCAACAATTGGGATAAATAGTCCATCTCAGCCATTTCCAGTATCTTCTCCATTGTCCAATCTCATGGGAATTTCCTGGAGTTTCCATCTCTGTTCCAGAAGAATTCTAGCTGCTGTATTAACATGCACCAACAAATGTCTCATCTCTTTTGAATAATCATTAGGATATATGTTCAATAAAAAATAGTTCTGGTTTGAATTGAATCTGTGTCTTCAGAATTTTCTGTAATAGTTCATGAACCATCTTCCAATAATCTTTCACCACCTCATAGGTCCACCGCATATGATAAAAAGACCCAACATGTTTAGTACATTTCCAACATTTGTTAGGCATATTAGAGTACGTTACAAAGTTTCTGTGGAGTTACATACCATTTATAAAACATCTTGTACAGATTTTCTTTAAAAGTTACTGACTTGGTTAATTTAATATTAAATTTTCATAACATCTCCCATTCTTCCAACATGATATTACGACCCACATTTTTAGCTCATTGTACCAAACAATCTTTTACAATCTCATCTTGCATCTTCATCTGTAATAATTATTAGTACAATTTAAAAATTAATTTTTCTTGAGGGCCCAAAATTTTTTTATCAAATGGCTATTGTTCCATATTAAAATCTGTTGTCTTATCTTTAGCATATCTGGATTCTACTTGTGTTCTCAACCACTAACTCATTTTAATGCCCATATCTTCTAACTCTTCCTTGGTTTTCAGTTGGTTATCATCTTTCAACAATTCTTTGTATCTATAACTTTGATTAGGTTTGAACATATGAACATATGAAGCTGCCTTATACTGAATCAGACCTTTGGTCCATCAAAGTCAATATTGTCTTCTCAGACTGGCAGCGGCTCTCCAGGGTCTCAAGCTGAGGATTTTCACGCCTACTTGCCTGGACCCTTTTTGGAGATGCCAGGGATTGAACCTGGGACCTTTTGCTTACCAAGCAGATGCTCTACCATTGAGCCACCATCCCTCCCCTAAGGTTTCATAAGGTTTCATAAGGTTTGGGGATGTAAATGCTTCCACTGGTGACACCAATCTTGGAAATTTCTGATAAATTCTCGGTTTTAACCATGACCATGTGTGATACAAAGATTTCCGAAACCAGTGATTCTTGAAGTAAGAATGCCCTTCTAATCTTTGGTACCATAAATACGCATGCCAACCCAGGTTGAGATCATGGCCCTCTATCAGTAACTGTCTCCTATCATTCAATAACACCCAGTCACCCAGTCTCCTATCATTCAATAATACCCAGGATAGCACTGAAGCTCTATAATACAGTTGCCAATCTGGAAAGCCCAAACCTGCTCTCAGTTTGGAATCTTGTAGTGCCTTTAGCTTAATTCTTGTTTTTTTCTTCCGCCAGATAAAATCAGAGACCATCTTGTTCAGTTCCTGAAAAAACACATTGGTTAAAAGCACTGGTATAGTTTGAAATAGAAATAGCAGTCTTGGCAAGATGTTCATTTTTACTGAAGCTATTCTTCCCATTAAAGATAAATTCAAATCTTGCCATTTTCCCAAGTCTTTTTTAATCTCTTTGAGCAGTTTATCATAGTTGTCCATCTTTAAACTACTGCATTTGTTTGTAATGTATACACTCAAATATTTAACTCTTTTCTCATAAGAAAATCTTGATTTTTGTTGGAGTTGAATTTGTTCTGTCATCATATTCTTTGTCAGGAATTTTGTTTTGTGATAGTTTATCTTTAATTCTGCCCAGTGGCCAAACTGGTTAATCTTATTTTTCAAACAGTCAATTGAGTCTGTTGGTTGCTCTAATATAAAAATCAGGTCATCCGCAAGGGCTCTCAGTTTGTATTGCTCACCCTTGATCAAGGCCCCCTTAATACTTGCATCTTCTCTTATTTGGTTATTCAGTATCTCTAGACACAAGCTGAAAAGAAGTGGTGGCAGCAGGCAACCTTGTCTTGTACCCTTCTGGATAGCTTCTGTTAATTCACCATTCACTATCATCTTTGCTTTTTGCAAGGAGTATATTGATTGTATTGTTCTCAGAAAGTTCTCACCGCATTCCATACCCTCCAATTGTTGCAACATAAATTGCCAACGCACATTGTCAAAGGCCTTCTCTGCATCTAAGCAAATTAATGCCAATTGTTTCTCTGGATGGTTCTCATCATATTCCAATATATTACATATTGTTCTGATATTATCTTTCAAATATCTTCTAGGAAGAAGTCCTCTCTGATCTTGGTGTATTGAAGTCTGTAGGACCTTCTTAAAGCGTTGTGCCAATATTGAGGCAAAAATTTTGTAATCCACGTTTAAAAGGGAAATTGGCCGAAAATTTTTTATGTCTTTCAAGTCTGCACCCTCTTTTGGAATTAGGGATATTGTAGCTTCTTGCCACGAAGCTGGTATTTGAGCTTCCTCTTGGATCCTTTCAATAAGACGTTTAAATGGTAGCAGCAAACATTCTTTGTAGGCTTTATAGAACTCTGCAGGTAAGCAATCTGGACTCAGTGATTTACCATTCTTTTGAAATGCCATTGCATCTCACACTTACCTTATCGTTATTGGCTCATTTAGAATTTCCCGTTGCTCCTCTGTAAACTTGTTAAGATTATTCTGTTTAATATATTCTTCTAAATCTTCCTTTGGAGCTTGTTTGTTTTTATATAATCTTTTGTAAAATTGTTCCACAATTTGATGTATCTCCTGTCTTTGAAATTTTTCTTTATTATTTTCATTTTTCAGTACCAGTATTATTCTTTTTGCAGTCTCTTTCTTCAATCTGTAGGCCAACCACCTTCCTGGTTTGTTTGCATGCTCAAATAAATTCTAACAAATTTTAATTTTTTCTCCATTTCCTCTACAAGTAGTAGGTTGAGTTGATGTTGTATTTTTAAAACTTTATTTTGAAACTCCTGTTTAGTAGGTTGTGTTTTCAAATTCTTTTCAACTTCTCCTGCTTGCAACACTAGCTTTTGGAAGTTTTCAGTTCTTTCTTTTTCTTAGCACTGAATCTAATTGCAATTCCTCTAAAATATGCTTTGGCTGTATCCCAGACCACTTGCATCTTGACATCTTGAGTTATATTCTATTTGAAAAAAGATTCCATTTCTGCCTTAGTTTCTTGAAGGAAATCTTTGTCTTTTAGAATTGACGTATTTAATCTCCAAGTTCTTCTCATTTGGGTGCCCTTGAGTTTTATCATTACAGGATTATGATCCGATATAACTCTTGGTTGAATTTCTGTCTCAACTAAGTCTTTAATCAGGTCTGAGGACAGCCAACACATATCAATTCTTGACCACGTTTGGTGACTGGCAGAGGAGTGTGTAAAGTCTCTCGAATTTGGATATCTTGTTCTCCATGCATCAGCCAACTCCAGTTCTTCTGCAAGCTTCCAAAAGCTAGTTGGTAATTGAAAGCCTTTAGTTTTAGTATGCTTATGTATTTTTTTATCCAATTGTCTGTCACAGACTGCATTGAAATCTCATACTAGACAGTATCCTGCATAGTCCAGATTTGCTAACCTAAGGTGTAAATCTTTAAAAAATCTTTCTTGATGCTCATTTGGAGCATAGATATTTGCCAATAAAAAATTTTTGCTGTCCACCATTACTTCCACTAATAAGATTCTTCCATCTTCTGAAGCATACTGTAACTGTGGATTAAATTTGTCCTTGATATACATTGTCAGGCCCCTTTTCTTTTTATTTGTATCTGCTGCTAAAAACAAATTGCCAAGTTTCTTGTTTCTCAAAAAAATGTTGATCTTTTGCCAAAATGTGAGTTTCTTGTAAACAAATTATATTCATTTCCAATTTTGCTAATATTTAAAAGTCTTCCTCCTTTTTATAGGAGAATTAAGTCCATTAACGTTAATAGAAGCTATTGATACCATTATGGATTTATCTTATCACTAATTTTTTTTATCTTTTTTGGTGTAAAGTCTTGTTGAGTATTTTCTTGCTCCACTTGAATCCAATTAGATTTTATATGCTGTAAGCCGCCCTGAGCCAGCTGGTGGGAAGGGCGGGATACAAATTACAAATAAACTAAACTAAACTAAACTCTTCATCTGAGATTTCCTCTGCTTCATCCTTCTTCTTCTTCCCCTCTTTTTTTCGATTTTCTCTAGAAAATTTTTGGCTTTAAAAATAGAATTTATCCTGTATCTGTTCTCTTCATACGTAAAAAGTAGGCCTCGCATCATTAGCCACGTATAAGGTATTTCTCTTTTTCTCAGAAAGTCTGTCAAAGTTTGATATTCTTTTCTCTTTTGTCTGATTGGCCATAGTACCTCTCTCAAAATTTTCACCATATTTCCTGCTATCATCACTGGTTTGTCCCTCGTTTGTTTCAAAATATTATCTCCAATCTTCTTCCTTGTGAGCTTCAAATGGATTTCACTAGGTAGTTTATTCCATCTCGTGAAACTTGCTGGTACCTGCTTAACTTGATCAAACTCCTCCTCCATCTTATCAGGTGTCACCTGTAAAATTTCTGACAGAGCTTCACTTAATATTTTCTGTAGATCTTCAGATTTTTCTTCTGGTACATTTTGAAACTGCTGCATATAAGCCATCTCTAGCTGAAGAAATCTACTATCATATATTTTCTGCTCTTTTTCCAGTTGCTCTACCTTTTGTGTGTTCTCTGGTCTCTGTTGTTTGCTTTCTATTCTCTTGGAGTTCTTGTTTGATCTCTGTCATCTGCTCTCCTATATTGTCTACCTTGCCAGTCAGTTGTGCTATGGCAGTTAAGAGAGTGTTTTGCATTTCTTTCTTGTCCCCCTGCATGGCTGCAAGTGTGAACTTCCCAGGGCCAGACGAAGAACTGGGTGAAGGAATCGGGGTCTACCTTCTCGGTTTTCTTTTTTTCTTTGAGCCTCTTTAAAGCCAATAGCAGCTTTATTGTCCATCCTTATTAGTATATTTGCACTCATATCCACAGACTTTGAATAGTTCTCCATAGCAAACCTGTTTTGGAACACAATGTTCCTATTTGTATCAACTAGCCCAGTATCTAACAAATAGTATCAATATTATGAGAAGATGGTAGTTTGTTTGAGAACATAACCTTCTTGCTTATATCAACAATTTAACCAGCCCCAAACAACAATAAACCCTATGACAAACAGAGCCTTTTTACCACAATCACCTTTAATGTTACCAAGCCTAAACAATTAAGCTCACAGAAACAGTTCACTATAGTAAATTCTCAAGGATAGATAGTTCAATCCACTCTAAGACTTGCCAGATTCATACAAATGTTCCAAAATATAAATTGTAATCCAGGGCTGGATGCCCAGTTTGTATAGACTCCACGGGAAGAAATTAAAAATAATCAAAGAAAAATAGAAAATGAAAGATCTATACATTCCCAACAAAGCCATGAAGAGAGAAAAAAAATCCACAATGAGGAGAAGAGGAAAAGTTAAGAAAAAATATTCCAACCGTATGGTTATAGATAAATCCTCCAGGGAAGGCAAAGAGGGGCAAGCAAAAAACCCCCCAGAAAATAAGCCAAAATTAAAAAAATAAAAAAGATGCAAAAATCACCTTCAGTCAACCAACTATTTATAATTAATTAAGAAGTTGAAAGCAGAAAAAATGCTAAGAACCATATCAACTATCAAAAATTTTATAATCCACTTGGAAACTTCACAGCTATTCTTCAAACTATCAACAATATAGCTGCATTTTATAATCTACTGCACAAGCCAACTAGGACCCTGAATGTATATTTAAGACCAACAGAGATTTATTCAGAATGCTTCCCTTCAGCACAGCCATAATGTTCTTATCTTTTTATATCTTTAAGACCAGCAAAGTTTTATTCATAATTGTATTGTATCCGTTAAATGTCAGCTCTATAAGACATTCGTTAGCAACAGTCTTAGCTCAGAGTTCTTCCAGCAATTAGTCTTCTCAGCCACATAAACTTGCTGCTAGCCTTCAAATCATTCAACGGCGAGATCTTTCTCCCCCTGAAAAATTCAGGACAAATCAGTTCAATTCAGGGATCAGTTCTTTTTTAGGTTTAGAAGCTGATATGAATTAGTCCCAATTTCCAAAATACCACAAAAAATTGCCAGAGTAGGCACCAAATTTTGGAAGCCTTAGAAAAGAGAAAGAGGGAGCCAGGCATTCCCCCCTCCCCTTTTTCTTCGTACTTGCCTCCGTCAATGCTCCACTTCACTTTCCACTATCCAACTCCCATCCTTTCACTGATCTTAGTTAGAGATCGAATATAACAACAAAAGAAGACTTCGAATCCATCCCGTAGGTAGCAGAATTCGATCTGATCATGCAGAGGTGCTTGTTTGAGGAAAAGAGAAGAAAAGAGTCCAACAGTTAACCCCAATGCCATTTAAAAATGGCGAGCGGGACAGAAAGGCTCACAGCGACGTTGGGCTCGGGAGCCAGCCGCCACTGACAATCCTGACCCTCAACGTCAAGCTACCAGCCTTCTCGGACCCTTCCTGGGTCCCAGACTCGAGTCCCCATGCGTGGAGGACCCCTCTGCCGCCCAATTAGAGAGCGGCCCTGGACCAGCGGGTCCGAGTCGCTCTCTAACTTAGGTTGCCGAAGCTGGAAGTCTGACTGCTCAGCAATTTCATTGAATGTTCACGAGTTCTCATATTGTGAGAAAGGGAGAAAAGTACTTCTTTCTCTACCTTCTCTATCCCATGCATAATCTTGTAAACCTCTATCATGTCACCCCTCAGTCGACATTTCTCCAAGCTAAAGAGCCCCAAGAATTTTAATCTTTCTTCATAGGGAAAGTGTTCCAACCCTTTAATCATTCTAGTTGCCCTTTTCTGCACTTTTTCCAATGCCATAATATCTTTTCTGAAGTGCGTTGACCAGAATTGTACATAGTACTACAAATGAAGCCTCACCATCGATTTATACAGGGACATTATGATACTGGCTGATTTGTTTTCAATTCCCTTCTAATAATTCCTAGCATAGCATTGGCCTTTTTTATTGCAATTGCACACTGTCTCAACATTTTCAGTGAGTTATCTACCCACAACCCCAAGATCTCTCTCTTGGTCAGTCTCCGCCATTTCACATCCCATCAACTTGTATTTATACTTAGGATTTTTGGCCCCAATGTGCATTACTTTGCACTTGGCCACCTTGGACACAATTTAGTGTCATCTGCAAACTTGGCCACTTCACTGCTTACTCCCAATTCCAAATCATTTATGAACAAGTTAATGAGCATGGGACCCAGTACTGAGCCCTGCGGCACCCCACTGCTTACCATCCTCCACTGCGAAGACTGCCCATTTATACTCACTCTCTGCTTCCTATCAATTAGCCAGTTTTTGATCCACAAGAGGACCTGTCCTTTTACTCCATGGCTCTCGAGCTTTCTTACAATCTCCTATATCTTCTCTCCCCACAACAGACACCCTGTGAAGTGGGTAGGGCTGAGAGAGCTCTCATAGAAGCTGCCCTTTCAAGGACAACCTCTGCCAGAGCTATGGCTAACCCAAGGCCATTCCAGCAGGTGCAAGTGGAGGAGTGGGGAATCAAACCGGGCTCTCCCAGATAAGAGCCCAAGCATCCCAGAGGCACCCCCTTAGTTGCGGAGTGCCGCAGGGAGCGGTCCTATCCCCGATGTTATTTAATATCTATATGCGCCCCCTTGCCCAGATAGTCAGGAGGTATGGACTGGGTTGCCATCAATATGCGGATGACACCCAGCTCTACCTAATGATGGGTGGCCAGTCTGACTGTACCCCGGAAAATCTAGACCTGGCATTACAAGCCATGGCCTCCTGGCTCAGACTGAGTCGGCTGAAATTGAATCCGACGAAGACGGAGGTTCTCTACCTGGGTCGGGGCGGTCCGGGGAGAGAGATCCAGCTGCCGGCCCTTGACGGGGTGCCACTAATACCGGTCCCCAAGGTCAAGAGCTTAGGCGTGCTCCTCGAGTCCTCCCTTACAATGGAGACTCAGGTGGCAGCCACTGTTAGATCTGCCTTTTTCCATCTTCGGCAAGCACGGCAGCTGGCCCCTTACCTGGACCGCAGCGACCTAGCGACAGTAATCCATGCTACGGTCACCTCAAGAATAGATCACTGTAATACTCTCTACATGGGGCTACCCCTGACGCTAACCCGGAGACTACAACTAGTGCAGAATGCTGCGGCACGGCTGTTAATGGGGCTACCACAACGGGAGCACATTCGGCCAGTGCTGAGAGAGCTACACTGGTTGCCTGTTGTGTTCCGAGTTCGCTTCAAGGTGTTGGTATTAACCTTTAAAGCCCTTTATGGTCAGGGACCTGCCTATCTACGGGACCGCCTTTCCCCATATATCCCCCAGAGAGCACTGCGATCAGGGACAAAAAATCTGCTGTCTGCCCCTGGCCCAAAAGAAGCCAGGCTATCCGCAACAAGATCTAGGGCCTTCTCGGTGGCAGCACCAGAACTCTGGAACACCCTCCCAGAAGCTATAAGGGCCCTGCGGGATTTGTCGGCGTTCCGCAGGGCCTGTAAGACCGAACTGTTTAGGCAGGCTTTTCTGGTTGACTGAAAATGGGCTGCCACCGGACATCCTACAGAAGCTGGCGGTCATAGTCAGACCCCAATACCGCCAGACTAGACTGAGATAGTGTACTAGTTTTTAACTTGATAAATGTTTTATGGTTTTATATGTTTTATGGAATTGACTGTTTTTATGATACTGTAAGCCGCCCTGAGTCCGCTTGCGGAGAGGGCGGGATATAAATGTAAAGTAATAAATAAATAAATAAATAAATAAACTTAACCACTACACCAAACTGGGTCCTGTGTACACTACTCTGTGAAACTTTCATTATCAAAATGCTAAGAGACTGATTTCTTAGTTTTACATACTGGTTCATGCCATTAGTCACACACACTGGAGTTTAGCTGATGTATAGATAAAATGTCACTAAGTGTACAGCAAGTTCATCATTAAACCATAAGGAGTCCTTAAATAATTTTATTTTCACTTCCAAGCTGCTTATCACAGCCATTAATGAAGAGAAATGATGGTTGAACATAAACATTACAAACCAAAATGTCAGCAATAAGTAATAATGAAATTACAAATATAGGCCAATGCTCAGGGGTTAATTGCTAATCTAGACATTAATCTTGACTAAGTAAATACTTCCATACAACTAAACAAATACTTCCATACAACAAAAGTAATAATATTCACCATCTATTTCAGTTCTGTGTTCTGCCAAGCCAGCTCATTAGAATGGAGTATGTCTGAGGTCACATTAATTCCTGAACACTGATTATAAATGTCTATTTTACTGAAGACTAGGATATTATCATTAAACCATAAGGGGGAGACTAGGGGGGGGGGAGGGGTGGGCTCCCTCTTGGGTATCCTGCCCCCCCCAGGGAAAGTGTATGCGCAATACATAGCCTCTCCTTTCCCGGTGTAGTGAACGCCGCGTGGTCACTGTCCGGCTATGCCTGGCAGATGGTCACTGCAATGGCCTCTCCTGCATTACTGCATCCGTAGCAACACCTTCCCGCTGGTCCCCCCCCCCCGTTTCTCACAGAGTTTGCCAAGTCATGGTGCGACCGAATGTCCGGCGGTATAACCGGATGGGCAGGCTGGGCTCACCAACCTCGCCAGCCAAGAGAAGGAAAACTCTAACATCAAACCCAGGCAGATAGACCTACCACATGGTGGACTCACTGCCAGCGTCCCAGCTTACTGGGCCATGGCAGATGACCCCAAGGTGAAAGGGTGGAGCCAGTACCGCGCACACTGTGCTTCACCTAAAAATTCCTCTGCGCAGGCCTGAAGGGCATATCCACATCCACAACCCACAACACACCAAGTCCTGCAGCAATGGGCAAGGGGCGAAATGGCAGGTGGAAGATGCCACTGGAAGCCGCAGTCCCAATCCTGCATGTAGGCGGTTCAGGGTATTGGTCGCCTGATGCTGACCCGGAGACGAAAACATTTTTCGGCAGCACCCTGAATGACCAAGCAGCCTTATCTAGGGACAGCACTGCTTGCTCCACACGGAGAGGGGCCTAGAAAAGGTGGCCTAAACAAAGCTCGTCTCCCCCACCCCAGTTGGCTAGCCGCGGTCAATGGGTATCCTTACTTGCGGTCAAAAAATAACAACAAAGAAAAGGCATGCACCTGCCTCACAAAGTGTGCAAAGACTAAAGCTTGCGTGTTGGAACATCAGAACCATGCTCGACACAGTAGACAGTGGTCGCCCTGTACAACGCTCTGCTCTAGTTGCCCACAAACTTCTCAGGTTGAATACTGACATAGCAGCTCTCAGTGAGGTCCGTTTCCCTGAGGAAGGTAATCTTCAAGAACATGGTGCTAGCTATACCCTCTACTGGTCGGGTAAGTCAAAGGCTGAGAGCCGCCTTTCTGGCGTTGGCTTCATGGTCAGGAACTCCATTGCCTCCAAACTCGAAAACCTGCCAACAGGTCACTCAGATCGCATCATGTCCATGCGCCTCCCACTTCAAAACAAGCAGCATGCAACACTCTTCAGTGTGTATGCCCCAACCCTTCAAGCAGATCCTGCAGAAAAGAACAAGTTCTATGCTGATCTACGCAACCTCGTACGGAAGACCCCTACAGAGGACAAGGTGATCATCCTTGGCGACTTCAATGCCAGAGTAGGTAAAGACTCGGAAGCCTGGAAAGGAGTACTTGGCAAACACGGCATTGGCAACTGCAATGATAACGGGCGCCTCCTGCAAGAATTCTGCACGGAGAACCAGCTCACCATCACCAACACTATCTTTCAGCAGAAGAACAGCCTGAAGACAACCTGGATGCACCCACGGTCCAAGCACTGGCACCTTATCGACTACATTCTGGTGCGCCAGAGAGACCTTCGAGATGTTTTACACACCCGAGTAATGCCCAGTGTGGAATGTCATACGGATTATTGTCTTGTACGCTGCAATCTCTGTCTTCACTTTAAACCCACACCCAGGAGAGGAGGTATCCCTCGGAGGAAGCTTCAGGTTGGCAGCCTTCAGTCAGCCGAAGTTAAAGCTGCCTTCCAGGCAAAACTCCAGTCAAGAATTGAGGACCCCAGTTGCCCCACAGACCCTTCTCCAGAAGCACTCTGGGAACACCTATAAACTACCATCTTGTTGATCTCTGAAGAAGTCCTCGGGTTCTCCACAAGAAAGAACAAGGGCTGGTTTGACGAGAACAATCAAGAGATCCAAGAATTACTGGCGAAAAAGAGATCTGCCTACCAAGCACATCTTGCTCAGCCCTCCTGTCCCGGGAAAAAAGGAATCTTTCGCGCTGCATGTAGCAACCTCCAGAGCAAGCTTCGAGACATTCAGAACGAGTGGTGGACCAAGCTTGCAGAGAGAACCCAGCTGTGTGCAGACACTGGTGATTTAAGAGGGTTCTACGAAGCCCTGAAGGCAGTATATGGCCCATCATATCAGGCTCAGAGTCCCTTGCGTAGTGCAGACGGCCAAGTGCTCCTCACAGACAAGGCATCCATACTGAACCGGTGGTTGGAGTATTTTCAGGTTCTCTTCAGTGCCAATTGCGTAGTTCAAGATTCAGCAATCCACCTCACCCCACTTCAACCAGTGAAAACAGAATTGGATGAGATCCCCACCCTAGAAGAGACTGTTAAAGCCATCAAGCAACTGAAAAGTGGCAAGGCAGCGGGAGTTGATGGAATCCCACCAGAGATCTGGAAGCATGGGGGCACAGTACTACATAGCACACTTCACAAAGTACTTGTCACCTGCTGGGAACAAGGCAAACTACCACAGGACTTTCGCGATGCAATCATCATCACTCTACACAAGAAAAAAGGGGAAAAGTCAGACTGCTCCAACTACCGGGGGATAACCCTGCTCTCCATCGCAGGCAAAATCCTTGCCAGAATACTCCTGAACAGACTGGTGCCCACCATTGCAGAAGAACTCCTCCCAGAGAGCCAGTGCGGCTTCAGAGCTAACAGGAGCACCACCGGCATGGTATTTGTTCTCAGGCAGCTCCAAGAGAAATGCAGGGAACAGAACAAGGGTTTATATGTGACTTTTGTCGACCTTACCAAAGTTTTCGATACCGTTAGCAGGAAAGGCCTGTGGCAAATCTTGGAATGTTTAGGATGTCCCCCAAGGTTCCTCAGCATGATCATCCAGCTACATGAAGACCAGCGAGGCCAAGTCAGACACTGCAACGACCTCTCGGAGCCCTTCCCAATAGGCACAGGTGTAAAGCAAGGCTGTGTTCTCGTGCCAACTCTCTTTACGATCTTCTTTAGCATGATGTTTCAAAGAGCTGCAGTAGATCTAGATGATGACGATGGTGTCTACATCCGCTATCGCACCGATGGCAGCCTGTTCAACCTGAGGCGACTAAAGGCTCACTCCAAGACAATGGAAAAACTTATCCGCGAGCTACTGTTTGCTGATGATGCTGCACTCGTCTCCCACTCGGTATCAGCTCTGCAGCATATGACGTCCTGCTTTGCAGAGGCTGCCAAGCTATTCGGCCTAGAAGTTAGTCTGAAGAAGACAGAAGTTCTCCACCAGCCTGCACCCCAGGAAGATTATCACCCTCCCTGCATCACTGTGGGTGAATCAGTTCTGAAGACAGTCCAGCAGTTCAGCTACCTGGGGTGCATCATCTCCTCAGATGCCAAGATCGACAAGGAGATTGACAACAGGCTGGCAAAGGCAAACCGTACATTTGGCCGACTGCACAAAAGCGTGTGGAGCAACAAGCATCTGAAAAAAGGCACAAAGATTAATGTTTACAAAGTGGTTGTGATGACAACCCTCATCTACGGCTCCGAATCGTGGGTTTTATACCGTCATCACCTGCGACTCCTTGAGCGCTTTCATCAGCGCTGCCTTCACACCATCCTCAACATCCACTGGAGTGACTTTGTGACCAACACTGAAGTCCTCAAGAGGGCGGAGGTTATAAGCATCGAGGCACTGCTGTTGAAGACGCAGCTGCGCTGGGCAGGGCATATTTCTAGGATGGAGAACCACCGCCTTCCCAAGATTGCTCTGTATGGCGAACTTTCCACCGGCCATCGAAATAGAGGGGCACCAAAGAAGAGGTACAAGGACTCCTTGAAGAAATCCCTTGGCACCTGTCGCATCAACCATCACCAGTGGTCTGACCTAGCCTCAGATCGCAAAGCATGGAGGCACACCATCCACCAGGATGTCTCTTCCTTTGAGAACGCACGCATAGCTGGTCTTGAGGAAAAAAGGAGATTGAGGAAGAATCGCACTGCTACAGCACCAACCCCAAATCAGACTTTTCCCTGCAGCCACTGTGGCCGGATCTGCCTGTCCCGCATTGGTCTTGTCAGCCACCAGCGAGCCTGCAGCAGACATGGACTACTGCACCCTTCTTAAATCTTCGTTCGCGAAGTCAAGCCGAGAGAGAGAGAGGGGATATTAGAAATAGGACAGTTCCGAAAACAAGAGACATAGCCACCATAATATACTATAAATGTTGGCAACAGGTAGTCTGTGCACTGAATATGGCTTAGAGATGCTGTACATTCCCTTTCCAGCTTCCAGCTCACTTCCACACTTCTTTATATGCTACACAGAGAGCTGTAAAGAGTCTGAAAGAGCCATATGTGGGATTCACACCCTCCTGTGTATCTTCACTCACCATGGAAGGCAACAGCAAAATGGAGGAATAGGGAAAGCAAGAAGCATTTGCCCTTTTCCTCATGTGATGTGGTTCCAATATGTGAGAAAGCTGAACAGGATGAAAGTAACAGAGAACAGTGGTGAAAGTAACATATTTCTTCTTAGTAATGTTGAATCGCCCCACATTATTGTCTTGTTGATACAATGGATTCCTGTGATTGGCTTTCATATCAAAAGCTACTAGCAATGTTATAGAATAAAACTTTAATAAAAAGTTGGAATAAAAGTCTGAATTTACTCTATGTTGATCCTTACATTTGCCCATACAGCGGTGCAACACTACCCATCATCATTCCCAATCACAGAGAGGGAGCCTACCTATGTGTAATGTACTGGGAGACGAGACGTGGTAAAGGCATTGGTCTTTAATCGCTGATACATTACAGAACTGGGAAACACGCGGCCGGGTCCGCTAATATATACATGCACCCCGGATCAACCCCCCTGCTGGCCAGCCCAATCCTGGCCAGTTAAACTTCCCGCGCTTGGTCTTGATTGGCGGTGACTTTTCCCGCGCTGCGCCAGGTAACCCGAGGACGTCCCGGCTTGCGCGGCGCGGGTGCAGAGTCCGATACTCAACACTCCTCCCCCCTTAGTTTAAACCACATAGTCCCGGAGGTACGCCGGTGCTCTCCGTTCCCGTGTCGATCTCCTCGGGGTCGCTCTTGGTGCGGAGGCTGGTTCCGTTGTGGGCGATGCTGCTTCTGGCTGCGGGATGTTGGGGTCTGTTTCAGGCTCCGGCTCTGGTTCGGTGTCTCTGGGGGCGTCATAAGTGGGTAGTTCCTGTATTGGCGAGCGCCCTTCCGGACCTTCGGTTGCCCGCGGATCCCTATTCCCTACCTCCTCTGTTTCTTCGGGTAGGGTGCGGCGGCGCAGCTGATCTATGTGCCGCCTTAGTACCTGGCCCCCCTCGGTGGTCACCTCGTATGACCTGGAACCTGTCACCCTAAGGACTCTCCCCGCGACCCACTCGGGACCGCTTGCGAAGTTCTTCGCGTATACCGGGTCACCCGGAAAGAACCCCCGCACCGCCTCCCGGACCTCTGGGGACCCGCGGACCTCGGGGGCCCGGTCGGGGTGCAGCCTGTCTAGGCGTGTTGTCAGTTTCCTCCCCATAAGCAGTTCTGCGGGGCTGGATCCCGTTATAGGGTTTGGGGTGATCCTGTTGTGGAACAGGAAGGCTGAGAGGCGGTGGTCCCAATCCCCTTGTACTATTCTCCCCAGTGCTTCCTTGGTGGTCCGCACCATCCGCTCTGCCTGGCCGTTGGTGGCCGGATGGAAGGGTGCGGATCTTATGTGTCGTATGAGGTACCTCTCCGTGAACTCCCGGAATTCCCGGGAGGTGAATGCAGTACCGTTATCCGTCACCAGGGTGTCTGGGATCCCGTGCGTGCATAGGACCCTCCTGAGTGCCCGGACGGCTGCTGCTGTGGAGGTTGAGGCTACTGGAATCACCTCCAGCCATTTTGTGTAGGCATCCACAAGTATAAAAAAGATTTGGCCCTGATACGGGCCTGCAAAATCTAAGTGGAGGCGGGACCATGGTCGCCTGTTAGACTCCCATCTGTGGACCGGGGCTGATGGGGGATCGGGCCGGGATTCTTGGCAGGGTTGGCACCTCCTCACCCACCCCTCTATCTCCTCATCCATGCCCGGCCACCACACATAACTACGGGCCAGGGCTTTCATCCTCACGATGCCCGGGTGGGTCTCGTGGAGGTCTTCCAGCACCTGCTTGCGCAAGGGGGGGGGAACCACCACCCGACTGCCCCAAAGCACACACCCCTTGTGGGTTGATAGCTCGTCCTTCCTGGACGCGAATGGCCTGAACGCGTCTTCGACTTTGCCTGATGGCCACCCCCTCCCCACCCAGTCCCTGACCCGTGCCAGGATGCGGTCCCTCCCTGTTGCCCGAGCCACCTCCGCCGCGTGCAGGGGGCGCTCGGGGAGCGATTCAATGAGCATTACCCCATGTGCAGGGGCGGGATCCGGTTCTGTCATGGGGAGCGGCAGGCGGCTGAGGGCATCGGCGTGTCCCATGGCTTTACCCGGGCGGTGGATCAGTTCATACGTGTAGGAGTTCAGGAACTGGTTCCACCTCAGGACCCTCTGGGATAGGATTTGGGGGGTCTGACGGTCTGGAGCTAGGAGGCCCAGGAGCGGCTTGTGGTCCGTGGCGATGGTGAAACGCCTACCGTAGAGGTAGTCGTTGAACTTGTGCACCCCCGCCACGATCGCCAAGGCCTCCTTGTCAATTTGAGCGTAGTTCCGCTCCGCTGGAGATAGAGTCCGTGAATAGTACGCGACTGGCACTTCCCTCCCGTCCGGGAGTTGGTGCCCCAAAACCGCTCCTACTCCGTAGGGGGAGGCGTCGCAAGCTAGGATCAGGGGTAGGTTTTCGTCGTAGTGGTGAAGTACCGCGTTAGAGACCAAGAGGTCCTTCACTGCTTGGAACGCCGCGGCTTGGCGTTGGCCCCAGACCCACGGGGCCTGTTTATCCAGCAAACGGTGCAACGGTTCCGCTACGGCGGCTTTGTGCGGTAGGAACGTGTGATAAAAGTTCAACAATCCTAAAAAACTCTGTAGTTCTGCCTTGCATTTGGGCGCAGGAGCCTGGACTATGGCCCTGGTCTTGTCCGCCGTCGGGTGTATCCCCGCCGCGTCCACGGCGAACCCCAGGAACTCCACTCGCGGGACCCCTAACAAACATTTCTCCTTTTTGACTCTCAGCCCCGCCGCTTGGAACCGCCTGAGGACCTCGCGCAGGCGGCAGCAGAACTCTCCTTCATTGGGGGCGGCGATTAAAACGTCGTCAAAGAAGGGTTGAACTCCGGGGATCCCTTTAAGGAGAGAGTCCATTATGCTCTGGAATATCCCCGGAGCCACACTGACCCCGAACTGCAGCCGTTTAACCCTGAACGCGCCCCTGTGGGTCACGATCGTCTGCGCCTCCGCTGTCTTAGCGTCGACCGGCAGTTGCTGGTATGCTTGTGCTAAGTCCAGCTTCCCAAAAACCTTCGCCCCGGCTAGCGCTGCTAGGACGTGGCTGACCACCGGGACTGGGTAGGGGTTGTCTTGTAGCGCCTTATTGATCGTGCACTTGTAGTCAGCGCAGATCCTCACCTCCCCATTGGGTTTGACGGGCGTTACTATGGGGGTTTCCCATTCCGCGTATGTTACCGGTTCTAGGACGCCCTGGGCCGTTAGGCGGTCCAGTTCTGCCTCTATTTTCGGCTTAAGGGCGAACGGGACGCGCCTCGCTTTAAGCCTTATGGGCCTGACCATTGGGTCAATCGGTAGGGTGATGGGCGGACCCTTATAGCTCCCCAAAGACCCATCAAAGACCTCGGGGAACTCTCGGCAGACCCCGTCGAAATTGCTTGCCTGCAAGTGGTCCACCCCCACCAGCTGGATCCCCAGGGGATTGAACCAAGCCAACCCTAGAAGTGTGGTCAGTTGGCGCTTGACCACTAGGATGTCCAGGGGCCCTCTGAAACCCCTTCTTTCCACATGCACCCGGGCCCACCCCACGATGTGTACTGGGTTCTTCTGAAAGTCCCTCAGTACGAAGTCCGCTGGCCTCGTTTGAAGGCGGCGGTGGGGGCATAGTTTCTTGAGGGTTTCCTCCGAAATGATGGAGATGGAGGAACCCGAGTCCACTTCCATGGTGCAGGGGGCGCCCTCGATTAGGACCGACATTTTGACCTTGTCTGGGGCCGATAGGGGCAAGTTCAATACCTGCAGAGTGGTGGATGCCGTCGTGTGGGTGTCCAGGGAGTCGTGATGCGCTGATGGTTGTCGGCGGCTGTTCTTGGCCCGGCAAGCCCGAGCGATGTGGCCCGTCTTTCCGCAGCTGCGGCAGTCCAGGTTGCGGTACGGGCAGTCCCGGCGCTCGTGGGGGTCGCCGCAGCTGGCGCATCTGGGACCGGTGGTGGCGGTGGCCCTCTCCGTCGCTCGCTGTCTAGTGGGGGCCCTTGTGTCCGTTCTTTGGGGCCGCCGGAGTTGAAACGCTTCTTCCTCTGTTCGGTCTTCTGGCTCCGTTTCCCCTTGGTGGACTGCTTCACCTCGTGGCTGGCCGAACGCCTTGGTGGCCCTCTCGAAGGCCGTTGCCTCGTTGAAGGCTTGTTGTAGCGTTAGCTCCTCCTTCGCGAAGAGCTTCTGCTGCAATCGCTCGTCGCGGAGGCCCCAAACGAAACGGTCCCGCAGGGCTTCGTCCCTTTTGTCAAAGTTGCAATTTCCGGCGATCTGCCGAAGGGCCGCCAGGTAGACCGCCGCTGTCTCCCCCGACTTTTGGTCCCTCTTGTGGAAGAGGAATCGGCGGGCGACGATGGACGGTTGGGGTGAAAAGTGGCCCGTGAGGAGCCTCACGACTTCCCGGTAGGTCCTCTCCGTCAGCTTAGCTGGAGCGGAGAGACCTCGTGCGATCTCGAAGGTCTCTTCGCCACAGACGCTCAGCAGGACGTCTCTCTTTCTCTCGTCATCGTCGATCAGGTTCGCCCGCAGGTAGCACTCGACCCTTTCGGTGTAGGTCTCCCATCTCTCGGGGTGCTCCGGGTTGAATTCCGCAAGATGGCCCGTCGTTACGCTCGAGTTCGCCATGGTGGCGGCGGGCTGCCCGATCCTGTGGTCTCTCGCCTTCCTCGTCTCCGGCCGGACCTATCTAGATCCCACCTTCGTCGCCAGTGTAATGTACTGGGAGACGAGACGTGGTAAAGGCATTGGTCTTTAATCGCTGATACATTACAGAACTGGGAAACACGCGGCCGGGTCCGCTAATATATACATGCACCCCGGATCAACCCCCCTGCTGGCCAGCCCAATCCTGGCCAGTTAAACTTCCCGCGCTTGGTCTTGATTGGCGGTGACTTTTCCCGCGCTGCGCCAGGTAACCCGAGGACGTCCCGGCTTGCGCGGCGCGGGTGCAGAGTCCGATACTCAACACTATGTATACTTTGTATGTACATAAATGCCATGTTCATGAACAAGTGATTGTGCATAGGTTCACGCCTGCACCTACTCTGTGCACAATTATTTCTATATGCCTCATATCACTTGAAAAGGATTTAATGTAAAGGTGCAAGCACCAAGTCGTTACCAACTTATGGGGTGATGTCACATCATGATGCTTTCTTGGCAGACTTTTTACCAACCTCAGAAGGATGAAAGACTGAGTCAACCTTGAACCTGAACTAGACAGAGGTAAAAACTAAAAACTTGGCAGCAGAGTATCCCCCCCCCCGCCTCCCCGAAGGCTGAGAATCAAAAGTACACTGGATTAAAATGATGCCTGATTTTTGTTTTGGTTCTACTGCTGTTAAACCTAATGTAAGTTGTGCATTTTCTAACTGAATGCTTTGGATACGTCTTTACTAATTCACTGTACCAGTCTGTATCATCTTACTTCTTCAGCCTACAGCAGAAGCGTCCTCAATCAAGCTGTTCAGAGACCAGACTCTCTGAGCCATTTTATGTGATTGTTCCCCTCCACAATACAAACTGTATGGGGAGAATCTGATTGTACCAGGAAATTTTGCAGCCATTCCCCATGACTCTGTAGTGAATCACTCAGAGCTATAGGTTAAAAAGTTCCTACACAGAGTTGGCTAGGAGAAAAATGCCCCATCCCTTTCATAGAACCTTAAATGGGTAGACAAAGTTTTTCAAGGCATGTAGGAAAATAAAATCACTTGGTATTTCCTGCAGATCAAACTGATATTAAATCTCCATGCGTGGATGAGATGATGGTGTAGGGAGGAAGGGTTCAACTTTGTTAAGCACTGGAATGCTTTTTGGAACAAGCAGGAGCTGTACAAAAGAGACAGTCTCCACTTGTCCCAAGAAGGAACCAGGCTGCTGGCACTTAAAAGTAAAAAGGTGGCAGAGCAGTTTTTAAACTGAATCTTGGGGGAAAGCCGACAGGAGATGAAATGTCTCTGGTTTGGGACGACACATCTCATAGAGATGAAGGGTTAACTGTTACTTTTCTACAGTGACAAACAGTATGGACTGCCTGGAAAATCTCGAGGCAGCAGGAGGAAGGTTGTGGCCCTAACTTGCCTGGGAAACTATAGATGTTTATATACAAATGCTAGAAGTGTCCAAGGTAAAATCGGGCAGTTGGAATGTTTAGTGTTGGGGGGAAATATAGAAAATTGTGGGTATTTCAGAAACTTGGTGGAATAAGGAAAATCAGTGGGACACAGTGATTCCTGGGTATGAATTATATTAGAAGGAAGGGTTGGAGGTGGGGTGGCTCTGTATGTCAGAGAGGGTATACAGTCCAGTAAAACTGAGAAGGTCAGAGAATAAGATTTGCTTCTAGAAATGCTTTGGAAGTTTAACTCTGGGAGATTGTTATCGCTCACAAGATCAAAAGGATGATTATAAAATGATGAAAGAGAGATAGGGGCTAAACATAAAAACTGTGTCATAATAGGTGATTTTAACTATCTGCAGATTGATTGGGTCAATATGTGTTCAGGTCAGGAGAAAGAGACTGAGTTTCTAGACACTCTCAATGACTGTGCTATGGAGCAGATGGTCACAGAACATATCAGGGGTGGGGCAATCCTGGATTTGGTCCTAAGTAATGCCCAAGATCTGGTGAGTGATGTAAAAGTGATTGCACCGCTTGGGAGCAGTGACCATAATGTTATTGAGTTCACCATTTGTCAAAATAGAGAGTTGCCCAAAAAGACCAACACAGCCACTTTCAACTTTAAAAGGGGTAACTTCTCTGAGATGAGGAGACATATGAGGAGGATACTGAAAGGAAAGGTAAATAGATGTTGTTTACCTTGACTTCCAGAAAGCTTTTGATAAAGTTCCTAATCAAAGACTCCTTAGGAAGCTTGAGAGTCATGAGGTAAAAGGACAAGTCCTCTTGTGGATCAAAAACTGGCTAATTAATAGGAAATAGAGAGTGAGTATAAATGGGCAATTTTCTCAGTGGAAGGTGGTAAAGAGTGGGGTGCAGCAGGGCTCAGTACTGGGTCCGATGCTTTTTAACTTGTTCATTAATGATTTGGAGTTGGGAGTAAGTGGTGAAGTGACACTAAATTGTTCAGGGTGGTAAGAACCAGAGAAGATTGTGAGGCACTCCAAAGTGATCTGTTGAGGCTGGGTGAGTGGGCGTCAATGTGGCAAATGAGGTTCAAGGTGGTCAAGTGCAAAGTAATGCACGTTGGGGCCAAGAATTCCAGCTACAACTACAAGTTGATGGGGTGTGAACTGGCAGAGACTGACCATGAGAGAGATCTTGGGGTCGTGGTAGATAACTCATTGAAAATGTCAAGACAGTGTGCAATTGCAGGGCTTCTGGTCTGAGAATCCAGCTGGGCTGCAGTCTCCTGAATAAGGGGAAACCTAATTCTCTGTTCAGGGTAGTTCCTTTTCAGGCCTTCCTTTTGGCTTTCTGCCTGCATTTCTCAGATAAAGATTTGTCCAGGATACGTATAGCAACTCTGAGATGGTTAACCTCGGCTAAAAATAGATCTCGAAGGAGATCTTTTTGAGGCTTTGATGACCGCCAAAGAAGGGTGGCATTTCTAGCATCTACAGAGGATTACAGAGCCATTTAATTGTCATAAGCCTATCAGGATCTCATTCTCTTTTGGAACTGATAAACATCTGAAAACTGAGAAGACCGAAGTTTAAACTGCATAGCTGTTAAGAGGTACTTGATTACAATCTCTCGCTCCGAGGCCTTTTAAAACTAATCTAAATAACATTGGAAGGTGGGAAAAATCGAATTACAAAGAAGAGGAGGTGAGGAAAAGAAAATTTAAAACTTGGACTCTGTTAAATTAAGGACTTTGAAAGGAACTGCGAAAGAAAATAATTGTTTTGAATACCTGTGGTGGCTGACGTATGCATCGGTGTCGTAGCTCTGCACTGGCAATCAACATAACAAGCACTCCAAAGATCGCGATAATTGGAGAACATGAACTGGGGCCTAGTGAACCAGGAAGTAAAGGCTGAAACGGGACTAACAAAGAAGGTGAGAGGAGCAAGAAGAAGGCCTATGCTAGGAATTTTAACCATAGAGAAATTACGATCGCCATTTTGAAGAAAAGAAAATTGTCAAAAACTGTTAAAAATCAATATTTAAGCTCAGGAAGGTCGGAGAATGGCGAAATTAGTCTTTTATAGGGCAAGTTCTAAGCTATTAGATTTTGTGTTGGACCTTAGAATTGGAGATTTTAGAATTTTTGAAGGTTTTTTTTATGTCAGAAGAAAGTCAAACTCGTGCAAGAGCCCACTCTTTGGACAAAATGCAAAGACAATTTGATGCTATGGAGGCTAGGATTATGAAGGGTGTGGAAAAGATGTTAACAGCTTGTAAAAAAGAACTTAAGAAGGACATTGGAGATCTTAAAAAAGAAATTGAAGATTTCAAAAATGAAGTGGTTGTAGTAACAAACAGAGTCAAGGATGTTGAAGAGAAAGTTAATGTACATGCTTCCACCTTTTTAAAGCTACAAGAGAAGGTAACAGTACATGACTGCAGGTTAATGGAAACTCAAGTGCGTCTGAGAGGAATACCTGAAGGGGATTTAATGGAATATATGGTGAAAATAATTGCTGACTTTTTAGAGGAAGATCCTGAAAGGTCCAGAAACATGTTTGACAGTATGTACAGAGTTAATTCATCATATGCAAAAAACAAAGGCCTACCAAGAGAGATAGTTATAAAATTAAGGACAAAAGACATGGCAGGGAAAATTCTGAATAAAAACTTTCAAAAGGTTCTGACAGTGGAAGGGAGCAGAGTCAAAATAATGAAAGAGCTGCCAAGACAAGTGATAAATGACAGGAAAAAAATACAAGAGACTGACAGAGAAGTTACGTGCTGAGGGAACGAGATACAGATGGATAATACCTGAAGGTTTGGGTTTTGAGCTACGTGGAAGAAGGATTACAATACGGAATGGGCAGGAGATGTGTAGCTTTTTTGAAGAAAATAAAGACTTTGCACCATAATTGATTACAAATTACTATAAATGGACTAAATTCACCACAAAAAAGAAAAGCAACATTTCATTGGATTAAAAAACAAAAATGTAATATAATTTGTTTACAGGAAGTTCATATACAACAATTGGAATAAACAATTGGGGTTGGAATTTTTTTTCATTGGCAGAACAAAAGAAAAGGGGTGTGGTTTTTTATATTAAGGAACAATTAGAGCCAAAATTGATATTTAAAGACAAAGATGGAAGATATGTAGCAGTGGAAGTAATGATTGACGCAAAGAAAATGTTGTTAGGACTATACGCACCAAATGGTGCAAAAGATGTTTTTTTAAAAGACATCAATCGGCAGTTGGATGAAGTGTCCTATGACCAGATCTTGATGATGGGTGATTTTAATGGAACAATACAAAACAATATAGATAGGTCTGGCCAAAAGGGCAATAATAAAGAAGGGAAATTACCAAAATCTTTTTTTGAGTTGGTTAAACAAGAAAGCTTGGAGGATATTTGGAGAAAATTTAACCCTGAAGTAAGAGACTATGCCTTTTTTTCAGCAAGACATAGTACTTTTTCTAGAATTGATATGTTATGGGGCTCTAAAAATTTGGGCTTCATAACTAGAAAAGTAGAGATTCTACCAAAGATATGTGCAGATCATAATCCAATATTTTGGGCTACAAAACTGCAAAAGAAAACAAGAAGATGGAGAATAAATGAGGATTTGCTAAAAGATAAAGAGACTGTGACATTTCTAGAAAAGGAAACCATAGCTTTTTTCCAAATAAATGATACTGATGATATAGATTTCCAGATGGTTTGGGATACTTACAAAGCAGTAATGAGAGGAATAATGATTACATTGAATAATAAAGATAAGAGGGCAAAAGAAAAACAGATGTTGGACATTCAAAATGAAATAAAGAAAAAAGAAGGGGAATTGAGAAAAAGACCAGGGAAAAATAAAATAATAAGGGAAATTACTATATTACAAACTCAAGTCAGACATTTGTTGAATAAAGAACTGGAGTGGAATTTGAAAAGTTTGCAACAGAAATCGTTTGAAAGTGCGAATAAACCTGGAAAGTACTTAGCTTGGCAATTGAAGAAAAAGAAAGAAAATAAAATTATTAACAAAATTGTGGCTAATGGAAAAGAGATAGTAAACCAAGAAGGAATCAAATGGGAATTTTTAAATATTATGCAAATTTATTCAAAGGTGTGAAAATAAAAGAAGAAAAAATGGAAGAGTATTTACGAAATATTAAAATAGCGCCCTTGACTGAATATATGAAAAAGATTTTGAATGATCCAATAGAGAAAATTGAAATCGAAGCAGCAATCGATGTAATGAAAGTAGGTAAGGCTCCTGGGCCGGATGGATATACAACTAAATTTTATAAAAATTTTAAAGAAGAAATAGTACGAAAATTACAAAAATTGATGAATGTGATAAGAACAAATGGGAAAATTCCAAATACTTGGAAAGAAGCTGTAATCTCGTTGATTCCTAAAGAAGATAGAGATGTCACAAATGTAAAGAATTATAGACCAATTTCATTATTAAACAATGACTATAAGATATATACAAGAATTCTGGCAGAACGACTTAAGCAATATTTGATTATAAAGGAAGATCAAGCGGGATTTCTCCCTAAAAGGCAAATAAGAGATAATATAAGAACTGTTGTAAATATTGTAGAATATTATGAGAAACATCCAGAAAAAGAGGTGGCATTATTCTTTGTAGATGCAGAGAAAACCTTTGATAATCTGAACTGGGACTTTATGTTTGCAGTAATGGAAAAGATAAATCTTGGAGAGCATTTTATAAGAATGACAAAAGCAATTTACATGGAACAACAAGAATAATGGTTGAATCTGATGAAGAGAGAGGGTTGTCATATAATCAATTACTAAAGATCCAAGGTGATAAAGTTGAATTAAAATCTACTGAAGAGCTGAACAATAAGTATGACTGGTTTCAAATGCAACAAATAAAAAGTTTGATGGAAAATTATGTTAAATCTGAAGGAATTAGACGCGAACAAACAGAAATGGAAAAAGTTCTGCTTGGAGATAATGAAAAATTAAGTTCCGCTTGGAGATAATGAAAATTATATCGAAAATATATATGTTATTGTTGAAATGGTCTACAGAAGAAGAAGTAGTAAAATCTCAAATGATTAAATGGGCAATTAATGTAAACAAGGAAATACAGATGGATACATGGGAGTATCTTTGGAAGAACTCTATGAGAATATCAATATGTCAGAGTATTAAAGAGAATTGTTTTAAGATGATGTATAGGTGGTATATGACTCCTAAAAAACTGGCAAAGATGAGTAAAAAGATGTCGGATAGATGTTGGAAATGTAAGAAACATGAAGGTTCTTTTTATCATATGTGGTGGACATGTGAAAGAGCAAAAAAGTTCTGGCAGATGATACAACAAGAAATATCTAAGATTCTGGGATATGACTTCAAGAAGGTAAAAGAGACTTTTCTGTTGGGATTACAAATGGAAAAATTTCCAAAAGAAGATAGAACTTTAATTTGGCACTTGCTCTCAACTGCTAGGACAATGTATGCGCAGTTGTGGAAGCAAGAAAAAATACCAGAGAAATGGGATTGGATTGTGAAAGTTTTATCGTGGAGTGAGATGGATAAACAAACAACAATTCTAAGAGATTACGATTTAGAAGTGTTTAAAAGGGATTGGAAGAAATTTAGAAGTTATGTAGAGAAAGAAAGGAACGTAAAAAGACATTGGACAATTTTTTAATAATGAGAATTAGAAAAAGGTGGAATATGAATTTAGATTGTTATAGTTAAAGGTACCTTTATAAGTGAACTTGAAGTATATAACTTCGGCAAGAGTCTAGAAACGGAGGGACGGGGGATTAGAAAATATCATATGGGTTAGGGATAGAGATGATATAAATGGATATTGTTACCATATGCTATTAATAAAACTGTTTAAAACAAGACAGTGTGGAATTGCAATAAAAAAAAGGCCAACGCCATGCTGGGAATTATTAGGAAGGCAATTGAAAACAAATCAGCCAGTATCATAATGCCCCTGTATAAATCAATGGTGCGGTCTCATTTGGAATACTGTGTGCAATTTTGGTCACCACACCTGAAAAAGGATATTATAGCATTGGGAAAAGTGCAGAAAAGGGCAACTAGAATGATTAAAGGGCTGGAACACTTTCCCTATGAAAGATTAAAACGCTTGGGGCTCTTTAGCTTGGAGAAACGTCGACTGCGGGGTGACATGATAGAGGTTTACAAGATAATGTATGGGATGGAGAAAGTAGAGAAAGAAGTACTTTTCTTCCTTTCTCACAATACAAGAACTCGTGGGCATTCGATGAAATTGCTGAGCAATCAGGTTAAAATGGATAAAAGGAAGAATATATAATTTTTTTGGCCACTGTGTGACACAGAGTGTTGGACTGGATGGGCCATTGGCCTGATCCAACATGGCTTCTCTTATGTTAAGTCACTCTGAGTCTCTGATTCAGAGAGAAGAGCTGGGAATAAATCTGCAATTCTTTTTCTTTTTCCTACACAGGCAGCGCTGGTGCTAGGGTGGCAGCACAAGGCCAGCATTACAGGCACGGTGCCCCACCTCTGCCCAGTGCACTCCTCCTTCCTCCCACCCTCGCCCCCAGTTAAGGCAAGTTCAGCTGACAGCAGTGCAGTTTGCACAGCATGCCCTGCCACCGACAGCCATAGATCCACCTCCCATGCTGCGGACACAGTGAGGGAGGTGGAGCTATGACAGTCAGCAGTGGGATGTGCTGTGCAAGGGAAATTTTCCTCACCAGGGGCAAGGGGAGAACCAAAACCAGAGCTGTGGCAGCCAGGGCAGAGTGCCCTGTGCCACAAACTGCACCGACACGGCCAAGCTTGTAAACGGCAGGGGAGAGTCAAAACCAGCGCACCCCTGGGCTGGCTCCAGACAGCCGCCTCAGGCTGCCTAATGGATGCGCCGACCCTGTACATAGGGATTAACTTCTTGTTGGAAAACTCTCATTTGAAGCAAGTGATCCTATGGTATTAAAACTCTGAGAACCAAACTAAACATAACAGCATCCTTATAGCTGCCATGAACACACTGCTGACATTTTATAGTTATTTAAATATGCCTGATCCCAATTTGGCTCATAGTGTGGCACTCATATTTCCACCCCCGTGACTTTTTCATGTGCTGAAACATCTGCAGGAATATGCAGCTGTTTGGGCTCTTGATAAGGCATGGAGGATGGAACAAGAGTACCTCAGCCTGAGATGCAGTGGGTCTGATCATCAGGATAGCATTTTTAAATCACTAAAATGATGTTGTCATCCTCACAGTGGCCATGAGGATACTGTCATATTTAGTTTGACACTGAATGGCTCCAGTTTCTAAATGACAGATGACAAACTGAGAAAGAACAAGCCTAACTAAATTTACACATCCAATATGCTTAATCCCCAGTGAGCATGTCCACATTAAACTGGTTTACCCCCAAGAAATGGATCTAAGCGGCCTTCAGGGTCATTTAGTCCAACCCCCTGCACAATGCAGTTAATTCTCACACACCTCTCCCCATACCCCCAGTTACCCAAGCTCCATACCCAGAAGATAGCAGCAACAACAAAAACCTCCAGGATCCCTGGCCAAATTGGCCTGGAGAAAATTCCTTCCTGACTCCAAAGTGGCAATCACCATTTCCCCAGACATGTAAGAAAGGGCCATGAGAACTAAACAATGATACAACCCTTCCTGACCTCCTTCTCATGATCTGCCTAAATTCGCAGAATGTGTCAGATGGCCATCTAGTCTGTGTTGAAAAACCTCCAAAGAAGGAGAGCGCACCACCTCCTAAGGAAGCCTGTTCCACTGAGAAACCACTCTGTCAAGAAGTTCTTCCTAATGTTTAGTCGAAAACTCTTTTGATTTAAGTTCAACCCATTGGTTCTGGTCTGATCTTCTGGAGCAACAAAACAATTCCACACCATCCTCTATAGGACAGCCCTTCAAGTACTTGAAGATGGTGATCATATCGCCTCTTAGTTGTTTTCTCTCCAGGGTAAAGCTCCTTCAACTTTTCCACATAGGACTTGGTCTCCGGACTCCTCACCATCTTTGGCCTTCTCTGGACGTGTTCCAGCTTGTCTATATCCTTTTTAAACAGTTTGGTGTCCCAAACTGAACACAATACTCTACGTGAGGTCTATCTAGAACAAAGTAAAGCAATACCGTCACAAAGCCAAAGAATGTTGGTGAGGACTCCTTGAGTCTGATCTTGTATCTTGGCCAATTACATACATGCTGAATGATGTTTCTTATTGTGTCTTCTACTTTTGGTCCAGAGAGTACAAGTGCAGGCTATTGATCAGAGCCAATGTATCATTGATAGTGTGCATGCATAGACAGTATACATACTATCTATGGGGACTGGTTCTGGTTCTTCCCTGCCCCCCCACACATATATGCCTCTTCAGGCATTCTTTCCCTCCAGGATTCAGTGCTTCCAGCCTTCCCCCATCCACACACATGTCTCTTCACTATATCTGTCCCCCCAAAGAATTGTCTCACCCAGCCTCCTCCTCCCCATCCATATATTCTTCCTCTTGATTTCTGTTGCCCCAAAAACAGTCACTTCCAGCCCGCCCTCATCCTTTTCTGCCTCCTCATGATTTCTGTTTCCCCAAGAATATTGCCCCCAGCCTCCCACTGGCCACATCTGCCACCTTGTGATTTCTGTCTCCCTAAGAACTGTTGCTTCCAGTCTCCTCTCATCCACACATGTCTCTTCACCATATCTGTCCCCCCAAGAATCAGAACTTCCAACCTCCTCTCTAAAGGACCAGTATCTACTTCATAGCCTCATACCAACCTCAAGAGCCAATATCTTCCTCATAGCACAACACCCACCTCAGGATCCAAGATCCACCTCATAATGCAACACCCATTTCAGGAACCAAAATCTACCTCACAGCACAACATCCATGTCAGGAACTAAGATCTTCCTCATAGCACAACACCCACCTTATGGACCAACATCCGGCTATGCAAGCCTGCATCAAACATCCTCCTATACAAGTGTGGCGGTATTGCTGTTGTTAGACCTATCGGCTGCGTTCGATATGGTCAATCACCGGCTGCTGACCCGCCGCCTCGCCGACGCAGGGATTCAGGGGCTAGCCTTGCAGTGGCTTTCCTCTTTCCTGGAGGGTCGGGGACAAAGGGTGGCGATTGGGGGAGAGCTGTCCTGGAGACACCTACTTAATTGTGGGGTGCCTCAGGGGGCAGTTCTCTCCCTGATGTTATTTAACATCTACATACGCCCCCTTGCCCAGATTGCTCGGAGATATGGGCTGGGTTGTCACCAGTATGCGGATGACACCCAGCTCTATTGATGGGCAGCTGAACTGCCGATGTCCCTACAAATTTGGACCAGGCGTTGCAAGCTGTGGCAGATTGGATTAAGTCGAGTGGGCTGAAATTGAATCCAGCGAAGACAGAGGTCCTTTGCCTAGGGTGCGGTGGTCCGGAGGGAAGGATCTCCCTTCCAGCTTTTGATGGTGTGCCACTGGTACCAGTGCGCAGGGTCAGGAGCTTCGGAGTGCTACTGGAGTCTTCCTTGACAATGAAGGCCCAGATAGCAGCCACTGCCAAATCCGCCTTCTTTCATCTTAGGCGGGTGAGGCAGTTGGCTCCCATCCTAGAACGCAATGACCTGGTAACAGTGATCCATGCAACGGTCACTGAGATAGTAGCACCATTAAATTATATTCTTTTAGACTGTTTTTAGATTATTTAATGTCTAATTGTTAATTGTACTTAATTGTATTATCTTGTTTTATTGTTTTAACATGGCTTTTGCCATGTCTTGTAAGCCGCCCTGAGCCTGCCTCAGCGAGGAGGGCGGGATATAAATAATTTTTTATTATTATTTTATTTGTAGGAGGGGGAGTATTCAACACACTCCTGAATCTGCAGCTGTGATTTCCCCAGAGAGAACTTCCCTTTTCACCTGCTTTGAGGGGCACACTATTCTTCCCAAGTCCCCCCACAGCCAATCATCACCAGACTTGGAGGGAATGTAGAGAGGAAAGACACACTGAATTTTGTGCCTCTAGCATGCGGGGGTGGGGGGCATTCTACTGCATCATAAACCTCATGAGTTTATGAACTCATGAACCATGGTTTGTTCAACAGGTAGTTTAATGGAGGTTCATGGTTCATAAAACCCCATGTACCATGAGCTTCCATGAACTTCCATTTTCCCAGCTCATACCCTCCCTAGAGGGGGAGTATTCAACACACTCCTGAATCTGCAGCTGTGATTTCCCCAGAGAGAACTTCCCTTTTCACCTGCTTTGAGGGGCACACTATTCTTCCCAAGTCCCCCCACAGCCAATCATCACCAGACTTGGAGGGAATGTAGAGAGGAAAGACACACTGAATTTTGTGCCTCTAGCATGCGGGGGTGGGGGGCATTCTACTGCATCATAAACCTCATGAGTTTATGAACTCATGAACCATGGTTTGTTCAACAGGTAGTTTAATGGAGGTTCATGGTTCATAAAACCCCATGTACCATGAGCTTCCATGAACTTCCATTTTCCCAGCTCATACCCTCCCTAGACATAATACAATTCAAATGTTTTGTTGTTTCTGCAGTCTGATACATTGCGGTTCTGGGAACAGATCAGGCCACTTTCATAAAAGATAAAGGGCATTATGCTAGTGGTCCAGTGTTTCAATTTTATGATGCCAGAGCACTTAAAATGGTTGTTGGCTGTACAAGTAGCTATGAACTGTGCTAATATAATTGCATGGTTCAGAATAGGTGGCAAAATCATTATGATCAAATTGAGAAGAAATGGCTGCTTGTTGAGCATGCAGATATTTTTACAGATATCTGTATGGCCCGCCAACCTTACAACTTCTCACATACTCCTATAAATCTCAATTATAGGAAAATATTTGAATTAAGCTCCACTACGATGCCAGAATCAGATGGTAAAACAGAAAGTGATATTAGTCATTCAATTATGACCCATTCTGGTGGAGAAGATAGTCTGATTTAGATGGCTGATCAATTAATTTTGGTGGTTCTTGGCTACCATTTACTTTAAACAAAAAAGGGAAAAATAATATGTCATTCCAAGATTTAGCCCATAGATGGCACAATCTCACCAGCTGCATCTAGAAACTGACCTGAGACTCTTTTGTTGCTATATATTCCCTGTTCTTCAAGACAGAAACAGCATGATTGCAATCTTCAATGGTTTCTTCTTAACCTTCCATGTCGCCTTGCACTGCCCTGGTGTACATTCATCAGACAATAGCACCAAGCCCCAACTATGGGTAATACACACCAGCACAGTTCATCAAAACTGATCTGGCTGACCTTTTTCATTCCTTTGACTTCACTCCTTACAAAAGGATATATTTTTTTAAAGTATTCAAATCCCACTCCTCCCACCCACTTTAACTTTCTACTTCACCTTGACCTCAAATCTTCCACCTTCCTCCCTCCCTCACCCCCCTCATTCTCAACCTCCTTCATCCCTCCCATCTTTTCCCATCAATCACCTACCTACTTACTAGGGATGTGCAAAAAAAAAATAAAAAATTGGTAGTATACGGATTCGGAAATATACGGGGGGGGGGGAATACGGAATCCCGTATATTTCTGAATTCCGTAGTCGGAATAGCTGCATATACGGTAGATGCGCGGCTATTTCTGAATATACGGCCCCATTATACCCTATGGGCCATTGAAATCAATGGCAAATAGGGTATATTTGAAGCCGCCTGGAGGGGAAGGGGTTTGAAGGAGTGCCCCCAAATTTGCAGGGGACCTGCAGGGGACTCTCCCCTACAAACCCCCCAAGTCCCAAAAAGATTGGGCCAGGGGTTCCAATTCCTGGGGCACCCAAAGCCAAACCTAACTTCACACCAGAGAATCTCTATAGGACCCAAATGCACTATATACATCTATCTACTCTATGAACCCTGCCACACAAAACACAATCTGCTCAAACCCAGATGCCAGCTTTCCAGCCCTGCCCCAAAGAATGCGGGGAGAGCTGGCCAAGCACAACAAGCATGCTGACTCTGGGTCTCTCACCCAGGTGCCAGCTTCCCTGCCACAGAACACACAATCTACATATGCCAGCTCTCCAGCCCTACCCCAAACAACATGGGGAGAGCTGGCCAAGCACAACAAGCCTGCTGGTTCTGGGTCTCTCACCTAGATGCCAGCTTCCCTGCCACAGAACCCACAATCTACAGATGCCAGCTCTCCAGCCCTGCCCCCAAACAACACGGGGAGAGCTGGCCAAGCACAACAAGCATGCTGGCTCTGGGTCTCTCACCCAGGTGCCAGCTTCCCTGCCACAGAACACACAATCTACAGATGCCAGCTCTCCAGCCCTGCCCCCAAACAACACGGGGAGAGCTGGCCAAGCACAACAAGCATGCTGGCTCTGGGTCTCTCACCCAGGTGCCAGCTTCCCTGCCACAGAACACACAATCTACAGATGCCAGCTCTCCAGCCCTGCCCCAAACAACATGGGGAGAGCTGGCCAAGCACAACAAGCCTGCTGGTTCTGGGTCTCTCACCTAGATGCCAGCTTCCCTGCCACAGAACCCACAATCTACAGATGCCAGCTCTCCAGCCCTGCCCCCAAACAACACGGGGAGAGCTGGCCAAGCACAACAAGCATGCTGGCTCTGGGTCTCTCACCCAGGTGCCAGCTTCCCTGCCACAGAACACACAATCTACAGATGCCAGCTCTCCAGCCCTGCCCCAAACAACATGGGGAGAGCTGGCCAAGCACAACAAGCCTGCTGGTTCTGGGTCTCTCACCTAGATGCCAGCTTCCCTGCCACAGAACCCACAATCTACAGATGCCAGCTCTCCAGCCCTTCCCCAAACAACACGGGGAGAGCTGGCCAAGCACAACAAGCCTGCTGGTTCTGGGTTTCTCACCCAGGTGCCACTCCCCCCCCCAAAAAAAACAGAACCAGGAAAAGGGACAACAGGAGAAGGCCAAGAAACTGAACTGTTAAAAAAAGTGGCCTTTTAAACAATGAAAATTAGGCCAAACACCCCCCCCCCCCCAGAACCAGAACCAGAAGAGAAAAGGAACGACAGCAGCACAACACAGCAGCAACAAATCAAACACAGAATCCTTTTAAAACAGTAAAAAACCCTTAACTTTTAACAATACAGGAACTTTACCAACCCCTCCCTCCAAAAAATACTTTCATCCTAACCCCAAGAAATCCAAGCCACCCAAATCAGGAAAAGTAAAAGGACACTGCACTTTTAAAAGTCCTCTCACTAAAGTACGATATGGGCAAATTGGCAAACCCCCACCCCACCCCAGGCCCCCTCCCCCAGCAGAACCCCCTAACCCTAACCCCAAATAAGCTACCCACCACCCAAATCTGGATAAGTAAAGGGACTCTGAGTCTTAAAAAATCCTTTTACCAACTAAAATAAAAACAAGAACCCCAAGACTGTCTTACCTTAGACGTCTTCTCTACTCCAGGCAAGTCTGGTAAGGCTGAGAGAGAGCAGCAGCAGCTGAGGCCAAGGGCCAGCACAGCACAATCTCTCTCTCACACCAACACAGCAGCAATGGAGGAGTCCAGCCAGGCAGACTCCTTAAAAAGGTTTTCTGACCCTACAGAGAGCAGTTTCAAAAAATAGCACTGCTCTGTGATTGGCCAGACAACAGTGCTTACTTGGATACCCAAGTAAGCAAAAGATCAAAAGAACAACAATGTTGCTGATGGCTGGGGGATCATTTTGCAAATGCATGCTTTGGATTGGCTGCTGGGGCTCCTCTTCCCCCTCCCCCCCTCCCTGATCCCAGGGAGGCTATGGGAGAGATGGGAAAAGGCTACCAAAGGTGGGAAAGGAGGCAAGCAGCTTCCCTGAGGCTGCAGAAGCCCCTTTCCCGCCTTTTCCATGGATTTCTGTATGCTTCCGAATAGCTATACAGAAGTATACGGGGAGCCATACTCGGCTCCTGCATAATGGGCCCCAATTGGATTTGGCTGTATGCGATTCCATATACAGCCGAATCAGGGGTGATTCGGCGGTTGATTCGGTTTGGCTGAACCAAATGCACACCCCTACTACTTACATTTCTTCATCCTACATCTTAATGCCCAGAACAGAGCATCCCTGCACAAAACAAGTGTGTGTCCCAAAATCCCTTGCAATATCACTTTGGGTTCTGGGGTACAACCTAGTCATACTTGAAGCAGTAAGTGAACCTAGCTCATCTGCTGCTTCTGGCACAGTGAGTGCTTGCTGTCTCAGATGCCCATCCAGGCTTACCTGTTTGGTAGGGTGCTGCAGGCATAATGCTCTCAGCAGTGGTTTCAATCACAGCTATATCCTCTCCAGTTAGAGGTTTTTTAAAGATGAAAAGAATCTGGTTGACTTTCACTTGAGCTGTGCAGGAATAAATATATGGCAATTGGCCAAAGAATGAAGTTTCCAAAGAGTACTATAACTCTCAAGGCCTTCAAAAAGGTGTGTGATCAACGAGCCGTTGTCAAATACATTTTCAGAACACACTATGCCTGATATTACCCACATAAAACACATCATCCAGCAAGCTCGTGCCATTCTTTGATCTAGACTTGCAAAGGACACAGCCAGTGTGCTTCACTTGAGCTCAGCTATTCCCTTGAGGATTTTCAGTTCCAACAGCCCAGTCAGTTAATTTCTTTAGATAAAATCTCAACCCAATTAAAAAAATCCAAGTGATATTAGCCAGTAACAATTCCTGCAAGTCAGACTCATCATCTTTCTAGGGAGTGGTAAGATACTAGAAAGGCTCTTAAATTTTATAAACTGGGCAACGCAATACATGTTTTTCTTGTGCCAGGATAGCTACTGTGACAACCATGAGATGGCAAATATGGAGAACCAAATATATGTAAGAAACAAGAAAAGTAATTCAGGTGAATATAAATGTCCCAATCCTTCAATTTTTCAGTGGTATGAATTAAAAATGTTCACATGTGAACCCCAAAATTTCCCTGGCTGTGCACTGCACATGAAGATCAGTGTTCACAGGCAAGGGGTATAATGGTAACAACCTTGAAAAGCTTTAAAAGAATTCCAGCAGAATAGTCTGATACAGCTTGCATGTTATTTTTGACAGTAATTGGTATCTGACATGCAGTGGTGTACCAAAGGCAGGGTGGGGAGTGGTCTGCCCTTGGCTTAGCTTGAGGAAGTCCCTTGAAGGGGGCCTTTTGAAGCCAACATCATGCTGCCTCCAGCCAAACATTTTCCCTTTTATTTTTAAAATGCAGGGGAGTCTGAGCATAGCAAAAAAGCACTGGATTGGCTAGATTTCCCTTTCTCCAAGACTGAAACAAACTTGCTTAACAGATCATACAACCAAGCCAGCATGCTGATAGCAGCTACAAAAATTGCCAACCTGCAGGTCATTTTCTCATGGTCTTCCTCTCTGGTCTTTCTCTCTTCCCTTCCTCTGAAGAGAATAACTGAAATGTTTCACCATTGAGATGCACATGTTTTTAAAAACAGCCACACCACCCTGTCCTTTTTGGGCAGATTTTGGTGGACAGGTGGGTTGTGTGGAAGTTGCCAATGCAAAGAACTTGGTTCAGATTACAGAGCAGAGGCTTTGTTGCAAATATATTTCACTTTGAAGAACAAGGGTAGGAGAAACTAGTTTTATTAGGAATGCTGGGGGATTGGGAAAATATGACAGAGTGCTGGGATATTTACAAATGTGTCTGAACACAAGAATAAAACTCGGTAACATCAAGTAATGAAACTGAATTTTTAAGGCATTGTGAAAGGCACCTAAGAATGGTGTAGTCAGGGCTGATAGTACCATTAAGGCCAACTAGGCAGCCACTTAGAGTGCAGACCTCATAGAGGCACAGAACTAACAATCAACATAAGGGTGTGAAATCTGTCACATGTCTAGCAGGTGTAAATTTTCTAATAAAAAGGGAGAAGTTGAAGTAAACAGTGTGAATCCTCCTGTCATAAATCTTTCAGGGATTAATTATCTATGCAATTGGCTAGGAAAGGAATAGCAGTTAACAGGAGAAGAGGGAATGACATCATGTTGGAGTAAAGCAGAGGCTGAGGAATGAAGGATGTTGTAGCAGGCTCAGAAGAAAGTAAAAGAAAAGACAAAGAGAAGAACATGACAGTGTTTCACAATAGTCCTGGAGGACTCTTATTGCTGGGGAAATTGTTTTTGAAAGGGGAGACATAATAAGAAATTTAGATCCTGAAGTATGTGAGCACCGATCTTCTTTGCCTAATATATGCTAACTCAAAGAAATCTTATTCACAGAGGAAAGGGTTGTGGTGTTTTGTGTTTGTTCTGAATACTGATAGTTGCTGAGAGAGGCTCCCACCTGTGGGTACCTCAGGGATCATGTCCCTGTTTGTTCACATAGAAAATAATCCTACTCACAACCTGATCCTATGCACTTTATTTATTTTCTTTACTTTATATAAGAAACTCAAAATGAGACTCAAAATGGGTTGCACAGTGGAAGTCAATGCAATAATTCACATGAAACAAACAATACAATAAGACTAGGATTGCAGCCATTTGAAACAGAGCAAAAATAATTATGCTTGGTATGTCATACAATGCAGAAAATGATATTACAAAAGTAGAACGCGATCTAACCCTAGCCCCCAAGACCAAGCTCAATCCTAGATACATGCAAGAACAGAGACTCAGCATGTGCACACTTCTTCACATGCATTGACACAGATTTCCTCAACTATCACATGCAGTTAAGGGGGGTAGTTGTCAGGAAGAGAATATTAGAGTCAAGTTGCATAAGTTACTGAGCAATAAATACAGCAAGATTGAAATAACAATATAGTAGGAAATGTAAATAGCAGCAAATTGGCATACAGATAATAAAGACGTTAACGACAGATATGAGATCCGGGTTTGAGTCCAGGGCTCCTTGGGGGGGGGGTGTTTTTTAAGATTTCAGATTATTCTGAGAAACTGGGATCTCCTTCAAGTTAGTAGCAAAATCTTCCTTATCTGTCCCAATTCCATTTTGAAGATCTATTGATCCATGCTCTATGGCCCAATTTGAAATATGAAATGTGAATTTGAATTTTGATCTGGGATTTTTTATTCAAATTGTAGTAGATAACTCACTGAAAATGTCAAGACAGTGTGTGATTGCAGTAAAAAATCACGGCATGCTGGGAATTATTAGGAAGGGAATTGAAAAAAAATCAGCCAGTATCATAATGCCCCTGTATAAATCGATGGTGCGGCCTCATTTGGAGTACTGTGTACAATTCTGGTCACTGCACCTCAGAAAAGATATTATGGCATTGGAAAAAGTGCAGAAAAGGGCAACTAGAATGATTAAAGGGTTGGAACACTTCCTCTATAAAAGGAAGTACTTCTTCACCCAAAGGGTGATTAACACGCGGAATTCACTGCCACAGGAGGTGGTGGTGGCTACAAGCATAGGCAGCTTCAAGAGGGGATTGGATAAGCATATGGGCAGAGATCCATCAGTGGCTATTAGCCACAGCTTATTATTGGAACTCTCTGTCTGGGGCAGTGATGCTCTGTATTCTTGTGCTGCGGGGGGCACCATGGGAGGTCTTCTAGCCCCACTAGTAGACTTCTTGATGACCCTTGGGGTTTTTTTGGCCACTATGTGACACAGAGTGTTGGAATGGATGGGCCATTGGCCTGATCCAATATGGCTGCTGTTATGTTCTTATGTTCAGTGGAAAGCTCAGTCTCCAAAGAGAGTTGTAAGAGAAGAATAAACAGATGTCATGTGGAAAAAAATTCTAGACTATTGGGGCAACTTTCAAAAAGGCCCTGCTTCCCATAGTTTTGATGTTCTTGAAGAAAATGACATGTATTCTGAGGTAGTACATGTGGTACAGCATGAAAGGCAGAAAATGATGGTTTCAAATGTCTTTAGGCTATGCTGTGCATTTATAATAAGGGCTGTTCATTACAAACTTTCAGTAAGAACTAGAAATGAAAGGGTTTTTTTATGCTACAAAGAGTTTGTTAGAATAAGTGCTAGTACTATGGTTGCCAACCTGCAGGTAGTGCCTGGAGATCTCCCAGTATTACAATTTATTAACCCAAGTTCCCCTGGAAAAAATGGCTGCTTTGGAGGATGGGCTGTATGGCATTATACCCTGCTGAGGTCTCTCCCCTCTCCAAACTGCATGCTTCTCAAGCTGTACTCCCAAATCTCCAGGAATTTCCCAAACTAGTTGGCAAGCCTAACAGATACGTATCATTGACACCTGAAATTGAGGGCACAGAAAACGGAAGATTGGAAGCTCTTACCGTGAAGCTTCCTTCTCGGTGGTCCTGGAGTGGGACGGTCCTGAACTGTTGGGAGTAGGCTCCTCCTCCGGAACAGGGTCGTTGATCGCTTGATCCGGCCTGGGGGAGGGGCCGCTCCCTTAGGACCTCGTCAGTCCATAGAACAGCCATGCTCCCCCTACTGCATAAATCTACAAAACAAAACTCTGCATCATAGGAACAAACCACTCGGAGACCATAATGATGCAACTCCATTTTAATAGCTGCAACCAGCCGAAGTAACGGCAAACAGCCAGATAACAAACTTTCGCCCCCCGTGCCCCAGTACCCCCCGCGACTAATTCGCATTGCTATCTGCCTAGAGGAAGGTACCACACCGGGTGGGGTGGACCGTCCCACTCCAGGACCACCGAGAAGGAAGCTTCACGGTAAGAGCTTCCAATCTTCCGTTCTCCGGTGGTCCGTGGTAGTGGGACGGTCCTGAACTGTTGGGACATACAAAAGCAATATGTACCCTGGGCGGGCCTGTACCTTCAATGTATGACCTGCTGCAACACTCTGCGACCAAAGGCCGCCTCAGCCGCTGCCCACCTATCCACCCTATAATGCCTGGTGAATGAATGGACAGAACTCCAGGTAGCTGCCCTACAGATGCCTTCTAAAGATGAGAAGGACTTGTATACTGCAGAAGTAGCCGCCCCCCGTAAGGAGTGAGCCGTGACGCCTCCTGGAGGCTCCAACCCTGACGCTGCATAAGCGGCCGAAATACACTGCCCCAACCACCTGCTTAAAGTTGAGGGAGAAACTGGTTTCCCCAGCGAGGGGGAGGAAAAGGAAACAAACAAGGACTCGGACCTCCGAAAATCCTTGGTTCTATTAATATAAAAACTCAAGGCACGTCGTACATCCAGTCGGTGCCATTCCGCTTCCCTCTCGTGCTTGGGATTAGGGCAGAATGCGGGTAACACCACCTCCTGAGACCGGTGGAAAACTGAATTCACCTTGGGAACAAATGTCGGATCAGGTCTCAACACCACCCTGTCGTTGTGAAAGGTACAGAGGTCTTTATCCACTGAAAGGGCCCGTAACTCGGAAACCCTGCGGGCCGAAGTTATCCCCACCAAAAACAATGTTTTAAGGGTAAGATCCTTCAGGTTACAGGTGGCCATGGGCTCGAAAGGTGCATGGCACAACGCCTTCAGCACCACGTTTAACCTCCAGGTAGGAAACCTATGTGCTGTAGGAGGATTTAACAAGGACACCCCCCTTAAAAAACGCTTAACATGTGGGTGCCGTGTCAAAGAACCCCCTCTTTTAGTTCCACGCACAGCCGCAATAGCTGCCACCTGTCTACGAAGGGTATTAGTGGCCAACCCCTTATCCAAGCCCTCTTGTAGGAAGAGCAACAGCTTCCGGACAGGTAACCTCAAGGGATCCCAACCCCTTTCGTCACACCAACGAGAGAACACCCGCCAAGTGTTATTATACACCCGAGTGGTAGAACCCTTCCTAGAGGCCAGCATAGTGTCAATCACTGTGGAGTCAAACCCCAACTTAGCTAACTGCGCCCGCTCAACCTCCACGCAGTTAACTGCAGCATGCCCGGTTGAGGGTGAAGCACCGTCCCTTGCTTCAGCAACGTTTCGGACACTGGCAGACGCCAAGGCTTTTCCGTCGACAGCCGCAATAGATCCTGAAACCACCCCCGTCTCGGCCAGAAGGGGGCTATCAATACCAGCTCCGCAGACTGTTGAAGAACTTTGTTCACCAACCGGGGAATCAACTGCAGTGGCGGAAAGGCATACAACAGGCCGTCCGGCCAGTCGCAGTTGAGAGCGTCTACGCCCTCCGCCTGATCGCAGTTCTGTTTGGCAAAAAACCGCCGCACTTGACGATTGACCGGGGTTGCAAACAAGTCCACCGCCACTCTGCCGTATTTGTCCTGAAGCGCCTGGAAGACCCTCGTGTCCAGAGACCACTCCGACTGATCCAGCCGTTGCCGGCTGAGCCAGTCCGCCAGTCCGTTGTCTTTTCCGGCTACGTGCACCGCCTTTATGGACAAGAGATACCTCTCCGCCCAATTTAGCAGACTGTTGGCCTCGCAGCACAGTTTCTTGATTCTGGTCCCGCCTTGTCGATTGACATAGGCTTTTGCTGTCACATTGTCCGTCTTTACCAACACGTGACGCCCCTGTAGCGAAGTCTGGAAGCGTAACAACCCTAGACGGATCGCCCGCAGCTCCAACAGATTGATGCTCTGCCGAGACTCCAGTAGAGACCACTGACCTTGACACATCGCCCCTTGAGAATGCGCTCCCCATCCGGAGAGACTGGAATCTGTCGTCACTACTATCCTCTGTGGCTCCGCCATCGCAACCCCCTGTTGAAACCGGGATGGTTCCAACCACCACTGGAGTTGCCGCCGTAGCTCCGGTGGAAGAGTCACTAGTTTGTGTAGCTTGCGAGCTATCACGTGCTGAAAGGGAATCAGAAAACATTGCAGAGGCCGTAGATGGAAACGCGCCCAAGCCAGCACATCCTGGCAAGAAACCAGAACCCCTAACAGCTTCGCTAGAGTCATTACAGGAACCTGAGTCAAAGCCAGCACCTCCTCCATCAAGGACCTGAGCTTCACCTGTCGGCCTTCCGACAGGAACACTCTGTGCCTCTGAGTATCGATCAGGACCCCCAGATGCACTATCGCTTGCGTAGGAACAAGGTTGCTTTTTTCTCTGTTGACCACAAACCCGTGGTCCAGCAGCACCTGCACTGTCCGTTCGGTGTCCTCCAGACTCTGCTGATGCGAAGCGGCCCTGACCAACAAATCGTCCAGGTACGGATGAAGAGCCACGCCCCCCATCCGTAAATGAGCCACCAACGCCACCATGATCTTCGTGAACACTCGCGGGGAAGACTTGAGCCCGAAAGGCAGGGCCCGGTATTGGAAGTGCTTCCCATCGTAGGCGAACCTGAGGAACCGACGGTGACTTGGTCGAATGGGTACGTGCAAATAAGCCTCGGACAGATCGATTGACGTCAGATACTCTCGTTCCTGCACTGCCAAGAGAATGGAACGCAAAGTCTCCATCCGGAACTTTTTGGTCTTGACAAAGCGGTTGACCCACTTCAGGTCCAGAATGGCCCGGGTATCGCCATTCTGCTTCGGAACCAGGAACAAAATGGAGTACACCCCGAGACCCCTCTGAGTTGGGGGTACCGGTTCTATGGCCCTGATGTCCAGAAGATGCTGAATAGCACCCAGCATTCCCAGGTGCTTGATTGGATCCTGCTTCCTCAGGACTGGACGAAACCTCTGACGTGGGAAGAATTCCAGTTCCAAGGCGTAGCCCTTGGAAACCGTGTCGATCACCCATTGGTCTGCCACCGAAGCCTTCCATTGAGCTGCAAAAAACTGAAGCCGCCCTCCGATAGGAACCAGATCTGGCCTTGTGGCATAGTCATTGTGACCCTCCCTTTTTGGAGTCACTCTTATTTCCTTTGTCACTACGGTTGGCAAAGGGTTTGGTATCCCTACTGCGAGACTGCCACTTCCCTCGAAAGGGCTTGAACGACGCAGGCCGTGAGAACTTTTTAGAGTCCCGAAAGGGCTGAAAAGGCTTCTTAGACTTAAAGTCCTTCCTCTTAGAAGGCAAAACCTTCTTCTTGTCCTTCCCCTCAATCAGGAAGCGCTCCAATTCGTCCCCGAAGAGACTCACACCCTTAAATGGAACAGCTGCTAATCGGGCCTGAGCCGCTGCATCGGCCTCCCAAGTTCGAAGCCAGACATTCCTACGTGCTGCTACACTGCATGCCACTGCCCTAGCAGACAACTGCATAGCGTCCAAGGTTGCATCTGCAATAAATGCTGTGCCCAGGGCTATTTTCTTGAGCTCATCTTTGAACTCTTTTGGCGCATCACTATCAGCTGACGCCAAATTAGAAGCCCAGGTATAAACTGCACGCGCAAACAGGGAGCCCGCTGAAGAAGCCCGGATGGACCAAGCCGAAGCTTCAAAGTTTTTTCGTAGGGCCTGTTCCATCCGCCTGTCACAAGCATCCTTAGGTAGGCCGTCTGCATCCATAGGCAGCACCGATGTGGACAACAAACTATTTACAGGATCGTCCACTAGAGGCAATTTCAGACGCTTAGTAGCCTCTGGGCTCAACCCATACAGCTTGGAAAATAAATGTGGATTAGATTTTGGCTTGGCCGGATGCTCCCACTCCGCTTTAATCAGACTAAAGAAGGGAGCGGGCAAGGGTACACCGGTCTGAGACACCCCCACTTTGGGCATCATTTTTCCCGAGCCTGAAGGTAGGTCCGGGTCTAGATCTGCCTTCTCTTTGGGTGTGGTCGTGAAGTCCAGTTCCCTCAGGACCTTAGGAAGGAGCTTAGAATAATACTCCACTGGGAACACCCTAGACTGTACAGAGGGAGTATCATCTTCCTCCTCAGAGAGTTCTCCCTCCTCTCTAGCAGAAGAGTCCACCGAGGAAGCAACCTCCTCTTCCTCCTGCGAGCTATCACTAGGAGACTCTAAGTTCTTACTCAATCTTGCCTTCTTAGGGTCTGTAGGGGCCATGGCAAAATCTGAAACCGCTTGCCTCTTCCTCTTCCGAGGGTGAGCATGCGCAGCGGCGTCCTGAGCCGGGGCAAATTCCTTGCTAAGTTCCCTTTTTAACCAAGCAAGTAAATTCAGTTTGGCATTCTCTCCGGATAAGTCCGGGTCAGAATCCTCACGATCCCTTTCAGAAGCTGAGCCAGAATACTTAGGCATGGAGAAGTCGCTGTTTGAACCTGTCCCCTGCTCCTGTTCGTCAGCCATCTCCACTGCGCAGGAGGCTGAAACGAAAGTGAACACAAAAAAGGGAAAGGAAACTGCCATTCCCAGGTTAAAAGCCTGCTAAGGCGACCCCTACAGGGCGACAACAAGCCAACCCCGACCTCCCCCCTCCCTTCCTGACCACGCGGCGCGTGTCTGGAAAAGGAGAGGCTGAATTAACTAACGTTCTACCCGCTCCCCACAGGGAGGCGGGAAAAAAGGGGGGGGCAGCTGCAAGCTCTTGGGTGGGCTGTCCTCCTTACAGCAGAGCCCGTCCCAAGAATAAGGGCAGAGCGAAACCAGAAAGGTTTCCCGCTCTTTCTCCCAGACGGCTTACCTACACACGAGTAAACCGCTGCCTGGAGCCCTCGCCAAGGTCTTCCGCCGGGTAAAAACCGGGCCCTGGTCGTCTGCACTACGCCAGCCGGCGCTGCGTGGGACCAGACTGTCGGCTTTGCCGCTCACACCAACGCCTCCTGCGCAGGCTAGAAAGAGGCGACCTTCGTTTCCCTCTCTCCGCGGCAACCGATGCACGAGCCGTTTTTGTTAGGCAAAGCCTAACGCTGACGGCGACTTCCCTGCCCGCCGCCGATTGCGGCTGAAGTAAAAAGGCAGGGGCCTTCAAAGAGAAAATTCTTCCGTCTGATCAACGTGCCTCGCAGGCACCGCGAACACGTCCTGTTCTTCCAACAGGGCCGTTTGGACTGACGAGGTCCTAAGGGAGCGGCCCCTCCCCCAGGCCGGATCAAGCGATCAACGACCCTGTTCCGGAGGAGGAGCCTACTCCCAACAGTTCAGGACCGTCCCACTACCACGGACCACCGGAGAACTCTCCCAAAGGTGAAATTGAGAGAGGCTGCCTCAGTTCAGGACATTAACACCATATATGAACACAGGAAAGGTAAATAATGATTCCTCTTTTTATACATATAGTAAAGAGAAAAAGCCTTTTTTTGAGAGGGAGGACATTTGTTATGTGGCAAATAGCAGTATAAATTATTGTATGTGTTATACCACTACTACCGCTGCTGCTGCTGCTACTTGCTTAATAGCCCCATTCTGGCCTAGGCCAGGCTCTGTATGAGTTCTAGACCTCTGGATTTAAAAACAAACAAAAATGCAGCCTAAACCTGTCTGCCTGTGGCAACTGTTCTGCAGACCTCTAATATAGCTGCTAGGTTTGTTTTTCTTCCCTGGGTTTCCATTTTGTCAAATCAATCTTTCCTAAACCTTGATTGCCCTCTGGTGGAATTTTCTGGGTGCACAGTTTACAGAGCATGCTGTTCCCATGTAACATCAACTGCTGGGTATGAAAGCTTAGCTGGATAGCTGACAACATTAGAAATCTCCCAGAGGAAGGAGAATAGGAACATAATCTAACAATCTATTCTTTCCTCTTTTTTCATTTGATTGTAGCCTATATCTGCCTTTGTACATCTGTATTACCCAGAAACACAATACATCTGCTTTGGGAAACTATGTTTTCTGGAAATGTGTGTTTACCTATAAGTTTACAGTCCTTTCCTTCAAACCCTACCTCCTACCTAAGGTAGGTAACAAGCCTGACAATATTTTAAAAACTCTGCAAAATAGATTTCCCACAAGAAAGAAGGTGAAAGTTTGCATTGTTTGTGGCACCAGAGAGCCAGTCTGGTGTAGTGGTTAAGAGTGTGGACTCTAATCTAAGAGAACTGGCTTTGATTCTCCACTCCTCCACTGCACCTGCAGAGTGACCTTGGGTCAGTCACAGTTCTTGAAAGAGTGGCTTTCTCAAAAGCAGTTCTTGAAAGAGCTCTCTCAGCCCCACCTGTTGAGGAGAGGAGAAGGGAAAGGAGATTGTAAGCGATCCTGAGACTCTGAGTGAAGGGCAGGGTATAAATCCAGGAAGGAAGGAAGGAAGGAAGGAAGGAAGGAAGGAAGGAAGGAAGGAAGGAAGGAAGGAAGGAAGGAAGGAAGGAAGAAAGAAAGAAAGAAAGAAAGAAAGAAAGAAAGAAAGAAAGAAAGAAAGAAAGAAAGAAAGAAAGAAAGAAAGAAAGAAAGAAAGAAAGAAAGAAAGAAAGAAAGAAAGAAAGAAAGAAAGAAAGAAAGAAAGAAAGAAAGAAAGAAAGAAAGAAAGAAAGCTGTAGGGTTGCCAAGTCCAATTCAAGAAATATTTGGGAATTTTGGGGGTGGAGCCAGGAGACATCAGGGCGGAGCCAGGAACAAGGGTGTGACAAGCATAATTGAACTCCAAGGGAGTTCTGGCCATCACATTTAAAGGGTCAGCACACCTTTTTAAATGTTTTCCTTCCATAGGAAATAATAAAGGATAGGGGCACCTTCTATTGGGGCTCATAGAATTGGACCCTCTCGTCCAATCATTTTGAAACTTGGGGGGTACTTTGGGGAGAGGCACTAGATACTATACTGAAAATTTTGTGCCTCTATCTCAAAAAACAGCTCCTCCAGAGCCCTCCAAACCTCCAGATCAATTCCCCATTATACCCTATGAGACTTGATCTCCACATAGGGAATAATGAAATGCTCAGCAGACGTTCCTCCCCTCCTCCCCGCCACCCCTTTTCTGGCGACTCTGAAGTGAGGGCTTGGCCTCTCTACTCATGAGTTGCAGCCAACTTCTTCCAAGTAACACAGATACCCCATCCCAAGAGGAAGCCTTTCCAATCGGAGACTGGAGCCTCTGGAGGGGAAAAAAAATCACATGGTGGCTTTGGGCCAGGGCTTCCCCCCGCTGGCCAGCTGACTGGGGGTGGGAAGGAGACTGGAAAAGCGGAAGAACCCCTGCTGGGACCTGGGGATTGGCAAGCCTAGAGAACTGGGACAGGAAATTTAGTAACAGCTTTTTTTTTAGAAGTTGATCTGTGAACTTCACAAAAGTAAACATGGGCATGCCTAAACATACACATGTGCCCATCCACACACTCACACACAGCCCCTATAGTGGTCTGGGTAGCGTTGTATTATCCCCAAGCATTATATTACTATGACAAGTATAAACAGCAAAAATGGAAATGATTCTGTAACAAACAAACAGGTTTTCCATAACAAAAAAATTCTCAGTAAATAGCAGAGCATTCAGTTCTTCGGCTCTAAATAGCTGACTGTTTACCAAAAGCTCTAACAAAGTCTCATTCTGCTGTCATGATCATTATGCATTAAACAGCCAAGGAGAGGCAGTAAGACCCAAGCTGACACCAAATTTTAATGATCTATTTGGTCGTTATTCAGACTAGCAAAACAGGAGAATGAATCTCTAATGGTTGCTTCTGAAAACACTGTACTAAACAATGAAGTAGACAGCTTAAAATATTGGAAAGCAGCTCTTGTTTTGATGTAGGGATGCCAGACCCCTTCCCCGATGGGGGCAGGGGTCTCCTGCTTTAAGCACCCACCTCTCCACCACCAGCCAAAAGGGAGGAACACTCGATATTAACACAATGTACTTATGTGACCCAGAAGTGACACAGGCATGTCAGGGATATTGGAGGGGGGAGGTGATGCTCTGGTTTTTGGGCAAAACTCTATGGTAGAAGCTAATACCACCATAGAGTTTTGCCCAAAAATCAGAGTGTCACCCCCCCTGACATGCCTATGTCACTTCCAGGTCATATAGGCATGTTGTGTTAATTTCCAGCATTCCTCCCTACTCTCATAAGTGTGTCCCCACCAGCTGTTACAAGGGGCCTGGCCACCCTATTTTGAAGGCAGTTTCTTTGGCACTTGAAGTATTTCCTGAAATTCCAAATATCTGGATAACAGAAACAATTGCAGGCTTTCTGTCACTTAGAAATCTATTCAGCAAGGCTGTCCTCAGTCTAGCCAAAGATATAGTATAGTAAAATAGACACTTCATTTTGCTTAGCTTGAGAGTCTTAAAGGGCTTGCCAAACAAATAGCATTTCAGATATGACAGAAACCAGAAGCCCTGAGTGCTTTTGCTGCAACATATGCTCTGCAATTGTTATGCAAGCCCTTCAAACATTATGATGTGCAGGTGGAGGCTTGCTCCAGATTCCTTTATACTGTTGATGACTGTGAATACTCTTAGCAGGGCTTTTCACTGATGGTTCTGTAGCTTTCGAATGCTTCCCTAGAAAGGCCTATCAAGTTCACATTGGCATAGATATGAAATCAAAGCCCTTTTGATCTCCCAGGCACTTTGGTGTTCCAATACTAGTTTTATGATGTCTCTATTTTGCATTGTTGGAACAGGGTCTCATTAATTCAGCTTTGTTGTTTCCTTTCATTTGCTTTATTGATGTTAAAGTGTATTTGTTAGGTACCTACTGAAGAAAGAAAAACAGCTTTGGAATTTTAAAATAAATTTGAAAAAATAACTTTATATGGTTTTCCCCTGCAGTATCAATTTATATGTGGTGAAATGCCCCCTGCATTTAAACACAGAAGCATCCACATTTCATAGTAGGAGAAATGACTCATGCATATTGTATTTTGTAAAAACACTCTGGGTGGTAAATAACAGCAGAATGCAATTGCTTTCAGAGTTTCCCCTTTTGGGGTTGCACTGAAGCAGCAACATGCTTCTAACTTCTTGTATCCACATACAAACTTGAGTATTTTGCTGGGTCTAGAGTTACAGTGCTTTTCAAAAATTTACACTGCTAAGCCAAAGTACATAATTCTATATCCTCATTCTCTTTTGTGTCCCTCGCCTTATGGACCTTCGGTAGGTTAGGAAGGCTCCCACTCTCCTAGCTTTCAACAAACTATGCAAAACTGAATTATTCAGGAGGGCTTTCTGATTGCATTCGATCTCAGAAACTAAGCAGGGTTGGCCCCGGTGAGTACTTGGATGAAAGACTCTCAAGGAAGTCCAGGGTTACTACAGCTAAGGTTGCCAAACTTGAAGTAAGGCCTGATGATCTTCTGGAATTGCAATTCATCTCCAGCAAGACAAATTAGTTCCCCTGAAGAAAATGGCACCTTTGGAGGTTGGACTCCATGGCTTTGTACCCCATTGAGGTCCCTCCCTTCCCCAAACCCTACCCTGGCAAAGCTCCACCCCCAAATCTCCACAAAAGTGCCAACAGTTGGCAACCTTATCACCACACAGAGAAGCAATGGCAAATCTCCTCTGAACGTCTCTTGCCTTGAAAACCATACAAGGCTGTCATTAAATTGGCTGCAATTTGACAGCACTTTCTAGCACTAGCACGGCTGTATGAAATGAAATGGTTCAGAAAGATGCTCTGAAAAAGGGACAGGAACTGTAAGACTGTACTACTGTGTACTGTTTGTTGATGTAAGTAAGCTCCTGCTGAGTAATCTCTCTCTGCATTGTTTAATGTGTTGCTTTAATGCTTATGCCTTGTTTCAGCACTGTATCAGAGTTCTACAATCCAAACCTTACTGCATTGTTTATTGGATGTCCCAGCCTGTTGATTGTATTGACTTATACTGTATAATCTGCCCTGAGGCTCAGTGAAAAAGGCAGACTATAAATAATATAAATAAAACAAATTAAGTGATTTACTGATGACATGCTTGATTCTTAAACAATTGTTTCATTATCTCTAATTTTATCGTTTTCTGTCACTTTTTTCCTGTTTGTGGTGATTTTAATAACATGTTGTAAACTCAAATTTAACAGACACCTTGTTCTCCCAATTTAGTTCCATTGAAGAGACTTCTCCTCACCTTTATTTCAGTGTGTTAAAACTTTTCTTCTTACAATTTTACCAATACCTGTAATTCAAGCTTTGGCATAATCCTAAAAGTCCCTACCTCCCAAAAAATTAGTGTGGTGTAGTGGTTAAGAGTGTTGGACTTGTGTCATGGAAGCTTGCTGGGTGACTTTGAGCCAGTCACAGTCTCTCATCCTAGCCTAACTCACAGGATTGTTCTGATGATAAAATAAAATGGAGAGAATAATGATGTAAGCTACCTTGGGTCCGCATTTTGTAGAAAAGCAAGGTATAAATAAATCAAATACATTTCTCAACACTATTAAAGTCAATGGAATTTTGCTTTATAATTCAGCAAGCTCCATTTGAAGTTCATAAAATTCATACTTCTAATGTCATATCCTAAAAGTGTGAGGTCATCCTCACTGGGGAACCCAGCAGCAGTTTCTGGGAGGAGATCTCCCTATCATGATTTTTTTGATGTCATGATTTACAGACAGCTGTAATGTCTTAGCAACAGAGACTATAATGTAGACTGTGAGTTCATCTTGTGGTACTGGAAAGTCAGTAGGACAGACTTCCTATGTTGTCCCTTGAATTAATCCTTTGTGTGCCTTGAATTAATAGCAGCAGACTTTAAGAAATTTCACAGGCCAATATCTGTTTCTTTGTTTAGCTTTAACTGAATTTGAAAAAGGAACTCCAATAGCATTTTTATAACTCAATAAAATCAAACTAGAATAAAGTATAATAGTTCATGATCTAAAGAGATATAAAATACTGGATGTGAACCAGACAAATGTGCAGCATTACTCCATTGGGAGAGGTAAACACTTATATATCCTTGGTTTAATAGATTGTGCAAGAATGAGGTAAACAAAGCTTATTTCTAAAAATAGAAATGTAAAAAGGATTTAAAGATCTGGAAACAATTAGAAACCAAATGTCCCTACATATTATACGACCAACCAGTCTCTGTTAATTTATGAAGCTGCAAAGTGAATAAAATTCTTACAGGTGGAGGTGTAGAACTACAACCCAGACTGCGTATTTTTGTTTAATTTGCATTGGCTCAATATTTTCTACTTGCACCACTGTTTATTTAACTGAAAACCCGATAAAAGATTTTAAGGAAATTAACTGAAGAATAGTTATGAGACTATGATATATGGTGTTTTGCAGTCTCTGCTCAGCATGTATACTCTACACCTTTGTTGCATTTCAAGCAGGCCAACTTAAAGGAGGCATATTACTGCAAAAAAAGCCATTATCTAGTCTTTGAGATCTCATTGATCTTGGGCATTAATTTATTACTAGGGTACTTGAATTTTGAGCTAATTATGTCAGAGGCACTACTCTTGTAGTGTAAAATCACTTTTTTTTTTGCAATTAAAGGCATAAATAAGAAGTCAAGGTTATTATAGCAATTTCATGCCCACTTGAGCATCAAATAACCAGCACGTCCACTAATGAATTAATCATGTTCACCAATCCAGTTCCTGATTTCTGCCCTTTTGTTCATTCTCCAGTTCATTAGGTATAATTAGCATATAGCTTGTGGCATGCTAGATAACCTTTATGAAAACAATTGGTTAATTTCTTGTGAAGCTGTCAAGAAAAATATTCTCTATAGATATTTTCTAGTGCAAATTGGAAACATTCAAACTACAGGCACAATCCAGCCTACAGTAAGCACAGCACAGATCTCAATCTCATCTCCAAATGGCTTAGAGGCTAACTAAACCTTAAACCAGTGTATCTCAAAGACACAACAGTGTATCCCCTAGATATGCTCATATATCTGGAGATCCACTAGCCATGATGTAAATGTGGCATTGGCATAGGTTGGATCAGGGCTTTTTGTGTAGCAGGAACTCCTTTGCATATTAGGCCACACACTCCTGATGTAGCCAATCCTCCAAGAGCTTACAGGGCTCTTACTACAGGGCTTACGGTAAGCTCCAGGATGATTGGCTACATCATGGGAGTGTGGCCTAATATGCAAAGGAGTTCCTTCTACAAAAAAAGCCCCGGGCTGGATCAGCATCAGAGGAATGTTTTGTATGGAGGGGCCTAAATTGGGTCTCAAGCCTTCTCCAGTTCAGATCATTCCTTCAATGCCAGCATAATGTTACATTTAAAAAACAGAGACATTGGTGATGGGGACCCCGTAGAAAGGGGATTTTGCAGAAACAGCTGAAGGAGAGAACCAAAATGCTAACATATATATAAATATACTGCTCAGCTTAGAACACTCATGTAAAGCCCCTGAATTCCCCATAATGGAACATATCTACAGCCCAGCAATGGACAATGTCTACATACACTTTCACCTGCAGAATAATACTGGGCACCTAGGCAATGGGTATCTAGTGTGTCTATGTCTCAATGATACAGATATAGACAAACAGCAACCCATAGCCTGGGCCCTGAAAAGAGATGAAGAAACAGACCTGATCTATATGACTTGGACCCTGATCCCTGCCACCACCCCCCCTTGTAAGTATGAAAGGGCCCATTGCAGTGGTGGACTGGCCAGGGTGTCAGCTTGCCTGATGGCAAGTGGGCCCTGTGGGCCCCTGATGAAGTGAGCCCCCTTCAATACTAGACAGTATGTTAAAAATGTTAATGACCTTTTAGTAGCTTGAAAATATAACAGAAGTCCCAATATTATTACTGTAATGCAACTAAAATGTATGTTATATTACTATTTTAATGAAAAAAATTGAATAAAATCATTTTGAGTATACTTTATATTTAAGAATACAATAAATAACTCTGAAAAAATTCTGATTTCGGTTATGTGAGGCTGATGCATACATTATATATGCTTGGATCTTTACTATTGCGACTGTGCAATGAAGCTTAGCTGGGAATCCCAGCCTGGGATCGTGACGTGTATTACATCATCTTAAAATTGATCCCCCAAAATCTTTATCTGATAGTACAGTTGGAGTTGCAAGCTACAATGGCCAGTATAATGGTTTACAAAGTAAAATTACTGATGTGTCTGATCATCATGTTCATATATGGCCCATGTCTTGAATTTGGTGATAACTGAAACAACAAAATGTTGTGTGCTGCAGTTTCTTTTTTTCAATTTGCTCTACAATTTAGCAACTTTTGTGAAAACATCATACAAGAATGTATGGATAGAAGTTGTTGGAAAACACCTAGGACAAGAAAAAATGAAATGATTAAAGCTAATTGGTGAGACAAGATGATCAGGAAAATCCAATGCAGCAACAACTGTATTTGGGCATTTTTATGATGCCGGTGTCAGTACTTTGTTAATCTATTGACATGTTTATCAATGATACAAGATTCAGACAAGTTTGATGCAAAATAAGAAGAAACAAATGTTTTACTTCAAAATCTTCTAAAGCAGGGGTGTCAAACATGTGGCCCAGAGGCTGAATTGGGCCCCCGGAGGGCTCCTATCTGACCCCCCGAGCAACTGGCTGTCATCTGCTTCCTTCTCCTTCTCTCTTGCTTCCTTCTGCATACCAGCTTGCTTTGCAAGGCTTGCTCAACTGCACAGGAGCTACAGAGCAAAGCGTCTATTTTCTCCATTTGCGGAGGCTCCTCCTGCGGGGAGGAAGAAGGGAGGAATAGCTTGCTTTGCCAGGCTCTCTCAGTTGCACAGCAGAGCTACTGAGCCAAGCCTCTCTTCCTTCTATTGACTGAGGCTCCTCCACATGGTCCCCTGGGGAAAGATGGAAAGAGCCAGAGCTTTCTTTGCCCAGTTCCCTGGGAGAGAGACCAACAAAGTATCTTTAAGACCAATGGGTGCTAATGTTTTAAGCATGTTTTATTTTAAGCTTTTAAAAAATCTGTCTGTCTATATCCTTTATAAAGTTTATATTTCTGCTACCTGGCATTACATTTTATGACACACATGGTCCGGCCTGACAAGATCTCATTTATGCCATATCCTGCCCTCATAACAAATGAGTTCAACAACTCTGTTCTAAAGTTTGAAACAATATTGCAGCATTTACTTACTTGTATATATTTGAAACTACAGCCCCATTATCAAGTTATTTACAGAAAAGTGGTTTAGATATGTTTATTGCATGGAGATTCTGCTACAACAAAGTTGAAGGAATAACAAGAACATTTGATAAGGTTCACAGTAAGGCATTGGAATTCGTAAATAAATGTAATGACAAGATTTCACAGTTGAATATGGATGAAAATCAAACATTGGAAATTGACTCTTTGGAAACAGCATTGCCAGTGAAAAGGCAGAGGAAGAAGAAAATAACGGCAGATGATCTTATAGATGAGAAAGAAAATTCCTCAGATTCTCTAGCTGCTTTTTTTTTGTAATAACAATTTTTATTGTAATCAAACACTTAAACAATAAAAAGGAACAATTTAACAATACATATAAAGTAGGTATTATCTCATACCAGATTGTTAATAAATTTACCATATGACCATCGAACTACATCAACTAAAAATTATTTTGTCTTGTTACTTATGCAAATTGTTACATTAAATTAGCTAATACAAATAATTTTTTTTATTATATTAGAAATCTCACCTTGAGCCATTAAATATACTAAAATAGGAAACCAAACGATTTCAAAGGTATTAACCTGAAGAGGATTCTGTATTGATTTTATGTTAGATGTTATTTTACTCATTAAATAAAGATTCCATAATTTTTTATGCCATAGGCTTAATGCTGGTTGTCGTTCACTTTTCCAAAGGAGAGTAATACTTGATTTTGCTGCATATAGCAACATAGTTATCATTTCATAGGTAGACCTAGACTGTATATAATGAGGCCGTACATTCAAAAGCAAAATTACTGGCTCTAATTCCAATGAGAATCCAGTAATTTCTTTTATTTTTTGAAGAATTATATTCCAAAATTGTTTTATTACTGGGCAGTCCATCCAGCAATGCATATATGTGCCAATCTCACCACATTTCCTCCAGCATTGTGGTGAAAGCTCTTTTGTTATATGAGATAATTGCTGGGGAGTGGTGTACCAAAAAGTTATAATTTTCAAGGTTTGTTGCCTAAGTTCTAAAATAGGAGTAGTTGAAGCATAGCTATTCCAAATTTTTTCCCATATCTCAGTTGTAAGATTGGAGTTACATAATGTTTGCCATTTTTGTTGATATGGTAGTATTTTAGTTTCTGCATTAAATAAAATGGCTTGATATACTTTGGAGAGTATCCCTTTAGAAATACCTGTTTCTGACTGTAAATTTTTTTCAAATAATGTTAATGGTTGTTTTACTATTTCTATTAATTTAATAGACTCATGAAGATGTTTAAGTTGATAATATTCTAACCAATTGATTTGAAAAAATAGGTTTTTTTCTAGTGATACTTTATCTATATTTTTTTTGTTCTTAATTAAGTCATTAAGGGTATCAACCCCATACTGATGCCATTTTTGATATTGTTGATGAAGTTTGGCAGGTAAGTACCATGTTTGTCCAATAAAAGAAGTGAATCTTGATAGGTTGGGAAGTAGTTTGTATCTCATATTGTCCCAGACATCAAGGATAGATTTTAAAAAAGGGTCCTGTCTTATTCGTACTGGTCTTTCAGAAGCTCTTTGCCATATCACATCGCGGATATGAAAAGGCATTGACAAGATTGAATATATATGTGCCCAATCAGGTAAGTTCTCTTCTTAACATTAAAACTATTTTATTTAATTGGGTAGCCTTATAATAATTAAACAAAGATGGATATTGCATACCCCCTTTTGTGATTCTTCGGCATAATATATTCAAACGTATTCTATGCCTTTTATTGGCCCACAGAAAATTATTTAGAATAGTTTGCCAACATTGAAAATATTTTTTAGGAATTGTCACTGGTAATGCTCTAAATAAAAATATAAATTTTGGCAAGATAAATGATTTTATTAAATGATATCTTTCATACCAAGAAAATAAAGATTTGTCCCATTTCTGTAACTAAAGGTTTAACTCCTTCTGCCAAGTTAAATAATTTAAATTGAACAAATTATTAATATCTACCTAAATCTTGATTCCTAAATAAGTTATTTGATTTAGAGACCATTGTTAATCTGAATTTTTTTTTATTTCTGCTTGTTGGTTTTGAGAAATTTACAGGCATTATTTTCGATTTTGATTGGTTTACTAATAAGCCTGAAATTTCTCCTAATTCTTGTAGGACCAAATTAAGCGCTTGTATTGATTTTGTGGGAGAAGTAAGTAATAATAGCATATCATCAGCAAATAAAGTAAGTTTATATTCTGTTTTACCTACTAATACACCTTTGATTAACTTAGAATTTCTAATTTGTGAAGATAACGATTCAATAGACATAAGCAAATAATAAGGGAGATAACGGGCATCCCTGTTTAGTCCCTCTCTCCAATATAAATTTATTAGAAAATTGTGTATTAATTTTTATTGCCGCAGATGGAGAGTCATAAATAGCATTCACTGCTGTCATAATTTTTTTTCCAAATTCCATTTTAGTTAAAAGTGTCTTAAGATAATCTATTTCTAACGAATCAAATGCTTTAGCTATATCTAATGATATTAAAACTGTTGGTAATTTATTTTTTTAGATACATTAATAAGGTTAAGTACTTTATGTATGTGGTCTATAAGATCTCGTCCCTTGATAAATCCTACTTGATCAGGAAGTATGTAATTCTGAATAATCTTACTTAATCTTCTTGCTAATGTTGCTGTAAAGATTTTAAAGTCTACATTTAGTAGTGAAATAGGTCGGTAAGACGATGGAAGTGTTGTGTCTTTTTCTGATTTTGGAATTACTGTTACTATTGCCTGTTTCCAAGATGGTGGCAGGATGCCTTCTAACAAAATATAGTTGCATACTTTCACTAAAGGATCAATTAACTCTATTGCAAATAATTTATAAAAACTTGATGAAAATCCATCTGGTCCTGGTGCTTTATTGAGTTTAAGTGCACGGATTGTTTCAAAAAGTTCTTGTCTAGTAAATAATTTATCCAATTGATCTCTATGATCTTGCGAAATAACTAATGGTATATGCTCCTGAAAATATTTATCAATAGCAACTTGAGATGGTTTGGTAGTAGTATATAATTCTTTGTAATACTCATGAAAAACTTGACAAATATGTTCAGTTTTAGTTGATATTTTACCAGATTTATTTTTGATCATATTTATATGCCTATTAGAACGAAACTGTTTTGCTCTTTTTGCCAAATTCTTTAATAATTTTGGAGAATTACACCAGTGTTCTTGTTTAAGGGTTAGTAGATCTTTTTGAATATTCTCACTGTCTAATAACTCTAGTTCCCTTCTTTTAGCAAGTAATTGTTTATAAATAGTTTTACTGCAGGTCTGCTTATGTTTTGATTCTAATAATTGAATACTTTCAATTAAATCATTCTTTAATTTCTTTTTTTGTTTATTTATATAGGCGGAGTATGATATTATGTGGCCCTGTAGGACCGGTTTTAAAGCATCCCAAATATATATTGGAGAAGTCTCTTCTTGTGTGTTTTCCTTAAAATAATTTTTGATATGTTCAATTAATTGTTCTTGAAATAACTGACTTGATAATAAATTTGTATTAAATGACCATTGTTGCTTCATTTTTGTTTTGCCTTCTACATGTTTCAACCCATGCATGATCACTCCATAACTTATATCCTATTTGAGAAGACACCATTTGTTGTACTAAGCCTACAGAAATAAGACCATAATCTATACATGTGTGCACCAAGTGATGCATAGAAAAAAAAGTAAAATCCTTCTCACTGGGATGAAGAAGTCTCCATGAGTCTATTAAGTTATATTTTTCAAACAGCAAAGCCAATTTGGTGTTATTACTATGTTTTGACCTCTGTTTACCACTCAGATACGTTTTGTTAAGGCTATAATTAGCTATTAAATTAAGATCACCACCCAAAATACATTCGCCTTCTTTAAATTTTTCTAGTATTTTAAAGGTTTCATTTAAGAAACACAATTGTTTCCTAAAGTCATTTTCTGATTTTCAAGCATACCTTTTATAAATAAATAACGGCCTCTAGAATCTTTCAAAATACCTTGTAACTGAAATCGAACATTTTTGGATAGTAATATAGCCACTCCTCTGGACTTAGATGATCCATTTGCTTGTATTTGTGTATTAAACCAATTAGTTTTAAAAATTAAATTGCCTTTATCCTTCAAATGGGTTTCCTGCAGAAAAAGAACATCTGGATGCAGAGATAGTAAATTAGAATATACACGTTTTTGTTTAACACAATTATTCAAGCCTCTTACATTCAGAGAATAAACTTTCAAATGATGAGACATAATAAATCAAGACAAAAATAATAGTTCTTCACTAAATATAGCACTAAGTAAGATGGTCACAAAAAAAAAATACCAGCGTGAAAGCGCTGGGCAGTATCATTTACCCATCCTCTTCAGGCTTGTCCTACCTCTGAGATAGGTATATATCACCCATACTTCCCCCTTCCCCTATCATACCCGCTACTGCCTTTTATTCCAATATCTTGTACGAATTCTTTGGTCTGAATATATATATAAATCCTATTATCATTTTACCACAATAAAACTCACTGTCTTTCATACCTGACCTGGTTTGTGGCTCCAATAAAGGGTGTATCAGAGACAACTCTCTGTAAACATAGATAGCTCTATCCTGCCTTTTACCCTTGCCTCTTGCAGTCCCTCCCTTATGGACATGGTGATGTAGAGCTACTCCACACTGCATCACCACTACTTGTGCCTATTGCCATTTAGGATCAGAGCCTGACAGCCTGCCTAATTCCACAGGGCTGTTGTGCTCATAGCATAATGGAGGGGCACATAATGGAGTGGATGCATGCCTGGCGCCTCGCACTCTGAGTTCTATGGCCCCTGGGGGAGGAATTCCATGTGCATAGTACGGGGCATCAAGGTGGCACAGGGGCGGTTTCTGAGTCTTGGGGGGTGGTTGGCTGTTGGACTTGGTGCCAAAGTGGGACTCTGTCTGCTCATTCCCATACACACATTCTGGCTGTTGTCTTTGGAAGGGAACTTCTGCACTTTGTACTTCCTGTTTGTGGCTAGCCAGGGGGCCTGTCTGCCTGCCATTGGCATGAGTCTCTGACAATGGGAGAGTGTGGGGGGGTTGCTGGCCTCTCAGGCACAGGCTTTCTGCCTCCCCCTCCCGGTCATGTGCAATGGACTGGCCAATCCTGTGGTCCTGCCTGCCCCTTCCCTCCCCTCCCACTCTACCTTGGCAGCAAGCCAATAGTGTACATATGGGTGGGATCACCATGGCGATGGCTTGTTCCTCCTGCCCGCTTATGCTATGTCCCCCTCTCCACCTGGCATAACTTCTCCCCTTTGGAAGCTGACTAGCACCGCCCATATTAGTTCTACACTCAGGCAGGGCTACACCACAGATCTCAGGATTGGGCTGCCCGTGCCTCTAGTTGGAGAAAGAACAAATAATGACCACCTGTAAGTGAAACATGCATTTTTCTTGACAGAAGACATTGTAGGTGAAGGCTCATACTACCCAGCTACATCTACAAAATTAAGTAAAACTGTGTACTTTTGTACATAGTGCTACAAAGTTATATTAAAGATATTTCTTATTATATTTTATTATTACTTAATGTTTATTAAAATGTATTATTTTTCCACTTTTTAAATGACAGATTTTTTTTTTACATTCCTTGAGAAGTCTGCACTTCAGCTGCGTAAACAGAAGTCTTTCACCTTTAAAATGAAATCCTATGCAAAATGCCTGCAGTCAAACCACATTAATTTCAGTAGACTTACTGTAACTCTGCATAGGATTGCACTGGTAGAATCCAAGAATGCTACAGGTGATTACTGTGATGTACTGTGACCAGTGAGATTTACTTAAGGAAAGAAAAACTTAAGGAAAGGATAATCTCTAGATTACTGTTTTTACTTATTGAAAAATGTAACTTGAAATTGGAAGTATGAACCAGGAGAACAGACAGGAGCACAACGATTTCAAAAACATGCACCAAGGCTAAACAACATTTAGGACACATGATTAGATTAGGGTAAAAGTCTCTCCCTTGGTCAGTCTGTATTTTTCCTCCTTTATTTTCCAGTTCTGAGAATCCCCAGTGCTGAAGGTGCAAGACTGTTGTCCTGTAGAAGGAAGGGTATAGACAAGGGGCTGTTGCTGCTGACAAAGTCCAGATACTGCTGAAGGGGGGCTGACTTGAGCAATCTACTAGTTGCCTTGAACCTTTATGTTTGTTTTATAAATCTGAATTACTTGAAACATCAAAAGTTTTATCTCTGACAGCCACAGGATGCAGAATATACCCTGAATGATAGAAGTTAAATGTCTGTATATTAATGTGGCATGGCAGTAAAAGTTTGTTGCGTCCCCACAGAGGCCTTGGACCCAATCTCCACTTAGCAGGCATGTAAGACTTTCTTCCTGATAAGAACCTTATTCTACTCATCAGAATACTGATTATTCATTCTATTATTTCCTGTATTCCTAGAAGGCTCTTCAGTTTAGTCAAACTTTTTACCATTTATATTGCTTCTCCAACATAGTTACTTTTGCACTTTTTTGACATAATGAAAAAGCACTGTCATATCACAGGAAATAAAATCTTCCATAAGGACAGGAACACTTAAAAATACTTTTGTGTTCCAGTTTGTTCGGTGTTCCTGTATAGATTTTGTGATACTGTCTCTGGAATGATTTGGTTCTATATAACTTCTAAACATGCAAAGTATAAGTTGGCACATGCTAATGAAAAATTGTGCAAGTTTCTAAACTTTAATGCAGAAAAATAGTTAATTATTACTCATCATAACTAAACTGCTTATATTTCAGCATGACTTCCATGTCTTCAAAAGGTCATACTTTACAATATCATTAAAGCAAATAGTATTTCATTGGTAATAAACAGGCAAATGATTATGAAGTTGTAAAATAATGTGTGCTCAAAGTTCTTCACACAGTGAGAATCATAAAGCTGATAGTGTATGCCAAAAGTGAACAGATAACTAGTTCATCTGCAGTTGCCATGAGAATTGACTTCAGCAGTTTTATTTCCTATGTAAGTTTAAAAACTCAGATCATCAGAGTGAGGCAACGGGGAGCACCTGGGTAAATTCTGGATAAGGGTACAAAATGGGCATCAGAGATTGTGGGATGTATTGATAACAATGATCATATACTAGGAGTAAGGGCTGTTGTGAAGAAAAATACAGTGGGCTCTAGGTGAGTTCCTGCCACCCTTGCTATCTTCCCACCCACCCAAGTGAAGGCATTGACTCTGCCCCCCACTCCAATGGGAGCTGATCTTTTAAGCTGATCTTAGCGCCTTTTAATTTGTAGTGGTTTTAATTAATTTATTTATCTAATGTGTTTTAATTGTATCTTATTGTATAATTGTATTTATTATAACCATGGTACACTCCATGTCTTGTGAGCCGCCCTGAGCCTGCGGGATATAAATAAAAAGCTTATTATTATCTCTGACATCTAGAAAGCAGTTGTAAATCTGAGTGATCTCCAGTGGTTCCCCAGTAGGAAATGGCATTGTACCTGTCTGAGGTCCTATCCCTCCTCAAACCCCATGCTCTCCAGGCCTCACCCCTTAAATCTCCAGGAATTTCCTAACTTGGCAACCCTATCTCCTTCCCTTCATCTGCCCCTCTGACTTCGTTTCCATTGCCTTCCCCCTTCCTGCACTCTCTACATAGGAAAATGAGTCTTTCTTCACAGTGTGTGGAGGGAGAAGGGAACCAAAGCAGTTTACATCATTCTCCTCTCCCCGTGTGATCCTAACAAAAATCTTGTGAGGCAGGTTAGGCTGGAAATCTGTGACTGGTTCGAAATCACCCAGTCAGTTTCCACGGCAAGAACCTGGGTCTGGCAGATCCCGCTCTGAGGCCCTAATCCTATGCCACAGTGGCTGCCATAGGGAGCTGCTGCTAAATAGTAGAAAACATCCAGGCATAGGGTAGCCAGCCCTCAGGTGGAACTATCCCTTTATCTGATCCTTTGACTTCAGGTTTCTATCACCTTCCTCTCCCTCCCTCAGCCTCTATGTAATAGGAAAAGGACAGTCTTTCTTCACAGTATGTGTGGTGGGAGAACAAAGCAGCTTACATCAATCTCCTCCTCCCCTTTCATCTGAAGAACCTTGTGAGGCAGGTCAGGCTGAACATCTGTGACTGGTCCAAAATCACCCAGTCAGTTTCCACAGTCCTCACCTGGAGATTGGCAACAGTGGTTCCCCAGGAGGAAAGGCCTCCCTCTGAGGCCTGTAGTGATACCTCAGGAATTTCCGACCAACCTGGAAAAGTATCATTAAAGGCCTCTGGGTGAGTGCTCTCCCAGCCTTGCTGTCTTCCCTCCCACGCAAGTGAAGGCATTCTCTCCCCATCCCCCCACCCTCAAAGGTAGCTAATTTCTGGAAAAGGGGCAGCCTGCTTATCTGATGCTGTGGAACTTGCCCCTCCCTGCTGTAAATGAACATTCTTTTTTGTCAGTTGAAGAGAAGGAACTGCTACTATTTGTCTCATGAACATCTCTCTCACAGTTTACTGTTTGCTTCGTGATAGCATTGTTTGTTGTGGGGGGGGGGGAGACAGACTTCCTACAAGAGGCTCTGAGGAAAGGCAGTAAGGATCAGTAAGCCCCCAGGAGAACCTGTCAGCAAAGAATTGTCTCCTTCAAAGGTCAGTGATCCTCTAGTGGCGTTCTTGCCTGACGAAGCTGGCAGTGGATGCAGGAGAGCAGAATCAGCCAATGACAAGCCAGAGACAGTGAGAGTCAATCCTGTGTGGACCACATCCAACCAATTCAACCCATATTTGCCACCTGTGAGTCTAACAGTGATGCTCTGCAAGCAACTCTCTTTTAAAGCAAATACTTACAACTTAATGCCCATGCTAGAGCAATAATTGCTACTTTGGTGTCTGGCTATAAACATGCTGAAGTAGCACAAGTTGTTCCTCTGCTAATGGTCATTTCCTTCTCAAAGAGGAAACTGAAGTTGACTCAGATGATTAAAAAAGGAAGTGAAGAATATTTGTTGGTGAAAAATATTTAACTTTTCACAGTGTTACTATTATGTATGAATATGCTGATGGCTTCAGTGCCAAAATGTATAGTTTCCCAGAGGTGAGCATTCTTTGGAACATATGATCGGGTAGAAAAATACACAAAAAATAATTTGGCACCTGACTGATAATAAAATTTGCCTTTGTTCTAACATAACAATACATCAACAGTTCCTGAATTACCACTTCTCTACTTTACATGCACATTTTTTTTCTATCTCTTATTTCTCTGCTCCTGTCCTGGCCTGCTATTGCTAGCTTGGAGCTTCCCTCCCTCCCTGCAAAATCTGCTTTTAATCATTATGTGCACGCATAGTCAGCTGTAACCATATTCATTTCTGCTAATTTGCTCTTTTTTCATATATCAATGGTGAGCTTACAAAGCCAGTAATTACAACCACATATTGCAAGGTATAAACCAGCATTGAAATCAACTATAAACTAAGAATCTAATTATTTAGATGCTACATATGCACAATATCATTCCAAAAACCAGGAGTCATTTTGTAGAAAAATAGGTGGTGCTCATTAGTATAACTCATTAGTTTATGCGTATTAGCTTATGCCACCACCTATCCCTCCCCCAGCCAAAAGCCATCTGATGCAAGAAAGGAGAGCCCTGGCCAAACAAGGCCTGCTTGGGCTGGTCAGAGATCGAGCCAGCCCAAGCAGGCCTCACTCACCTGCAGCCCTCCTTGGCTGCCTCCCCCCCCCCCCCAGTCAAAAAGCCAGCAAGCAACCCGCCACCCAAAATCACAAGAAATGGAGAAAAGGTGGTGTGGGCTTCCCCAGGTTAATGAGGGCTGCAACGGGTGTGGCAAAGCTCCTGATGGCTGGCTGGCTGCCTGCTCTCCTAATCCAGGGATTGCTATGCAGCTGCGCCTACTATTCAATGTACAACGGTGGGGGAGGACCAACATCAGAAAGGTTCAGGAGCTGTGCTCCTGTGAGCTCCTTTTGAATTAAAGGCCTGCCAAAGACACTCATATGGACACAAGGTACAGACATTTTTCATTTACCCTGCCTTTGCTGGTTTATTTACAGTGCACTCCTGAGCCGTTACACTCTTCTAAGTCCATTGAAGCCAATCGGCTTTTTTTAAAAAAGTAAAGGCAGTCCCCTATGCAAGTATCAGTCGTTTTCAACTCTGGGGTGATGTTGCTTTCACAACATTTTCACGGCAGACTTTTTACGGGGTGGTTTGCCATTGCCTTCCCCAGTCTACACTTTCCCCCCAGCAAGCTGGGTACTCATTTTACCGACCTCGGAATGATAAAAGGGTATAACTCTGTTTAGGACTGGAGTTTTTCACTGATGCTATTTTAGTTCTTGTTTTAGCTAACTGTGATATAATATTGCTTCGTTTCCATATAACACTAATGTTATGCTTGTTTTAATAGTTTGCTAGGTATCCTGGATGTTTTTATGACTTAAACATGGAATATAAACTTTTTAAATGGTAACTGACAGTGCTCCATATCCTGAGTTGGAAGAGAGCTCGCGTTTCAAGGCTTTCAGTGCACCCTTGGTAATACTTCAAAATTTCTTCAGCAGACATCCTCAAGTCATGCGGCAGTCATAGCCTTTGGATTGGTCACCCAGGGAGGAATCCTAAAAGGACGCAAGTCACGTTTTATTTTATGGGGCTACTTCCAGGACGGTGTACTTCATATTGCAGCCTCAGGCCTTCCTCTAACTTGGAAGCTCACATTCTGGAATGTTCTCCAACAACTCCTTCAGTAGAAAGGAGTACAGCAACCTAAAACGCAGATAGACTCTTTTCTCCAACTGAGTTCGTTTTCTATTTGCATAAGGATTTTTTTAAAAATGCAAAGTGAAAAAAATTATAGTTTTCGTTAGTTTTTTAAAAAATAGATGGCAGACACCGCCACCCCCCCCCCCCCGCCCAAACAGGTGAATCGCGAAAGGCAGAGTCTTCAGCACTCGGGTCAGACCTGTTCCTGGAAGTCCTTCGAAAGAAACGAGGGCAACAGATACACGAGTCTGGCAAAGCTGCCTTGGCCAATATCAAGCGAGTGCCTCTTGCGACCGCTGAGAACTGCTTCAGCGTCCTTTCCCAGGACCCAGCCGACTGCTGCTCCGCCCCTACTCTGCCTCGCTGGCCAGGCGCGCTTGGCCTTTTCCCGCCCTGCTGCCAAGCCAAAGGAGCGCACTTCTGCGGGTCGTGATTGGTGGCGTGGAGGGCGGGGCGGTGTCTAGGGAGACCCCGCTAGGAAGTTTCCCGTGTTTGCAGCGCCCGATTGCAGTGAAGGCTCAGGCTACGCGTCTCCTTTGCGCTCTGACAGCGGACAAGCAGTGGGCGCAACCATGAGCAACAAGTACGATGTGATTGTCGTCGGAGGAGGCATTTCAGGTCAGTGATCGGCGTTCAGACTACTGCCTCACGAGCCCTTTGGTGGCTTCTGCGGAAACGGGCGCTGTTCTCCTTCACAGTTTTCCACACTGTCACGCACCCGAGGGGGAGGGACGGAGCATGTGAGTCGGAGAGTTTGACGGGTTTGTCGGAGCGTCGTGCAGAGCCTCTCTAGCAATTTTGTAAAAATGGATATTCCCCCAACATAAGGCTGTATGAAGTTTTAAAAGGTGTTTTCACCTCTTTCTCGGCTGCAGTGTGGGAAAGACCAGCCAGCGATTTAAAGGGGCTAAAATAAATCTAAAACTGATTAGTTATCTCCCCGTTCTCCTCCTCTCATGGAACTGAACTGAGACAGGCGGATTATGCCCACAGGGGACATTGACCCTTATCTGACTGTTGCTGGTAGAAAGTGCCGTCAAGTCCTAGCTGATTTATGGCGACTCGGGTTGGGGGGGGGGGTTTCAAGACAAGAGACGTTCAGACGTGGTCTGCCACTGCCTGCCTTCGTGACCGTTAGAACCTCAAAATAGTAGCTGTCCTTAACTGAATGTATAAGGATGTGACTTTAAAAAAATGTATATGGCTTTTTAAAAATGCATGTGGCTTTAAACAGTGCTGGTGCTGTTCCTTTGCTTTACTCCTTGTTCTGCCTTGTGGACTTTGAATCCTCTTCCATCTGCCTTGATCAGTTCTAGAGAGAGGTAGCATACACATTTTCTAAATAAAGAAAGTGTGTGCAGGGGCGATTTGTTAGAGTCTTGCCTCTGCAGGAAGTTGGATTTAAGCAGCCCTACACTCCCAGTTTGTTTACACTCCCACCCCACAGTCCTTTAGCAGTGGACCTGAAGATATGATAGGAAACATTTAGTTATGAAAAATAGGAGTCTAATGCTATGTTTATAGGCTGACCAAATGTATGGACTCCTGTTTTAATTTGCTCATACAGATTATAGCATGGTTTTCCTTCTTTAACTTTATTATGTAAAATCCTTCTTTGAGACTAAGGACAAAAAGTAATGCACTGAGATGCTTCTAAAAAAGGATTTAAATCTGATATATTTGGGGCATGGCCTATTGTCCTGGTAATCTGTGTCCTTTACCCCCAAAGTAGCAAATAATGATTTACTCTTTGAAAATGAAGAATCCCAGATTCCTAAGAGCTTATGCTTGCTTGGGAATGTATATATGTGCAGTATTTATGATACACATGTGGGGCTATCCAAATAAGTCTAATGAATGCACAGAACATGTATGTTACAGTGAACTGTTGCTTGCTTTGTCAGTGCATGCAGCTTTTCCCACTTGCACAGGGGTGTCAAACATGCAGTCTGGGACTGGGGGCTGAATCAGGCCCCCAAGCAGCTGGCTGTCAACTGCTTCCTTCTCCCTATATCTTGCTTCCTTCTGCATAATAGTTTGCTTTGCAAAGTTTGCTCAGTTACACAGCTGAGCTATTAAGCCAAGCCTTTCATCCTTCTATTGGCTGAGGCTCCTCCCCTTCCTGATCCCCTGGGAAGGAAGGAAAGAGTCAGAGCTTCCTTTGCCCAGTTCCCTGGATCCCATGGGAGAAATACAAAGAAAGCACCTTTAAGGCCAATGAGTGCTAACTTTTTAAGCACGTTTTAAGTTTTTAAAAATATATATTTAATGGTGTTTGTGTCCTTTATAAAGTTTATATCTCTGCTACCTAATCTTAAATAGGTACACACATGACCCGGCCCAACAAGGTCTCATTTATGTCAGATCCGGCCCTCATAACAAATGAGATTGACACCCCTGCACTAGCAGGTACCCTAAGACTTCTGTAGCTGTGAGAGCAATCCTAAAACAGTTTATCCAGAATCCTACTTGAAACTGTTCAATGGGGCTTACTCCCCAAAAAGTGTTCTTAGGCTTGCAGTATACTTTCATCACATTTAAAATTCCCAATTTTGACACTGCTTTTCAAATGCACCAGGTGTTACAAGTGAGCGTTTAGTGAAAGGTTTTGGCTGATCTTTTATTGCTTTACGATGTATACTGTATGTTTTTTGTTGTGACATACTAAAAGAGTTAACGTATAAATCGACAAACTCAGTGGTGCACATTTTAGGATTATTTCTGGGACCTGAAGGAAATGTAATATCAGAGCTATAATTTACTTGTAGCAGAGCCACATGCTGCTTACAGAGTTTTGCTCTTTATTTGTCTAACTCAAACACAGTTTTATTGTTACAGGTGTTATATGATATTTTTTAAAGATACGAGTTGTTATTGGAAAGAGAGCACCCATGTCTTTCAAAACTCATGTAAGAAGCAGCACTTATGACGGTCAGCATTTCTACTGTTTCAAACACAAATATAAGAAATCTATATAACAGGAAAAAAGTTAAGGTTATAGTCATGTCCGCATTTATATGCAAGAAATAAGTCCAGTTTTTACTCGGGACTAGTAATGTGAGTTTTCTGGGAAAATAAGAATAGTAAATTTATCCATTTAGGAAGGTTGCTTTGGCTTGTATTTAGTAAATAACATTTTTAAAAGTACTTCCAGTTGATTTTGTTTCTGAATAGTAACATAATTGAGCTGATCAAGAAAAAATGTAATGAAGTGTGATTTAAATGATAAAGTCAAATGCATTCAAAGCTTTATGTGGAAATTATTTTTAAAGGAATATGCCCATTAAAAGTTAAAGAAAATACAGTAATATATTTCATTTACATGAAGGCAGCCCTCAAAAAGTCATCACATATATTACTTAATCCCATATCAGATTGTTGATTACAGTATCCTTCCACTGTATAAGAGAAGATATGTAAACAAGAATGGCAGAATTATAGCTTTGGTTTTGATTTGACCCACACAGCAAACCAACTGCATTCATTCATTGGATTTTTATATGTATCCCTACATATATAAATCAATATATATGCACCCTTACACAATTGTTAAAGGTAATCAATCAGCTGAAAAAACATTAATTATACTTCTGAAACTGTATAGTTTACCTAATACTGAATTTGCCATGGCATCCACTTATTGTTAACTTCATGAAACAATGAAACTTCAGAAATGGAAAGCACTGCAAACATTTTCCAGGAAAATGTCTATTTTGGAAAACTTTCCATGGAAATTTGCTTTCCTTCCACCCAGTCTATGGGTGAGAATGTTTTTGTGTAACCACCCTAAGGACTGGGCTGCAAAAACTTCCATTACCAAGCTGATCCACTTTAAAAGAAAAAAACACCTCTCTTTGGTCTCTTTTTTTCTCCTGCTAGTCTTTTAGATTGCAAAGGAATGGGTGTATCAGCCAAGACAGCTCATACATAGTACCATCCTTGTTGGTTTTTTAGTACCAATTGGCTGTAGTGTATTTCTTTCTGGCTGCTTTCCACAAGCTGGTACACATGGAAGTCCTTTGATCATGCACTGAAAATGATCTCTTTTCAAGCCAGTATCTTTGTAAACTACCAAGAATTAGATGTTCAGTTGGATTAAGTATTATTATTCTAATATGAACTGGGGGAGTTGTTGTCAAATAATAAGGGAAACAGGGTTTCAACTGGAGTTGAGGCTCAGCATATGAATCTGCTTTCATTACCAGGACTTAGCCAAGCAGGAGCAGACTATCCCTGTCCTTATCCCCTCTCCCTGTAACAACTGTCAGTTCAAAAATATTGAGCTTTTGGGAACAGGATACAGGGTCAGAGCATGACTTTTAGTATGCTTGAGCCCTAGAGCATAGCATTTGAGTTCTTTTTAATGGACTTAAAATGTATTAAATGGAACAAAGTGACTATTTAATTTTCTTACTGTGATAGAATAGAGCTGGAAGAGCACATCTGGGAAGCTATTTAGGAGGCCAGGGGTTTTTTTCCACATAAGTCTCTAATTTACTGCTTTGTGTGTCAAGAATGAATGGAAGTATGGTTGTTTATGCTGTGGTCTTTGGCATTTTAAGTATTTTTTAAAGGTGTTTGAGACAGAAGTTAAGCATTGATTCTCTTTATTAAGATGTAAATTCATCCTTGTTTATAATTTGTTGCACAGTTGCTCATATTTTTATAGCAGCAATTCAGTACATTTGCAAAAGACAGCATATATAGAGTGGAATGGATTCAAGGCTTTGGTTTTGTTAATGGTGGAGCCTTTTGCAGGGGTATGGATTGGAGCCTTCTGCTGGAAGACCATGGCAATTTTTTTGCCAGAGCAAGGCATCTCTCTCGGCTTGACTTCGCGAACAAAGATTTAAGAAGGGTGCAGTAGTCCACGTCTGCTGCAGGCTCGCTGGTGGCTGACAAGACCAATGCGGGACAGGCAGATCCGGCCACAGTGGCTGCAGGGAAAAGTCTGATTTGGGGTTGGTGCTGTAGCAGTGCGATTCTTCCTCAATCTCCTTTTGTCCTGAAGACCAGCTATGCGTGCGTTCTCAAAGGAAGAGACAGCCTGGTGGATGGTGTGCCTCCATGCTTTGCGATCTGAGGCTAGGTCAGACCACTGGTGATGGTTGATGCGACAGGTGCCAAGGGATTTCTTTAAGGAGTCCTTGTACCTCTTCTTTGGTGCCCCTCTATTTCGATGGCCGGTGGAAAGTTCGCCATACAGAGCAATCTTGGGAAAACGGTGGTTTTCCATCCTAGAAATATGCCCTGCCCAGCGCAGCTGCGTCTTCAACAGCAGTGCTTCGATACTTGTAACCTCCGCCCTCTTGAGGACTTCAGTGTTGGTCACAAAGTCACTCCAGTGGATGTTGAGGATGGTGCGAAGGCAGCGCTGATGAAAGCGCTCAAGGAGTCGCAGGTGATGACGGTATAAAACCCACGATTCGGAACCGTAGATGAGGGTTGCCATCACAACCGCTTTGTAAACATTGATCTTTGTGCCTTTTTTCAGATGCTTGTTGCTCCACACTCTTTTGTGCAGTCAGCCAAATGCACGGTTTGCCTTTGCCAGCCTGTTGTCAATCTCCTTGTCGATCTTGGCATCTGAGGAGATGATGCACCCTAGGTAGCTGAACTGCTGGACTGTCTTCAGAACTGATTCACCCACAGTGATGCAGGGTGGTCACAGAAGCAAGGCATCACCATTAACAGAATGAAAGCTTTGAACCTAATCCATTCATTAAAAGAGAAGATCTTAGCAATTAACACCTGAAATAAGGGGCTGTGTGCTAGTCAGATCATTGATCTAATTTGTTCAGTACTGTCTGCTCTGACAGCAACTCTTGGGTTCTTAGGTAGAGTAGGTATTTCCAAATACCTGCTTGTAAGATTCTTTAAATGGAGATACCAGGGATTGAACCTAGGACCTTCTGTGCCCAGGCATTTCTCCTACCACTGGGCCATGTGCCGCCCCCTTTCAAGTGAACAACTCTGTCCTGTACACACTTAACTTGGAAGAGTAACAGCCCAATTCACATCACCTTATCTGCATTTGGACATGCAAAGAGTAAATTACCAGCAGATAGGCATCTGTCACTGTTCCTGAGTTGTATGGCACCTCCCCACAAATTCCCATAAATGTCAGCTCGATGGAATGCAGAGTAGATCTCCTTCCCATGGTTCAAGTGAAAGAGCCATTTTAAGTGGTATTAATAATGATATGTTTTACCAGCCCTTTAACATTTCCAGAGTTATATTGAAAAGATTTGGATATGTATAAAATCTTAAAGGCTTAAAATCTCCAGCCACCACGGCATTATGTGTCACTGAAAGAACTTATATGCATGCTATATACTATAGCATATAGTATATAAATACTATAGTAAATAGTTATAATTACTCTGTGCTAGCCAACCTTTATAGAAAGAAGAAGAGATTAGATTTATACCCTACCCTTCGCTAATCAAAGGAGTCTCAGAGCGGCTTACAAATCTCCTTTCCCTTCCCCTCCCCACAACAGACAGCCTGTGAAGTAGGTGGGGCTGAGAAAGCTCTCCCGGAATTGCTCTTGAGCAGAATAGCTCTGAGAGAACTTATGGCTGACCCAATGTCACATCAGCAAGTGCAGGTGACCTAGGTGGTTGCCTAGGGCACCAGGAGGGGGGTGCCAATTTGACCTCCCCCTCTCCTGGTGCCCAAGACAGCCAGCTAGTTTGCCTTTCCCCCCGCCACCTCTGCTGTTGCTGCTGCCACCACCAGCCCCCTCCCTTCCGCTGTGCTAACCCCACGCTCACTGTGACAAGGCTAGGCCCTACCAGCTTTGAGGCAGCCGCATGTTTTTTGAAGCCCGCACTGGAGGAGGCTTCATGCCCCCTCACTTCCGATTCCGGAAAGGGGGGGAAGAAGACTCCCCCCACACTGGCTTAAAAAAACACACGGCTGCCTTGAAGCTGGTAGGGCCCAGCCTCGTCATGGTGAGCTTCAGGGGGCGTCTGCGATGGAGCGTGGCAGCTGGGGGATGCCAGGCAAGGAGCCAGCCTGGGGCACCATGCACCCTAGGGCTGATACTGAGCAGGTGTAAGTGGAGGAGTGGAGAATCAAACCTGGTTCTCCCAGATAGGAGTCCACACACTTAACCACTACACCAAACTGGCTGTCTTATAGTGGCTTCTGAAACATGATGTATAAGTAAACTGACCATAAGAGTGTCCTAATACTACAAGCTAACTGTGGTAAGAATGGAAGGGAAGCAGCGTGTATTGTGTCAGTGTTGTGTTGTTGTTTTGGGGAGTTTTTTGTTATAAGATGCATCCTCTGCCCCCTCAGGTATTTAACTTCTAAATTCTCAAAGTACCCAATGAGAAGAGTCCCAGGTTTGCAGAAAAATCTAAAATATGAAGAACATAAACTGGAAGGGTTAACACAAACACATCACAGTCCAAATAATAGAAGCGCCACCTGTAACTTTAAGAAACGCCCACTGTGGCCATTGGTAGGCAAACAGGACTGTTTTGGCCTTTGAAGGAAGGCTCCTTGGGGGCAAGTTGGCAGCAATCACTAGGTGGTTGGCTACCACCTGTCTCACGTAGGCCTTGCTACTGTTTAACAGCAGCCATTCTAAGAAAACCAGTGTGATGTAGCAGTGAGAGCTTCAGACTGGGATCTGGGAGATCCCGGTTTGAATCTCTGCTATACCATTTACCGTTGCTGCATGATCATGGATGAGGCACACACAACCCAAGCTATCAGAAAGGGTAGTTCTGAGCAGGGCTTATTTGGTAGAAAGAGCCCAGCAGGAACTCATTTGCATCTTAGGCCACACCCCATAATTTCACCACTGTTTCACATAGGGCTTTTTTTGTAGAAAAAGCCCAGCAGAAATTCATTTGCATATTAGACCACACCTCCTGATGCCCAGCTAGCCAGAACTGCATTCCTGGAAGTTCCTGCTCAAAAAAAGCCCTGGTTCTGAGGATATAATGAAGGAGAGGAGAATTCTGTAAGCTGCTTTTGTTCCCCATTGTGCAGAAATGAAGTAAACAATAAATGCAGCTGGAGATGGGGGGAGTAAATAAAAGGGAGGTTGGTTGGTGGGTGAGATGGAGAGAAGGCAGGAAAAGGTAGGCTATAGTGGTTTTAGGAACTAAAAAGAGGAAATGGTGCAGAGGAAAATGAGATGCCCCTTCAAGCCCTTGTGGGTCCCCTGTCTGTCTTCTGTATCAGAGAGTTGATGGAAGCCATTTCTTTTTCGGGTAGCGGCCCTGGCCCCGACCTGGTGGAATCAGCTCCCTAGGGCCTGCAAAATGGAGCTATTCTGCCAGGCTTTTGGTTGAGGCAAGCGGGCATCCTTACCTTACTGCTCATATCATCTAACAGACCTCCCTGTGCTGACCAACTATTTGGACTGCTAGATATCAGGCCTACAGCTATGACACCTATGATATTTATATTTTAATTTATCAAATGCACTGTACTATCCACGCTGCATATTTTGATTGTTCGTTGATTGTTTTGTGGTTTTATTGTTGGATTTTTGCTGTTTTATCATGCTTGTGATCTGCCCTGAGCCCATTATGGGGAATGATGGACTATAAATCTGCTAAATAAAAAAAAAATTAAAAGATAATGGTGTTGAAGAATTGAGTTCATGAATAACTTCAGTAATGGTGAGGGTGTTGTATTTTGTAGAGTGCTTTCTGAAAGTATGCAGTAGTAGTATGTAGACATCAAAAAGAAGCCCTCGAATATATCGCTAAAGTGAATTTGAAACAAACAAATGCTAAACTATTCTCACAATTATTACTGAGGATCATCTGATTCACCACAGAAGACTTTGATGTTTCAAATAACACTCTACTTATTACTGTGTTCAGAGACTCCTGACTATCAAGCTAATTGGCTTATTGAATTTGTGGGTAGCAATGGCAAATGAAAGCATTCTGTACTGTATTTATTTATTAAACAAGACTGATATGGTTGTTGTGGTGCATGTGTGAAATAAGCTCATCCTTTTCCATTCTCCAGAACTGCTAATTCAACTACGTCTTCAAAACTTTTTTTAATAGAATGTTTTAAAATGATATAGCTGTGACTTGTGAATGCTACATGGCAGCAAGTGTATAAATTATATACTGTGTTCTTTTGAAAAATAAATCTACAAATCAGTTTTTGGACAGACCAGACATAGGGTTTTACTTCTGCCAATGATACAGTGGAAATTTGTTATGTTTATGACGTTATGGCATGATTTCAGTGACCCTCATATCCAACTCTGTGGGCACAGTGCAACAAAAGTTAGATGCACCAAGTCTCAGTAGAACCGGTAAAACTGAAATATGTAGTTAAATGCTTGACTGCATTCCTATGAGCCAGAACAACCAAGGACAGGCTGAATGAATAGTCAAGCACTATGGAAAATGATGTGGAATAAAATGAATTAAGTTTTAGTTGTAATTAAAGGTGAAAAGATCTAGAACAAGATCCCGGGATAATATAATATATTAAAAGTTATTAATTATAGTGGAAACATGCAAGGTATGTTATAATGTCCTACGATGCCAATATATACCTTTTCCAGGATTGTGTCATATTTCATATAACCAGAATTTTTGAGTACTATAATCTGCAATAATCTTTATACAAAGGTGTGGCCTGTATACACACACACACACTTGTGTCTGACCCGATCTAGAACCATAACTCGGACTACCAGCTCAGACTACTAGCTACCAGTCAGTCAGGAGAAGACTTCCTTTGAAGGTTCCTCAAAGAATGTTTATGAAGGCCTTTTTTGAGGTTAATAGAAGATTGATTGGACCCAGGGCGAAGCTCTGTAAGTGTCCACAAAGAGTTTAACAGAGTTGAGTCTTCTCCATCACAAGTAACAAAATCGATAATCGAAAATAACAATAAATATAGTTCAACAGCTCTGTTGTAAAAAAGGCCGGATTAGGGAAAAGTTCTCTCATTAGATCACAGACCTTAGCATCTAGGCAGGTTAATAACGTTGTAAAATTAATGTCAGATGTAGTGATGGTTCATAGTTTATCTAATTTTTAAAGAGGACCTGACAGATTTGTGGTTGCTAACAAACTTCTGTTTTCTGTGCCATTTTCTGGACACCTGTCCTCTGCTCAGCCTCTTTGGGGAACGGGTGGTGACCCAGTGGTAGAGCACCTGTTTGGCATAGAAGCCCGTCTGAAAGCCACCAGGGAAAGGGCTTTCTCCGTTATGGCCCCCGTATGGTGGAATCAGCTGCCGGAAGAGGTGAGGGCCCTGCGGGACTTGGCGCAGTTCCGCAGGGCCTGTAAGACGACCCTCTTCCGGCTAGCCTATACCTAACTGGCCAGCCATCTGTTTACAGGAAACTGATTTACTCTGTTTTTAATGTTTTAATCTGTTTAAATATTTAATTGTTTTATATTTGAAATTGTTTAAATTTTATGTTGATTAACTGTTGGAAGCCGCCCTGAGCCATTTGTGGGAAGGGCGGGATATAAATCCCAAATAAATAAATAAATAAAATACAGAAGGTCCTGAATTCAATCTCCATCATCTCCAGTGGAAAGGATCAGGTAGCAGATGATATGAAATATGAGACACTGGGACACTGGGGAGCCATTGCCAGTATGAGTAGACAATACCAACCATGATGGACCATTCTACATAAGGCAGCTTCATGTACAACCTGAAACCACCTGCTGCTTTACATAGTAAAAGGGAGTTCTTGAAGAAGAAAATAATGGATCTGATGAAGGGAGTTTGGACTCAAAAACTCATACCCTTCAATTCCATTCAAATTCTTTTCCATCTGAAATTATATTGTGTTTTAATGTTAAATTAAGTTAACTGGATTTAGATTATTGTTTTTATGCTGATGTATGCTGCCCTGACCCCTGTTGCAGGGAAGGGCAGCTTAAAAGTCCAAACAATAAATGAATAAATATTATTATTTTTTGCGTCTTAGGTGCTACTGGACTCAATCTAGCTTTGGAACTTTGTAGTACAGTTCTGACCTATTCTGTCCCTCCCCAGGAATGGTGCTCTAATCTCCAGCTCTAATCTTGTATCTTCTCTATCTCCAGCTACATGGTATTGTTTAAGGTAGAGTGATCAAAACTACAAGCACTTTCCCTAAGAACTGCATAATGTATGTGGTGAATATTGCATGTTGGAAATTACCATGTTTAAATAAGGTGATCAGATATGAGCCAATACTAGCTCTTATTTGGTTAACAGCCAATTACTTGAATACTGGCAAAACAGATTTGCATGGTTTTTGCATGATCATGTGCAAAGTGCTGGTGATAAAAGCAGATTGATAGCCACTGATTAAGGATTAATTAGATGAACATCAAAAGGTAGGAATGTTTTCTAAACACAGCATTTGTTTATGACTAATTTATATAACTTGGCACTGAACCCACACAGCAAGCTACCATTTTGCTCATTTTTTTTGGTCTGTCATCCCTTCAGTGGGCTTTTTGAATTCTGTTTTATTTTTTAATTAGTGATTGTGTTGAGGAATTTTAGGAGTGCAGTAACCTTTCCCTATGACTCCCATTCCCACCAGATTCGGAAAAGGGAAGAGGTGATTGTCAATGGCTCAATGGTTTCAGAAAAGAGCGGGGGGGCCTTTTCCAAAGCTGAAACTATTTATTGAAGATTAAAACCATATGCAAAAACCAATCAAGAATTTAGCATGGAGTATACATTAATCCAAAATTCAACACTTAAAGATTGTGCACAGTAATTTTATAAAGGATATCTTTTTTTTTTAAACAGCAAACAGCGAGCCTTTATTGGCATAAAACAGATTTAGCAGTAAAATAGCAATATAAATAATATAAAATCCTAGATTATAGAGTACATAGGGAGCTAAAATACATAAAATAAGTAAAATATATGACTCGAGTTTAGCCAAATTAAATAATTAAAACAAATAAAATGTGGTCATTCCAGAACCATTCTCTGTCATATTTCCATGGCCTGTTGGAGAAATCTAGCCACCATTAAAGTTACCTCAGCGCAAGTGTCATTTAAAAGTTTGTGGACTTTGCCTGAATCAGCACAGCCCAACATATCTGCTAAGATATCTTTCAAGTATATACAACGGATATCATCATAAAGAGGACAGTTCAATAATACAATAATAATAATAGTTTCAATACACTTGGAATTACAAAGACAGTGTCTATTAGAGTACTCAATCCTGTTAAATCTACCAAATAGGATAGCAGATGGTAATGCATTATATCTCGTTAACAAGAATGCACGCCGTTGCTGTGGAGCTTGTAGAGAGGAGAAATACGACGCTGATTTCCCTACTGAGAGAGGAAGTTTGAAATTCAGCGGGAAGCAAGACTTGTTGGCCAGGCTATATAATGTTTGCATTTCAATATCTAGAATTCTGAGCTTAAGTTTCAAAAAAGCATCTTTTAAGGACAGCATAAGAAGTGAATCTAAATCAATGCCCATAGATTCAATTTTCCTCTTAATAAATACTAGCCAATTTGACAAATTAGATTCTGAGAGCAGTTGATATAAAAGGCTCTCTGAGTCAGAGTGAAAATGTAGCCGTAGCCAGTATTTAGGTGACATTAGCCATGCTTGTGTTTCCACAAGATTCGTCCCTGTTTCTAAACACAAAACTGCATATGGTATGCACTTTGGGAATCCCAGAATTTTCTGTAGGAATTTTGATTGGACACTTTCAATGTTATTATCCAAGGCTGTGATCCACACTGGGACCCCATATAAAAGCTGCAGTATCACTTTAGCCTTAAAGATTTTTAGCGCGGGTGGGATAAACTGATTGCCTCTGCTGTAAAAGAAGCGCTGGGTAGCGCAAAGCTAACATTGACTGACTTAATTATACAGTTACGATGATTAGTCCAAAGTGTGTTATATTGAAAATGAATTCCTAGGTATTTGTAGTATTTTACTTGTTCTCTTTGCCGCCTATGATTTTGGTAAACATATAAAGGATATCCTTAGATGCTCTTGTCAAGACCCAGAGAAAGTGGGTGGTGGCCAGAACAACAAGGAACAAGGCTAAGACCATTTTCGCACACAGTTTACCACGCGGTCATGTTCCTGTTCTCTCCTCAGCGTCCGTTGGATTTCCCACTATGTGCGCCGGAGTTACAGGAAGTGCCACAGCTTTTGCATAGCAAACGTAAACCGCTAAAACCCAGATTATGTTTACTACGCAAAAGCCGCGGCACTTCCTGTAACTCTGGCTCAGATAGTGGGAAATCTGATGGACACTGTGGAGAGAACAGGAACATGACCGCATAGTATAAATTTACACATTGAGTACCTTTTTCCATCCACAGAGGCTAATGTAACTGGCAGTCAACTCTGTGATGAGAATCCAATGTACATTTCTGACATACACAACAAAACTCAGCCCTTTCTGTCTCTCTGAGTCAAGAAGGTCAAGTAAACTCAGGAAGAGCTAAGGTGACTAAGAGGGTCCAGGAAGCTAAGTTCTGATACTCTTGTCTTTTTAGAATTTGATAGTATATAAACATTCAAAAAGGCAAGAGTCATGTGAGGCAGAAGATGTGTACAGCCTTATCTGCACCAGGAAGGTCACATCATCTGAAGTGACCTAAAGCCTCCTAGGAAACAATCAAAATTTTAATTATAGAAGCTAATTATTATAGAAATTGAAATAGCATAGGTTTAGCAGAGGACTGAGATTCGATCCAGCCCTAATTATGCAACATATTGTTAGGGGTGGGCACAGACTTGGAAAACCTGGTTCGATTTGGAGTTCGTGAACCAGATGCGCCTGAACCAAACCCCTAAACCAAGACCCCGACAAAGCCCACCTGAACGGAACTAAGAACATAAGAACATAAGAGAAGCCATGTTGGATCAGGCCAACGGCCCATCCAGTCCAACAATCTGTGTCACACAGTGGCAAAAAATTTTATATACACACATACACTGTGGCTAATAGCCACTGATGGACCTGTGCTCCATATATTTATCTAAACCCTTCTTGAAGGTGGCTATACTTGTGGCCGCCACCACCTCCTGTGGCAGTGAATTCCACATGTTAATCACCCTTTGGGTGAAGAAGTACTTCCTTTTATCCGTTTTAACCTGTCTGCTCAGCAATTTCATCGAATGCCCACGAGTTCTTGTATTGTGAGAAAGGGAGAAAAGTACTTCTTTCTCTACTTTCTCCATCCCATGCATTATCTTGTAAACCTCTATCATGTCACCCCACAGTCGACGTTTCTCCAAGCTAAAGAGTCCCAAGCGTTTCAACCTTTCTTCATAGGGAGAGTGCTCCAGCCCTTTAATCATTCTAGTTGCCCTTCTCTGGACTTTCTCCAATGCTATAATATCTTTTTTGAGGTGCGGCGACCAGAACTGCACACAGTACTCCAAATGAGACCGCACCATCGATTTATACAGGGGCATTATGATACTGGCTGATTTGTTTTCAATTCCCTTCCTAATAATTCCCAGCATGGTGTTGGCCTTTTTTATTGCAGACGCACACTGTCTTGACATTTTCAGTGAGTTATCTACCACAACCCCAAGATCTCTCTCTTGGTCAGTCTCTGCCAGTTCACACCCCATCAACTTGTATTTGTAGCTGGGATTCTTGGCCCCAATGTGCATTACTTTGCACTTGGCCACATTGAACCGCATCTGCCACGTTGACGCCCACTCACCCAGCCTCAACAGATCTCTTTGGAGTTTGTGGTCCCCTGGTGACGTGCACATGTCACTTCCAAATGGCATTGGATGCCACACCCCACCCCCTGACATGCCTGCATCATCCAGAAGTGACACAAGTGCATTAGCCTCCCAGTGTGCGCTCCCCACTTCCGGGCGACACAAGCACATTAGGTGATGCACTCACATCACTTCCAGATGACAGAAGTGAGCCAGGGGTGGTGCCCAATGCCACTCAGAAGTGGCATGCACACATGTGGGGGGTGAACACCTGCACCAAGCAGAAGCTTTGTGAATGTTCAGGAAAGACTCTTCCCCCAAGCCTCAGTCCAGGGTTCATGAACTGGCCAAAGGTCAGACCAAACATACTTTCTGGTGGTGTATTGCCACGGTTCATATTCTCTCTCTCTCTCCCTTCCCTCCCTCCCCTTTACGTCTTTCTACCCCCCCCCCCTTCCTTTGCAAAGTTATAAGGGAAATATGCTGTCTGCACATTTCTCCCTTATAACTGTAATGAAAAGACTGGAGACTGACTAAAAACAGACAACAAAAGCTGGGACTTTGATTGTCTCTGGCAATACATTATTAGAACTCAATAATTTAATAGCAATTATCTTTTTTTTTTTTTTTTAGACCCACAGAAAGCTTTCTGGAGATATGGCAGGGAAAATGGTAGCCATGCCTGTATGAAAAGCTAAGCTGCGCTGTACTGCACTGTTGGGAATGAATTCAGTGAAGCAGCCGTCTATACCTACTACAAATGGGTAGATGAGCGGTCGATCCAGTCAGCTCAGCTTTGTGTTTGTGACTGATAAACAGGACATGTGCTGAAGATGGGTATTTGAGCATCCCAAATACGTTGTAAAGAGACTAGACATGACAAAAGTAGTAAGACATGGTGGTTACACATGTTGTTTATGTTCACTGAAGGCTGTAGGAGTCTGGATCATACAAGTCTGTGCTCCAGAAATTGCTCAAGAACAGCTTGGGCTAGAAATATGCTTTTAGTTGGCAAACATTCAAGAAAACAAAAGTACTCTTTCTGTGGATTTGCAAGCTTTCCTAATGGGCTAATGTCTTCTATCTGTTTTCATGCTGTTGATGTTATAACAAACTAACATCAGACAAGGCTGGGCTGCAAAATGAAGAAGACAGATATATAGGGCTGCCTCTAGGCAGTGGCAGATGATCTCCTGGGATTACAGAGGTCAGTTCACCTGGAGAAAATGGTCACTTTGGAAAGTGGACTCTATGGTTTTATACCCCATTGAAGTCCCTCTCCTCCCTAAACCCTGCCTCCCTAAGGCTCCACATCCAAAATCTCCAGGTATTTCCCAAACCAGAACTGACAGCCTAGATACTTGACTAAATCTGTATAGATTTCTTTACATTTATCAGTCAGCTGTAGAAAGAATAGGCAGCCTAGCCTTCTAGTGGCTAAGCTACAATTCCCCAAACTGCAAGTTCATTGAAGTATATGAGCTATGGAATTTGTATATTTATTTATTTATTTACCTTAAATTTATATCCTGCCCTCTCTGCAAATGGACTCAGGGCGCCTAACAATCAAACAGAAACATTACAGTACTAAAATCACCAAAATACAAACATTGTTGTGCTACTCACCTACTTTTCCTCATCTGTCTGCAAAATATTTACCACCACCTGACTACTGAGTGTGTGAAAGCTGCCTGCCATAATTATTTATATGTGGCAAAAATTCTGTTGGTAATTCTGGGTTGTGCCAAGTACCTTTATGTCCTCATGCTTATTTTACCACTGAAAATTGTGATCCTAAAGATAGACATTTTGTTCGAAGGCACCTTAAAAAACAGTTTTAGACTATTCCCTATAAGCTGTTGTTGGTTGTTGCTACTAATATTTCATTAAAAGATAGAACTATATTGGAAAGTATAGTTCTAAGGGTGTTGACCAAGTGTTAATTTGACTCATAGTAGCAATTTCATGTTTACTTGGCACAGAGATTCCTGTTTGACTAATGAGAGCTGAATATAAGATGACCAGTGCCAGTTTTCATTTCTCAATTGTGTAGAAGTAATTGCATTTCCCAGCAATGAAGCAGTGAAAGTAAATCACAGCAAAAGCGTACAATGGAGCATTAATGTAATGAAGATGTATTGATAGTTAGCTTTCTTAATGTACTATAAGAGAATAAGAAATTGAGAACGTAAGCTCCCATTATGGCCAGGGAGAACTGCAAAGATAAGGCCATAATCTGATGTTTTAATACTTGTTATTCAAGCTCAGCTAGCCAGCATACTGTTGTAATAGACTAACTTCACAATATACTATAGTAATCATCATCTCATGAAAGATGTGTGCACATGATACTATATAAGCACAAGAATTAGCTATTGCTCATTTAGTTCTTTTTTTTTTGTCTTCCTGTTTCATAAATGTGCAGCAAATAATGCAACAGATCATTACTGCCTCCATCAGGAAGGTCACTTCTGGAAAGCTGATTTTGTTCTCAGATAGTACCTAGAAATGGCTTGAAGCCATTTTTATTTATTTATTTAAACCTTTTGCTACTGCTCTCTACTGAAAGAGGCGAGGACAGATCTGGTGGGTTTAAATGGCTCAGAGCCCTTTAAACTCTCCACTTCTGCTCCCCCACTGAAGCAGCGGGGAGCAGATCTGGAGGATGTAAATAATTCCAAGCCAGCAGAAATCTGGGAGGGAAATGCCATCCATGGGGCACTTCACTCCCTCCTGTCTGTCGCCTGCAGAAATCCCTGGGGGCACTGTACCCTTCTGTCTGCTGGCCACAGAAAGCCTCCTGGGGACACTTCACCCCCAGGGTGTTTTCCAGACTAGCAGACATGGAGGAGTGAAATGCCCCCTGGGAGGCAGCTCACCTCTTCCTTTATGCTGGCCAGGAAAAGCCATGCCCTGCAGACAGAAGGAGTGAAATGTCCCCTGGGAGGTACTTCACCCCCATATTTAACCCTCTGGTTTTGCTCCCCACTGCTTCTAAGAAGAGGGGAGGAGCAAAACCAGAGAGTTAAATGGCTGGGAGCTATTTAAACCCCCCTGATATACTCCCTGCTACTGTGGTGGAGGGAGCAGAACCAGAAAGTGTAAATGGCTTGGAGCCATTTGAACACCTGCTTTCTGCTCCCTGCCACTTTCTTGGGAAGCAGAATGCAGGAGTTTAAACTTTATATGGCACACAAACCTATATTAATTGTAAATGTATAAAATGTTGTTAGCCACCCTGAGCCGCCTAGGCGGGGAGGGCGGGATACAAATAAAATCTAATTATTATTATTATTATTATTATTATTATTATTATTATTATTATTATTATTATTACGGCTCCGAATTGTGGGTTTTATACCGTCATCACCTGCGACTCCTTGAGCGCTTTCATCAGCGCTGCCTTCGCACCATCCTCAACATCCACTGGAGTGACTTTGTGACCAACACTGAAGTCCTCAAGCGGGCAGAGGTCACCAGTATCGAGGCACTGCTGCTGAAGACGCAGCTGCGCTGGGCAGGGCATATTTCTAGGATGGAAAACCACCGCCTTCCCAAGATTGCCCTGTATGGCGAACTCTCCACCGGCTATCGAAATAGAGGGGCACCAAAGAAGAGGTACAAGGACTCCTTGAAGAAATCCCTTGGCACCTGTCGCATCAGCCATCACCAGTGGTCTGACCTAGCCTCAGATCGCAAAGCATGGAGACACACCATCCACCAGGCTGTCTCTTCCTTTGAGAACGCACGCATAGCTGGTCTTGAGGACAAAAGGAGATTGAGGAAGAATCGCACTGCTACAGCACCAACCCTAAATCAGACTTTTCCCTGCAGCCACTGTTGCCGGACCTGCCTGTCCCGCATTGGTCTTGTCAGCCACCAGCAAGCCTGCAGCAGACGTGGACTACTGCACCCTTCTTAAATCTTCGTTCGCGAAGCCAAGCCGAGAGAGAGAGAGAGAGAGATTATTATTATTATATGAACTGGTTTGTTTCCTGAACCAGAATATCGGTTCCTGTAGGTTTGTGGTTTGATTTGTGATTCAGCTAAATGGTTCGTGCCCATCCCTAGTCTAATAAGACATTTTGATTGATGAACACATTTAAATAACACCTTATACATATTGTTTACAGTTAAAATGGAAAAAAATGACTACAACTTATTCATGAATAAGTACTAACTAGGGTTCTCGTTTTCTCACTTATGGCGGGATATCTCCAGATAATTGCAGGTTTTTTTTCCTATTGATGCTCAGCTGATTGTCAGGCAGAAACTGAGGCCAAAGGAGTGGCACAGTTGTCCTGTGGAAAAAAATTAAAAAGAAAAATATGGCCTAGAATACTTACTTAAGTTCTGAGGCTATTTTACTGTAGAGTGCCTGGTGATTGCTAGAGCTACCTTTATCACTTCTAAGTGCCTCTAAGAATCACCAGAAACACTATAGTCAGAACTTACAGTAAGTATTCTAGGCCATATTTTTCTTAATTTTTCTTCCAGGACTTTGCCCTTCCCCCTCCCCCAGCCCTCCTACTGACTGGCAACCCTAACAAGAACTCCAATTCATATGAATGAGGGTTAAAATAAGTAGGTGTTATTTTTTGTAATTAATGCCATTTGAACTAACTTGGGACTTGATATGAAAGTTAGCTATTTGTATATAGTTTGTAGACATTTTTCTCATGTCTTTTATAGCTATAAGCAAAATGCTACTCAGCACCTGTCCACTTACTAAGCGGATCTGCAAGGCAGCTGTTAGTCGATTTGTATTCTTTAGCCTGTCATGAGTTCATTGTACCTCTAATCTTATTGGTCAGTAATACAAATTGTATATATCACTGTGCATCTGTGTTGTGAGTGGGATGACTTTGAGAACTTTCACAAGTAGGTCAGTGCTGGTGCTGTATATGACAATTGTATCTATGAACCCTGCAAAATTGATCGGAGATGCCGGGCCTTTCTGCTTTTATGTTTACTATGGCTCTCGCTTCCCACCTCCATCGCTTCAAAAACCTGCTTCCGTATTCACTTGCACACTCACCCCACTCTTCCATCGGATTTTGAAATTCCTTCCACATTCTTTCCCCAGCATTCTACTGTCACTCCGCTGTATCTCCATAGTTTCCAAAAGTATTTTTTCAGAGGAATATTCCCCCCTCCTCTTCTTAATTCGCTTCCAAGCCTTTAAAAGTAGAAACATTTCCTCGGATTTTACCCCTCCCCTCCCCTGGCAGACTAATTGGTCTGTTCTTATTGGTCAGTTTCATGCTAGGCATATTTTTTGAAATAGATTAGGAAACTAATTGCCTTTGTCTGACTCATTTGCAAGAACATCAAGTTAGGTTGGTTGCTTAAGATGCTGAGCAAGTTTGATTCTTCTTTGGGGCAATGTGTATTTGAAAAAAAAGTTTCTTTTTTAATTGACAACCTTTTCAAATGTGAGAATAATGCTGTGGAACCTACTTTGTGGCAGCAGCAGCCTCTTCCCCTTTTATCATCTCATTTCTAAATAACAATCGGGGGAACTCAGGCTGCAAAGCACTGACATCTCCACCTCCCCCCTCTCTCACTAAATTCTTAAAGCAGTGTCTGCCAGAGTGTTTTTTTCTTCAGCAAACTCCTTGACTACTGATAGTGTGGGGGGGACAGTAATAATAATAATAATAAATTTTTATTTGTATCCCACCCTCCCCGCCGAAGCAGGCTCAGGGCGGCTAACAAGACATAGTATGACCATGATTTACATAAAACAATTTTAAAATACAGTTAATAAATACATTTAAAAACGGTTACATAAAAAGTTAAAACTACAATAAATTAGGTGCTATGTTCAATAGATGTATTCCGATGGCTAGATCTCGCTTTCAGGGCTCCTTATTCGCTTGCAGAAAGAGGGTGGTTTTGCAAGCCCTGCGGAACTGATTAAAGTCCCGCAGGGCTCGCACTTCCTCCGGTAGTTGGTTCCACCAGTGGGGGGCCATTATGGAGAAGGCCTTCTCCCTTGTTACTTTCAGTTTGGCCTCTTTTGGTCCAGGGATCCTTAAAAGGCTTTGGGAGCTAGATCTTAGTGCTCTTTGGGGAACATGTGGGGAGAGGCGGTCCCTAAGGTAGGCAATCCAACAGTCCCTAATGGCGGTCCCTAATGGCAATCCAACAGTAAATTCAGCTGGAAGAATCTCCTGTTTCAAAAGCCATGCCCAGTGTGAAACTAGCCAATCAGGAGAAACCAATCCCAGAACACTACCAAGTTTTCTCATTGGTGTGTAGAATATATACACCGTCATTCTCAATACAAATCGGAGAGGGAGAAAAACATAGAATGCAGGCACAGCATTCAAAGTAAACCCCAACCAGCTAGACTTCAGTGAAAATCAGAAGTAAGCTATGTGTGCAGAATGGACCACTGTTGTCTATTTTAGCACCTCTGGAACTTATCCTGAGTTGCTATGGAAACCCCTAGGCTGTTCATATGGCTGTAACTTAGTTGTCTTAATGTAACCATAAGTAAACTTCAAGGCTAGTGGTTTGCAAACAGATTACAGATTTGAGAGGAGTGTCTCAATTTGACATGGTGACAGTGCCAACTGCAGGGGGCCTCAATGCAGTTCCTCTGGGCACCATGACACCTGCCAAAACCTTTTTCAGCACCGACCAAGAGCTTTTAGAAAGTGAATGGGGTCAGGTGTGGCTTTTGCCCAGCAGGGCTTTTGATTGCCTGTGCAAAGGGGCAGCGTGCCTGCTAGGTGATCTAGGGCAGTGGTCCCCAACCTTTTTGGCAGCAGGGACCACTGCCCTAGACAAAGGGCAATTTTTCCAGGGACCAGGGGTGGGGGCAGTGGTTTCGGGATGATAAAATTGTGCACTTTATTTTGGTGTTGTGGTTAAGTGTGTGAACTCTTATCTGGGAGAACTGGGTTTGATTCCCCATGCCTCCACTTGCAGCTGCTGGAATGGCCTTGGGTCAGCCATAGCTCTTATAGGAGTTGTCCTTGAAAGAGCAGCTTCTGGGAGAGCTCTCTCAGCCACACCTACCTCACAGGGTCGAGGGGGAGGAAGATAAAGGAGATTGTGAGCTACTCTGAGATTTGGAGTGGAGGACAGGATTTAAATCCAATGTATTATTATTATTAATTATTATTATTATTACATTATTACTATTACTACTACTACTACTTCTACTACATTGTGATATATAATGAAATAATTATACAACTCACGGCCCGGTTGCTAACAGGCCACGGACCGGGCAGTGGCCCTTGTGGGGGCACTGAATTGGGCATCCTCCATGTAACTCATGGTGGCACACACTTCTCTTGCACAGGCTCCCCAGACAGGCCCAGCAGGGCAGCAGTGGGAGCAGCAAGGGACCCTCCTCCTGCTCAGCCCAGCAGCAGCAACCATCACAGAGGCTCCTGTGCCAGCCGGGCAGAGGCATAGCAGATGGTGGCAAAGGGCAACAGCCCAGACAGATGGCACCAGATAAGGCCTGACAGGGCAGCATTGGCAGGAGCAGCAAAGCACCCTCCTCCCACTCAGTGCAGTAGCAGCAGCCCTCACAGCCCAGCCCCAGCCAGGACTGGTCGCTGCGCATGGAGTGGGCTGGCCTGGCCAGAGAGGTGGGAGTGGATTGCTGAGAGTCCCTCAAGATCCCTTGATGGTGCATCCCCCAGCAGGCTAAGCCCCACTGCAGCCACCGGCACAGGGAAGCCAATCCACTCTTCCACCAGTTCCACCCCTTCCTCAGTTCCATCTTCAGCCAGGTGAGGACACCTCTCCTAGGGCACCAAAAAGCCTGGCACTGGCCCTGCCTGTGCAGTTTAAAAGGCATCTCATTAAACAGAGCTGATACCCAAAATGTTGAAGAGTTACTATTAAAATTATTAATAATTTCAGTCCCTGACATTTTATAGTTGGCTGCACCTCTTATGGCAGCCATTTTGTTGTTGCACCCATCACCATGTGTAAGAATTTTGAAGGTATTCACAGGCTCAAAAAGGTTGGGGACCCTGTCCTACTAGGTTAAACCAATGTGAAATTGTTTGCAGGGTTACAACTCTTGACTGATTTATGCTTTGCATGTGGAGAAAGTTCCAAGATCAAATGCTGGCATCTCCTGCCCAAAAGCATAAAAGAGGAAGTACAGAAATTTTTCTAAACAAATAAATGTTGGTGAACTGGGCTGGGAAAAACCTGTGCCCACAGCCTTGCAGAGCCGCTGCTAGGATCAAACTAGAACAGTTTTGAATATGAATCCGTTTTGTATGTTACAGCCTCTCAGCTCACTAGCAAAATATGTTATTAGAATACCCAAGCTCCCAGTCTGATCTCTGGCATTTTATGCTTGAGAAATATCTATAGTAGGGTTGCCAAGTCCAATTCAAGAAATATCTGGGGATTTTGGGGGTGGAGCCAGGAGACTTTGGGGGTGGAGCCAGGAGACATTAGGGGTGGAGCCAAGATCAAGGCTGTGACAAGCATAATTAAACACCTGGGGATTGGCAACCCAATCAGCAGTAGCACCTCCACACTCAGGTGTACCGGCGTTGGGCGGGCCGTTGGAGACCCTGAACTCTTCCTACGTGCTTTTTTCATGCGTCGCCCTTTGGGGCACGGGAGAAGCGCAGCAACATGCACGATCCCCGTTTGCCCTCTGGCATTCCCAAGCCTCCCTCTCTCTCTCCCCTTTTGCAACTGGGGGGCGAGATCCAGCCCCACTGCCCCTTCCCTACTGGATGGGGGGGGGTCTCTCTTACCTGCCACCTCCTCCCAGCTCGCTCGCCTTCGCCCCCGCCCCGCATCAGCCGCCCCGCCGCCTGCAGCCATTTTCCGCTTTTCCCTCAGCTGTTCCCCGTGTGGGAACGAAGACGACTCACAGAAGCCCGGGTCCTGCTGCGGGGCATGGCGGAAAACATAGCTCCCCGTCTGGAGCTCATCCCCACAAGCCAATGGGAGGCAAGTGGCCCAGAGAACCACAAGCCTGGAAAGCTGCCGCGCTAGGCATGCTGGGAGTTGTAGTTCTTTCTAAAGGTGGGGAGAGGAATCGCAGAGCGGGGAAGGGAAGGAAAGGAAGCGGAAAGGCTCAAGGCTGTTCCAAAAGGGGCGCCAGGCGGGGGTGGGTTGTTCTTCGCAAGGCCTCCCTGGCACTTTTTTTTTTGCCATTGCGATTTGCAAAAGCCCGCTCTGCCTCCAAATGCCCCAAGAGCGAGTGGCACCAAAATGGCGCCATTTCCCCCCCCCCCCGCTTCCGAATTTTGGGAGGAGGCTTCCATATCGGGGGTCCCCCGCCAGGGCGGGGGAGTTGGGAAGCCTAATCTGTAGTTGCAGGTGTTGGGAAAACACCTTGGAGATCTGCTGTTGGCCAGCATATAAAAAATAATGGGCTACAGATGAACTATACCAATTCTAAAATAATAATGGCTAGCTGAATTACAACTATGTTTGGAGGAAGTGAGAGAAGCACATGAGGTGTTGCATTAGTATTATGATTATTTCTGCCAGTGGAAATCATAAGAAGAAAGCTACTTGTTAGTTATTGTTCTCAAGTCCTGAAAGACAAAGTTCTAGATCTGGACCAGGGTGAAGGCATAGTGTGTGGTAGAGCCAATAGGAAATACTCTGTTCATCTAAGATGAAACAAAGGATCCATCCCTGCCTGACACCAGGCCAATACAGATACTCAGTGCATTGGCTCTGTGATATATGTAAAAACCAAGAGCTAAAAAAGTTAGGCACATGCTACATTTTGCCATAAGTATCATAAAGTAAACTTAATCAAGGATTTAATCATTTAAAAGACATTCTAGAAGGATCTAGTACAGAAAGGGGAACACTGTGGCTGTAAGTCTTGGTGTAAAGGACAACATGAATCCTTGAGGAAAGGCTCGTGAAAAACAGATAACAAAAAAGTGAGCGAATTTAGCCACACTCAACGTAGTATGCATCATATCACCACACCACTGGGTAGCTATCAAAATATATACTCAGGGCTTTTTTTGCAGCAGGAACTCCTTTGCGTATTAGGCCACACAACCCTGATTTAGCCAATCCTCTAAGCGCTTACAGGGTTTTCTTACACGGCCTACTGTAAGCTCTTGGAGGATTGACTACATCAGGGGTGTGTGGCCTAATATACAAGGGAGTTCCTGCTACATAAAAAGCCCTGCCCATTGCATATTTCCATCCCCCCTGCCAAACACACATACACATGCATGCACAAAAGGTGCAGACATTCTAGTGAATGGAGGAAGTGGTTTGGAAACACATTTAGAGGCATTTGTTTTCAAGGCAAAACAGTGTGTGTGTCTAAACCACTTCCAACCATGTTTTAGAATGCTTGTCTGTCTTCATCCAAATTTACACCCTTTCATATATGTACAGTCTTTCACTCTCCACCCAAACTGTTATTTTTCTGCCTCTTAGATTAGTGATGAGAGAACAAGGCACCATTTAAATGTTAGGCTTCTGGAGACTGCCAAAATGGCTTCCTGCCCAAAAATGTGTCCTCTAAAGCATTAAAGGGAAAAGTGTTTTCAAAGCTTTCCCATCCTAGTCTCTCTCTCCCTCTCCGTCTCTCTTACATCTAACGTCAATTTCATTCCATGCTGATGATCCCCCCCTTTTATTTTGTTTGCAGACATATTTTATTTTAAAAGCACTGGTCAGAGCAATTTTGATGTGCTTCTGGAGGTTACATACGCTTCTCTCTTTCATAATGGAGCTATGTTGCTTGGACAAAGTTTAAACATTGTCCATCCCTGTTCTTCCACTCGCCCTCCATGTCTGCCATCCTATCTCCTACCACCAACTCAGGAGGCTTCTTAAGCACCAGTGCAGCCACCCCATACCTCAGGTGGCTGCTGCCACCATGACGTAATGATGGGAGGGGTGACAGGGCCCGGTGGGAGCCTGCTGGAGGTGCCCAGGGGTGGGGGGCCTGGGCAGGCAACAAAGGCGGTGCTACTGCTGAGTTCCTCATGGAGAAACTGGCACTCTTCATTGTAGAAGCACTGGTAGAAGCATGGGATGGCGGCCACTACAGAAGCAGCAGGAGTGAGGCTGCCTCAGGAGGCACCACCATTGCTGGCCTTGGCTTCATAGGGGAGACAAGGCAGGGGATGGGAGCAGCCACTTCTACTGTTACAGCCTGAGGGCCACTGATGAAGGAAAGGGGGAAGGAGGAGGAAAGAAGCAGACACCTCCTTCAAGCAAGCCTGCCAAGGAAGATGAAGTAGGCAGAGGGAATCCTTGACTAGGCTGTTCAATGGTCCCAGCATAAAAAGCTTTTATTCTTATGTTTTTACAAGTGGTATGAGTCTAGCAAAAGGAATCTTTCACACTGGAGGAAAAAAATAAACCTCTTTGCAAGCTCTGAAAGGTGGAAGAAGGGAGGAGGGAGGGAAGGATAACACCAACCTCGAGGTGGACAGGGACTGACCTTCAAAAGCCACCAAAGGGGTGGGAGGGCAGAAATCTGAGGGAATCTGTATGCTTTTAAATTAACTTTGGCATGGAAAGCAAAGCAAGGGGGGAAATGGTGCAAAGGCACTCTTAGAAAAGCCAGGGAAACAGCAACCGGAAAGCAAACTTGTCACTCAGGTGGGAGAAAGCAACGCAGAATGGAAAAGAAAATCTGACAGACATTTATGGCGAACATGAGGAAAAACACTCATGCATAAAAAGCCCTAAAGACTAACGCTATGTGCCTCACTTTTTCTGTGCTGTCTTCACTGCCATATAGGCTAGAATCTAGACTGAGGAAGTCAGCTGGGCTCTTTTTTACCTCTGTTGCTGAAGGTGGCCAAGCTTAGAGAGCAATGATGACAATTTGTTGCCTGGCTAACATGCAGTTTCACAGATGTGACATGCAAGCTTCATGGTAATCTTTGCCCTAGTTTGTATAGATGTTGAATGCAAGGTCGCTTCCATTCTAGACCCACACCAGTATGGCTTTCACCCGGGCCATGGGATGCAGACAGTGCTGGTCGCCTTAGTGGATGATCTCCAGCGACAACTGGATCGAGGCGGGTCAGCAGTACTGTTGTTGTTGGACCTGTCGGCAGCGTTCGACATGGTCAACCACCAGTTGCTGGTTCATCGTCTCACCAACGCGGGGATTCAGGGGTTGGCCTTGCAATGGCTTTCCTCTATGGTCAGGGACAAAGGGTGGCGATCGGGGGACGGTCATCCCAGAGGCATCCGCTTAATTGTGGGATGCCTCAGGGGGTGGTGCTTTCCCCGATGCTGTTTAATATCTGTATGCGCCCCCTTGCCCAGATTGTCTGGAGATTTGGACTGGGTTGCCATCAATATGCTGATGACACCCAGCTCTGTCTGCTGATGGATGGCCGGCCTGCCTCTGCCTCAGAAAATCTGGCCCTGGTGTTACAAGCCGTGGTGGGGTGGCTCAGGCTGAGTCGTCTGAAGCTGAATCCAATGAAGACAGAAGTCCTTTGTCTGAGCCGCAGTGGTCTGGGAAGGGAAATCCCTCTACCAGCCTTTGATGGGGCACCACTGATACCAACACCCAAAGTCAAGAGTCTGGGGGTGCTGCCGGAACCCACATTGGCCATGGAGGCCCAGATAGCAGCCACTGCAAGATCCGCCTTTTCCCATCTTAGGCGGGCACGACAGTTGGTCCCCTTCCGAGAGCACGGCGATTTAGCAACAGTGATTCATGCGACGGTCACCTCAAGATTAGACTACTGTAATGCCCTCTACATGGAGCTGCCCATGTCTTGAATTCGGAAGCTGCAGCTGTTACTGGGCTTCCCTAGTCAGGACCATATACAGCCAGAGCTGAGGAGACTGCACTGGCTGCCGATAGTATTCCAAATTCGCTACAAGGTGCTGGGTACCTTTAAAGCCCTATATGGCCGAGGACCTGCCTACCTTAGGGACCGTCTCTCCCCATATATTCCCCAGAGGGTACTGAGATTTGAATCGCACAACCTATTAGTAATCCCCGGGCCGAGGGAGGTGAGATTGAAGGCTACTAGAGAAAGAGGCTTCTCTATTGCGGCCCCCCACTGGTGCAACCAACTTCCAGATGACGTAAGAGCCTTATGGGACCTTGTCCAGTTCCACAAGGCCTGCAAAACAACATTATTTCGAATGGCCTTCAACCAAAGTGTGTAGATGCCCAACACCACTGAAGAATGGCATTATGTCAGCACCAAACTGTTGTTTTAAAACTGTACTAATAATTTTAAATTGTAACCTGTTTTAACTTTTAATTTGTGATTGTGATTGCTTTATTGTTTTACTGTTGACATTATGATGTTGTTAGCCGCCCTGAGCCTGCTTCGGTGGAGACGGTGGGATATAAATGTGAAAAATAAAAAAAAAAGGTAAATAAATAGTGGGGGAAATGGCTCAGTGCATGGAAAAGCTTTTTGCCTCCCAAGCTAGAAATATGGGAGATGACCACCCCCCCAAACCTGGCCACACTATTCCGTGGTGACAGCTGAGTGGTTAGACATTTGTAACTCACTGTGGGTGGGAATTATAATCAAATAGGAAACAATAGTCTGCAGCATCTTGCCGATTGTTGAGGTATTCCCTGGTGCCTTACATTCCCAGTTGGAGAGGGCATAATAAAATTCCCCTCACTGTATCCAGGTGTTGTGGATGACCCACTGCCACCAGTACTTTACTTCCAATCACCTCATAATTTCTTTCTTTCTTTCTTTTTTAAAAGCCTATTTGGGAAACTGTCAGTCTTAATTGGAGAATGTGCTTCCTACCAAGTCAGGAAAGATTCCCTCTCTTACTTAGAGTTTTCCTAATAGGAGTCACCAAGAGCAAACCAAGTAATGGAATGGGAGGGTAGTAGTCATAATTTATAAACTTTTTTTAAAAAAAAATCCAAGTGCCCAAATTTTTCTTTTGAACTTTGCATTGTCATTCTGGTCTGCAGTGTGTGATTTGATTTTTACATGGTTTCCAGACTTATGGTCCTAAATATAAGAGTCACATAGTGCTGAAAGGGGCTTTCTTCGGTCTCTGTGCTACCAGATAGAACATGGCGTTTTCGCACTGACCTTAATTGGCAGCGATGCCCCTCTTCACCGTGCAGGATCTGCGCGGATTTCGCACCAATTGCCGCGGAGCACCTGGAAGAGCCGCAAAGTCCCGCGGCTTTTGCGGCGCAAATGGAAACCGCCAAAACCCAGTTTCCATTTGCGCTGCAAAAGCCGCGGGACTTTGCGGCTCTTCCGGGTGAAGAGGGGCTTCGCTGCCAATTAAGGTCAGTGCGAAAACGCCCAGAGTCAACAACTGGATTATATTCCACCATCATAAGGAAAACTGGCAGTTGCGCTTTTTTCCCCTACTTGTTGGGAGCCTTGAGGCATATTTTTCCTCCTAAGAAATTCTTGTTTGTTCCATATTCCTTGCCTATTTATTTCTAGATTTTTGTTTTGATAGGTTGTAGTGTTCTTTGAAGCCCTGTTGCTTAGCACCTCAAATTCCATGTCTGTCTGAAAAATTCTGACCCATTTTCCCTTTTCATCATTGGATGCTTGTTCAATTACTTCCATAGGCTGCAACAGGTCATAAACTGGAAGCCCAATAGGCCTAATCCGTTGTCTAACTCTTGATTAATTGTGGTAACTATTTCATTACTTGACAATACAGTTTTGATAAAGTATAATATACAGTGGTAAACACAGCACCATGCCAGATCAAGTAGTAAATTGGGATATTCTTTAACATTATTTTAAAAATAATTATTACATTTTAGGTAGGTCTTTGGGTGGGAAATTGTCAGATTTTGTTTTTGTTCAGTTTCTTCCCCTCAGACTTGTTTGAGAATGCACTCAGGTTGTATGATTATATTAGGTGCAAAATCTTGTTCCTTTGTGTCAGTGATTCCTAGTATTACTTAACCTCAGGTCAATGCTTCTTGGAGTGTTTAGCAGGTCTCAGTAACAAAGCGCAGATTTAATATCCAAAATTGAGGCAATGGAGTATATTTTTCAGGAAAAAGTATATATTTTACTGACAATGCCTAATGTTTATTCAAGAATCTTATTGGGATAAAATGTCTCCCCATGTTATGAGCAATGCCGCTTATTGATCTTCTGTGCTAGAAATGACTGCTAGAGTTAGGCAAGAGGGTTGAAGTTTATGAAGAATAATTTTCTAAATTTACGTGTACAGATATGGACATAACTTAAAGAAAATGCCACAGTGTGACTTAACTTCCCCTTTAATTGTTCATGAGACATTAAAAGATTAATAACAGCATGGTGATTTGGCTGATTTGGATTGTATAAATTAATGTTTTATGTTAAGAACTTGTTTCAACTTTGCTTTAGGTTTGTCAGCAGCCAAGTTGTTATCTGACTCTGGACTTAGTGTTCTGGTTATAGAAGCTCGTGACAGAGTTGGGGGACGAACATTCACAATTAGAGTAAGTAGCATTTTATTGTATTTAAAACCAAACAAATAACACAGCTTTTGACCACTAAAATCAGATGGTCTTGATGGACAGAGATCTGAATATTTTCATTCCAATACTGGATAAACAAAATGTTTTTCTAAGCGTATTTTTAATATAAGTCATTTTTATCTATAATATCACATTCCAGACTTGTACTTGTCCGTCAGACTGGTGTAGACAGATTTCCAAAGACACGCAATATATGCTTTTACAGCTGTTGTTAGATTAGTAACCAGCTCACTATAATTCATGAGAACACTATTATATTAAGTAACTCAATAATTTATTTAAGAAACATATATTCCACTTTTCTACAACTGGTCAGGGTAACTCACAACTAAAACAATAAAACAAAACCAGCCAGGACAGTGAGTCAATAAAAAACAATCACCATACTCAAAAGTCATTAAAAAAGCAAAGTCACCAAAATAAAACATTCCAGTATAAAGGCACATAGAACAAACAAGGAATTATAAAATGATATCGATAGAACAGTCCTCAGACTAGGAGCAGACCATAAAATGCCTGATAAAGAAGGAACTCCTCACCCACTACAATACAATATCACATCTGAGCAGGAACAGTGGTACCAGAGCTTGCAATAAACCCAAGTGCCAATTTCTGCCATATACACCAAGACAACACAGTTACTGGACCTAACAGCATACCATCTCAGGCTCATTCACTTGTTCATCTTCCAACATTATATATGCCATTAAATGCATAGTACTCTACATAGGACAAACAGGATAAACCCTACACTAAAGGATAAATGGATACAAATCTGACATCAGTAATTACAGAACTGAGAAACCTGTTGGAGAACACTTTAACCTTCCTGAGCATTCAATGGATGACCTCAAAGTAGCTGTTTTACTACAAAGGAACTTCAAGAATAGAATGGAGAGAGAAATTGCTGAATTACAAGTTATCATGAAACTTGGAACAAACACCTCCCCAGGACTGAACAGGGATATTGGTTTTTTATCTCATTACATATGCTAAATCAACTCTCACTGAGTATAGCTGTGCATCCACAGTGTTCCAATGTATTTCTCTTTTAGAACAGTATCAGAATAATATTGGGGTTTTTTGTGTTGACATGCTCAAATGAGGCATGTGGGCTGTTTGTCTCATTACATATACTAACCCACCTTCCACTAAACTTTAATGCACCCTGTTTTTGTAATGGCTAACTTATATGTATTTCTCTTTTAGAACACTGTATCAGAATATTTGGGTTTTGGTTTTTGTTTTTTTGTATTCACATACTCAAATGGGGAATATTGGCTGTTTGTCTTATTGCATATACTGACCCATCCTCCACTGAATTTTAATGTCTTCCTTTTTTTCTAATGGCAAACTATAATGGATGTTATAACCTCTTGAGAAACCATGCCCTCTATTTAAACTAACAAAGCCATAATGTTACCTAGATTTATGGTAAACTTCACACTTAAAACAGTCTGCTTTTTATCACCCTCCAGTGTTGTTTCAGCCCTGCTTTGTTCTAACACTAACAAACACAGATCCCTATTTGTGATTCTTTTAATCTTCTAAAACATTCCCATGATTCCTCATACCAACTCACTGCCCACTTACATTAAGAATTGCTGCTTCCATTCCCATTTTGTCTGATAAAGTCTGCTTAAGAGCATACGAAAGCTTACATTCTGAATAAAACTTGGTCTTAAAGGTGCACTTGTCTACTGTTTTGTTCTATTCCTCAGTTAAAAGGAATATAAAGCCCTGTCATGTCTCCAATAACATCTATAATATGTATATAACAGGGTGGTAGTGCTGAACTTTTTCTCAAAATATGAATATGGTCAACATCTGGCACTCAGCAATGCAGCATTCAACATTAAGTGATTGATTTTTGTGGGAAGTGGGGAAATGAAAAAGTATAGTCTTGTTCAGCAGCCTAGGACAAAATTCTGTGAATGTAATAGATCTTTGATTCTTCCTTTTCCTAAGACATATGTTATCAACTTTTTTGAGTCTGTGGGCACCTTTGGAATTCTGATACAGAATGGTGGGTACAACCAGAAAATAGCCACTGCCAGAGGCAGAGCCAACCACAAAATGTCTGGGAATGAGGTTATACATAACTCTAATAATAACACTTTAACATTTCAGTCGGAAACTCTATTTAGCAGAATGCCTTTTAAAATGAACCTGCTGATTTAAAATATTTTCTTGCAGATATGCAGTCTACCTTCATTCTCTCAGCAAAGATCTTTATGCTGTGGGAGCAGCTGTTCCCAAAACAATATTTGTAAAGATCTGCTCAGCCGTTCAGAAGCCTTCCTAGGAAAAAACACTATCTGGCCCCACCTACTTTCTAAAAAGACTTGGCAGGCACCAGGAACAATGTAGTCTTATGCCATGGCACCCACAGGCACCATAAGAACATAAGAGAAGCCATGTTGGATCAGGCCAGTGGCCCATCCAGTCCAACACTCTGTGTCACACAGTGGCCAAAAAAAGGAGGTTCACAAGTGGGGCTAGAAGCCCTTCCACTTCCCCCCCCCCTCCAAAGCACCAAAAATACAGAGCATCACTGCCCCAGACAGTTCCAATAATATGCTATGGCTAATAGCCACTGATGGACCACTTTTCCATATTTTTTATCCAAACCCCTCTTGAAGCTGGCTATGCTTGTAGCCACCACCACATCCTGTGGCAGTGAATTTCACATGTTAATCACCCTTTGGGTGAAGAAGTACTTCCTTTTATCCATTTTAACCCTACTGCTCAGCAATTTCATTGAATGCCCACGAGTTCTTGTGTTGTTAGAAAAGGAGAAAAGTACTTCTTTCTTTACTTTCTCCATCCCATGCATAATCTTGTAAACCTCTATCATGTCATCCCGCAGTTGACGTTTCTCCAAGCTAAAGAGCCCCAAGCGTTTTACCTTTTCTTCATAGGGAAAGTGTTCCAAACCTTTAATCATTCTAGTTGCCCATTTCTGGACTTCTTCCAATGCTCTAATACCCTTTTTGAGGTGTGGTGACAATTGTACACAGTATTACCATATGTATCATATTAGGAGCCCCTGTCCTAAAGCTCACAGAATCTGGGAAACTATCAATCCCCTGCTAAAACAGTTGAAAGTTTTAATAAAATTAATATTAGAATAACAGTGTGGTTCCAGTTCAAAATCTTTAACAGCATAAAATTCATTTTGATTTAATTTTCTTCACCTTGATTTCTTAATTCTCTTGCATAAACATTTACCTAAGATAGTGTTACATTCCTTTCTCCAGTGGTCCAGGGTGGGGCAGTCTAAATCTATGGGAAGTAGCTCCCCCTGGAGGCAAACAAGGTCACTGATTATTTTGATTCCCTAGAAGAGGAGCTTCTCTCCCCAGCTCCCAGGCTTGGCCCTGCCTGCAGGGCAGTTAGGTGTTGCTGGTGAGCCCCATTTTGAGCTCAATAATTCCTCTTGCAAAGCGTCTTCTGCTTTACCTTTCTTTTTCTTTTGTTTCTTTATAAATTCTGTCTCCCACCGCCACTCTCCCCACTCTCCTTTCTGGAGCAGTAGGACTGGGGGTCAAAGAGTGAAAGTTGCCAGGTGGCCACGTGGCCAACTGAGCAGTTTCTTGCCTCTGTGAGGCTCCCCCCATGGGGAAGATTGTGAGGAATCCTACTCGGTAGTAAAGGAGGCTGGCTCAAAGGAGATCCAATAGCCCATGGGAGCTGGTGGGGTAGATCACCCAGGCAAGATCACCCACCCCCTCCTCTTCCTCCTTGACTCTTCTTGGTGTATCCCCAGTTGCTCCAAAGGCCCACAGAGTGTTGGTGGCTGCTGTGGAAGGAGCTCCATTCTCCTTCCCCTGCAGCCTTCAAGCTCTTGGCATGGTATCGGGCCACCTTGCTTTGTGGATGATCCTTCCAGCTCAAAGTAAGGTAGGTGAACCCGCTTCGAAGGTGAACAGGGCATGGTGTTCCCCCCTACAACCAGTTTTCTATATATGTTTTTTCTGCAGTTGGAGATGGCTGAAGCCTCTGCCCCAGATCTCTCTGTGGATAATGCTCATTTTAACCTGATAGCCTGGATCAAGGAAGAGATGTAAAGTGAGGTTAAAGCCTCCCTTCCAGAGGCTATCTTCAGCTTTTTGTGATTTTGGTAGGCCCTTTAACAGGGTTAGGCATCACTCACCTTCCAGCTCTGAGTGTGGGAAGACGGAGAAAAGCAGGGCCTTTTATTCTCTCCTTCACCCTAAGAAATGAAATGATGTTCTGCCTTCTAAGTGTTCATCTAGGGGTCTAAGCCCCAAATTTTTCAGAAGTCTGATGATTCTGATTCTTCAGACTCTTCGTCCCCAAGGGAGGAAGGAGAATTATCTGATGAGGAAGAGCCATTACTAACCACCATGAAGACCCATCTCTTTCTGCAGGAAATTTCCCCTAAGTTTCTTCCTAAGGTCCTCCACATCCTAGAAATCCCCTATAGCAAGAAAGTAGAGGAACTGGACCCTTCTAGACTCATCTGGCTCAGCAAGGACTTTCTCTCAAGGGGGGGGGGTGTTCTCTCTCAGAATTCCATTTCCATTGGACTTCAACAAGATAGTCAAGTACAAATGGGAAGCTCCAGTGAGAACCGAAACCAACAGCCCAATCATCTCGCTTCTACTTAATGGCACCAGAGGCTGCAGATCACTTTAAACTTCACGCACTAGATGCTCCAGTAGCTAGCCTGTGTTCTCAGTCGTTCCAGCAGAGTCATATGACCTCCTTAGGGATATATGTGATAGGAGGATAGATCAATCCCCGTGCAAGAATTTTGAGGCATCTTTAGCGGTTCTGAGGGCTTCCCCAGCAAGCTCCCTATTTTCCAGGGCGGTCTATTCCTGGGCTTCAGATTTTTCAGCAGCAGGCAATTACATTCTCAAAGAGGATGAACTAAAGAAGATCACTCTAGCTGCGGTCTTCTCTGTAGATGTATCCCTGGACGTGATCCAGCTATTATCTAGAGCAGGGGTCCTCAAACTTTTTAAATAGGGGGCCAGTTCACTGTCCCTCAGACTGTTGGAGGGCCGGACTGCCATTACTGTACAAGGCCGTGGGCCATCAGTTCTCCGTCTTCTGCGTCTCTCTCCCTTCCCCACACCACACACCCCGGCCTGGGAACTCACCTCACCTCGGTATCACCTCACACTCTGTCTCCGCCGCCTCAGCCCAGTGCCGGAAGCGTGCATTGCTAACGCGAGTTTAGGTCGAACGTCACTTCCGGTCTGATTTTGCCATAACCCGGCGGGCCGCATAAACATCCTCAGCGGGCCGCATCTGGCCCGCGGGCCGTAGTTTGAGGACCCCTGATCTAGAGCTATGGCATCCAGTTTCACAGCTAAGTATACCACCTGGCTATAGACTGAGAAGTCATCTTTACCTCCCAAGTTCAAGTGGCTAGCATCCCCTTCAAGGGTGTCAGTCTGTCTGAGGATTGCATGGATAGGAAGCTGATAGATGTTAAAGATAAAAAGAAGAGCTTACCCACATGTAAGGTAGACCTAAGAAGGGTTTCCATTCCTTTCGTGACCCAAAGAGAAACACCAGTTTTCAACCTTCTAAGTCCAAGGGCTGTTGGCAGCCTAAGCTTTCTAGGGCTCCCAGTTCATCTTTCCCCAGCTCAAGCAGCCAGAGCTTCCAAGTAATAAAGAAGAGCTCCAGCAGCTGGCCAGTCCCTCCAGCCACCTTCAGTTTTTTTCAGATTGTTGGAAGACATCTATCAGCAGCTGGTGGATACTAGACACAGTCACACACAGCTGCTCTCTGGATCTACAAGCTTTCCCTCATGATAGATTCATCTAGGACCTGATTAATTGGTGCTCAAAGAAACTTCTTCTCCTTCTTCAAGTTATCCAGCATCTGTTGGATATCAGAGCAACAGATTCAGTCCCAGAGAACGAAAAGTTATCAGAGGCCTGCTGAGTCTTCTTCATTGTTCCAAAGGAAAATGGGAACAGAGCCATTCTGGATCTGAAATAGCTAAAGAGACAGGTCAAGAAAAGAAAGTTCTGGATGAAAACCCTCAAATCTATAATTTTCTCGATTCAAAAGAAGGATTTGCTGGCATCAATAGATGTGTCAGAGGCCTATTTCCATATACTTATTTAGGACTTCTTGAAGGGTCACCTCTCAGAAAACCAAACAGGACGCTGCTGACTCTGGATGCCAGCCTTCAGGGACAGGGAGCCACTCCCAAAGGAGTGGCTCAGGGACTATGGTTTCTGGAAGAGACCTGTCAGAGCATCAATTTCTTGGAACTCAGGGTGTTAGCCGTCTCCTAGTTGGGAAGGATGTTCTTGTTCACAATCATATATCAGTTGCAGAGGTGATTCAGATACTACTGTTGGTGGAGACCCACCTTGAGTCCTTCAGAGCCGTCCATGTGGCAGGGACATCCAACACATTGGTAGACTGGCTCAGCTGGGAGACTCTTAGTCAGACTGGATGCTGAACCAGGAGACCTTCCTCCAGATCATTCACAATTTGCCATAATAAAGGTGGACTTATTCAGAGCTCAACAATTGGGTGCCAGATTTGTGACAAAAAGAGATGTCCTCAGGCCATGATTGGCCAGATCAACTGCTGTATGCCTGCCTTCCCACCCAACTAATTCAAAGTGTGGTTCAGAGGATCATAGACCTAAGAACAGAAGTAATGCTGATAGCTATGTTTTGGCCATGCTGTTCTTGGTTCCAGGACTCGGTGACATTATTCTCTGAAGAACAGTGGCACCTTCCTGTTGGGAAGGACCTTCTTAATCATGGGCCCTTTCTCCATCCTCATCCCAAGATGTTAGGACTCACAGCCTGGAGCCTGAGTGGGTGCAATTTAGAGAGAGAGATCTTTGGACAAAATCATAGACACCTTAGTGACCTCTAGGAAGGGTTCAACCAATAGAGTCTACAACAACACTTGATAGGTTTTTCAATCTTGGTATTCTGACAAAGGATTAGATCCATGCAGAACTAAAGTGGGTGATCTTCTCTCCTTCCTCAAAGCAGGTTTGTATAAGGGTTTGAGTACCAGCACCCTTAAAGACAGGAAGCCACCATTTCTGCTGTTGGGCAGGTCAAGAAAGGGTGGGGTTTCTCTTACCACCCCCATGTTAGTAGATTTTTTAGGGGCACATCCCTCCTGAACCCTCTGTCCTCCCATAGGTTTCCCTCTTAGAATGTAAATACGGTGCTGAAACCTCTCTCCCAGGCTCCTTTTGAGCCTGTGGCCACCTCTCTGCTTAAGGAGCTCACATTTAAGACCATCTTCCTGGCGGGTATCACCTCTGCAAAGAGGGTTTCAGAACTTCAGGCCTTTTTGGTGGATAAGGAGTTCTGTATTTTCCATAATGACAGATTAGTTGTACATTCTGATCCAGCCTTTATCCCAAAGATTGATTTGACCTTCCAAAGATCAGAGAAACTTATTCTTCCCTATCCCTAAACATCCTCAAAAGAGCAAATGGTATTGCTTAGGTGTTTGGAGAGTACTGAGTTTCTACTTGGACCGGACTAGGTCCTTTTGCCAGGCAGTTTCTTTTAGGAAGATATCATTGGAGAAAGGGGTTTCTACCTTCACCCTTAGCAGATGAATCAGAGGTTGTATTCTTCTGACATATTTGACCAGGGACCTAGATCCCCCGTCGGGTATAACAGCTCTCTTGCTCAGGGCGGTGGCAGCTTCAGCAGCATACAGGGCTTTCTCTTCCTTAGTGGTCTGCCATGCAGTCAGTTCATTCTTTCACCAAGCAGTACTGTATTGACAAGGCAATCTCTGCTGATGCAGCCTTTGGTAAAAGGGGTTCTGAAGCATACCTTTTCAGGCTAAGGTTTCAATTCTTGTCCACCCCGGAGCATATTGCTTTTCTCTGTCCCATAGGTTCAGACTGCCCCACCCTGGACCACTGGAGAATGGAAGGTTTGTTCACTTACTATGAATCTGCCTTCTTGGTGGTCCTAGGGTGGGACATTCTCTTGCCACCCAGGGGTAGAGCTAGTTCTTCCAGAATAGCCTGCAGCCTGGTTAAGGTATGCTGCTTGGGTCCCAGGGGCCTGAACTCTTTCAGTGGGGCCCCTGCAGGTCTTCTGTTCAATCGCCAACATTCAGTGTTTCTACCATTTCTCTGTTGTACTCCTTTGGTTTGGCTGTGGGTTTAGGGGTTTTTCCCCCTTTCATTCTGTTGTGATTCTTGTGCTTAAGAGATGGACTGCTTTGGATCCAGCCTGGGAGCTGGGAAGAGAAGCTAGGGCAGGGGTGGGGAATCTCCATCCCGAGGGCTGTATATGGCCCTCAAGGTCACTTGGTGTGGCCCTCGGGGATTGCTGGGCCGAACCGGGCCATGTGGCAGCCTCTCTGGGGCCTGGCTGGCCAAGGAGGATTGTGGGGCCCAGCCGCACTGTGCAGCAGCCTCCCTAGGGGCAGGCAGGAATCACAGGGCCCAGATGTACTGTGCGGCAGCCTCCCTGGAGCCTGACTGGTTGGTCAGAATTGTTGCAGGGCCTGGAAAAGTTACTGTCACAGTTCAGTTTGCATTTGATTATCCCAGATGGTGTGGCTTAATATGCTAATGAGTGTGCAACCTAATATGCTAATATTAAGGGATGTGGTCTAATATTAGGGGATATTAGGGGATGTGGTTTAATATGCTACTGAGTTCCTGCTGGGCTTTTTCTACAAAAAAGTTCTGGACCTATGCATTTGCCTATGGTGGCGGGCCAGGTGTGTGTGTGTGTGTGTGCGCGCACCAGATTAGGCTCTCCCCACATGACTTCGAATAGAAAAACAATTATTTGCATTTTCAGTTTAGTTTTAGTTTATTTCAGTTTATATCCCGCCCTTCCCACCGAAGCGGCTCAGGGCGGCTTACAACATATAAAATCTAACATAAAGTTTGGTTTTTAAAATACATCAGTTTGCAACAATTTAAACAATAAAATAGTAAAACATATAGAACAAACGATCTGCCAAAGTGCTACACTACAACCTTCCATTAATTTTGCTGGCCTGAATCATTCTCCCTCGGCAGAGCACTGTTTTTTAAGTTGATAATTTTTTATGGCCCACAAATAATATTATAAATATCCATATGACCCTTGGCAGAAAAAAGGTTCCCCACCCCTGCCCTAGGGGATCAAAATAATCAATGTCCTGGTGTTATGGGCAATGATAACCACCCGAGTTAACAGCCCCACCAGAGTCGTTGGCAGCACCAAGGATGCGGTCTCTGCTCATGGATCTGGCTACCTCCACTGCATGGTGGGCCGGATCTGGGTCCATCTCTGGTAGTGGAAGACAGTTGAGGGCGTCTGTGTGGCCCATTGCTTTGCTGGGGCAGCAGACGAGCTGAGGAACTCATTCCACTGCAGAACTCACTGCGACAGGATCTGCGGTGTCTGGCGATTTGGGGCGAGTAGGCCGAGCAATGGCTTGCGGTCTGTGGCAATCGTGAAGCGCCTTCCATACAGGTAGTCGTTGAATTTGTAAATGCCCGCTACAATTGCCAATATTTCCTTATCTATTTGGGCGTAGTTGTGCTCAGCCTGGGTCAAAGTGCGAGAGTAATAAGCCACAGGGACCTCTCTCCCGTCTGGGAGTTGATGGCCCAGGACGGCGCCCACTCCATAAGGGGAAGCATGCATGCTAAAATCACGGGGAGGGACTCGTCAAAATGGTGGAGTACCTCATTTGTGGGCCTGTATATGGTCCGCCCCTACAATTTTGATGCCTGGGGGCTTAAACCAAGCCAATCCCAATAGGGTGGTGAGCCGGCACTTTACCACAAGTATGTCCAGGGCCCCTTTAAAATTTTTGAACTCCACCCTAACTCTGGCCCACCCCATGATCTACACTGGATTCTTTTGAAAGTCCTGCAATATATACTCCACGGGCCGCAGGGCTAGCTGGTTGTGGGGGCAGTTTTCTGAGGGTCTCCTCCAAAATAATGGAGATGGAGGATCTCGTGTCCAATTCCATCAGGCAGGGACCCCCTTCGATTGAGCCCTGCACTTTGACCTTGTCGGGGGTGTCCTGGGGCAAGTTCCTTACCTGGATGCTGTTTGCGGCCGTCATGTGTGCATCTGTCGCATCGTGGTGTGCAGACTGAGGCCTCCTGTTGGTTCTGGCCCTGCAAGCTTGGGTGATGTGGCTCACTTTTCCGCAGCTTCTGCAGTCCACGTTACAGTAGGGGCAGTCTCAGTGCTCGTGTGGGTCCCCACAGCTGGCGCACTTGGTGCTTGGCTTCTCTGCTGCCCGTGGTCAGTTTGGTGTTTTCAACCCGCTGCATGGCTGCCGGCGAAGCTGGTGTGCCCCTTCCTGGTCGGAACTGTCTGACATCGAGGCAGTGGCGGCCTGGTGTGCGGAAGGGCTGGCGTGCATCTGTTCAAAGGAGGTTGCCTGTCAGAGCGCTTTTGCGAGGTCAATGTCTTTGTCCTCGTATGCTAGCAACTTTCAGCGCATTTTCTCCTCCCAGACGCCAACTGTGTATTGGTCCAGCGGGATCTCTTCCAGGTCCCCCGTGAAATCGCGTCTCAGGGCTAATCCACGGAGCTCTGCAAGATACTTGGCGTCAGAGTCAGCTTGTCTCTGCTGTCTCGTGTAGAACGCGTGCCTGCATGTGAGACGGGACGGCTGTGACGCCATGTGATTCATCATTGCCTTGACCAGTTGGTCATAGGTGGCCCTTGTGAGGGTGGTAAGCGTGATGAAGTCGTTTCATCAGCTGGATGGTCTCCACCCCGCACGAGCTCAGGAGAAGCGCCTTCTTCTCAGCCGCTGCCTCCATTTTGTGCAGCTCTATATAGTAGTTGATTTGGTCCACCCATGATTCCCATAAGTCGTGCTGGGTGATGTCAAATGCCATTAGGGTATGTCCGGAAGCAGTCTGAGCCATGCCTTGGCTGCAGAAGCACTAGAGTTCAGAGTGCTGGAGGATGCTCTCTGCTCACCAGAATCCCATCCTCGTCACCAGTGTAATGTACTGAAGTCAGAGATGTTCAGATGGCAACATGCTTTATTAGCGAGTACATCACAAAGACAACATGGCGGGGCCGAGTCCCCTGTTATATACATTTCCCGGAACAACCTTCTTCCTAGTCAGGTCCAATCCTGGCCAGTTAAACTTCCCGCCGCTGATCGTCATAGGCAGGCTGCATTCGTCCCTTCCAGGCACCGCCCACAGGTGCGCTGTGCTGTTCTTCCCAGGATGAACGCTAGACACAACAGGCACTTTGGTATTTGAGGCAAAAGTCTATGGTTACGTAAACCATACCCAAAATACCAGTGTTGCTGCACGATGTAGCTGACGTGATGATGTCACTTTCATGTGACATAATTGCATTGGGAACATAGTGATGGGTCATGGCTGTTAGGGGCGGGGCATCCCCCACCAGCCAACTGGTCAGTGACAGAGAGGAGTCCACAAAATTGGGGGATCCCCTGCTTTCACCTGGAGGCTGGCAACCCTATGCTGCCAGTTGCTAATGGAGCAGGGAGATATATTGACAGTCTGCTCAGCATATTTTAGCTAGGAAACAGATTATTGTAGAAGAGGTCAGTTTGTACTACAAAATAGGGAAATTCTTGCAGCTCATGGAAATATCAAAAATTTTGTTACTACTGTTTTGCTAGTTAACAGTTTTCCACAGTTTTGCAGCAAGCAGTAACTGAGGAAACTTCCACACACTAAATAATGCACTTTCAATCCACTTTCAGTACACTTTGCAATTGGATTTTACTGCATGAAATGGCAGAATCCACTTGCAAATGATCACTGAAGTGGATTGAAACTGCATTATTTAGCATGTGTGAAAGCAGTCATAGTTTATGGATAGAATGTTGGGCATAAATAAGGAGACAAAAAACTCAATTACAAGTTGCTTCTAAACTAACTGGATATCCTTAAACAAATTTCATCCCACAAGATGGTTTAATATGAAATGTTTCTGATATACTGTAATCTAAGTTGGAAACTAGGAGTAGAACAAGAAAAAAACAAACAAAAATGTATTAGATCTATCAATCCCACCCCCCGTTACACTATACATAACTAAGGCCTGACTAGTGAATATAATCAGCCATGAGAGATGAAACAAAAGTATGTGGAGCTGATGTGGCATTTGTATACAGAACTCTTTTCTTGCAGTGGTTAGTGACATTTGATGACATTGGTGACATTAATTCAACTGGGCCTTGCCTGTGTGAACCAGCCTCTATCACTGTCTAGTATTTATGCAATATTTGTCTTTTGGCAGAACAAGGAAGTGAGCTATGTAGACGTTGGTGGATCCTATATAGGACCAACCCAGAATCGAATTCTGCGACTGGCTAAAGAACTTGGTATAGAAACATACAAAGTGGATATAGTTAAAAGGAGTATCCTACATATAAATGTAAGAATTTGATCATCTATATTTTTTTTCTTAATGAGAGAGAGAAAGAGTGTGTGTGTGTGTTCCCTTACAGAGGAGACTTGAGGAAACATAAATGCATGCACATTTTATATTTGTCTGTTCCAGGGAAAATCCTATCCATTTCTGGGTGCCTTTCCTCCAATGTGGAATCCTTTAGTATATCTGGATTTTAACAACTTTTGGAGAACCTTGGATGAAATGGGAAAAGAGGTATGCTGGGAGTCTTGAACATAAAAACATGTTCATCCTCTTATGAAGGAAGTGATGTAGCTGGGCAAACCAGTTTTTTAAAGTCACATTTTTTAAAAAAGTTGACATGATAAAACATTTAATCTTTTTGAAAACAACCATAAGAACCAAATAAGGAGCAGAAAGTAAAACATATGATCATTAATAATTGGGATCTCCTACTGTAATATGTATGGGACTATTAAATCAGTACCATCTGTCAGGTTTTAGTTCCACTGTGCTATGAGGACTTCTTGAAAATAATTCTTGACCTATCTTTTCCTTAGTTGTTGTCACACGGTACTATCTGGATAGATCCAGATAGGCAGCCATGTTAATCTAAAGCAGTAGAACAAAGTAGGAGTCCAGTAGCACCTTTAAGACCAACAACGTTTTATTCAGAATGGAAGCTTTTGTATGCATACATACTTCATCAGACCCCATTCCATTGTCCATAGTACTATAGGACTTCTATAGTACTATGTGGTAATATTATGTATTGAAATTTGTGCATACTCAGCTTTGCCACCCATCGACCATTTGAACAAGGCCCTACTCTAAGTTCATTCTTTATATTCAGAAGTCATACACAATAGTAGTAGAAAAATGTACTGTGTGCTACATTCTCAGATAATTTCTTTAATTAGCATTAACCCGCCATTACAATCAGAGGTGGGGTTTTTTTTAAAGAAAAGGCAATCTTTGGCCACAAAGAGAAAAACAGCAATTAAGCTTCTACAAGCACACACACACACTTACACAAATAGACACACATACCCCTGATTATTAAGGTTTAGGAATGTTGCTGCTACCTCAATTAACAGGAAGGAGGTAAACAGGAACAGCAGTAAAGAGCAAAATTTAGGAGGCTAGATGGGCAGAACCTGGATAGCACTTCAATCATGCAAACGGGTGGGTTTGTGTTAATTTGTCCCCCTTAAGCAGGAGGCCTTTGTTCCTACCAGTTATCTTCACCCTGTTGGGTACGTGATTGTCAGTAGGAAGATAAGAGACTCCAGAGTGTTGCTGATACAAATTAAACAGTTGAATGGAAAACATTACTGTACAATATACTACAAAAGTAAATTAGAAACTGCAAACTGAATCATATGCATAATACAGGAATACATAAGGAAGTTATGAATATAAAACCATAAAAAGACATATGTGACTGCATGAAATAATACAAATGAATAAACAGGCAGTGCTGGAGCATGATCAAATAAAACAAAATTCTAAATGGGTATAGAATATATTAGATGGTGGAGAGATGAACCACAAACCACTTGAAACAAAAAGTTGCAAATATGACAGCAAACCTAATGCATAATTAGCCAAGCTAAATCTAAACATTAAATCATGGATCGCCCCATACAACCCTTGTGTCCTCCTTGTTATAGCTCAGTTTCCTAGCAAGCAAGCTGATGCGGTTTCTTAGCCATCTACCCAAAGATCCAGGAAAGTTGAAGAATGTTATATTTGCAAGTTCCTTGATGTTATGAAACAGCTAACTTGTTTGTTTGTTTAAGGTAATTGTTAATTAGCTTTAGAACCATTGAGCTGTCCCACACATAGTTCCTGCCAGAGAAAAGGAAGTCCTACATATAATGAAGTGACCTTTAGTCTGGCTATTGGTGAATGCATAACTAGGTAATGTTCCCTGATACTTTGCACATGGGTATTTTGGGGCTTCTTCTTCCTCCCTTTGTTTAGAGATTTGAGTATGAGAATTGATCTTAGAGCTAACAGTAACTAGAAAAGTGTAGCTGGATATAATGTTTATTGTTTTATCCCTATGTAACCTTTCCTAATTTTATTAGTAACCTTTCTTTTAGCTAATTTACTTACGTGTGTTGTGTAGTTTCTTTTTTCTCTGCTAAAATATCCAACAAAGAAACATGATGCTCACAGGCTTGTGAGCCTCTCAGCATTTAGACTCCCGAGAAGTAGGAGGAGATAGGTGAGGTGATAGGATAGGATAGGGTAGGCCTTTGGAGACCTCAGGACATCCTCAAAGCAGGCTGACCTTCACAGAAAGACTACTTCTGATCTAGAAATAAAAGCTGCTCAAAAAGGGAAGCTGGTCTCAAACCAGTCTTCCTCTTGGACTTTTCTACATTTCCCTTGGGCAAGTGGGTCACACCCCACTCCTCAAAGGTGGAGACAGAGATGAGGACTTAATTTTTCCTTCATTCATTGTTGACTTCGGCATGCAATGGACTGAAAAACCCCATAACATCCCAGTATCTCAAAACACTGTGCTGGTCTGACTCTTCTTATCAGTCATGAAACTAGTCCTCTTGTTTTCCAGAGTTTCAGATGTGAGTTTGCCAGTCTTCATGCTTAGGCAGTAATCTGCAGTACATTCTGGAGCATCCAGTAATGAGTTTCAGACCATAATATCAAGCAGGGTCAACACTGAGATTTCTGGGGAGAGGAATCATTCTGTTACTGAAATACATCTGGACAAGTTTTAGGCAAGTTGTACCCCTGAATAAAATTTACTTTCAATATTAATAGGTGCTTTTGCAGTGTTCACAAGTACTTGCATTTAAATGTTCCTCATGGAATGCACAACAATCATCCAGTGCTGTATTGTTGCTATCCCAGTAAAAGTCACAGTTTTTGACAGCAAACTGCACAGAGTCAGGGTCTGAAATACATTTTGTTCAAAGATGGAGGCTATAACTGGGCCAATTCAGGATCAAGAAAGGAACCAGATAAATAGTTTGCATTGCTAAATTTGTATGCTTGCATGTGTGTGCATGCTAAATCACCACAATTCAGGTGTAAAAAAATGGAGAATAAAGAAAACACTGGAATGCAATGGGTTGGCAGTCATCTACCACCTCGATATGCAGAAGTGAGTGAATGGCAACTTATTTGTTCTTTGCCTTTAGATTCCTCCTGAATCACCATGGGATGCCCCACATGCTGAAGAATGGGACAAAATGTCCATGAAACAACTAATTGACAAAATTTGCTGGACAAAGTAAATTTACTTTGAAATTTTTTCTTAATATGATATTGGTTTTCTTAGCCTGTGATATGGTGCTTTAAAGGTCTTGTGATTATTCCTTTTCCCTCAAATGGCAATAGCCCATCATGCATACATTATGGGCTAGAACCTGTGTTCACAAGGAGCCACATGAAAGAAATGGTAGCTGTTCAAGAAAACTGGAAAGTAATTAGATAAGCAATAGAAAAAGCAGAAAGTTGTAGTGGATCAGCTAGAGTAGGTGATAAAACTGAAAGCCCAACAATCCAATGCTGTAGAAATGTTATTCTATTTGAGGGATATTTTAAAAAAATTTGTTTTTTCAAAGATCAATTACATTAAGTATTTCTCCCCAAAAAAACCCGAAAAACAAAGCAAAACCCAAAACTGTTAAAATGACACCTAAATTTGCCTTCTGTCATGGGTCAGCCGCCTGTATCATCTCTTGCTTTGAATCCATCACAGTATCTCAAGAACATTGGCTTGTGTCCTGTACAATCCTTAAACAGAGCAGAGAATATGGAGTGAGAGGGACTTCCCACCTCTTCTGACTACAGCCCACTGTGATGTCCCACCCCCATTATTCTTAGAATGAGGGACCATCATGAACAACTCATAGACCAAAATGGAGATCTGCAGCAGGATCTGGTGAATCAGCAGAAATAACCCCTTTGTAGCTGGAAGAATCCTGTTTTTTTAATTAGATTATAGAAATCAAGTGATTGCATGAAAGCTGCTTTTTTGTATAAAATAACAATTGTAGGACAAATATGTGCATCTTTTGAGATCAGATGTTATCAATATGACACAAAAAGTTGTGGTGGTATGCAAATATTTGACTTCCCATTTCATGCTGAAACACTTTTCTGCCCAGCAGCTACCAGCCCTTATTTCTGGATAGTTCTGGATATAGTCTTAAGTAAACTTGAATATGTATAGAGAACCAAACAGAGCACTTTGGTTTCATGTTTGCTTCTCTATCAGATGCAAACTCTGTCATGCAAAAAGGTGTGTGGGCAGCATAACTTGGGAGTAAAGACTGTTTAATTTGCAAACCAGTATATTGGAGTCAGAATAGACTGTACTTGGTATGAAATAGCTAATTCAGTCTTTAAACATGTTACATTTCATTGATATTGTGTTGAATAGGGATGGGCACAAACCTAAAAAGGGAGTTCAGGGTAGCCCACAGACCAAACAGGCCCCGCACAAACTGAACAGTCTGTCAAGTTCAGTTCCCCCTTTCTCCCAGCCATGTCTTGCTCAGGATGGGGATTGCCTAGGAAGGGGGTTCATTTACCCCTTTTAGAATGTGCCTTCCCCAAACATCAGTTCCTGAGCTCCAAACCAACCTAAATATGACCCAAGTTTTGGCTCATGAGCCAGTTCATGCCCTTCTGTAGAAAAAGAAGATGATGATATTAGATTTATATCCCACCCTAGAATCTCAGAGTCTCAGAGCGGTCACAATCTCCTCTACCTTCTCCCCCCCCCCCCCCCCCAACAACAACAGAGGTAGGTGAGGCTGAGAGAGCTTTCACAACAGCTGCCAGTTTGGTGTAGTGGTTAAGTGTGCGGACTCTTATCTGGGAGAACCAGGTTTGATTCCCTACTTCTCCACTTACGGCTGCTGGAATGGCCTTGAGTTAGCCATAGTTCTCGCAGCAGTTGTCCTTGAAAGGGCAGCTGAAACAAAATCCCTCTTCGACAGAATAATAAAATACTTGAAAACAGAAGGTGACAACAGATTTGCAACACCATTTAGCAGAACTGAAAGAGAATGTAGTAAGCATATGACATTTAAGGGTTCACATAAACCGTTGCTTTCTTTCATTGAAGTAAAGGTTGCTGTTCTTCCTGAGGTTAATATGATATGACTCCATTGCAAAGGGAATGCTCTGGCCAGAGGTCAGTGTGCATTCCAGTGAGAGGATACAAGTCAATGTATCCAGAGTCGACTTCAGGGGAATGGGTTAGTGCTGGGCACATAAAAAGGCTGAATACTATATGCCAACAGAAAAGGGTTGTAAAGTGTGAAAATCAAAGCTAGAAGGTTTAGACACACAAATTTCTTTGGTTTACATTGTTGTAGTTCCCACTGTTGTTTTAAAGTAGTCTTATTAATGTCAGACTTACTTTCAAATGAGGTCTCTCTTGAATGTTATAGGAAATGGTGAAAAAGGAGCTTGAGTGATAAAGGGTGCAGTCACACTACATTAATGTGTAGTAAAATCTGGATGTAAAACACATTAATTAGTGTAGTGTGAATGCACCCAAAGACTGAAATCCAATACATATTTACAAGGGAGTTAATTCTTTGGAACACAGTGGGACATCTGAGGAAACAGGCATAGGGTGGAGTTATTAGTGCTGAGGACTACACTGATAGTCTTTTTACAAATTTCAATGGGACATTTGTGCCTAATTTTCTCTTGATAATTTCTAGAACTACTCTGTGGTATTGGGGAGGGACGGTGGCTCAGTGGTAGAGCATCTGCTTGGGAAGCAGAAGGTCTCATGTTCAATCCCTGGCATCTCCAAAAAAGGTTCCAGGCAAATAGGTGTGAAAAAGCCTCAGCTTGAGACCCTGGAGAGCTGCTGCCAGTCTGAGAAGACAATACTGACTTTGATGGACCAAAGGTCTGATTCAGTATAAGGCAGCTTCATATGTTCATATGTACCTTGCCTGTGTCATTTTTGCCATCTGCCAGAATTATGTCCAAATCATGACAAGTGAATTGTATGCATCAGAAAGCCAGTCTACCATCCAAAGCACGGAGAAAAAAATGTAAAAGTTCCAACAGTTACTTTCATTCCAACAGAGATAGTTTGTGAAACTACTTAATACTGGTGATGATTATTAGATGCTTTATTTGAAAGTAAAAACGAGTCAGTTTCCATAATGCTTTGTATAGTGAGGTAATTTGCCCAGGTTTGTAATCATGGCAGGAAGGCAAAGGAAGGTGTTCTTTGATACCCAGAAAATTTCCTCACATTGTGGTGGGTATCTCAATAAGATCCCTCTTTTTTTTTTAACTTAAGAGATAGGATCAAGCAAAACTTTGGCAAACAACCGAGGGAAGTCTGTGATCCTTTAAAGAAAGAATTTTCCCTCACAATGAGGCACTGAAAAGCATTTTAAATACAAAAATGAGGCTCTTTTCAAGAGGAAGGAACAAACTACTACTAAATACATAAACTTCTGGCAAATAAGATATGAATTACTGTACTCATTTGATTAATAAAGGTCAGAGCATACTGAATACAGGACTTCCCCGTTGCTTTTTAGACCAGCAGTCTAGAGGGAATGCCTAAAATACACCACTGAGGGCTGGGGCAAGTCCAGTCCAGCCACCAGTTGACCATTGCTTACCTAGAGCAGTGTTACCATATTTTCTTTTTATGTACTTCTGCCTTTAACTATGAACTCCAAAGAGATGTGGGTCAATTTATTTTTAGTGGAATTACTGTGCAATCCTAAACAGACTTAAGCCCATTTAGACTTAGAAGGGGTAATTGTGCTTAAGATTGTACTATAAGTAGCATCTGGTCATCTCACAGAAGCGCTAAAACTTAAGTACATAAGAAGAACCCTGCTGGGTCAGACCAATGGCCCATCTAGTCCAGCATCGTGCCTCAAGCAGTGACCAACCAGTTCCTCTGGAGGGCCAATAACAGGACATCAAATGCCAACAACAAGGCATCCCCTGATGCTGCCTCCTAGCTCCAGGATTCAGAGGTTTAGTGCTTCTGAATGAGTTCTTCTCAGTCACCATGAAACTATCTAGCAGTTTATTCCTGTGGCCATCACTACATCGTCTGGCAGCAAATTCCACATTTTAATCACTCTAGATCACTGGTATTGAAAATTAGTAAACAGCAAGGCAAATTTCAGTTTTCTTACTGCATATTCAAATTAGCCTTGTTAATTAAGAGAAAATATTATTCATGTTCTTCTGATTTTTGTCCATCCTAAGTAAATAAATGAAAATATTCTAAAGCATAGCGAAGTGAATTCGTGTCAGACTGTATTGTCTGTCTTTGGATTGTACACAGAGCTACCAGAGATTTTGCTCTTATCTTCGTGAATGTCAACGTCACTGCTGAACCACATGAGGTCTCTGCTCTCTGGTTCCTGTGGTATGTCAAACAGTGTGGAGGAGCAATCAGGATCTTCTCTGTAAGCAACGGTGGACAGGTACATGAATTTAATACATACTTCCTTCCTTGGTAAGGAATGAATGCATCATTTTACTTCTGTAATTCATGGAAAATTTAAATCACAATGAAGCAATACTGTGAAAAAGCCAATGTGATTTTTCAAAACGAATAGAAAATTGTGTGCTTTGTGGCCCCTTGTTAAGATCTTTCTAAGATGAGAGTGATTTTTCTCTTCTCCTTGTGCCATATTGTCTTCAGCAATTTTTGCTGTACTGTAATAATGGCCTGATTTTGTTTCCATGGTTACTAGGGAGTTATTCTGTTTTTAATAGTACTTCAGATGTATGCACTACCAGCACCTTAAACTGAATATGCATGTAAGTGCAGTACTATGTACTGAGTGACAGAATCACAGGGATCTTCGGGGAGAATTAAAAGTAATATTTCAGAGAATATGATATCTATGAAAAGAGAGCACTACAGAATCCATTCATAGTTCACATCTTGGAAGAGCTATGCTTTGGCTTTTCTCTTTGCTTATATCAGTTGTGACTTCTCATGGCAAAAGAGTGTCACATCATAAGTTTGAAGAAATCAATGTTTTCAAACCGTTCTATGGTTCAGAAGTGCCCATTCTGATATTAATGTTTTTACAGTTCCCAGCAAATTAGGCTTCTCAAAGAAAAGATGTCATTAGAAAGTACAGTGTAACAATTGGGTTATGGCTATCTATGGGATAACTAGTAGGGCATTCCTAGACTGAGTGTTCAGCCACTGATTCCAGTTTGAATCCATTGCTGAGGAAATCAGCTATTTCAGCCCTAAGAGACCAGGACTGCTTATTTATTTCATATGCTGCCTCTTTACTCTAGTGTTCTAACCAGTTTGTGACAATATTTATGTTCCAGTTAAAAATTAAGTGTGAACTTGCAGTGGTCTCTTTAATGCCGCAAACAGTTGTTTTAACCCCATCATATTTTGTTCCTGAAAAAGATGCAGATATTTCAATATAACTTAAGTATATTGTACAGTTTTGTACTCGTGGATCACCCTTCCAGTTAAGATCCTGTGAGAAGGAGACGCTGATGAAGAGTAGGGAGGACCTCTCTACCAATACTTGCAATTGTATTCATTATGCTCCTTTTGAAGAAGGATTTGAGAATGCTTAACCCATTAAACTAGCAGATCTTTTACCATCCTAATTGTATGTTAGGTAGGTGGATCATGTTAGTTCGATCTCCACTCCTCAGAGGTAATTAGTGCTGTCAGAGCTAATATTGCCATACATCGGTCGGGCAGTGGAATATTTGCATAGTAGCTCCTCTGCAGCTTACTTTTCCACATGATGATGTCAGGATTCTGCCAGCTGATTGAGCTTGAGCAAGTATCTTCAAAATTTTCACTGAAGTCCCTAAAAGGCAAGAACATTCAGGGTTTTATGAAGTTTATACAAAACAGCTCTTTGGGCTGATTTTTTGTTGTGTGGGTAGCTGAAGGTTGCTTTGCTTCACAGTTCAGATCTTCAAGAGACCTTTGGTTTCAAGCTTGTGGCCTCCTTGTAGATTGCTGTTTGAAAACCTAGATTTCCTTTGTAACATTCCAAATTTTGGCTCTTGCAGAGTAATCATTTATTGCTGGTGATAACTTTGGTGTTTGTTTTTTTTGCAATTCTTTTGTTACTGTTCTCAGGAGAGGAAATTTGTTGGGGGTTCTGGACAAATTACAGAGAGGATAATGGAACAACTCAAAGGGAAAATTAAGCTGGAGAGACCTGTAATCTGCATCGATCAGTCAGGTGATAATGTCATTGTGGAGACATTAAACCATGAGATATATGAGGTAATCTAATAAGAATAAAAAATAGTATGTGTTTAATAGGGGCATGTCTGCTACAGCTTTTAGCTGAATATAATCAGTCCCACTCTTGTGTATTGATCTGCTGTTCACACTGCTCAGGAACCCTTTGAAATCTATTTTATTGATGTATTTATGACAACTTCCCCTCACAGGATATCTGCCTGCCTGCTTTGTGCTTTGTTGCCTTTTACAGTTGCATCACTTGGACCTCTGGTGTTCACTGCTTTCATCTTGAAGAGATGTAGATGCTGTAATTGATGTGTTGAATAAATATGTGAAGGAAGTTTATTCCATAGTACACAAATATGTCTGCAAAGATCAGGCTACAATAAATTTCAAGGCTGTGTTTCCTGTAACAGTCTAAGGGCCATACCAGATGAAATAATAGGAGAGCCAAATTGGATCCTGTGCAGTTTTTCAAAAATGCCATTATCAGCCTTGATGGATTCCAGATTGGATCAGTTTCAAAAACCTTTAATTTTTCCACTATGGGGGATTATCCAGCCCAGGAGAGCAGTTTGCAACTAAAAATATTTCTAGTAGAGCAGGCTAACAACTCTCCCCTTAGTATCATGGCCATGATCAGACCCCTACCCCCTTATTTCTGCACACATCTACTAGAATTGGGTGGGATCTGGCCCCAGATCTCCTGCCATCTCATCTAGCTGCATGCTAACTCAGTTATTTTCTTACTATTGTTGCACTTTACAGGCCAATTATGTGATAAGTGCCATACCACCAATCTTAACCTTAAAAATTCATTACAAGCCAGAACTGCCAACAAAAAGAAACCAGTTAATCCAGCGGCTTCCAATGGGCTCTGTTATTAAGTGTATGATGTACTACAAAGAAGCTTTCTGGAAGAAATTGGGTATGTGTGGATCAGCTACAGAAGAATTAAAAGTGTGCAGCATCTGATGGTCAAACCACGTTACATGGAGTTCCATGAAAATTTCTTCTGACTTTTTAAAACAAAAAACATTAACTAAAGTGAAGGTTATGGGTGGATGTTTAAAGCATTCATTGGTTAATGAATCCCCCACTTGAAATCTACTTCACAGATGATGGATGGAGACCTCTGCTCTTGATTTCCAGAGGATTCAGTTTGTAAAAGAAAAGAAACCATAGCAAATGTTGCATGGAATTCAATGTAATATATAGCTTGGCCCCTGTACCATGCAAATTTGAAGTTATGAATTCATAAAGCCTTTTTGAATCACTGGAATATATGATAAAGCTTATTCAAGTTTACAAAACATCTTAGTAATTAGCCTGTTATGTATTTGCAGTGTTTCTCTGAGATAGAAAGGGCTTGCTACTTCTAATGATTTTATAAGAGCAGAAGATGAAATTTTATGCTGCCCATCTGTCACGCCTTGTGATCAGTCATGCTTAGCCATCCTATGTATGATCGTGACTATAGCACCTTATATCACCTGTTTTTATCTATTTAATTAATTTATGTAATTGAACTGTATTTTTAAATTTTGTTTACACTGTATTTTACTTAAATCATGGTTTCCATGTCTGTGAGCCGCCCTGAGCCTGCTTTTGGCGGGGGAGGGCGGGATATAAAAATAAACTTGACTTGACTTGACTTAGTCAGCTTCCTAGCCTTGGACTGCAAAAAGGGAGGTGGGTCTGGGAAACCATCAAACACCTGAAAAGCTCCAGTAAGCCGTTGATGGAGTGTGCTTGACTTAATAGATTCCAAGCTGTTCAGGTCTAATCTGAGCTGCATGTCTGTGTCTTCCTGTGAACATGCTCAGTCCCTAGTGATTGTGCATATTCTCTGTTCAGACACTAACCACAGCATAGATACACAGTCTCCTGGAAGGAGCTACAAATTTTAAAATGTGTTCTTTAAAATTTAGAGAAATGTCCTGACAGGATGTTAGTTGCATGAAACTTCTGCCTTTTGAACAGCTGATGGTTATGTAAGAAAAGTATTTATGTCAGGGGCAGGGAATCCCTAGCATATGTGCCAACAGTGGCACACCAGACCATTTTGCTTGGGACCCAGATCCAAATCTCCACCCAGGCAACTGAGGCAGAGGCAGCACTGCTAGGGCCAACAGTGCAGGAGTAGGTATGCTTAATTCTTGTCACCAGCCAAGTCCAAGGTGAATCCCTGAGATGCTGGCAGTGTTACTGGAGCCTGGCTTGTGTCACATGTGTCCAACTAAATACCACCCTCATCTCTCCCCCCACCCCAGTTTGTTTGCTGGCACACTACATATTTGTAGGTAGATGTTGCTTTTTTGAGAAAGAATGTAGATTTATACCCCGCCATTCTCCCTGAATCAGAGTCTTAGAGCAGCTTACAATCTACCTCAGAGCAGCTTACAAAACCAACATTGGACCCAGCTGAATTGGCAAATTGCTGGCTGGTCTCGAATTTACCCTTTCTGAGTAAAATCATTGAGAGGGCAGTAGTGCTACAGTTACAGAGTTTTCTGGAGGACGCTTCCATCCTAGATCCCCACCAGTCCAGCTTCTGCCCAGGTCATGGGGCAGAGACAGTATATGTGACAGAGACAGTACCTTGGTGGATGATCTCCAGTGGCATCTGGACCGAAGCGGTTTGGCGGTGCTGATGCTGTTAGACTTGTCGGCTGCATTTGACACAGTCGACCATCAGCTACTGACTCACCGTCTCGCCGACACGGGGATTCAGGGGTTGGTCTTACAATGGCTCTCCTCTTTCCTTCAAGGTCGGGGACAAAGGGTGGCGATTGGAAGACAGTCATCCCAGAGATACCCGCTTAATTGCAGTGTCCCTCAGGGAGCGGTTCTTTCCCCGATGTTGTTCAGCATCTACATGCGAGGTATGGGCTGGGTTGCCATCAATATGCTGATGACACCCAGCTCTATCTACTGATGAACAGCCGGTCTGACTGTGCCCCAGAAAGTTTGGACCTGGCACTGCAAGCCGTGGCAGGATGGCTCAGGCTGAGTTGACTGAAGTTGAATCCAATAAAGACAGCTTTGCTGAGTCGTGGCGGTCCTGACAGGGAAATCCTCCTACCAACTTTTGATGGTGTGCCACTTAAAACGGCATCTGGAGTCAGAAGCTTGGGGGTGCTACTGCAGGCTTTTTTGACAGTGGAGGCCCAGATAGCAGCCACTGCCAGGTCCGCCTTTTACCATCTCAGGCGGGTAAGACAGCTGGTCCCCTTTATCGAGTGCAGCGACCTGGCAACTGCAATCCATGCTACGGTCACCTTGAAATTGGACTACTACAATGCCCTCTACATGGGGCTGCCCTTGTCCTGAATCCGGAAACTACAGCTGGTGCAGAATGCGGCAGCCAGGCTGTTATTGGGGCTCTCCATGCGGGAGCACATACAGCTGGGACTGTGGGAGCTGCACTGGCTGCCAGTAGTATACCAGATTTGCTACAAGGTGCTGGTCATCACCTTTAAAGCCCTATATGGCCAAGGACCTCCCTACCTTAGATACCGTCTCACCCCACATGTTCCCCAGAGGGTATTTAGGTCTGGAATGCAAAACCTATTATCAGTCCCTGGGCCGAGGGAGGCAAGATTGAAGACAACTAGGGAAAGAGCCTTCTCAATCGCTGCCTCCCATTGGTGGAACCAACTGCCAGAGGAGGTCAGAGCCTTGCGGGACCTTGCCCAGTTCCGCAAGGCCTACAGAACAACATTATTCCAGTTAGCCTTTAACTGAACTGCCAATATATTAGCTTTATAGGATGCCTAAGAATACTGACCACAATCTGTAATTAAATGGTAATTAGCACTGAATTGTTTTTTAAATTGTTTGTTTTAACTGTTTAATTGTTAATGTGACTTTATTGTGTATTGTGAGCTGCCCTGAGCCTGCTCTGGCTGGGAGGGCAGGATACAAATCGAAATAAATAAATAAATCTCCTTTATCTTCTTCCCCCACAACAAACACCCTGTGAGGTAGGTAGGACTGAGAGAGCTCTCACAGAAGCTGTCCTTTTCAAGGACAACTCTTGCAACAGCTATGACTGACCCAAGGCCATTCCAGCAGCTGCAAGTGGAGGAGTGGGAAATCAAACCTGGTTCTCCCAGATAAGAGTATGCACACTTAACCACTGCACTAAACTGGCTCTTCCCCCACCCCTAGCACATTGGATGTTGGCTTGTCTACAATGGTAGTCCACAAAAAGATGGTCTGCAATTGTAGTGATTGTGTGATATGTCTCCAGAATAATATTCTGAATTGAGTTTGGGGTTTTTTTGGTGGCCAACCTGGCTTTCTTTTTCCTGTCAGATTTCTGTGGCTGCATGATGATTGAGGACGATGAGGCACCAGTTTCAATAACTTTGGATGACTGTAAACCTGATGGATCTGTACCTGCCATTATGGGGTAATTAAGTCTATCATTTCTATATTTAACATAAAATATATTAACATAAACATCAAGCTTGGTCTGTGAGAAGTCTTAAAATTTGTCCTGGAAAACAGAGAACTCCATAGAGAAGCCATACTCATGATATACTGTTAGTTCTGTCATGTGCAACCTCAGTTCCCTCCTATTTCATGTACATGTAAGTATTCTCTGGCTGATAACAGATGGCTGGTTTGGAAACAGAGAGCTGGCTGGAAATAAAGTGCCCTGGAGCTGCCAGACAGTGCTCGGAAAAGAGGCAGGCCATGGGTGCCTGGGGAGCATCTGAAACGCTCACACATCCCATCCGTGGCTCTCTGGGTGCTTCCTGGCCTTCCAGACAGCCAGGGAGCCGCCTCAGAGGCGTCCCAGCAAAAAGTCACCACTTTCAAAGTGGTGCCTCTTTGAGCCAGCTCCCGGGAAGCCGGGGATGACTTGGGGGCAGGACAGGGATGGGAGCTAGATGTGTGTGTGTGGACTTTCTTTTCCGGTCCGTCTGCCTCCTGCCCTCCCAGGCGGCTTTAAAAGCCCATCTGTTATCAGCCATTGTGTATCTAACTAAGGTAATTTAATATCCATAACAGCAATTGCGCCAATTACGGTACCTTACTTATCAATGGTGGGGGAGCTTTTATGACTATGCCATGTACATATAGCTTTCTTCAGTGCTTGTATTCCCTGCATGGTACAATACTGTATAAAAATTGTGTGATCTATTTGTTTAAAGTTCCTAACTGGAAATATTTGTATATTTTTGCAAATCAATTTATTCACTAATGCAATATTGACCAGTATTTTCCCCACTCAGCTTCATCCTTACAAGAAAAGCCTTTGAACTAGCAAGTCTTAGTGTCGAAGAGAGGTAAGAGTAATCATTAACTATAATAATAAACTTATAAATGTATATTTTATTTAAAAGTGTGTTTTATAACTCCAATGATATATATTTTAGTAGACTGTAGTACTGTTGTCTTATATGTTAAGATAACCAGATTTTTATAGTGATATCATGAAACCTTGACAGAGTACTGGTATTAGCCACTACAACTAATTCCTTTTATTGTAGAGTTCTTTTCCCATTATTTGTTACAATTGTATCCCATCCTTCTGCAAAGATTCATACATTTTAATCTCAATACGATTATGAGCTTAGGTTTAAAGGGAGTGATTTACCCAAGGTCAATTAATTATCTGAATCTGATTTCCCACACCCAGTCCCAACACTGCAGTTATTGCATCACTCTGGCCTTCCACAACTAGCAATGCTTCATTGGTACCATATTATTTTGATTAGCACAGAAGCCTTGAAGAACTACCTCCACTCATGTCCAGCCCACAAGATCTGATTCAAAAGCCCTGCTCTCTCTGCCCTCACCTTCAGAGGTGAGGCAGATAGCAACCATAATGGCCAGGCCAAAGTGTTTCTGTTCACTCAGCCTTTCAATTAAGGGTTATTTTTTAAGCTGTCAGGAAATGTTTTTATGGTCTGTTTTTTATGCTGAGATGGGTTTTTTGATGGGATTTCAATTAATTACCTTCTAATGTTTTGTTTTTAATTTTGTAAGCTGCCATAGGCAGGATTCTAAAGAGGCGGCATACAAACTTTCTAAACAAGTAAATAATAAAGCCCTTGTTACAGACAGGTTACGCTCCTCCTTGATCTAAGAGTAAGAGTCCCGTTGGCACCGTAAAGACTGACAAAATTCATGGCAGGGTATGAGCTTTCAAGAATTGCAGTTTACTTTTTCACAAAAGCTCATACGCTGCCACAAATTATGTTAGTATTTAAGATTCTACTGTGCTCTCTTGCTCTTTTCTACAGCTACAGACAGACTAACATGGTACCCATCCTGATCTGTCTCGCTCTAAGAGTGACCGATGAGAGCTGGGAATGAGAGCGCAGACAGTTGAAAACAGATGTTAGTTTGATTGAGAGGGAAACAGACTGGCTGAGTGAAGGGTGTGGCCAAAGATCAGCTTAATAAGAGTCAACTTGTAACAAAGAATTCCAAATGCTTAAACAGGGAAATAGTTTAAAGGTTCACCTGAAAAGAAACCTCTACCTGATTCACTCCAATTGTATGTTCTCAAACCATGAATAAAAGTTCATGGCTGAGTGAAGGGTGTGACAGAAGAGCAGCTTAATAAAAGTCAACTTGTAACAAAGAATTCCAAATGCTTAAACAGGGAAATAGTTCAAAGGTTCACCTGAAAAGAAACCTCTACCTGATTCACTCCAATTGTATGTTCTCAAACCATGAATAAAAGTTAACTCCTTGTTTAACACTGTGTGCTGGGTGTTTATGGCTTTAGGGGAAAATATGCATACATGTGCATGTGCATGCACACGCACAAACACACAGGTCGTTTTCGCACTCACCTCCAGCCGGCGCGACCCCCCTCTTCACCGTGCAGGATCTGCGCGGATTTCGCACTAAATGCCGCGGAGCAGCCTTTTGCGCTGGAAACTCCCGTCGCAAAAGCCGCTCAAACGGGAACTGCTTTTTGGCGGCATTTAGTGCGAAATCCACGGCATTTAGTGCGAAATCCGCGGCATTTAGTGCGAAATCCGCGGCATTTAGTGCGAAATCCGCGCAGATCCTGCGCGGTGAAGAGGGGGGTCGCGCCGGCTGGAGGTGAGTGCGAAAACGACCACAGAGAAAGCTAAGATCTCAGCCAATATATGTAAATATAAACTAGGATATGAATAAATGGTGGCAGTGTTTGAGTCCTCAGCCCCAATAGCTCTGTGCACTATCTCAATGAGGGGTGATTCTTAAAAGGAACTGAGCCACCCTGTCTGGTAATGTCTCTGTGAGTGAGACCTGGGATGCAAAACGGTGGTGAACTGTGACTGCCTGATCTACCTGTTTATGGAAAAAAGTTATGAAGAAAGGTTAAAATGCTTGGGGATCTTTAGCTTGGAGAAACGTCGACTGCAGGGTGACATTATAGAGGTTTACAAGGTTATGCATGGGATGGAGAAAGTAGTACTTTTCTCCCTTTCTCACAGTACAGGAACTCGTGGGCATTCAATGAAATTGCTGAGCAGTAGGGTTAGAACGGATAAAAGGAAGTCCTTCTTCACCCAAAGGGTGATTAACATGTGGAATTCATTGCCACAAGAGGTGATGGCGGCTACAAGCATAGCCAGCTTCAAGAGAGGTTTGGATAAAAATATGTCCATCAGTGGCTATTAGCCACAGCACATTATCGGAACTGTCTGGGGCAGTGATGCTCTATATTTTTGGTGCTTGGGGGAGGTGCAAAATGGAAGGGCTTCTAGCCCCACTTGTGAACCTCCTCTTTTTTGGCCACTGTGTGACACAGTGTTGGACTGGATGGGCCATTGGCCTGATTCAACATGGCTTCTCTTATGTTCTTAACTGTAACTCTGAACCTATGAGACAGAAGGTATGAAGGGTGGTAGAGACTGAGTGGGTGAAAATGAGCATCACAGCCCTTCTTTTCTTTTCTGCAATTCAGATTTAAAGTCCATATTCCAAAATTGCATCCCTCGTGGCTTTTTTTCCTCACAGTTGATGCATTTATGAAGTGAGGGTTTTGAAATTCACAACAATACAGGTTAATTTTATTTACTTGTTTTATTTCATTTATATTTTGCCCTCCCCAAAAGCAGGCAGGTTACAGGTCACAGGGCAGGTTACAGGTCACATAAATCATTACAATAAAACAATACAATATCACAAATATTACATAATTTAGAAAAATATTGTGATGGTAATAAGACCATATGTTTAGCAATATATGAATGAAACAAAAGCATCTGACATGAAATATGTTATGCTCATCAAGGGTTTGCCTACCTCTAGGCTAAGTTTTGCATTTGGTGGCAAAGGTAGCAATATGCATTTCCATATAAAATTGAATACAGTGAACCTAAGAAAGTTGACACTAAGAGGTACCGTAAGTGAGGCAGTGAAGGCATTCCCATTGGATCCCTCTTTCCTTCCATAAACAGAGTCCATTTTCTCCAGTTCTGGTGTATTCTGGAAGAGAGGGAAAGTGCTAATACTTTTGTTTTATGAACTTCTGCAAAGATCATTTTGACAAGTTGCATTAGGAATCACAACTTGTCTTATGAAGTTACCATGCTTGCATACTACCTCTTTCTTCCTCTCAAACACATAGCACAATAGAAAGCTTCCTAGTTTCAAAACTGAATGGAACCCCCAATTTGCCAAAATATTTAAATGTAATTATCTAGGCAAATGGATCAGGTTTTTAAGAGAGGGAGGAAGAAGGCCTGTGAGAATGGTAGCAAGCATAGATAAACAGTTGTTTATTGTGATATCTGAATGCAGCCTTTGTGTATATTTGAGCATTTGATCTTTCACATTTTTGACGACCTTTTCCTTGTCCATGTAGAAAGAGAAAAATCTGTGAATTATATGCAAAAGTGTTGGGAACAGAAGAAGCTTTACATGTAAGAAAGAGCTTCTAAAATTGGTGGGGTGTGGAAAAGTTCTGCTTTATAATTAAGCTGTATGTGTGTATAGCTGGTGTGCCTAGACAATAATTGATGACAACATGCAGCTGGAAGGACATATTTATATTTAAATATTCAAATACTTGTGCTTGCTCAAGTTCACAGGAGGTTATGAAGATGGGAGAAAGGTTTGTAATAGCAACTGTGAAGGCAGAAAATTTGCTCCAGTGCAGACACTATGCTGTTAGGATGAGACAGAGTATTTTCTTAATGAAAAGAAAGACAGAAGTTATTCAGTTACTGCAAAATTCCAAGTGTGTATCCCCAAGGTAGCAATTCTATTGCAGAGAGATCTCATTTTTTTGAACACTCATGCAGCAATATTTTTGGAGGTCAGCCTCTGATTCCTGACACTCTTGACTGTAACACACTCCAAAATGTACCCTAAATATAAGGCATATTTGAAATGGTAATTTGAAAATTATGTATAAGAATAGTCATAATCTTTCGAACTGTTAAACATGGGGTGCGGTCACACGTACTATTAGTGGTGACACAGCTCTGTCTCGCTGACGGATTAAATATGTTCGTCCACACATCCATATCTGGCAAGCGAGCATCATCCAGGGTCATTCCAACTTGCTGTGGATCAGTGCTGCATTAATTTGACAGCGCAGAAAGTCCGGCCCTTTTTCAAAAAAGCGGCACAAGATCGGCTTTTTCCTGTTTGGACAGCTCACACGCGATACTGCCCCTTGGAATGTTTACCGCCCCTCCCACCTTTAAAAAAAAAAAAGCCTCAGCAGACATGTGCATTGCCAGATCATCCGGGAATCTGAGGTGATGCTTCTGCTTCTCCAATCAACACAGGATCAGAGGGGGGGAGGAAACGTTATCCCACTATTCAGAATAGGAAAAAAAATCTTTTTTTTCAATGTGGAGGATTTCCAGATATCATTGTCACTGCCAATTTCTAGGAAAGTAATTCCTGGCAGTTCCTTGGTTTGAATTGGCAACGTTAATTCTGGAAACTTTCCCCCTTCCCCCCTGCCTCTGAAGCAACGTTTGATTTCCCAACTCCAAACAGTTGGGCGTATGTTCAATGGACCCCCCCTCCCCAGAAATCACCATCTGATCACGCATGCTACAAGAAAAGAGCGTGATAGTATTGGATGTCTGAACGCTCAACAACAGAATGAGTAGCATGCTTGGATGCTCGTCTGAACGACCCTGCATCGAATCAATATTGAGCGGTTCAAATTTGAGCGTTACACACCCGCTTTTAATGTGACGTGTGACTGCACCCATGGATCAAAAAAGATTATCAATTGGGAATTAAATTCAGCACAGAATGCAATAAAATACTGGAGAGTTCTTTCGCATTTCAATCATACTTTTCTACCACATACTTTTTTGGGGGGGGGAGGGGCAGGAATTCCAGAAGTTTTTAATCTCTGCTAAGATCCCTTGCCCTGAGGTTGACCTAAAAGATTATAACATGCACACTAGTTCAGTTGGTAGTTTCTTAAAGGTCTTCATTGTCATCACTTTTGTACAGAAATGTTTTAAGAATATGGCCTGAAGGACTGTACCTCATCCAGAAGGGGTGGAATTCTTGTTGACATCAGTGATACTTCATTTATGTTCACAAATATACAAGAATTCAGACTTTAACTGTGCCAAGAATCAATGAGTATCTTATTTAATTTTGTTTCTCACCTGTGGTTTGCTTTTCCAGCCAGTGCACTATGAAGAAAAAAACTGGAGTACAGAACAATATTCTGGTGGCTGCTATACAGCCTATTTTCCACCCGGCATTATGTCTCAATATGGAAGGTAAAACTAGACAACTGCATATTGAGATTTGTGAGGTAGATGGTTTGTCATCCAAAATTTCTAACACATAAAACATACTTGATATAAATACTATTACTATGCTCACAGCATGGAATGCAATATCATACTGAAAAAATACCAGAAAAGCTAGTAGGTGAAATTACATGTATACATTTGCTTCAAAGCATTCTGTGAACTCGTCATTCTTAAACTATTCTAATAGTTCAAGAAAGGTGTCATAGACTTAGGGTGTGGCTGAACAGAATTCATTTATGGTGATAGGATCTAACTATATGTTTTTCACAAATATGTAATTGAAACCCAAAGAAAAGCAGTCAAGAAATAGGCTAGAGTAAAAAAAGAGGCAGACAGGGAAAGAGTTCAGAAATCACACCATGCAAAGCCACTGATTTGGAACTCAGTTGCCTCCTCCAAATACAGCTTTTCCAGGGGAAATTTGGGCCATCAGGATACAGCTGCATGCATTGGTGGATAGCAAGTACTTCAGCCCATAAGGAGAGATCCATTGGCAGCAACATGTTAGCAGATGTTTCCAATATGTATATATATTGATGTATTAAAACATTAATATAACACCTTTCCTCCCAACCACAGGGGTTCAAGCAGTCTTACCAAAAAAAACCCTGACTTTGGGCAACAGACAATTAAATTAGAAACCAGTAGTAAGAATAATAATAATAAGAAGAAACTATTAACTGTCAAATGCCCCCTGAAAATTACAGCCTTACATTTCTTGTGAAATATAGACTAAGAACACTTTACACCTTCCTGGAGAGGTTGTCGCATAGTTCTAGAGTTGTCAGGATGGGTCTGCTTGCACTGTACCAAACTGAGCAACTTGAAGGGAGGGCTCAACCAGAAGGCAACCATGGGGAGGCATCATGAAGGCAGTGAGGAAACTTGTTTCTGTGTCATGTGGATGTTGGATACACTTAAAATGCTTACTGAAGGACTCCCTTTCCCTGCTGCTGCAGCAACAGGCTTGGTGGTGGGGAAGCAGGCTATGAATATGCACAACAATGAAAACTGGAGGGGTTCATAAACATTTTTTACATCTCCCAATGGCTTTTTTCATCATAAAAATAAAATATTCTGAAAATTCAACACTGCAGTATGCTACATGTTAACATGCTTGTCCCTTAAGTATATCAGCACCTAATCAAATCTACTGCATGGAGAATGATCATCATTGTTCACTTGTGTCCTTATCACTTATATTTTAAAGGATAATTCGTGAGCCGGCTGGTAAGATCTACTTTGCTGGCACTGAAACAGCTACCAAATGGAGTGGCTACATGGAAGGGGCAGTGCAGGCTGGAGAGAGAGCAGCCAGAGAGGTAAACAGAACTATTACTTAAGTCTGAAATACAACAGCTAAGCCAAGAAGATTTTTCTCTCCATATTCATATTTAAGCTACTGTAGTTGTGCTAAAGAAAGTTCATCACATTAGAGGGATTAAAGAATCATTACAGCAACCAAATCTCTTTTGTAACAACAAGCTGCTAATGATTCCTTGTGAGTAGCTGTAGTCAATGGTAAAACATGTGCTTTGCATGCTGAATGTCTCTGGTTCAGACCTCAACAGCTTTGGTTATTAAATGGTTTTCCATAGCAGGACTCATTCCTGTCAGTGCCAGTCAGAGTGAACAGCACTGGGGTAGATGGACCACTGGTTTGCCTCAGCATGACACAGCTGCTTACATTCATGCATTTGATCCTGGAACTTCCTTTAATGCAAAAGTGTGGTTTTTCAAACAAAGTAGCTAATGATGTACACTAGGATAACCTGAATATCACTCAAAAGTGTTTAATTTAAATAAACCAATCTACAGATACAAGAGTGTGATTCCTAGTTTCAGAGGGTACCTGTGTTGTTCTGCAATAGATGCTTTGACTCTCCAGAGCTTACACCCCTAAAATCTTGTTGGTCTCTAAAGTGCTATTAGACGCAAGTATTTCCTTGCAGCTTCATGTGTGTCATTCAGGAACTTGTTCCTTCCAACCATACGTTCTTTTTGCATCACACATTGTGCTACATTTTGTTTGTGCTACAGATGATCCTGTCACATATGATTCTCTTCACCTCCCTTGAGTCATCTGAACCTGCATTGTAAACATGTTACTGGATAGGATCTCCCTTACAAGATGTCAAAGGAAGGGGTCATGGCCCAATGGCAGAGCATCTGCTTTGCATACCGAAGGTCCCAGGTTCAATGTTAAACATCTCCAAATAAAAAGGATCAGATTATGTAAGAGACCTCTTCCTGAGACACTGGAGAGCCACTAATAGTCAGAATAGACAATTATGGCCTCAATAAAACAATAACAGTATAAAGTAGTTTCATGTATTTGTGTGTGGAGGGGTGTAATTTGAGACACATTTTTATATTACCTTTGTGATTCATTGTCACACTTGCAATAGCCATGCTAGTAATGTTTGAAACTGGGAAACCATGTAGGAAGGCCAAACAACATGGTGTCAGTTGTTCTGGCACAGGATACCTTTCTGTCCTGCACAATTCCATGATTGAGTCATTATCATTGCAGATTGGAATCAAAGAATGCAGAAGTAGCAAGTAGTCTTCATGTGCAATATAACAATTATCTCTAGGGGTTTTTTTAAATTCCTCTCACCTCCATGAGTGTTAATGCCATGTATTTGTCTTTTTTCTAGATATTATATAGCATGGGAAAGATTCCCATGAATGAAATTTGGGTAAAGGAGCCAGAATCAAAGGCAAGTATTTGCTCATATATTCTTGTAGCAAGGGTAGTGACAGAATTCATTAGTTAAATTAGATTACTTTATTGCCTAGACTGCTGAACATACTTAGGATGAGACTGCAGATAATTTAATAATGGATGTTGGTAAAGCTTCTAGAGAAATTAAAACAGAAACGTTTTGTCGGGTAGGTCACAAAGAGCCCTACATTCTCCTATGTGAAGAATTAAGAAAAAAATCCTACAGCTTTTTCTTCTTTCAGCATCTCACAAATGAACAAGTGTTTAAATTGGTGGATTTTCTGTCTAGAAAATACGTAACTTTTGGAGCAGCTCTAAGAATTTACCTGTAGCATGCAGCCTGCTATATAGGCATTGCGTCAGAGAGATGGGGAGTATCCAGGCCTCAGATTCAGTGGGAGCTCACAGGAGCACAGCTCCTGAACCTTTCCGGGAGTTCCACCTCTTCCTTCTGAGAGTTCCACCTCCTTGTCCATTGAATAGTATTGCAGCTGCATAACAATCCCTGGATGATTTCCACCACCTATTTTTCTACAAAATGACTGCTGGGAGTATCTAATGGGGAGAGTAGGATATGGGCAGCCACTGGTTGTAGTGGGAATTGCCATTAACTGTGTCCTTATAATGTGCAGAAAAGAAGAAATTAATCAGGGAGCTCTGATGGGAAATCTGCCAGTTTACTGACTTAAAAACATGTCCAACTTTCCCTTTTTCTTTTCTACCTGTTTTTTACAATTGAGCAACTGAATTAATTGTTTGTGATTAGGTGCAATTCTATACCCAACATTACCTTTCTTCTGCATTGCTCTCCCAAGACCCCAGTCTCCACCATCTGCTAGTTTCCTACACCTTTATATTCTGTCAAATCATTTTCTCACAGTCTTATGACATTTCAGTGCAACTGCATTTCTAAAGTTTCAGAATCTGAATTGACACAAACACTTTTAGCACCCCCATCCACTCATTCTTTGGGGGGAAGCAAACTTCCTTCAATCAATTCACACTCTGAATTAGCTGAGAATGAAGAGTGTCTTTCCTGCTGCATTGTATTATACACTAATTACGAATATATTTCTGCTTAGGATGTCCCAGCTCTACCAATTACTACAACATTTTTGGAAAGAAACTTGCCATCTGTTCCAGGATTGTTGAAATTTCTTGGATTTTCCTGCTTCTTCTCTTCAGCGGCTGCAGCTGGCTTCTTTGCCTTTAAAAGGGGGCTTATCTTTCAGAAGTGTACCTAAAGCAACAGTTTAAATCTTTGCATTCATGCTGTGACTATTATTTTTGGAACAACATTTTTCATGTCTTCTTTGGAACACCTGAATCAATACATCAAAACCAGTGTAATCAGTATTGTTTACAGTCTCAGAATGCACAGTAGTGAACTGATGAAGGCATCTGTTTTCTTTCTACATTGACTTTTCTTAATAGACAGAATAAAGTCACTGACCTGCCCCCCCGCCTCCACTCCCCTGAAAATTTCACTCCCCTTTGATTGTAAGGGAATCGACCTTTGAAAATTTCAAATACCTTTGGAAAACTAATCTGTTTTTTAAATCTTGTTGTGAACAATGAATATTAAAAACTTAATCACATAGTTTATTCAATTAGATGCTTATGTTCTCAAGCAGCTGCACCTCATTTACTGCTATGTTAAATTTTCAAAAACTGTAATTGTATTTTCAACCATTAAGTGTTGAAATTTAAATAGTACAGAGTCGAACAAGGAGAAGCTGAGAATGTTACAGTCAAGAGCAACATAATGAAGAAAAAAGGAAGAAGTGAGGGTTTCTAGGGCCAATGAATTAGAAATGGTGATGTATTCAACTTCCATGTTTGTGGAAAGTGCTGGCAAGTCACAGCCAATTTATGGTAAACCATAACCCCAAAGTGTTTTCAAGGCAAGAGATGTTCAGAGGTGATTTGATATTGGCTGCCTCAGCATAGTGACCCTTGGATTTCCTTGGTGGTGTTCCCATCTCAGTACTAACCAGGGCTGACCCTGCTTAGCTTCCATGACCTGATAAGATCAGGCTAGCCTGGGTCACCCAAGTCAGGGTGTCTAGTTGCATACTTGGCTGCATTTCATGAGAAAGTTCCTTGTTTCTTCCACATTCTTTTCTTTCACACATCTTCCATACATGGTGCTATTTTCCTGGAGAGGTGGCATAGAAATTTTTCCAAGTGTACATAATAAACAAATATTTCATCTGTTAAAAATTAATTAAAATAGAAATTAAGCAGAAAAGTCATTTATGATTTTTACCTTTTAAAAACATCCTTCTGCCACGAAATGTATTGAATGAATTAAGTCAGGCTGTATTCTCAGCTGCAGTGCTTCATGTCTAGCTAAGGTCACAGATTGTAAGCAGTCCCTTTTTCAGAAAGCAAGCCCATTCCCAGAACTTATCTTATAGAGGTGTGAGGGGAAAGAGGTAGGGGTTGTGCTGCAACAGGTGAAGAGGAAAGCTGGCCAGCCTGATGCTGCCTTCTTTGTGATGGAGTTGGGGGTGAGAGGAAAAAGTCTGTATAGGGGCCAACATCTGCCCCACCCCCACCTTTTGACCATTAGTAAAGGAAACATGATGAATGCCATATTAGAGAAATAACTATTGATGTGGGAAGAGTAAGTACATGGGGTGTGAGAATCTACCCACATTGAATTCCAGGCTCCTGCTGCCCTCCCACAAGCCTTCCTAGTATCAGAGACCTCCAGCCATGCCAGCCTTCAGTGACACACTTCCTTACAAGTCACAGAGAAATAGGCTAACCTGTTGACTCCATTCTCTGCTGCAGCACTAAATGAGGAGGAATGGTAGCTCAGTGGTAGAGCATCTGCTTGGTAAGCAGAAGGTCTCAGGTTCAATCCCCAGCATCTCCAACTAAAAAGGGTCCAGGCAAGTAGGCACTAAAAACCTCAGCTTGAGACCCTGGAGAGCTGCTGCCAGTCTGAGTAGACAATACTGACTTTGATGGACTGGGTCTGATTCAGTATAAGCAGCTTGATGTGTTCAACCCAACCAAAGCTATTGCAGCATCCTCTGGGGTGTGGGGGTTTTTCCACTTCTTACAATGAAGTTTGGGCAATTTAAAGTAGGAGCACCTGTGAGAGGGCCTCCCTTTGGCCAGCTTTCCTCCTGGAATTAATGGCAGCCTCTGCTGGCCATTTAAAGCAGGAATACATTGGCAAGAGAGACAGGACAGCAAGGAGTAGCAGAGCAAGGTGCACATGGAAGAATAAGTCTCAGAGGGGAGGGAGATCACTGAAGGCGAAGGTATTTTAGCTTATGCAATGTGGCTTGTGCCTCTAAGCCCTCATTCAGTGTAGTTGCATGCCAGCCTCTCTTCTCATTCAGCACAAGCTCTCCTGGGGCTAACTCTTGCAGCCAGTGCACTGAGCATGTGGCTTTTGGCCACCTCCACTAAGAGTTTCTTCCCATGCCAATGTGAGAGCTTTGTAGACAGTACTACGCTTTTCTGGGTCAGCAGTCCTTCACTCTTGCCTCCACCATCTTTCAGGCCATATTCTGGTCCTATTAAGGGCAGCCACCTGGAACCAAGTTGCAAAATGGAAAGGGAAGTTTTCAGGAAAAATCCCCACCATCACTCCTGCCATCTGATGAGCTTTGTACGGTAGGAAAGCAAACCATCAACCGTTCCAAAGCAGCAGCATTTCAGGTTTCACCTGCCTGGGAGAAACTGCAGAGAAAAAACTCACCAAATAGGATGCTGGTACATTGGCTGTATCAGCTTTATTCTGTGGGCTAATTCAGGCAGGATTGGAGCTGGTAGTGTCAAATAAGGTATGCAGCTTTCAAAAAACCCCACCTTATGCCTTGCACAGGGCTTTTTTTGTAGCAGGAACTCCTTTGCATATTGAGCCACACACCCCTGATGTAGCCAATCCTCCAAGAGCTTACAGAGCTCTTATTGCAAGGTCTACTGTAAGCTCTTGGAGGATTGGCTACATCAGGGGAGTGTGGTCCAATATGCAAAAGAGTTCCTGCTACAAAAAAAGTCCCGAGCATACACATGCACACACATTATTCTCCAGTTTTTAAAAGCCATGTAGTATTTTCTATTAAGAGCAACTGAAATAACACAATGGGCAACCTTAGCCAGAATTTATCAGGCTGGATGTTAAAGCAAAAAGGGGAGATATGTTTTGGATATATCTTTTAGCCTCTTCAGCATACTGTGACTAGGAAGGAGTCAATGCAAACCAAGTTATGGTGGTATTATCTGGAGAACTTCCCAGATTGTATTCCCTCCAATTGTAATTACCCTTTTTCTCTGATTTTTTTTTTAAATCAGATAATCAAGCCAGCTTGTAAAGCACTTGTTAGTGGATTCCCCAGAGGAGTCAAAGACTGCATTCTGGAGAGCCAGTTTGGTGTAGTGGTTAAGTGTGCGGACTCTTATCTGAGAGAACCGGGTTTGATTCCCCACTCCTCCACTCGCACCTGCTGGAATGGCCTTGGGTAAGCCATAGCTCTGGCAGAGGTTGTCCTTGAAAGGGCAGCTGCTGTGAGAACCCTCTCCAGCCCAACCCACCTCACAGGGTATCTGTTGTGGGGGAGGAAGGTAAAGGAGATTGTGAGCCGCTCTGAGACTCTTCGGAGTAGAGGGTGGGATATAAATCCAATATCTTCTTCTTCTTCTGCATTCCCTTGTAGTGGGGAGAAGGGGACACACAAGTTCATTTAGCATCCCATATACATGCATCCCCCCAATATGCTCCTTTAGCATAACAGTCCACCAGCTACTGTAGGCTCCTGATCACATCTCCCTCTGGCTTCCAGATGCAATGATAGAACCATCAGAAGGAGGGTAGCAAGCAACCAGGTACACTTCTTTTATGTGGAATCCAGCTCAGCTGTGAATGCTCTGCTCTTGGAACACTACATTTATTTGAACTAATCACTTAATGACAACTTCACTTTTGGCTCCACATTAGCCAATATTCAAGCTTCCCAGATCCCTTCTGAGCTTTCCTCCTCAGCAATACATAATACAGTTGCCTCCAATATTTGTACCTGCACTGAATGTTAATTCAGTGTCTGGACTGTGATACTTCAGACTGCAAACAAGTACCGTTTTCACACACAGCTTACCTCGCAGTTACAATCCTGTTCCCTCCGCAGCGTCCAGTCGGATTTCCCACCATCTGCGCCGGAGTTACAGGAAGTGCCGCAGCTTCTGCGTAGCAAACGTAAACTGGGTTTTAGCGGTTTACGTTTGCTACACAAAAGCCGTGGCACTTCTTGTAACTCCAGCGCAGATGGTGCAAAATCCGACCGGATGCTGCAGAGGAAACAGGATTGTGACTGCGAGGTTAGCTGTGTGCGAAAACGGTAAAGGTCTTGTATTATACTCCTGTACTAATTTCTCTCAACCTGCGCCCCACAAAATGGAGACACCAGTTTTGTTAAATGCATCTTATAAAGTTTTCCCTGTCAATTTCTTTTCCCTAGCATTCTGCAATTATCTCATCATATTGCTAGACTCATCCTGCGTTATCAAAGATTTCAGGTTTTCACGGCTGGTAACATCATTAGGGTTTGTAGAATCTTTTGGGCTCAAGTGCCGTGTTCTACTGGAGAAAGTTTTCCTTCCAGACGTTTCGTTCTCAGCTGCGGAGAACCTCCTCAGTGGCGTTGCAGCCGGAGCAGGCGCTCTGACCTTCTTGGCTGCTGTGCATTGAGTGGGGTCAGGGCTGCTGGAGAGCTGCTATTTCTAGGCTGGAGGGGGTGTGATGAAAGGGCAATTGGTTTGTGGATGTGCCCATTGTTTGGTGGGGCTTCCTGGAAGGGTAGTGATAAGGAAACTGACTGTTGAATGTTGAACAGCCAGTTTCCTTATCACTACCCTTCCAGGAAGCCCCACCAAACAATGGGCACATCCACAAACCAATTGCCCTTTCATCACACCCTCTCCAGCCTAGAAATAGCAGCTCTCCAGCAGCCCTGACCCCACTCAATGCACAGCAGCCAAGAAGGTCGGAGCGCCTGCTCCAGCTGCAACGCCACTGAGGATGTTCTCCGCAGCTGAGAACGAAACGTCTGAAAGGAAAACTTTCTCCAGTAGAACACGGAACTTGAGCCCAAAAGATTCTACAAACCCTAATCATCCTGCTTTTTTAAAAAACCAAAAATTTCAATGATGGGAAAGGTAAGTGTGAAGAACCAGTCAGGGTCAGCTTGGGAGGGTGACTACTTTAAATTTTTCCCCAGCACCTTCCCTCAGTCTCTCAGGCACATATACAGAAATCCTGTCAGAACTATAGTAAACTAGGCATCTGACAGTTTTTGAATTTCAAAAACCACAACAAATATTTATTGGTTCACAAAAGGTAAGGGAGAGGGGTAAAATAATATTAATTAGTTATTTGAAGACAAATCAGTTGGCAGGCAGAAATTCAAAATAAACAATCTCTCAACACCAGAAATTATCAGGCTGAGATAGTTTCAAAAATATATAAACAGGCAGACTTAATAACTAACATCAGGCAGGCTTTAGTAATAAAATCTTTTGACAGGCAGGCAGTGCCTACTTGGCACTAGGAACTCTAGGCAGAGATGGTATAACCCTATGCTCAGGCTCCTTTAAATCATAAAAATAATAAACAATCATACACTCTTCCATACACACTGGGAACTTCTGACTTGTGCCAGATCAATATTCTCTCAGACTCACACACTAGCATTCAGGATTCACATCTTTTGAATGCCCTTCTAGCCCCTCAATCCTGTGTGTCCCACCCAGCTAGATTCCTTGTCTGACTCTTGGGAATCCTTCCTGGCCACAAGAATCTAATCCCAGTATTTAAGTGTTAGAGTATTCTTATTTAGACCAGAAGAGTGCCCTGATGTGCTAACAGATCTCCTTAGAGAGTTTCTCCTCACAGAAGGTGCCTGGTTTTGCCCCTTTCTGCCCAATAACTCTCTCACAGACAGAAATTGTTCGATCTCCCAAGGAACTCAGCCCACAGGCTGTCTCAGTTCCTTTCCAGTTGCTTTCACAACAGATCAACTTCAGTTCTGACAGATCTCCTCAGTTCTCAGACTGAACTTCATAGTTCTCAGACTGAACTGAACTGTTCTAGTCCTAAAGCTCAACTCTCAGGCATTTTGTTTCCCTCCGAGCATCTCTCAATTTGCTACATTTTTGTTACCATAGCCAGCCAATCGTTGCAAGGCTGTTCCCCAGTCACAGTAAGTAATAGTGTAGTTTATACACCAGTGAAGGGGAGAGGATGGCAGAAGATGCAGAGTGGGAGAAATCACATCAGTGTGGATGGAGAAGTGGCCTCTGAGAAGCAAGGAGAGGGAAGGGGGAAATCCAAGGGAATCTGTATACTTTTGAATTATTGTTGGAAGTGAAGCAAGGGGAAAAAACAATCACAGAACCACTCTCAGAAAATGGGTAAACAGCAAACGGTGCTGAAGGAAGGAAAAATAATGCAGAAGGGCAGTGGGGAGAGCCAATGGACATGCACAGTGAAAGCAATGGGAATGCGGAATGACAAAGAAAATCTGATTGACAAGCACAGTGAAAGCAAGGAAAAACACCCATGCATAATAGGGCAAATATGTCAGAAACCATTTTACAATGATAAGACACATGACATACACTAATCAAATAAATGCTTGGGAGAATTCACTTTATAGTAGCTTTACCATGTACAAAGAGTATTTACAGCCTTTTGATCCCTTCCTGTTTTCCCTTTTGATTCTCAGAACAATCTTGTGTAATAGATTAGATCAGGGTTTCCCAAACTTTTCTTTCCTGTGGCCTGATTATTTGTACACTTCTCCTTCATGGCCCACTAAAATTTGGGAGTGGAGCCAAGAGACTTTGGGGGTGGAGCCAGGAGCCAGGAATTATGTCATTTCCTGTGGTGTCACTTCCAGGGCACACTGAACCAAAATTCCACCATTTCCTGCGATGTCACTTCCAGGGCACTCCCCCAAACCTGCCTCTTCTTCTGAAGTAACTTCATTTTCAGAAAAATCTCTGAAACTCATGCTGAGCCAAAATGGGGGTGGAAAGTGGGCGGTCCTCTCTTTCCACTCCCACACCTGCATGCACCTATCTGTTCATGTGTTCTTCTTCAGCTTGCAAGCACTCCTATTGTCCATGTTCAATTGCCTGCACCACCTACGCATCCCTTCCTCAACAGCACTGGCCAGTGTATGCAGTTGGAAGTGTTGTTGCCATTGCCATCAGGAATGACAGCACTGTGTGTCACCCACACTGGGCCCTGGCAGCTGCTCTACTCAAAATATGCTGAAACATTTAGTAGGCCCTTCCTTCAGCTGCTACTACTGGAACCCTGACTCAAGCTATAACCAAGCTTGCTTGGTTTCAAGAAAACTTCCAACTGCTATTTTTCATACTTTTCTTTGGCTGAAACACTGGGAAATTGATGTGAAAGGTAGCAGAGAATTATACTGCAATTAATGAATTAATTTCCAGTTATGTGAAGTTTATACAAGCTTTTCTGTAGTTATCCCAAAAAGGATATTTATGAGGGGCCTCCAGCTTTTTACTGGCTGTGTTTCCCATGCCTTTAAAAGCAACCTGTTTGCAGATATTTAGCCAGTGAACTTCTTTCATCCTTTTTAATATCTACAGGAGAAGTTTAATTTTGGTGTCAGACAGCTGTTAAAAGCAGGACCAGTAAAATGGTGTCAAGTTCATAGTACCATCACTTCCAGTGCTGTTAAGATATACTGCAGTAATCTCCAATAATCTCTTTCTGCCCCACACCTCTCACTCACTCACACAGAAATCTCATAGAAAGGCCAGCTGGCTACAACTGGGGGTGCCAGCTTTCATTGGCAGAGCTCCTATGTCTGCAACAACAGTATGATGAACAGTTTCATCCAGTAAAAATGGAAGGAAGGAAGGAAGGAAGGAAGGAAGGAAGGAAGGAAGGAAGGAAGGAAGAAAGAAATGGAAGGAGAGGAAAAGAAGACTTGGAAAGAAAGCACATAAAAAGAGCTATGTTGGATCAGGCCAGTGGACTATACAATCCAAAATTCTCTCATACAATGCCCCAAAAGCACCAGAATGTCCACCAGTGGGGCCAGGGCACTAGAAGCCCTCCCACTATTGCTTCCCCCCTCCCAGCACCAAGAATACAGACAGAGCATCACTTGCAGGGACAGAAAGAAAGGGGGGGGAGGAAAAAAAGCCTTTCTCACCATCAGATGACCCCAGCCAGCAACAATTCTGCCCAGAGGTCATTTGGTAAAAAAAATAGCTACTGGAATGCCCACTCCCCGCCCCTCCTGGCTGAAAAAAACACACACACCCTTCTTTGCCGCCCAGGCCTTCTGGGGAAATCTCCCCAAAAGAACATACTGCAAGGCACATGAAAGCTCAAAGCTTGAAGAACACTTCATGGGTCTAAAGGGCCAGTGGACTCCAGCTTTTCTCTCAAACACTGGGAGGGGGGGAGAAGGAAGGCAAGGCAGCCCAGCTCCTCTCTGCACAACAGAGAGACAGGGGGAGGAAGGAAGCCAAACAGAGCTCAGACTTTGCAGCCTGTCAGTCTTCAAGGCTAGCTTTTCTCTGCACAACAGAGAGATGGGGGAAGGAAGGAAGCAGAGCAGAGGTCATGCTTTGCTGGGGGCAGGGCTAGCTTTGGCTTTTCTTGTGACCCGGTAGTGAGGCTTCCGTGGCCCGGTACCGGGTCACGACCCTGCAAATGGGAAACACTGGGTTAGATCAAGTAATAACTGACAAGATTGTCCAGTAAGTATTATGGCTGATTATGAAGCTGAATCTAGCCATGCCTAGTCTGACTGGCCTCTGAGTCAATGCACCCCCAGGTCTCAATAGCAAAGGAAGCTGACAACATAGTAATAAATGGCTTTCTGAAAAGGAAATATTTCCGGTAATACTGCAGATGTTTAGATGACTATTAGACTTGTTAATACGGGACTCTGGATTTGTTAAGCTTCTTTCGTAAAATTGTTGCTAAAATCTGTACCTTGTTACTACTGTAATTTAGCAATATGCGTATGTGAATATTCTTGGAATTGTCATTAAAGGATTCATTTAAAGCCTTCTTTTGAAGATTCAAGTTTCTAGTTTTGAAAGATTTTTTGTTACAAATAACCTACTACTGGCAAATGTATAAATATGTTCATACTTTTAGGAAACACTTTGGAATTATGCATGGATAGGAGTGCCAGTTCTGACCACCTTGGGGTATAAGGGAAAGAGTGTTTGGAGTGAAATTCTGTGAGTGGAGCAGTGGCCATACAGCTAGGATTGTCAGCCTCCCGGATGGGGCCTGGAGATCTGGAATTACAACTGTTCACAAGATTACATAGATCAGTTTCCTGGAGAAAATGGCTTTGGAAGGTGGACTTTATGGCATTATACTTCCCATCCTCAGGCTCCACCCCCAAATCTCCAAGAGTTTCCTAACCCAGAGATGGTAACCCTACGTATATATCCTTCTGCTATAAATGACAAGTGCCATGCACACGAATTCAGAAGTGGTATCTTTGTGCTGAATGCACACACAGCCCCTTTTGTGTATGTTATTGAGGTATTTATGCTGGGATGACTTCTGTGTTGAACCTAAAAAACTGCTGTTGCTACATAATTAAAGTTCATTAGTAGTATTTTGTAACAGGTAGTTAAGACTTGCAAACTGTTGCTATGAAGTACAGGAAGTATAACACACACACACCAATAGTGCTCACACTGTTCCCTATTGTGTGCATGGTCTCAGTCCAGAAGAGTAATTTAATCTGCTTCTGCAATTGAACCAACCAGCCTTGTTTGTTTGGGGCCATTTGTGAGGAGTTTGTTTTAGCATACGAAGTGGCGGTATCATTCAGCAGCCACAGTCTTAAATCATGTAATAATGTTTTGTGCAGTGTTCCAAAACTTCATGCAGAGAAAAGCACTTCTTATGACTGCAGGAGCTGTAAATGGGATTCCAAGTGAGAGACTTTCATTAAAATTGCCATTCTCCTGCTGCATGCTTTATTCCATGCTGCTTCTGCAGCTAAAGAACATTTCTTCCTCCCCCTCCTTTTTTCCTCTGTATTTGCATTGGAATTTTATAAACCCATTTTGCTTCACTTTTTAAATTTCTGTCAGCCAAATGTAAAATTTACTGTTAATAAAACTCTCCTCCTTAATCATTATGTAAAGTTGATATGATTTTTTAAAAACAGTACGGATATGCTAACTGAGCCAAATTTGTTAGTTACTCCTTTCAAAATACAGAACAAAGATTGTTGCTATGGATGTTTGAGTCACTTGTGCTAGATGGGCCTAAGAATTTGTGCACTGTGTTTTGAGAACCGACTGAAACAGCAGCTGATCCTTATGATAATTTTCAGCTCTGGTAAGAAGGAGCCAAGAATTTCTTGCCCCATACCATTTTCAGTATATGTTCTGCAAGATATTTCTTTCCCCTTGCCTGAGTCATCTAGTAACAGTGGGGAAGTTCAGTTAATTTTAAACTCCGGGATTTATTGTTTTAGGGATGATCAGGGGTGGAATTCCCCTGGGGATGATGATGCCTATTTCAACTGCAAAGCTGCAGCCTCCTTTGACTGGTACCTCCTAGTAAACCTGAGCCACAGCCATGGACTTTCATCCCAAAATCTAGCCTTGATGGCACCACTGTCTAGCAAAGCAAGAATTTTAAACCTGCTTCCCTCCCCCTCACAGAGAGAGGTCCCACTGTTGTACAGAAGATCATATTGCCTATATGGCATATTGCTTCCCATGTGAATTAAAATTCTAGAGTTTTACTGAAATGATGGGATATTTTTCTGTTGGCTCATCAAGGGCATATTTTCCCACAGTGACATAAATTGAGGGAAGGAGGACACAAGAAAATAAGCGTAATACATTTGCTTATAATTTAATGGATGCACCAAGTCCAACCTGTTAGAGATAACTTGAGGTGAAGTGTCATTTTGTTGACTTCCTATCCATCTTTGTCATTGTGCTTGAACTGTTTAACAAAGTTTAATTTTCCTGCTTCCAAAACTGGCTTCAAAATGTTGGCAGTCTTCACTTTGACTTTTTGACACCTGAAGCAAAGGGCAGCATTCAAATTTACTATACAATTACATAGTTATTACTTAGCTACAGTGCTGGATGTTCTAATCCTAGTTCCACTCTGGGAGGGGGGTTGATCCCCACAATCTTCTAAGGTTTGTTAAATATACAAATTAAAAATGCATGCTTAGAATCTCATAACAATTAAGATATCACTAATCTGTGTTAAGTGATCTTGACTAGTTAAGTACATGAAAAATACCATGTTGGATCAGAAGATCCCGTTTATTCAGCAAGAATCCCAACAGCCAGTAACCATTAAAATGGCCTATTGAAAAGTCGGAGAGGGAAGGTGGCATGGTACAGCCCAATCTCATCAGATCTGGGAAGCTAAACAGGATTAACTCTGGTTAGTAATTGGATGGGAGACCTCCAAGGAAGAATGCAGAGGAAGGCCAATGGCAAATCACTCTGCTTCTCACTTGCCTTGAAAGCTCCTTGCTGGGGTCACAAGCAGTGGTGGGATTCAGCAGGTTCACACCAGTTCTATGGAACCGTTACCTAATGCGCTATAGGTTCTATAGAACCGTTTGTTGGTCGGGCACCCTCGGATCAACGGGGACTTTCCCCTCTAAGTGCCTAAAACTCACCAGTTTCTTTTCCCCACCAGACTGCAAAAAAGCCCAAGCGAACAAGTTAGACGCGCGCCCTGCCAGGAATTGCGTCTCACTCCCTCCAGCCCCTTCCAGCTTCACCACTCCCACGTGTGATTAAAACCCAGGCGCCGAGGAAAAAGCAGCTCAAGCTAACCACTGCGGCGCCTTCTGGGACTCGTAGTCCTTGCGCTCGGTAGCGCAGCAGGCAGGAGGCTCGAAAGACTAACAGACCCGGTATGCCCCTCGGCAAAGAAGGGCTCCGCTCGCTCGCTCGTGCGCGCTCGCGGAGTCAGGAAGCCCCGCCCACTTTCATTCCTGGAAGGATGAGTAGGCGAAGGTCTGTGGGCTGCAAACACTTGTGGGGGCGTCGGGCTTGTTTGACTGCAAATGGCAGTCAAATTAGGTGACAGATTTTTCTTTTTGCAGAGAGATAAATATTGGAGCGTGTTGCCATGTATGCAAAACAAGGCTTGATAGCCGGGCTTTTCCCCAGCCAATGGTTGATCTGTTCAGATGGGTTCTGTGGCATGCGTTTGGGTGCCCCAACTGTAGTAGCTTTCAGGTGATGGTACAAAAAAAACCTCTGCCTGGACATGTGAGTCCTCCACCCGTGTTTGCTCAAGCTTGTATAACCAGCTTTGGTTGGCACACTGCTTTTTTAGGGAGGCCAGCCTTTTAAGCTCACATTGCCAGAGTGACACTTCGTTCTGCAAAGCCGGGGTGTCAAACATCTGACCTGGGGGCCGAATCAGGCCCTCGGAGGGCTCCTATCAGGCCCCTGAGCAACTGACTGTCATCTGCTTCCTTCTTTCTCCTTTCTGTATAACAGCTTGCTTTGCAAGGCTCCCTCAATTGCACAGGAACTGCAGAGCAAAACTTCTATTTTCTCCATTGGCTGAGGCTCCTCCTTTGGGGAGGAAGGAGGAGGAATAGCTTGCTTTGCCAGGCTCCCTCAATCGCACAGCAGAGATACTGAGTGAAGCCTCTCTTCCTTCTATTTGCTGAGGCTCACCCCCCCCCCCCAGTCCCCTGGGGAAGGAAGGAAAGAGCCAGAGCTTCCTTTGCCCAGTTCCCTGGATCCCGTGGGAGAAATACAAAGAAAGCACCTTTAAGACCAACAAGTGCTAATGCTTTTAGCATGTTTTAAGTTTTTTAGGAAATATATTTGTGTTTGTGTCCTTTATAAAGTTTGTATCTTTGCTACCTAATCTTTAAATAGGAACACACATGGCCCAGCCTGACATGGCCCAGCCAGACAAGGTCTCCTTTATGTCAGATTCGGCCCTCATAACAAAATGAGTTTGACGCTTCCATAGCAGTCTGTACACTGGTTGTAACAGGCTTGAACCTCCCACCCCCACCCCGCTTCAGGTTCCACTGCAAGATTCTCTGGTTTGATTTTGGTTCTCTGGCTTGACACATTGGCTTGTGGTTCCTCTGGGATTACTGAGTTCTGTAGAAGTTCTGCTGAACTCGCTGTCTGTCAGTGATTCCTACTTGCAGACATGGGGGGGGGGGTTTGCCCTGGAAGCAGCTTGCAGGGTTTTCTGTCCCCCCTTCCACTGGAAATAATGTTCAGAGGCCCATAAAATTGGACTCACTCCTTGGTCCAATCGACTTGAAACTTGGGGGTTATTTAAAGCAGGGGTCCCCAACCCCCAGGCCATGGACCGGTCCCGGTTCGTGGTGTGTTAGCATCCAGGCTGCACAGGGACAGCACTCTTGGCTTCCTGGGTCACAAATCTGGGAAGCTGAGAGCGGTGGGATGGATCAGCGGCATGTGCTCTCCTCCAAGCCCTGCTTCCCAGGCATAGAGGAGAGCAGGCTTGCTCCACCACCCCTTTTGCCCACCCACACAGCCTCACTCCAAAGACGATGGTGGACGAAAGAGGCAGTGTGGCCTCGCTCTGAGGCTGCCTCCCCTTCCAGGGGAGGTGGCCAGAAGCAGCCCCAGTCTCCCCCGTATTTAAAGACCCCCATGGGGGCAGGGACATGGGAGCAGGGTGGCCTGGGGCAGCAAGAACCCCTGCACCACCCCCCACAGTCCGTGGAAAAATTGTCTGCTACAAAACTGGTCCCTGGTGCCAAAAAGGTTGGGAGCCACTGATTGAAAGGACAGGCACCAGCAGCTTCCCTGCGATTGTGGTGCTTGTGCCTCTAAAAGCCAGTTTGGTGTAGTGGTTAAGTGTGCGGACTGTTATCTGGGAGAACGGGGTTTGATTCCCCACTCCTTCACTTGCACCTGCTGAAATGGTCTTCGGTCAGCCATAGCTCTGGCAGAGGTTGTCCTTGAAAGGGCAGCTGCTGGGAGAGCCCTCTCCAGCCCCACCCACCTCGCAGGGTGTTTTTTGTGGGGGAGGAAGGGAAAGGAGATTGTGAGCCCCTCTGAGACTCTTCTGAGTGGAGGGCGGGATATAAATCCAATATCTTCTTCTTCTTCTAAAAACAACTCCCCCGGCCACCTGGAAATCTTTCAAAACAACTGTTCCATTTCCCCAGCCATTCCCCATTCAGAATAATGGTCCTGAAAAAACTGGAAATGGGGGGGGGGACCCTCCAAATCCAATTACCATACAGGTATCTGGAATTCAGGAATATTGGAATTACCAATATATTCCCAGTCCAATATACCTGAACCTGAAAAGGTACTTTTTTGGCACGTCCCACCCAGGACCCTGGGAATTATATTGTTATGGACAGTTGTTGGTATTTATGGCAAGAAAATGGTTGGATCCAACACTGAAGAGGGAAAAAATCAAACATTACTAAGGACATAGGTGTATTAACACCTATGTTAGTGACTAGTTTACCAGGTTTCTATCCTGTTTATCCTTTCTATCAAGAGCCAGTTTGTTGTGGTGGTGAAGTGTGCGGACTCTTGTCTGGAAGAACTGGGTTTTATTCCCCACTCCTCCACTTGCAGCTGCTGGAATGGCCTTGGATCAGCTATAGTTCTTGCAGAGGTTGTCTTTGAAAGAGCAGCTTCTGGAAGAGCTCTCTCAGCTCCACCTACCTCACAGGGAGTCAGTTGTGGGGGAAGAAGATAATGGAAATTGTAAGCCACTCTGAGACTGATTCAGAGAGAAGAGTGGGGTATAAATCTATGGTCTTCTTTTTCTTCTTCTTCTCTTCCTCAAAATTGTTCAAAGCAATTGTTCAAATTGTTCAAAGTTAGGAGCAATCATGTTTTATTTAATTGGCCAGAAGAAGAAGCCAAGATTTGTTGCAATCAGAATTCTGGACTGGGAAGACTGAAGGTCAGATTCCTGCAAAACTCACAGGCTGATTTCAATCAGTCACTATCAGTGCAATCCTAAAGCCATTTCCCTATGCAGCCCAGTTGCATAGACCTGCGTGAGAGTCTGAGTTAGATCTCCTAAGGATGGTGCTGTGTCTGTCAGCCCCACCTACTGCACAAGGTTGTGCGGATTTAAAGGGGAAGGCTAGTAAACCATGTATAACATCATGAGTACCTGAATACAAAGATGGGCTACATCAGGGGTAGGGAAATGGCTGAGAAGTTGAATGCATTTTTTGCCTTCACTGTGGAAGACGAGAAGTGTTTGCCCGCTCCAGAACCACTAATTTTGGAAGGGGTGTTGAAAGACCTGAGTCAGATTGAGGTGACAAGAGAGGAGGTCCTACAACTGATAGACAAATTAAAAACTAATAAGTCACCAGGTCCAGATGGCATACATCCGAGAGTTCTGAAAGAACTCAAAGTTGAACTTGTTGATCTTCTGACAAAAATATGTAATCTTTCATTGAAATCTGCCTCCGTTCCTGAAAACTGGAAGGTAGCAAATGTCACCCCCATCTTTAAAAAGGGTTCCAGAGGATTTCCAGGAAATTACAGGCCAGTCATTCTGACTTCAATACCGGGAAAGTTGTTAGAAACCATTATCAAGGACAGAATGAGCAGGCACATTGATGAACACGGGTTATTGAGGAAGACTCAGGATGGGTTCTGTAAGGGGAGATCTTGCCTCACTAACCTGTTACAGTTCTTTGAGGGGGTGGACAAAGGGGACCCAATAGATGTTGTTTACCTTGACTTCCAGAAAGCTTTTGATAAAGTTCCTCATCAAAGGCTCCTTAGAAAGCTTGAGAGTCATGGAGTAAAAGGACAGGTCCTCTTGTGGATCAAAAACTGGCTGAGTAATAGTAAACAGAGAGTGAGTATAAATGGGCAGTCTTCGCAGTGGAGGACGGTAGTGCCTCTCCCCAAAATACCCTCCCAGTTTCAAAAAGATTGGACCAGGGGGTCCAATTCTATAAGCCCCAAAAGAAGGTGCCCTTATCCTTCATTATTTTCTATGAAAGGAAGGCATTGAAAAGGTGTGCCATCCCTTTAAATGTGAGGGCCAGAACTCCCAATATGGAAATATCTTCAATAAATCTTTCTTTAAACATAATCTAGTTGTCTTTACCTCTTTTACTGTTCTTATTGCAGTATTTAATGTGTGAATTATTAAACTACCTTTCGGTATATCTTTTGATATAGTTAAAATGGTCATTAGGACATAGAACCTGTTGTTAATTTATTTGAATCCCACCACTGGTCACAAGTCAGCTGTGACTTGATAGCACTTCACACACACCTTAAACAGTGGGCAGTGGTCTACCGGTGAATTTAAGTTACCTTCTGCCTACCCTGGTCTAAAGTTTATCAGATGGATCCAATGATTCCCTTCCACTATCAGGATTCTTTAAAGTTATATTAAGTAAATATATTTTTCACGTACCCCATGTTAATGTGATGTCCCAGTAATAACAAATACTTGAACTGTAATATTTGATTGGGGGGGGGGGGAAATGAAGTGTGGTTTAAATGTTATATTCAAACACATTTAAAGTTTATGTGGAACTATTTTTACTGGAATAATACTTGTAAAACTGTACAGACAATATAGCATGTATTTTCTTTATACTGCTCAAGGGGGCAGAGGAAGGCTTTTTGTAAAGGTGGTACTCACGAGTACTGAGTACCAGCACCTTTATTCAGCAGCTCTTTAAAGCGCTACAGGGGGAATTGGTGTGAGTACTGGCACCTTTTTAAACACAAAAAACCATACATAATAGAATGTAGCTGTGAATAAAAAGGACTGTTGTTTTATTAGATCCCTTGATGAAGTTAACATGAAACATATAGCAATTATTAATTCAATACACTTCTGTTGTCTTCTATTGCATCACCTTAAGTAAAGCATACCCAAAGAGCTGTGCTTCATATGTGATAAATATGGCAACATACTCAGGCATTTCAACAGCTTAACTCTCTTCCATGGAGATCCACTGGGGCACCTCAGTTTCACTGTCATTGTCTGTTGCATCATCACCAGCATTTCTTACCAGTTTACATCAGACTGATGATTACATCATGCCTTCCACCATGTTAGCTTGGGTTTTGACTTGACCTGCACAGCCCAATCAGATGAATTCATAACCTGAGTTTTTAATGTGGATTATTATATTTATTTATGGTTTTATCACTCCATCCCCATTTACAAATCAATAAAACATTACATACAATAAAACATTACATACAGAATTATTCAGTATAATCATGTGAAAAGCTAACTACAACTCTGAAATGGCCTAGCTTGCCATTTGCCTGTATTGGCAAAAGGCAGCGCTCCATTGGGGAGAAAGGTGGGGTAGAAATTAAATAATTTTTTGTTCTAAATTTTATGAAACAATCAATTTTGTAAAACGGAAAATTTTTTCATGGAAAATAAATACTGGAAAAAATTCAGGTTATGAATATATTTGCATTGTTCCCACTCTCGTGGCAAGACATTTTCATAAGTTTTATTATGAACAATGTTTAAAAATTATATTATGTTCAAATGTGTGTGCTAAGAGAAAGCAAGAATTCCTAAAAGATAGAATGGAAGCTCAGAGGAGATTGTATATGACAGTGTTTATTCATTTGGGTTTTAAAAAGGTTCACAGCTGCCAGATAAAAAATATCTAGAAGACATATTGAATAAAAAAGGAATGCAAGAAGGGACTCAATAGAGACAGCCACCATAGAGGCACTTGAGAAAAACGCCACAGTTATATAAGGCACGAACAAACCATAACTTACAGAATCCATATCTCTGTTATGTGATGTCATTGTTGATATACAAAACAGACAGATATAACTACTAAGTGACCAGCATGTGATCCAAGGAGGAAAACAATCAGCTGCAGCAAGTAATGTATTTAATGCTGAAAAACCACCTTTCATTGAATGTGTTGATTTGATTTCTCTTGGAACAGAAGTTAAGCAATTGAGAAGGTATCAGGGAAGAGATCCTGGAAGGAATGCAAAGGGTAGACTTTTGTAGCCCACTTTTTATTGTACTGCTCATATTTGCACATATAATTGAGGTAGGGGAGGTATTTCCTATGATTTATCTCTTTCATTTTTTAAAAAACCCAAACTTTTAGCATATAAAGTTCTTTTTTTTTCCTGAGAGGTAAGTATTTTCTTTCCTCTCTCTGCAGAATTAATGTTAATTTTAAAAGCCTGCCACTGGACACAATTCTTATACCAGGCTGACTGGTCTTCAAGACTAATGCTATTATAATGGCAACATGCATATAACATGCTAGCTAAAATTAATAGATCTTCACTGAGAAGGCCCTCTCTGAAGCAAGGGATTTCCAAATTCTAAATCAGGTAGGAAAGGATAGCTATTTAACACCCTGAATTCAAGTGACATTGCTATTTTGAGCTACTCTGGGCTTGGATGGGAGACTACCTTGGAGACCCATGTAAGTGGTGCTGAGCTCCATGAAGAAAAGCAGATGAGAGGGAAGTAGAGTACACTTGAGAAGAAATTAGTAACCATTTGTCACAGAGGAACAATGGGAAAGGCAAACATGAGCCACTAAACTGCATCCTGCTCATAATCCACCACTTTACTAGTGACTCATCACAGGTGGCTTAAGCTTCCTGTATTTGCTGTCTAGTTGGTGCAAAAACTGTGAAGGACTTCCAAACACCTGGCAGGCTGCCAGATATGGTTAGTGAGCTTTTTTCCTTGGTGGCTCACAGATCGTGCAGGCTGAAAGAAGGATGTGGTTTGTGGACGTTTCTTCTACATTTCATTGAGTATTTAAAGACATTCTAAGAAAAATTGATAGGATTCTACCCTAACATATTGTCTTGTGCTGTGCAGACATCATCAACCATATTAGCTTCATATGGTCCCCTTTTGTAATGTAGATGAGCTAGTGGTCAGGTCTAGCTCAGCTCAGGTTGACCCAGGAAGTGGTCATGTTTGGTGTGTGGAGATCAAATTCTTCTGAAGCCCGGAGACCTATCAGTGTGGACATATCTCCCAAGCTTAGTTCTTTTGGGTCTCCTGAGCTGACTTCAATGGTAGCAGACTAGTGATTTCAAAATGCTGGCTTTATTCCAGCACTTAAGAACGTGCTCAATCTCCATTGATATGACTGATAGAAATATTATCTAAATAAAGGCATACAACTGTATATGAGAATATTTCTATAACAGTTTGTCATTGAATATTCATTTGACTTAATACAATTCAGATCTCTTTTATTTATCTACTCATTTAAAATCCAGTTTGGGCCCTCAAGAGCAAGTAGCTTAAAAAATTAAAAACCAACTGTATCCACTATTAACTCTCTCAATGCTAAATGCTGCAGCTGATTCTCTGACCACATCAACATCAAGAACACCAATACAATGGCTGCAGCTCTACAGCATATAAACAGATAACAATGTTTGTTTTAAAATGAGGTGAATTAACAGGTATAGAATAGCACCCATTTTGGCTTTCTTCATTATTTCCCAGACACCACAGTTTTTGCACATGCTAGCTTTGAAATGTAGGATGAAATCCATAATACTTTCTCACAAGAAACAAAAGGTTGAACTGTCATCATACTCCTTCAACAACTTTCATTGGTGTTAATGATACTGAGGCATTTGAAGTTCACTGGGCTCCATGTGTGACTACTGTATACTATATGAGTCCATTTGAGCACTGAAATTAGCATGCCCTTATCCAGGGTATAGCAAAACAAGTGAATCCATTGCCCATAATACAAATACCTCTTCTGTAATGTTTGCAATTCCAAAGTGATAGATTGCCTGACTCTCCTCAAAAGTGCTGGCCTCAACAAACTGTATGAAAGTGCTGCCTGCTCCCCATTTCAGAAATGGGGAAACTAAATGTATTTCAGCCTACAATACCTGATCCCCTAGTCTGATGAAGTGTGCTTAGAGAGCACACGAAAGCTTATGTTCTGAATAAAACTTGATTGATCTTAAAGGTGCCACTTGACTCCTGTTTTATACATATGCTTTAGAGATGTGGCCGATCACAGGCATAGCTGACTGGGGTCAAACTGAGAGGAGCGCCATGATCAAAACACACTTCAGTAATCAAACACATTAATTTGGTTTTGGTGTTTTAAAAAAATTATATGCTCAACAGTAAAGTGTAAACATTTTAACAATGTGGCAGACTGCTGGTCACATACAGCAAAGAATAAAAACAACTGCACAGAAAAACCACCACTGGCTAAAAATGTCAACCAAATCCATATCCCTTGCTATTTGCCATTAACAGTCTATTTGTAATAAGGATAAAGAAATACTCTCCACCATGCCTAGCCTGAGAGCTTCCAGGGGGCATCTGCCTTGCTGCTAAATTGACACAGTGATAGAGTTGATGTGCCTGTGACAGGGTTGCCAACTTCCAAGCAGAGCCTGAAGATCTCCCAGAGTCACAGCTAAACCACAGACTACAGAGATCAGTTCCCCTGGAGAAAATGCCTAATTTGGAAGGTGAATTCTGTGGCATTGAATTCCCTCCCCTCCTCAAACTCTGCCCTCCCCTGGCTCCAACTTCAAATCTCCAGGAATTCCCCAACAGGGAGTTGGCAATCCTAGGCTGTGGCCTGATGATCCTACAAGGTTAGTTTCATGTTATTTTATTGTAATCTTGCTTGGCATTGCATTTTTTTTTAAAAGTACAATACAAAAGAGTAGTTTTAATTTTTTTTTTTTTACAAAAAATCACAATGAAGACTGTAAAACAGATTGTTCACAGAGGTAATGTTTCTATCTGGTAAGTGAAAAACATGACATTTGGGCTTAGTTATCTCTATGTTAGATTGCTTTTTGATGTTAAAATGTCTTTTTCAGAATGGACTTTTATTTGCCAGATAACATTATTTACCTCTATGTTATGAAAAGCTTCAGCTGCCCATTTCCTCACCTACTGTTTGTTCAATGGATAGGACAATGTACCCCCAGTACTGTTGAGAGCCCTATCTAGAACCCTGCTCTTCCCCCCCTCCCAGTGTGGGTTGCCAAGTCCAATTCAAGAAATATCTGGGGACTCTGGGGGTGAAGCCAGGAGACTTTGGGGGTGGAGCCAGGAGCAAGGGTGTGACAAGTATAATTGAACTCCAAGGGAGTTCTGGCCATCACATTTAAAGGGACAGCACACCTTTTTAAACATTTTCCTTCCATAGGAAATAATGAAGGATAGGGGCACCTTTTTGGGGCTCATAGAATTGGACCCCCTGCTCCAATCGTTTTGAAACTTGGGGGTATTTTGGGGAGAGGCACTAGATGCTATAGTGAAAATTTGGTGCCTCTACCTCAAAAAACAGCCCTCCACCGAGCCCCCGATACCCATTGATCAATTCCCCATTATTCCCTATGGGAATCATTCTGCATAAGGAATAATTGCCCAGTAGACATTTCCCTCCACCACCACCCCTGCCGCTTTCTTATGACTCTAAGGCGTGGGGGAGGGCCTCCAAACCTGGAGATTGGCAACCCTCTCTCTCTTACACACACACACACACACTTACTGGGTTTGGTTCCTCCACAACGACATCTGAAAAGAACAGGGGCTACGCTGCTTGCTCTCTCTCTCTCTCTCTCTCTCTCTCACACACACACACACTCTTAGTTCCTCTGAAAGGAAAGCAAAACAAACCGAGGGACTATGTTGCTGACCCTTCCCATGAAGTACTTTCTGCTCAACTTTAAAGGCACACAGACACACACACACACATTTTGAAACGGACCTGTTTGCAGGTTTCTAAACCTGCCCAAGATCTAGAGCTGCATGGTGGCTGTGGGGGCGGGGCTTCCCCGCTGGCCAGCTGGCTAGGGGGAAAGCCTGTAAAACCAGGGGATTCCCCGCTGGGACCTGGGGATTAGAAAGCCTATCCCAGTTTCAGTCACCTCAGGTATAATTAGCACTATCAACTTCTGTTCTCCCTCTCTAACTATTAATCAGGCCTAGCAGTCATGTTAGGTCATCTGCATGGTTGAGATGCCTGGTACTTGCACTCAGTGCTTTTTTCTGATAAAAAGAGAGGGGGGTGGTACTAATATATAAGGTCACTCCAATTTCCACTTCCCCCCTCAGGACTTTGAAGAGCCCCCCCCCCCAAAAAAGGTGGTAGTGAGTACTACCACACACTACTGTTGCCAGGTTTGGGTTGGAAAATACCTGGGAACTTTGGAGGGTGGATTTGGGAGAGGGTGAGGTTTGGGGAGGGGCCTCAACATGGTACAATGCCATAGAGTCCACCCTTCAAAGTATCCATTTTCTCCAGGGGAGCTGATTTCTGTAGTCTGGTGATCCGTTGTAATTCTGAGAGATTTTAGGCCCCACCTGGTGACTGGCATCCCTACCACACACACACACAGCCTTGACTGCATCCCAGATGTTCACTTTGGTCCCTCATAAATAATGTTTGTATTATTTGTGCAAAATCATGAACAGGAATCTATTTCACTCAGTGATTTCATTTAGCTAACTGGGCTTGTAGAAGAAAGTTACATAAATGGGACTCCCAAGAAATATTGTCAGAGCTTAAGAGCTAAAAGAAATAGAAGTCTGGTTAGTCTAATCTCTTCAATAAAAGGCAGAAGCCACCAACCAGATGTCAGAGATCAACTTATGTGAAGCAGACTACATCTAAGGTTCAAATGTGCAAGTAATTCTTACTTCTCATTTCCCATGAAAGAAATCTGGAGTTCTGGCCCCACTGGTGTACTTCCTGATGGCACCTAGGTTTTGGCCACTCTGTGTGACACAGGGTGTTGGACTGGATTGGCCATTGGCCTGATCCAATGTGTCTTCTCTTATGATCTTAAATTAGTATGATTTTCCTAGAAATAATCAATTTCAATTTAACACAAGAAATGGAAGAAACCAAGTAAATGGAATACATAATTAAAAAAATGAATTATCAAACCTAAGTTTTGAATATTTGTTGAAAAGTTTTGAGTATTTCCAAACTGATCAGTCATTACAATCAATTTTCTCATCCTGTAACTGCTACATCCTAGCTAGGCTAAAAAAACAATTAAGATGGACACAGATGAAACTTTTGAACTTAAGGCAACACATTTAAGTAATATTTTTGTAGGTCTATTTGAGTTGTGTTTCTTGCTCACTTCAGCCACACATTTCTAAGGATGTACCCTTATTTACAGCTACACACACAATTGTTGAATGTTTACTTTCAGTGGCTTATTTTGTCCTATCTTATGCATGTAGCTCCAATACGGAGCCACTTATACCCTCAGAATTAAAATATCAACAACTAGAATCACCTCATACCAACTGAATGTTAGTTGCTGACGGCCCAGTGGTCTATGGCTCCTAAATGTCTTCCAATTCTGTATTCATTCTAATGTCCAATACAAACAATGCACGACATGAGTCTCTGTTCCTCACACTTGCAAAGAGATTGGAAGCACAGAGACTGTTTCTACCTAGAAACCAAAAGCCTAGGGAAGAGCTATACTTCCATGAGCTACCCAGTTCCTTGTTGTCCTGCCATAGGATATTGTTCCCTGGTCATGCTCCACTTCTGTCGCTGCAAATCCACATAAAAGGTCCTTCCCACAAAACCTGCCATTAATTTTCTCCTGTTCTGCTCTGGTTACAAACTGCTAACTGGAATGCTTCTCATAGTGCTGGGAGTATTAAAAAAAACATGCTCCAGGCAAAGATTCTCCTAAAATTACAACAGTCATATTCAGGTCTCTGATATGTACATTCCAAAGGTCAGCAAATTCTATGTGTTTGGCTCCCATGACATGGTGGGGCCATAAACAGGGCAGATTGGCTATTACATGCACCAGGACTTTTTCCATTTGGCCAATGAACTGCCTCCCCAAGTTGGGCTGTGTGGTCCAGGAAAGGTGGTTAGTAGCCAAGCCAAGCCCCACAAGCTCAGAAAGGTAGTGCTTGACCAAGCAGGAAATTTGGCTCTTTCTCCTCTTTTCTTGTGGGTGTGGGTGTGTGTCAAAGAGCAGGGCCCTTTTCCAAGGCCGTTTAGCCCCCTAGTTCACCCTTGACCATATAGTTGTAGCTAGGTGCTTGATGTGCAAGCCCTTAGTTCAATCTGTCATGTCTTTCATTAAAAAAAAAACTTAGGTGGGGAAAAGGCCTCTACCTGAGGACTTAGAAAGTTGCTATTTGTCAGAATAGACACTATTGGGCTTGAGGAACCAATGATCTGATTCAATATAAAGCAGTTCTTTAGAGACTTTGGTAATGTTTGGTAATTTCTTCCCTGGTACTGTACTTATATCCTAAAGACATAAGAAAGGAAAAGTAACACTGGAAGTCACCCTTACCTGTGTGATCTGAACTTACATTGATAGAATTCCATAATGCCAGGTACAGAAGTGGGGTGGGAAGTCATAATGATACAGTAACACTAGTGCCACAGAGTCCCTCTCATCCTTTAGTCTGGCCCTAGATCTGGCTAAGGTATATAGAATCATATGTTTTAGTCTTAAAATACTAGCATGTATGTACTGGATACACTCAGATGTGGTTGCTTTTGCATTTTTGTGGTTGCTACATGCAGATGGATATTAATTCTGAATGCTTAATTTTAGGAGCTATACTGGAATGACAGCTCCATGAATATTGACTTTCTAGTAATATTTAATAAGAGGACCTGAACAGTAATGACAAGTGTTGCTATAAATATAGACTGTAGTCAATGTGTAGCTGTCTTGGTCAAATTTATTCATTTGCCCTCCCCCCACTCAAAATGAAATTTTCTCTCATTTATTAGGCTCCTGATCCCAGCGGAAGCTGGGTTCAGATAGCCGGCTCAAGGTTGACTCAGCCTTCCATCCTTCCAAGGTTGGTAAAATGAGTACCCAGCTTGATGGGGGAAAGTGTAGATGACTGGGGAAGGCAATGGCAAACCACCCCATAGAAAGTCTGCCATGACAATGTCATCATGTGACGTCACCCCAGAGTCGGAAATGACTGGTGCTTGCACAGGGGACTACTTTTTTTTTAAAGCACTAGAGACAAAGGAGAGATTCACACAGCTACTTGCCTCCTACTGTGCAATAATATTCACTATGACACTGTAGTAAGATGAATAAGGAATCTGATTTTGTTTTTTGTTTTTTAAATGGAATGAACACACACTGTGCTCCAGGCCCCATACATTTTGTGGTGGTTGCCAATTGTTCAATAGCGTAGGAAAAAGTATTAGTCCTGTTCACAAGGCAAATCTATGAGATAACTGCAATAATCACTGCTCAGCAAGAGTAAAATGATTTGTGCAAATGCACACAAAGGAAAACAGGTTCACATTAGTATATTCGCGCCAGCAGGCCCTTTTTATATGTGAAGAGTCCAGCTACAGCCACCGATGTGAAAAATGTAGAAAATCCTATCAGCTTCAGCAGTCCTGGTACAGAGGGCAGGTTCCTTTCCCAAAAGGTACTAGTCATTGGCAGGGCTGGGACATCCTAGATGGAAGAACATTAGTGATTAGGGTGGGCTCACCACCACCGGCAGAACAAAGCACCAGAAACGGAGTTTATTTGGCTGAAAGCCCTGGCTGTTAGGCACTTTTTTTGCTCTGTCTCATATTCTCATAACATGAGGAACATTTCTTTCAAATGAGAGAACACTGCATTTATCAAAATTATAACAAATGAAATTATCACATATAAAATAGAGAGTGAACATTTGTTTTTGTTTTGTGCTTCTGATCCATGTTTTAATGGATCGTTCAAAGGAAACAAAGCCCTAGCACTCCTGCTTATGCTTTACTGTAAACAGCTGTGGAACAAACTAGCAACTAACTGCTCCCTTATTTCTCTGACCAGAAGTTGCATGTTCAGTTCCTTACTGACTAATTACAGTTGTTGTTGCAGCTCCCTCTGTTGGTCAGGCTAACTATCTGTTCTGACATTTATCGTTCTCCTTGGGGCATAAATGGAAAGAACCTGCCAAAGACAACAAAGCCCAACTCTGCATTTGTTCAAATACATAAAGCAAAAAATGTATACATTGGAAATGAAAATGAAAATTCCAAGTTGGTCATTATCAGAAAAGCAACTGAAAAGATACCAGTCAATTTTATTATGCCCGTATACAAGTATGTATTGCATCTTTTGAGGAGATGCTCAAATAAATGAAACATTATTATTATTATTATTATTACCAACAAAATAAAAACTTACAAGCGATTCTGGTTCTGCTTTCTCAATTTCCCCTTGTGAAATTTTCCCCATAGCAAAAAGTATCTGAAAAGGGAGAACATCTCTTATTAAGTCTGATTCATTCTTGAACTGGAGGAACACACGTGATTTTTGCATTCCACAAATGTTGGCATCGCCAAGGTAAAGGCTTAGGAAACAATTATACACTGAAAGCACATTTCAAATCTTATTGAACTGAGTTGGATTTAAACAAAATAATGCATTATATACGTTTAAGAGAGTCAGCATCATTGAACAAATCTCTTGCTGAGCCAGTTCAGTACACAGAAAATATTTTCCACATGTAATCAGACATGAGAATAAATCTTGCACCCGCAACAAAACTTGAACAGTGAAACATTCATGCTTTTCTGGGAACAGATCTGAATATTGCAACTCTACTCTAATCCTCAACATCCAGTTTCAGGCAAATATTGTGTTTTAAATAAACTGCATAATCTACCAGAAATTATTTTAATGTAAATGTTATTAGAAAAAGCTATGGTGAAAAAATTTAACATGAAATTCCCTTTTCTAGGAGGAGCAACAAAAATATATTTTTCAGATGTTATATATTTTTATAGATTCCCTCTTGTTAATCAGTGCTGTTAAAGCATAAAAAAGACCTGCCACATTTACCCTTCTGGGCAATAACACATGCCTTCAGAAGCCCAAGTCTGGCCTGTGACAGATTCAACTCTGAATAAAAAGAATCCTGGCAACAGTCTGATTTTGCAACCTTGAGTGTTTGGAGATTCTGTGAATAAAGAGCATTGCCCTGAAGAATCCAGCCAATGAGAAAGAGAATCAAACAAGTTGGAGAAAAGTGCATCTTCTGTACAGTTGATAACTGAGCTATAATAAAAGGAAAGTTATTCTATAGGGCAAGAAAAATGTTTACCAAATATTATCGAAGCAAAATGACCTTGCATAGCTTATTTTCATGTATGAAAAACATGAATAATTAAAGTTTCATTTTTAAGACATTGGTCAAATCTTCCAAGGAAAATGATTGGTAAAAGTGCATTAATATCCACAAAAACAGAATTGTTATTGCATTTGAGATGTCCCCCCCACACACACACACAACACACAATCAAGAAAAAATGTACAAAAGTTCAAGGTAGAATGCAGTGGTTTAGGACTGGAAAACTTAAACTGCAGCACTCATCTAAATAAGTTGATATGAACTTGCTAAATATATGCATATGTACAAGGACTGGCATTTAACTAGATCAGCTGAAGATGATTAGGAGGACAGGGTGCTAAAGAGATTGAGCTATATAACAATTTGATATTTGACTATCGTTTCACTGTGTTGTATTAAGTTTTTTAAAATATGGCTCATTTGTCTGATATACTTGTCTGATATAAACTAGCATAATTAATTTTAGTTAAACTAAGCTGGTGTATTCTTAGCACAGATGAACTGGGATGTTTAAAGTGCTCTGGGGTTAACATTTGGTACAGTCTCAATAATTAATGCCTGAACTTCTATCCCTTCTACATAATTTATTTATAAAAATACAAAATACAGATGAACAAATAGCAAAAGAGTTTATTTCCAGAGGGAAAAGATCATGAATAGATCTGAGAATATTATTTAAGGAAAAGAAAACGACCCTTGGCACTTACCGTGAAGGGTCCTTCTCCTAAGAGGACTGTAGGACATCTTGGTTGTTTCCCACCGTCCAATCAGGGAGGCAGGAATTCTAAAAAATCTTCCTCTTCCTGTGGCTGCAGTTCGGGTGACTCTGAGAAGCAGTACAAAGATAATCGCATCTAAAAAACTTCTAATGTAAAAACTAACAGTCTGTCAGCAACCACAGCATTAAGCATGGCAAACCGGCAAAAAAGGCAAACCCTAAAAGGGAAAAAAGAACAGGCCAATAGGCAACAGACAATAGCACGAAAAGACTTCAGATGAAGGTTGCTAGACAAGATGCAGGAATAGACTGCCCAAGTTAGGGCGATAGACAGGAGGGCAAGATGTCCTCCTGTCCTCTTAGGAGAATTGGTAAGGGTCGTTCTCCCTAAGAGGCGGAGGACATCTTGGGTGCTCCCAGAGCAGTATGTTAATCAGGGTGGGGTTGCCCTACTCAGGCAGAACATGTTGTAGAATTCATCTACCAAAGGCCGCATCCGCCGACGCGTATGCATTCAGTTTGTAGTGTCGAATAAAGGTGGAAATAGACGACCACGTAGCTGCCTTGCACACCTCCTCAACAGAGGCGTTCTTACTGAAAGCTGCATTGGTGGCCACACTTCTGGTCAAATGCGCCGTGATCCCTGGCGGTACCCTGAGATTTAATGCCTTGTACGCCTCCGTTATACACTGCTTAATGGCATACTAATGGCCGACTTGGACACCTTCTGACCCATTCTGGGCGCCGTTACGTTGACAAACATGGAATCTGACTTGCGAAGAGGTTCTGTTCTAATTAGGTAAATCTTGATTGCCCTGCGCACGTCCAGGGTATGCCACGTGTGCTCCTTAGGGTGCTTAGGATCCGGGCAAAAAAATGGTAAGTTGATTTCTTGACTTTGGTGGAACCTAGACGATACCTTCGGCTGGAAAGTAGGATCCAGATAAAGAACAACCTTGTCCTTGTGGAACACACATAGCTCTTTCTTAACCGACAAGGCTCCGATTTCGGAGACCCTTCTGGCTGATGTTATTGCCACCAGAAATATAGTCTTCATGCACATCATCTTTAAAGGCACAGACATTAATGGCTCGAACGGCGGACTTGTTAGAGCCGAGAGCACCGGATTCAGCCTCCAAGTAGGAAAACGATGAGTTTGTGGTGGAGAACTCAAAGAAGTCCCTCTAAGAAACCGACAGATATGCGGATGTGATGTCAAATTTACGCCGTCCACCTGTTGAAGCACTGAAGACAGGGCTGCGACCTGACGCCTGAGGGTAGCTGGCTTCAGACCAGACTGAAGACCGTCCTGAAGAAATTGAAGAACCCTAGGGATAGTAGGATGTAATGGATCCACACTCTTTCTCCGGCACTACCTGTGAAAGGCTTTCCAGGATACATTATAGATCCGCGTAGTGGATTCTTTTCTGGAAGCTAGGATGGTATTAGCCACCTCGTTAGTGTAACCAAGGTCTAACAACGATCTCCTCTCAACCTCTACGCGGTCAATCTCAGCCATTCTAAATGAGGGTGCCACACCAGTCCCTGCACTAGCATGTCCGGCCAGGTTGGCAGGTGAAGTGGTTCCGCCATAGACATCTGCTGGATTGATGAGAACCAGGGATGTCGAGGCCACCAGGGTGCAACCAGGATAACCTTGGCCCCCAACAGGCTTTGGGATGACCGGAATTGGAGGAAAGGCATGTAGGTCTTGTGGCCATGGAGATGTTAGAGCGTCTGTGGCCTCCGCCTGACTGTGGTAGTACCTTGTAAAAAATCGAGGAAGTTGGTGATTCTGATGAGATGCAAATAGGTCCACCAGTGGTGGGCCAAGATGATCTACTATCTTCAGAAACAGAGTCCTGTTGAGAGACCACTCCCCCACTTGAATGCTCTTCCGACTGAGCCAATCTGCCTTGACATTGTAGGCCCCCTTGATATGTTCTGCTCTTAATGACTTCAGGTGAAGCTCTGCCCATTCGAACAGCTTCCCGGCCTCCTTGCGGAGGGAACTGGACCTGGATCCCCCTTGATTGTTTAGGTAAGCTTTCGCTGCTATATTGTCCGTTCGCACTAGAATATGTTGTCCCGATACTTGGTCCTGAAAGTGCAGCAGAGCTAAACAAATGGCCCAAAGTTCCAAGAGGTTGATCGGGAGGCTCGACTCCTTGGTTGCCCACTGACCCTGCGTGGGAATCTCGTTGAGGGTCGCCCCCCAACCCGAGAGGCTGGCATCTGAAAACAGCTGTAACTCTCCCTCCGCAAAGAAGATTCTCCCCTGACGAAGGTTGGCGGTCTTGGTCCACCACAGAAGACTCTCCTTGATGATCATGGGCACCGTCAGTGACATGGAACATCTCTCCATAATCTGGAGTTGGTATGGGCGCAGAAACATCTGTAACTGTCTGGTATGATAACAACCCCACTGCAGTGCCTCGAGATTTGAGATCAGCAGGCCCATGAGCTTTGCCAAAGTCTGAAGCGTCAATGATGACCCCTGTATCACCTGTTGCACTAACATCATGGTCTTTAAAATCTTGTCTTCCGGGAGAAAGATAGAGCTCAAGTTTGTGTCGATTATCATGCCCAGGTGTTCCAGTCTCTGAGTCGGGCGTAGGTGACTCTTGGTCAGATTGATTATGAAGCCGTGTTGTTGAAGACAGCTGACAGTGCGTCGGACGTCCTGCTTTGCATTCTTCCTCGACGATGATCTTATCAACAGGTCGTCGAGATATGGGTGCACCTGTACTCCCCTCTGCCTGAGGTGCGCAATCAAATTCACCTTGGTGAACATCCGTGGAGCCGTTGCAAGTCCGAACGGTAGGGCTCTGAATTGGTAGTGAGACCCGTTCACACAGAAACGGAGGAATCTGCAATGTGCGGGTAGAATCAGAATATGTAGATAAGCCTCTGTTACATCCAGAGAGGACATGTAATCCCAATGGTGTAGGGCCTCTGTTATTGACTTGATGGATTCCATCCTGAAGTGACATAGTTTGATATTCCTGTTCAGAAATTTTAAGTCCAAAATTGCCCTCCAGTCCCCGTTTCTTTTGGGAACTGTGAAAAAAATAGAATAAACACCTTGATATTTCTGCTTCAGAGGGACTTGTTCTATTGCAGCAATTTCTAGTAGATGGTGTATCATTTTGAAGGTGATGTCTCTCCGCCCCAGGTTCGAGCGAAGGGGGGAAATAATGAAGTGATTGCTCTGGAGGAGAAGGTGAGAGCATCCAGGGAAGCGTCCACTGAGAATTCGGCCGCCCGCAGGAGTCTGTTGGTGCCCTCCAAGATCCTTTTATCTGCATCTGGTAATAGCTGTGTTAGACGCCTTATCCACACTCTTGCTGCTCTAGAGACTATAGAGTTAGTGGCAGATGCCTTGATGGCTAGGGCCGTAGCTTCGTGGCTCCTCTTCAAAGCTAGGTCGATCTTTCTGTCCCAGTTGTCATGGACTGAACCTTGACCGTCCTCAGCTAGTAAACCATGGGACTGTAGGGCTGCAACTGGTACATCCACAAGGGTACCTGTAGCATGTCATTAGCAAAGGAGGGAAGCTCATACAACTTCTTAACAGAATTGGGGACCGGTTTGTTAGCACTTGGTTTGGCCCATTCTGATTTTAACTGGCGTTCGAAGAATTCTGGGAAGGGAAAGACCTTGTCAGAAGATCGGTACCTTGGAAAGAACTCCGTGTTCCCCTTGGGTTTATTTTTGGGATTAGCCAGAGGACTGGGAGTTTCCTGTTCCTCAGGAGAGACCTGGAGGTCCAGGGCAGACAGTACCTTGGACAGGAGTGGTTGGAACTCTTCTGCCTTGAAAAAACGTGAGGAAGGCTTTGGCGCAGTAATATCTTCTATTTCCTCATCCGATAGGAATTCGCCCTCCTCCCATTCTCCCTCATATGACTCCTCCGATTGACCCCCATATTGGGATCTCTCACCCTCCAAGAAATCACTGACTAAGGGGCCCTAGAGTGGTGGCCCTGATCCCTGGATCTCTTGGGTGATGGTGACCTGGAGGAGGAGCATGAGCTAGAGGGCCTTGGTCTCTTATGGGTAGCTGCTTTAACTGCGGCGCCCACGGTCTGCCTTATAGAGTCTAAAAATTCTGATAATAAAGAAGGCCCCATTATGGGTACGTTACACAAGCCCCTCTGGGGCTGACAGGTCTGCGCAGTTTCCTGCTCTGGCTGGACTTCATAGGAGTCGAAGTCTCCCGCCTGGAGGTTGGCATCGATGAGCCCCCACCTCTGGAAACTGCAAGACTGCTGGTCGTCCTCCTTTTGCGCCTTTTAGCGCCTTTCAAAATGGCCATCAGGGCTGCGACGGGGCCCTGAGGAGGAAGCCTCCTCTGCTGCCGATGACGACCAGCGCCGCTTTCGCTCACTCCTCTGCTTCTTGCCCCTACAGGGCACGTTGCCGGCAGCCGTGGCAAGCCCCGCGGTCATGCCGGCTCCGGGAAGCGGCCTTTCGGCTCCGCGCAATGTGCTAGGAGCCGAGTCATCCTCTAAGAAGGCGTCCTTCACTCGGCGCGCCATCTGGTGCCTCTTCGTGCCGCGGCTTGAAAATTCGGCCCGAGGCCGCCACAGCACTGCTTCCTGTAGGTATAGAGGGGAAATAGAAGAGGGTGGGGGAATCAGTGCGGAGAAGTATAGCAGATAAGGTTGAAGAGGGTTAATAGTCAAGTTGATGGAAAGATAGGAAGGACGAGAACAAGTAGGAAGAATTTTTTTTTTGTATAGTAGCCTGCAAACAAAAGGGATAGGAGCCTATCCTAAACACTTGCTCTCCCTATCGAGGCAGGAAATAGACTGAGAGAGGGGTGGTTCTCACAGCCACAGGAAGAGGAAGATTTTTTAGAATTCCTGCCTCCCTGATTGGACGGTGGGAAACACCCAAGATGTCCTCCGCCTCTTAGGGAGAAGAAAGGATTTGTTTTCCTGGCAACTAATATACTGTATATTATGTGAGTGGAGTTCCACAAGGACTTGCAGGGTTGGGGGGGGGGGAATCTCAATTTCTGCTGTATCCCTTCCTGTACTATTTCCTCTTTCCTTCCCCTGGCAGCCCCCATAACCTTTTTTTTTGTCCTGATTCTTCTTCTTTCCATCCACTGGCCAGCCTATTATCTGCTACCATGTCTGAAAATTTCCTTCTTCCATACCCTTGAAAGTTTCTCCCCAGGAAAAGTCTTGCAAAACCAAGAGTTACCAACTCAGGGTTGGGAAATTCCAGGATATTAGGAGGTGGAGCCTGGGGTCCAATTAGGGTAGCCAGAATTTCCAGACCTCCTGTTATGATGGCAGGAGGCTTCCTGCTGATCACTGGTATTGCCTACCATCACTGGGAGGAGTAGAGGGAGGAAAATAAAAATAAAATCAGTCAGCCTCTGTTACACCACATCACTTCCAAGTTTTACCATAGAGTTTCTGACTATTCTTAGAAATATTGTTATTTTTGGATTATAGGTAAGTTGGCAACTATAACTAAGCCAGGCTGTGCAATTGCCACTGGACCAGGCTGAAATGTGTGGTAGCCACTACTGCTGCCACACCAGGTCAAGTTGTGCGGGTAGTGAGTATCCTGTAGTCACTGCTGAATATGTCACCAGCAACTTCTCCTCCATCAGGGGACATGACAGTGGGTATTTCAGCAACCTTGTCAACTCCATTGAGTTAATATAAAAATTAAACAATAAGGGGGCAATGATACATCCTTGTTTCACCCCTTTCCAAACTGGGATGTTGTCAGACAGATGCCCTCAGAATTTACATCTCACCGACAGGTAATTGTCTTCATGAAGAGTATGCATGTGGACAAGCAGTCTACAGTCTACTGTGGAGGCTTCAAGTTTTAACCAGAGTCTATTACAAGAAACACTATCAAAGACCATGCTATAATCAACAAAAGCTGAAAACAATGCCCCGTTCAGTGTAGCTGAATATTTCTCTACCAAGTGGTGCATAATAAAGTTGATCCACTGTGGAATTACTTCTGAATCCTGCTTGTTCCTCAGATAAAATGTTCTACCTGTCAATCCAGTCCCAGAGCTTCCAAACGTTAGAGACCAAACGTTAGAGAATTGGAAATAGGCTGTGAGGCTTTCGCGAAATTTTTTGCAGACAAAATCACATCGCTCCGCCAGGACCTGCCCATCACCTTGGATACAGTATGTGAGCCCGAGGCCCCGTGCCTGTCTTCCGATTTAATCCTGGATCACTTCAACCCGCTCAGCCTGGAGGAAGTTGACAGAATTCTCTCCTCTGCACGCCCTACAACTTGCGATTTGGACCCATGCCCCTCCTGGCTAATTAAACCCTGCCTGAGGGAGCTTGAATGTCCTTTACGGGACATCATAAATAGATCCCTCTCGGAGGGGCGCTTTCCATCATCTCTAAAAGAGGCTTTGGTCCGTCCCCTCTTGAAAAAAAGTACAGCGGATCCGGCCGAATTGGCAAACTACCGACCGGTCTCTAATTTACCGTTTTTAGGTAAAATTATAGAGAGGGCAGTGGCGTCACAGTTGCAGAGCTTTCTGGATGACGCTTCCATCCTAGACCCTTGCCAGTCCGGCTTTCGCCCGGGTTACGGGATGGAGACAGTACTGGTCGCCCTGGTAGATTATCTCCAACGGCACCTGGATCGGGGCGGTGTGGCGGTGCTGATGTTGTTGGACCTGTCGGCTGCGTTCGACACGGTTGACCATCGGCTACTGACCCGCCGCCTCGCCGATGTAGGGGTGAGGGGGTCTGCCTTACAATGGCTTGCCTCCTTCCTCGAGGATCGGGGACAAAGGGTGGCAGTTGGGGGCGAGCGGTCCCAGAGGCGCACACTGGACTGTGGAGTGCCTCAGGGGGCAGTTCTCTCACCAATGCTATTTAATATCTATATGCGCCCCCTTGCCCAGATTGCCAGGAGACATGGACTTGGGTGCCATCAATATGCAGATGACACCCAACTCTATCTGCTAATGGACGGCCGGCCTGACTGCGTCCCAGAGAATTTAGACCGGGCCCTGCAGGATTTGGCAACCTGCTTGAGGAAGAGCGGGCTGAAACTGAATCCAGCGAAGACAGAAGTCCTTTGTCTGGATCGGGGTGCTCGGGGAGGGGAAATACCTCTCCCGGTCTTTGACGGGGCGCCGCTGAAAGCGGCGCACCGGGTTAAGAGCCTGGGAGTTTTACTGGAGCCTGCATTATCAATGGAGGCCCAGATTGCAGCCACTGCCAAGTCAGCCTTTTTCCATCTAAGGCGGGCAAAGCAGTTGGCTCCCTTCCTAGAGCGCCAAGATCTGGCAATGGTGCTTCATGCAACGGTCACCTCGAGACTGGATTACTGTAATGCCCTCTACATGGGGCTGCCTCTGTACCGAACCCGGAAGCTGCAGCTGGTGCAGAACGCAGCGGCTAGACTGTTGCTGGGACTCCCTAAATGGGAGCACATACAGCCTGGGCTGCGCGAACTGCACTGGCTGCCAGTTACATACCGGGTTCGTTACAAAGTGCTGGTCATTACCTTTAAAGCCCTATATGGTCGAGGACCTGTCTACCTTAGGGACCGTCTCTCCCCATATGAACCCCAGAGAGCACTGAGGTCAGCCAGGAAAAACTTGCTGACTATCCCCGGACCGAGAGAGGTGAAGTTGCAAAGCACCCGTAACCGGGCCTTCTCCTCTATAGCCCCGAGCCTATGGAACCAACTTCCAGAGGAAATGCGGGCCCTGCGGGACCTAGAACAGTTCCGCAGGGCCTGCAAGACCTTCCTCTTCAGACTAGCTTTCGCTGATGAAAATGGAAATTGCGAAGGAAACCGCCATCAGAAAAAGTAAACATAGCATTAGCACTTTTACTAATTTAATTAATTTAATTTTAAAACTTAACCAGATTTTAATTAAACGCTTATAATGTCTAATGTAATTTTATCCATTTGTATAATCAACCCTGAACTATGTTGTTAGCCGCCCTGAGCCTGCTCCGGCGGGGAGGGCGGGATACAAATAACATTTGTTGTTGTTGTTGTTGTTGTTCCAATCTAAATAGCTGGAATGCAGCTTGCCCACCACACTAAGCAGGCTGATTGGGTGATAGTTGGAAGGATCTAATCTCGCCCCATTTTTATATATAGGGATGATGACAGTCAAGCCCCAGTCACAAGATATCTTAGCAATTTGATCAACATAGGTGAAAAGTGCTGCAAGAACGAGTGCCCACCATTCAATATCTGTTTTAATCCACTCCAGAGGGATCAAATCAGTCCCAGGAGTCTTCTCCAACTTTATTTTGGCTATAAGCGTCTTAACTTCTGCAAGTGATACTGGGAGCTAAAGTGGAAGATTATCTATATTTACTGGGAGGGCAGCACCCCTGGTTACTCTCAGCAGCATAAAGTGCAGAAAAGTGGTTCTCCCAGATTTTGACAGAAATCTCACAAGACAGTTTTGGGTCATCTGGTTGGATACCTCCAGAAACTGTTTCCCAAAAGACAGATGCATCTTTAAGTTTGGCAGCCTGATTGAACTGAAGCCAAGCCATTTTTATTGCCTCTCTTTTCTGTTTAATTAGGTTTTTGTATTGTTACTTTAAGGCTTATAAATCTGGGGGGGACTTTTGTGAGGTTCTGAGCCTTACTGCAATTAGCTTAGCTATACATTGATTCTTTTTTGCTATCTGGCATTCTTGATCAAACCATGGTTTTAAGGCATGCCTATTTTTGGGGGGAGGTGCCTGAGGCCAGGTTGCTTTTGGTAAACAGATCCTGCCATTAATGACCTGTATGTAACATTCTAAAATGGCTTTAGAATGAGTGCTCCCAATCATTATACTATGAAGCTGAACAATCCTATCAGAATTAAGAAAGGCTTTAGATTAGTTGTTTACATTTTTAGACCATCTGATCACTTGTGGCCTGCAGCATCTACTAACTCTTTCACAATTTTAAACGTTAATTGAACTGATGAGTTTTGGAAGATTAATGCTACATTTGATAGGCAAATTATCACTATCTTGATGTGACCCAACTCTTAGATGGACTATAGGATCTAACATTGTACTTGAAGCTAGAACATAAGCTAGCTCCTCAGGAATGTCTCTCTTAACTTCACCATTCAGAATAAGCAAGTCTCTGATGAACAGCACCCTTTATACCTCTCTGGCTGCTCTCTCTCCAGCCTGTATTGCACCTTCCATGTAACCGCTCCATTCTGAAGCTGTCTCAGTCCCAGCAAAGAAGATTCTCCCAACAGGCTGGCGAATGATCCTTCAAAAAAGAGAGAGAATATGAAAAAAAATGACACATTTTCCTGACTGCAAATGAGCCAAGCCTATTTCATTAATTTGATTCCCTATCACAAATTGTCTCTGGCTTCACTAAAATATCTAGAGACTCTTAGACTGCAACTCTTAATCACTGCAACTCAGTGCAACACAGCAGTGTGTGTAAAGTGCTGTCAAGACACAGCCAACATGGCTTTTAAGGCAAGTGAGAATCAGAGGTAGTTTGCCTTTGCCTTTCTCTGCAGAGTCTTCCTTTGTGGTCTCTTGTCCAAGTACTGACCCTACTTAGCTTCTGAGATTATGGGATATAGCTATACTATGCCACCTTATTGGTATAAATCTATACACGATAAAGGATTCACTGGTGGTGACTGAAGACAAGACCACCATTAGCAACATATCATTGCCATCAAATGAACACATTAAAAAGCATCCTGGCTTAGTCAGTGCCTGAACATGTTTTCATAAATGTCACTGATCTCTGAAGCAATGTTTGTGCAAAGGATATCCTAGCATGAGGTGATCTGCCACTGCATGTAAGTGATGTGAAGGGGAGCTGAATCAAGGCATTTGAATTCTGCCGAGTTTTCAAAATATTTGCATTTATTGATTTCCCATCCAATTTACTACATGTTTTATACCATCCAGGGCTCCTTATTTCCCAAGCTGTGATCAATTCCTGAATCAGTTTCCTTTGGAGGCGGGCCACTGGAAGCTTGCATAGTTTTGTGATCATGTGTTTCTTTATAAATGTTCAAGCTGAGAGGTTTTGTAGGGGTACAGGAGCAAGAAAACAAACAGAAGCACAACAATAATCAATATCCCAATAATGTTCATCTCCTCCGCAGAAAATGTGCTACATTCTAAAAGTTACAGAAAGTGCATCCCTTTTAATGCACTCTGCAAGCCATCTCCAAAACTATCTGCAGGTGTTTCCCCCTGCATATCTAACATATTGTTTTAATCAGCTTAATTACCTGCTGGTTCAGTTTATGAGCAGGACACAGAAACAGAAAGTTACCTTACACTGCATCTTTCAGAACACTGGTCTATAAAAATTAGCGTTAACTACTATGACTGGCAATGGCTTTCCATGATCTTAGGCAGTGAGTGGTCTTTCATATTCCCTGCTACCTGTTCCTCTTCAGTGAAGATGCCAGGGATTGAATTTGGGATCTTCCATGTGCAAAGCTGATGCTGTACTACTCAGTCATGGCCTGACCTCATTATCAGAGTGGCAATCATTTTCAGAGCCGTTAGGAAGTTTAGAATGTGTGCATTTTGTGTGGGTGTATCTGCACTGCTTACTCTCAGCTGAACATGGGTCTTCAAGTCTGAGTTTGTGTGGTTGCTGGGGAACTCCTGTTTGTTTGTTTTGAGTGGCTGTAGGTGATTTCAGCAGGTGATTGTTGCTGATTGGGAGTGTCTGTGTTGCCTGGGGCTGACTGCTGGCCCACCCTCTTTGCATTTATAAGGCTGCACCTTGCCAGAGGTGCAAGCCTTTGGCATGAGCCGAAGGGCGAGAGATAAAGGGCTCGGCCTGTGGCTCTTAGCCTGGGGGCTCTGAAGAAAGCCCAGGAAGGACCAGGAAGCAAGGGCCCTAGTCTCCTTGTGTCCCAATAAGGTAAGTAAGCTTTCTACAAGGAGAGCCACATAAACACAAAAGGTATTAAAGGGTGGATTGTATATTTAAAAAGCAATTATGAAAGCAGAATGCCAGCAGGGGGGTGAGGGCTATCCAGTGTATTGCACTGAGTGTCACATGTACAACTATCAGCCCACTGGACAGAAGTCTTGGGTGTGTGCTCGATGCAAGGAGCTCCTGGTCCTCAGGGAACAAGTTTGCACCCTTGAGGCCAAGGTGGCTAACCTGGAGAAGCAGAGACAGTTGGATAGGCACTCAAAGATGACTCTCGGGGACATATTAGATGTGTCCCACTCTGAAAATGGTAGTCCCGCTGCTGCTAGGGAGCATGAGGGTTGAGAGGGAACAGGCACTGTGCTGAGGATATGGGAAATGTGCCTTCAGAAGGGACCTCTTCTTCAGTGGGTATCCTTTCATGTCAAGGAACCATCCCTGGGCAGGAAGGGAGTGGGACTCTTGGTAGTTGGTGATTTGATCCTTAGGCAAGTGGATAGCTGGGTGGCAAAACCATGTACTGACCATATGGTGACTTGCCTGCCTGGTGCAAAGGGAGACAACATTACGCATGCTGTAGATGGGCTGATAGTGCTAGGGAGGACCCAGTGGTCGTGGCACATGTCTGCACTAACAATGTGGGGAAATGCAGTCGTGAGGTCATGGAGGAAAAATTTAGGCTGCTGGGCAGGAGAGTCAAGGCCAGGACCTCCAAGGTAGCCGTCTCAGAACTGCTACCCGTTCCACACGCAGAGCAGGAGAGACAGGAACAAATTAGGAGTCTCGGTGCGTGGATGAGACAATGGTGTAGGGAGGAAGGGTTCAAGTTTGTTAGGCACCGGGATGCTTTTTGGAACAAGTGGGAGCTGTACAAAAGAGACGATCTCCACTTGCTCCAAAAGGGAACCAGTCTGCTGGCGCTTAAAATCAAAAAGGTGGCAGAGCAGTTTTTAAACTGAATCGTGGAGGAAAGCTGACAGGAGATGAAATGTCTCTGGTTCAGGATGACTCATCTCAAAGAGATGAAGGGTTAGTTGTTACTTTTCTACCAGGCAATGGAATAGAGTTGTCACTGAGACAGTGAGAAACAGTATGGACTGGACTGGCAAAGTCTCAAGGCAGCAGGAGGAAGGTTGCGGGCCTAATTTGCCTGGGAAATTATAGATGTTTATATACAATGCTAGAAGTGTCCGAGGTAAATTGGGGAGTTGGATGCTTAGTGTTAGGGGAAAATATAGACATTGTATTTCAGAAACTTGGTGGAATTAGGAAAATCAGTCAGATATGGTGATTCCTGGATATAAATTATATCGGAAGGATAGGGAGGGAAGAGTTGGAGGCGGGGTGGCTCTGTATGTCAGAGAGGGTATACAGTCCAGTAAGACTGAGAAGGTCAGAGAATTAGCTTCTAGAAATGCTTTGGGTCAAAATAGTGGGCCCAAAAGGAAGCTTAACTTTGGGAGTTTGTCATCGCCCACCAGATCAAAAGATAGAGTCTGATTATAAAATGATGAAAGAATTAAAGGTAGTGGCTAGACGTAAAAACTATGTCATAATAGGTGATTTTAACTATCCACACATTGATTGAGTCAATATGTGTTCAGGTCTGTAGAAAGAGAGTGAGTTTCTAGACACTCTTAATGACTGCTATAGAGCAGATGGTCACGAAACCCACCAGGGGAGAGGCAATCCTGACCTTGGTTCTAAGTAATACCCAAGATCTGGTGAGAGATGTAAAAGTGATTGTACCACTTGGGAGCAGTGACCATAATGTTATTGAGTTCACCATTTGTCTAAATAGAGAGTTGCCCAAAAAGACCAACATAACCACTTTTAACTTTTTTTTTGTTTTTTTAATAGTCTTTTTTATTTTTTCCAAAATCCAAATACACAAAAGAAATACAAAAAAAACCCCAAAAGCAAACAACATAACAACATAAATTAGTAACTTCTCTGAGATGGAGGCGGCATGTGAGGAGGAAATGGAAAGGAAAGGTAAATAGGGTCAAAACCCTTGGGGAAGCTTGGAGGCCATCTAAAACGACAATCCAAGAAACTCAGATAAAATGTATATTGCAAGTCAGGAAAGGCACAAATAGGTACAGAAAAAGACCTACATAGTTAAAAAATAAAGTAATGGAAGTTGTAAAAGGTAAGAAAGATGGTGGAAAGCTAGGTAAGTGGTGGAAAGCTAGTTCAAGTAAGGTTAATAAAAGGGAACAAAGGCTGTGGCAAATCAAATGCAAGTCTGTGATCAGGCAGGCGAAAAGGGACTATGAGTAGCATATTGCAAAAAACATAAAGACCAATAATAAAAATTTCTTCAAATACATTAGAAGCAGAAAACCAGTCAAGGAAGCAGTGGGGCCCTTGGATAATCAAGAGGCAAAAGGATTACTGAAGGAGAATAGGGAAATGGCTGAGAAGCTGAATGCATTTTTTTGCCTCCGTCTTCACTATGGAAGATGAGAAGTGTTTGCCCACTCCAGAACTGCTGATTTTGGGAGAGGTGTTGAAAGACTTGAGACAGATTGAGGTGATGAGCGAGGAGGTCCTACGACTGATAGACAATTTAAAAACCGATAAGTCACCAGGCCTGGATGGCATACATCCAAGAGTTCTGAAAGACTCCTGGCAAAAATATGTAATCTTTCATTGAAATCTGCCCCCTTTCCTGAGGACTGGAAGGTAGCTAATGCCACCCCCATCTTTAAAAAGGGTTCCAAAGGAGATCCAGGAAATTACAGGCCAATCAGTCTGACTTCAACCAGGAAAGTTAGTGGAGAGGAGACCATTATTAAAGAGAGAATTAGTAGCCACATTGATGAACAAAAACTGTTGAGGAAGACTCAGCATAGGTTCTGTAAGGGAAGATCTTCTCTCACTAACCTGTTAAGAGTTCTTTGATGGGGTGAACAAACATGTGGACAAAGGGGACCCATAGATGTTGTTTATCTTGACTTCCAGAAAGCTTTTGATAAAGTTCCTCATCAAAGGCTCCTAAGTAAACTCAAGAGTCATGGGGTAAAAGGACAAATCCTCTTGTGGATCAAAAACTGACTAATTAATAGGAAACAGAGAGTGAGTATAAATGGGCTATTTTCTCAGTGGATGGTGGTAAGGAGTGGGGTGCCGCAAGGCTCAGTACTGGGTCCCATGCTCTTTAACTTATTCATTAATGATTTGGAGTTGGGAGTAAGCAGTGAAGTGGCTAAGTTTGTGGATGACATTAAATTGTTCAGAGTGGTGAGAACTAGAAAAGATTGTGAGGCACTCCAAAGGGATCTGTTGAAGCTGAACAAGTGGGCGTCAACATGGCAAATGAGGTTCAAGGTGGCAAAGTGCAAGGTAATGCACATTAGGGCCAAAAATCCTCACTATAAATACAAGTTGATGTGGTGTGAATTGGAGGAGACTGACCAAGAGAGAGGTCTTCGGGTCATGGTAGATAACTCACTGAAAATGTCAAGACAGTGTGCGACTGCAATAAAAAAGGCCAATGCTATGCTGCGAATTATTAGGAAGGGAATTGAAAACAAATCAGCCAGTATCATAATGCCCCTGTATAAGTCGATAGTGCAGCCTCATTTGGAGTATTGTGTACAATTCTGGTAACTGCACCTCAAAAAAGATGTTATAGCATTGAAAAAGTGTAGAAAAGGGCAACTAGAATGATTAAAGGGTTGGAACACTTTCCCTATGAAGAAAGGTTAAAACGCCTGGGGCTCTTTAGCTTGGAGAAATGTTGACTATGGGGTGACATGATCGAGGTTTACAAGATTATGCATGGGATAGAGAAGGTAGAGAAAGAAGTACTTTTCTCCTTTCTCACAATACGACAACTCATGGGCACTCTGAAATTGCTGAGCAGTCGGGTTAAAACGGATAAAAGGAAGTACTTCTTTACCCAAAGGGTGATTAACATGTGGAATTCACTGCCACAGGAGGTGGTGGCAACTACAAGCATAGCCAGCTTCAAGAGGGGATTGGATAAACATATGGAGCAGAGGTCCATTAGTAGCTATTAGCCACAGTGTATTGTTGGAACTCTCTGTCTGTAGCAAGTTATGCTCTGTATTCCTGGTGTTTGGGAGGGGCAACAGGGTGAGAGCTTCTGGTGTCCTGGCCCCACTGATGGGCCTCCTGGTGGCACCTGCGTTTTTTTGGCCACTGTATGGCACAGTGTTGGACTGGATGGGCCATTGGCCTGATCCAACATGGCTTATCTTATGTTTTTATGTTCTTAAGATTAGCACTAACAATTTAATTGGTTTGATGACTCGGTGGACTTATTTATTACTCACATATTATAAATTTAGATATTTTTTTTTAGAAAAAAAACCCCTGCATTTGCCAGATGCAGAAGGCTGTTTGTTGCTGTAATAATGTAAGTAATTACCATGCAACACTTAAGTATATTTTTTTCAAATAATAAAGTCTTTTGATAAAAGTTATTTTCATTAAAAATCCATATATAACATCTGTGCCAGTACTGGTAACAATTAAAATAAGAATCACAATTAATTAGATATATGGCTGTCAATCAGCAACAGAATGTATAGCTTTAATTAATTCATAGGTGGAAAACAGCAAACACTAATTGTCATGATTCACAAATCAAAGACTGACCACTTTCTAACTATATTGTTGTATAATTTTGCTACTTTTTTTTTTGCCAAGTCCATGAATGAGACATCCCTGTTTACTGTTATCATACCTTCCATACTGAGTCATTATTCCAGGTGGAAAATAGGCTGTGTAACACCCTCCAGAATACTGCTCTTCACACCAGTTCTTCTCTTCATAATGTACTGGCTAGAAGGCAAATTAAACAAAGTGTGAAGAACAAACCTGAAGACGAGAGTTCCTATGATGATATGCAAAATGTATTTCCTTCACCAATGGAGACTATATTTCCTTCATAAATGAAGGAAACAACTATCCAGTTTCCAACAAGTACATCTCTCTCACTACAGCCTCTTTCTCATTCTGTTCCTGGGGTTAGTCTGAGGATAGGGTTCCCAGGTCCAATTCAAGAAATATCTGGGGACTCTGAGGATGGAACCAGGAGACACTGGGGTGGAGCCTGCAGCAAGGTTGTGATAAGCATGCATAATTACACTCCACAGGGAGTTCTGGCTATCACAATTAAAGGGACCACACAGCTTCCCTCCACTGGAAATAATTAAGGATAGGGGCACCTTCTTTGGGAGTTCATATAATTGGACCCCCTAGTCCAAATCCCCTAGTTCAAATTCACAATCTGCACGCAACGGTGCAGCAACATGATTCCAGTGAGAACCGTTGCATGCAGATTGTGAGTCACAAGCTTGAGTTAATGAAAGTAGTTGCCTGAGCATGGGTTCCTAGTACAATAATGCAGCCTGTTGAAGTATAAATGAAACATGGGAATAGCTGGAATTGTGTTGCTGCACCGGGTGGACAGTGGACTGCTGCCTGAAGGATTTTGAATACGGGGTACTTCCTGTGACTAGAAGCTTTACTGAACAGCAGGAGTTGGTACCTTTCATCGAATTTAGCATCCAGGATTGGACTATTTTGATTTCTTTGAATGAAATGGACTTTGAGAGACATTGAAAAATTTAAAAAGACACAAGCATGCTGATAAAGGGTTGTATGTGAATAAATGTTGCAATATAGGTATTTGAAGCATATCATACACAGCTTTTGGTTCTATGTATTTAATTACCCACCTGGGGACTGGCAATCTTATCTGAGCAGCATGGGGGGCATTTTGGGCTGAAGTAGAAGAAACAAAGTGAAGTTGCGCTATGTGGACAAAGATCTCTTATGTGTACAGAAACTACTTGTGGATCCATGCCGATATTTTAATTTCTTTCTTCTATATTCTGGAAGTTCCTTTAAATTCTTGGCTTTTATGCAAAACCAAAAGTGCATATCAACCAGGCCTCATTTTGGGCAGGAGCTCACAGGAACGGAGCTCCGGAATCTCTAAATTGTATTGTGCTCTTTCTTTCTTACATTACCCCCCCCCCCAAAAAAAAATACTTCTGGGCACCATTGTTGAAACCCCCTGTGAGAACTTTGCTGAACTCTAAGTTTTGACAAACTTTCTAATATTTTCCCCCACAACAAAATGGGGAAATAACCGAAACATATAAAGCAGACAGATGGAAATCATCATGCCAATCTGACCACATAGAAGAAAATAATTTAAAAAGTATGATGGGAGTAAGGTTTTATTATAACAATTATAATTCAAGAAGCATTTAATGGTGGATGCTGAGTTGATATAATTAACACACCTTCCAGTGAGGTCAGGGGTGTATGGCATTTACAAATGAGTTATGCAAATGAGTTGTGCTAATGAGCTCCAGCATCTCTTTTTCTACAAAATGACCCCTGATATCAACCATTTAATGAGCAGTGAATTTTGTTTGCAGTATTTTCGTTTTGATATTTTGAAAATCCAACTTGAAAATTCATAAAGAGATCATTAAACTAATGTTCTGTGTATGGTGTGAACAAGATGGTATAATATGCTGATCATTAAGTTCTCACATGTAAGGCCTCCGGTGATCCCAACACCTTTGCATAGAGCTCACAAATCTGAGTTTTTCTGTAGAAGAGAAGTAAACAAGCCCAAAATATAACATTGATCTTTACTTACTTTTAGAAAACAAATAATAGTATGATCCACAAGCTGGATGTAAATATTTACATTTTTAAGATTTAGGTTCATTCTGACATCACTTTAAACCAACTTTAAGCTGACAAGGGCATGCATCTGGTTCACTGTTTCAATCAGATATGTCTATTCTCCCCAGGGCTATAGCCAAGATTTCAAATTTAGTGGGGCACACAGCCAGGATCTTTTGTTTAGGGTGGCCACTGACCAGGCTCTTGGTACTGGAATGCAATCTCTGCCATGTTGATCACTCACCACCCCACCAGCCATGACTGAAGGCAAGGAGGGAGGGAAGCAGATGCTCTACCACTGAGCCACAGCCCCTCCCTTATTCTAAATATGTGTAAATTTCCATCCAGGAACATCATTCTGGGCAAATTTTATACTTTTGGGGTCATCTTTTTGGGGGGATTGGGGGCTGTGCACTCAGCAAAAGAACTGACACCTTGATGACATAATTCCTTAGCATAGTGGTGATGAGGAACATGACAAATTGAAAGTTGGGGTAGTAAGTGATGGAACCGAGACTCTTGTGCTGGAGTTAAAGTGGTGAGGCCATGACCTTGGGCCCCCCACTGTAGCTACAAGCCCGATTATCCCTTTCTTTAGTACAAAATCCAGGATAGAAACTGAGGGCCAATTCACAACTTAAAGCTCTTACGGCTTCCATAAGATCTTTCTATCAGACATATGCCTCCTTGGGAGTCAGTTATCAGGCATGCACAGGCCCAAGTCAGACAGGGATCACAGCAAGTGGTGAGAAGGTGCATATGCTTTCTCAAAGGACTGTTTTCCCAACCTGAAATGGCCTCAAGGAACTAATTCTTGCTGTGTCAGAGAAATTTAGTGTGGTAGCCACAAGGACCTTATAACGTGTGAATCAGCCCTAATTCAGATTACATGTGACATATGATTTCAAGTTAACTGCTGTTAAACTTCTCACAAAAGTTAATGTTCCAACTAAATACTTTTGACCTCCCAAATGGAAAGTATTGATTGTCCTAGTGCTGAATGTTAATATTTCAAAGTCAAGAGGTATTTTCAGAGTCAGATATATGTTTCACCTATCAGTAATGTCCTTTTATGAAATCCCCCTATAAATAATGTGAGCACCCATTCATTGCACAGCATCAGGAGCCATTTATGGCCTGCAATGTTCAGTAGTACACTGATGCCAGCTGCTTGAAGCTTATGGCAATTCATTAGATTTTATGGCACTCTGAAATACTACATGTCACACATAACAAGAAATTAGCACATTTAAACAAATACTTTTTTTGAAATGAAATATAAAAGCCAACAGTTGTGCTATTTCCAGGTTATTTTTGTAGTCCGAGTTCTTTCTGTAGTGACACTACCTGATAGAAATAATGTGAAGTTTATCATAACAATCTCATAGCATCAATGTGATGCTATAATAATGCTACTGTAATTGACATGCCACCTGAGGACTAATAATGTTAATTTTATCTTATCTAGTAAAAGCTCAAAGGATGTTTCTACTACAAATTGTGACTCTATGACCGTTTTTGCACACAGCTCACCTCGCAGTCACAATCCTGTTCCCTTCGCAGCGTCTGGTCGGGTTTCCCACCATCTGCGCCGAAGTTACAGGAAGTGCTGCAGCTTTTGCGTAGCAAACGTAAACCGCTAAAACCCAGTAACTCCGACGCAGGTGGTGGGAAATCCGACAGACGCTGCGGAGGGAACAGGATTGTGACTGCAAGGTAAGCTGTGTGCGAAAACGGTCTTAGAAGTGCCTTTGCATTTCCCATCTCTACAATATGGATATAAAAGCAACATCTGCTGGAATATGTAGTTAATTAAAAATGATTCTACACTTTCTACTTTACATGAACAACATTCATAGATATATATACAAAAAGCGAAACACAAAACACCCTAGTCCAAAGTGTTAATAAATTGCTTACTTTATTAGTATATGAACATGGAAAGAAGGACCAAAATCTTTGTCAGTTGAAAGATAGTGATTCATTGTTCTTACCTTTCTTCTTTACTAAGGTGTGCTAATCTTCTACATTTCCGTGCAAGGATGAAACTAAAATTTAAAAACACAACAAGCGAATTAATGAAGACAAATATGAAATTTTAGACAATTACTTCTATTAACATGTTCATTAACATTAAAATGGAATATGTCAATGCCAATTTTATATGATTAATTCCTAAAGTCTCTTTCTGAACCTTTATAATGTCTGAAAGCAGCTTTTCATGATTCAGAAAAATAACAAAACAGAAAGCGTGACTGAGATATGTTTTCTTCCTTCCATGCTCCTAGGGTAAGAGGGAAAGAGAGAAGGCTTGCATTTCCTAATCTAGGAAACCAATAACAGTGTAAGGGGCTCCTTCATTTCAACAGAAGTTTGGAAAATGAGCATGATACATGTTTCCCATTTCAATAGTCCTGCATACCATGTGAAAACACCTTGAAATTATTATGAGTACTGGAAGAGGCTGCACCAATCCAACAGAAAAGATACACAGGTAAAACCAAATAGATGTACAGTTAAATTTACTAAACTGAACCTAGATAAATTCACAGCTTCTGCACAAATACCTAGATCCTTCCTCAGGGATAACGTTCTAAACCAGCTAGGAACACACAAAGCCACAAAGCTGTAGCCAACCTCTCTTTTCTGCAAGTAGAGGAGGGAGTGTTGGTTTTCACTGATTCCCTTCCTCCAATTTCCTTCTCTGTCTGCTTGTGAGGGTACTCTGACTCCCCACCACTACCACCTCAAGCAGAATTTTAGGGCTGCAGTGGGATAGAGGAATCAAGAAAGTCATTCCACTCCTGGCTTGTGACACATCACTAACTTTATGAGCTACGATGAAGAGAAGACTTTATGCAAATCTTATTAGGCAAATCTTTATGCAAAGCTTACTATGGATAGAATCTGGCACACACCATAGAATCATAGAATCACAGAGTTGGAAGGGACTTCCAGGATCATCTAGTATAACCCCCTGAACAATGCAGGATAAGTACCTCCCCCTGCCTTCCTTCTCATAATCTAAGTTCACAGAATCAACATTGCTGTCAAATAGCCATCTAGCCTCTGTTGAAAAACCTCCAAGGAAGGAGAGTCCACCACCTCCTGAGGAAGCCTGTTCCACTGAGGACCTGCTCTAACTGCCAGGAAGTTCTTCCTAATGTTTAGCCGAAAACTCTTTTTATTTAATTTCAACCATTGGTTCAACCTTCGGGGCAACAGAAAACAACTGCACCATTAACAGTCCTTTAAGTACTTGAAGATGGTGATCATGTCCCCCCTCAGTTGTTTTCTCTCCAGGCTAAATATACCCAGCTCCTTCAACCTTTCCTCATAGGACTTGGTCTCCAGACCCCTTACCATATTTGTTGCCCTCCTCTGGACAAGTTCCAGCTTGTCTATATCCTTCTTAAAAGGTGCCCAAAACTGAACACAATACTCCAGGTGAGGTCTAACCAGAGCAAAGTACAGTGATACCATTATTTTGAATGAGCTGGACACTATACTTCTTTTGATACAGCCCCAAATCACATTTGCCCTTTAAGCTATCACATTACTGTGGGAAAACTCCACTTTCATTTTCTAAAAACATGATAAATTAGCTCACATTGAGAGGGAAATGTGAAGATCTGAAATCTTTCAAACAGCCTTTGTATTCTGTTTAGTAGCTGGTCGCTGCTGGATTTTTTTGTCATTTCACAGATACCTATTTTATTAACTGGCAGCTAATGGGTTTTATTTACCTTTTCAAACAAAGCTGCTTCTCTCCAGTTAGCAAAGCATAGTTGAGCCATTTTGAGGGTAACTGCTTACTTCCATTTTCATCTCTTCATTGCACTTCTGAATCACTGTGGTATACTGAAGTGCTTCCTATACCACTTCCCCCCACACACCCTTTTCACAGCATGATCTTCCTTGGACTTTTTTAATGTTCTAAGTTGAACATTATAGTAGTCTAATGCTATAGCCCTCAACTTAGAACATTCAAAAAAAATTGAGGAAGAATCAGCTGCAAAAAGGACAGGGGGAGAAAGGCACACTGAAACGACCATAGCACTTCAGAGATGGCTCATTAATTGAAGAAAATTGATATAATGAAACCCCCATTGCTTAACTTGGAATTGGGCCAGAAACAGATAAGTTCAGGTTTAGCATAATAACGTGAAAGGGGTCATAAAAATTCCCCGAACATTTCACCCTTCTTTTCTACCAGACACAAACAGATGACTTTTTAGAGTCTTACCCTATTATGGCTGGAAAACTTCCATCAGGTTTGGTATCATCTAGTGTCAAACCAATTGCTGCTTCTTCATCTTCAATGATCATGGTACCACAGTAATCTGAATGAGAATGAAAAATATTCAAAATGCCAGCAGTCCAGGTACTGTAACATATAAAACAAGTCTGATCTCATGTCTTCTAGCAATACTGTCAGGAGACTTTATTAGCAGGGGCACCAAAGGAATATTTATTATATCAAATGTATGTAACAATTTAAACATTGCAACAAACACATATTTAAATGCTGCAACCAGCATGTGAGAATGCACATACACACAGACACACACACATATGCAGTTCTCTAAGGTTTTAAGAAGGTCAGTCTTTCTGCTTTGATCTGGATAGCCCCAGCTTGCCTGATCTCATCAGATCTCAGAAGCTAAGCAAGGTCAGCCCTGGCCAGTATCTGGATGGGAAACCTTCAAGGAATACCAGGGTTGTGACATGGAAGCAGGCAATAGCAACACCCCCCCCCCCCGCCCCTGATGTCTCTTGCCTTGAAAACCCTACAGGATCACCATAAATCAGCTGTCCCTTGATGGTGTGCACACATGCATGCACAGGGAGAGAGAGAGTCTTTCTCCCTGGGATCTCTTCATTAGAAATTGTGGGACTTGAGCCTGGAAACTTACATAACAAAGCAAAGAAGCTAAGAACTGAGAGGTGCACAAGATCACTAAAGACTCAGCTCCCATGCCCAAGAATGCCAGAACAGCCATCCACCATCACCACATTTGAATCTGCAGAAAATTCTGATTTCAGATCTTTCCTCTCTGTCATGAGACACATTTTTAAAAAGAAAAGAAAAAAAGAAAAGAAACTAGATATTCTTGTGTCAGATTCTGTGCTTTGGTAGTAAGGCTGCCAGCACAAAGAATTTCCCTAGGCTTGCAGAAAACTGTGCTCACCATGGTACGTTTTATCATCTAGTAAAGAACACGCCAAAAGGAAAGAAAGCCTGAGCAGAACAGAAAACAAATGTACATTTAAGGGTAGCACTACATGGGCAGACCTCAGAATCTGCCTTTCTAGTTGGTTCTTCCTACGTATCAAGACTCTAAAATGTGTTTGCTTCTAGTAACATGTCTCTGGGTACCACATCAATGAGAAATAGCAGTAGGAGTAAGACATTCTTGGACATGCACCTAGCAAACTTTAAGGCAAACACCTGATAGTCTCTTACATTCCTTTTAAAAGGTGGATACTGCTGCCCAAAATAGATCGATGAATTCCTGTAAACTGTTGTACATGACCCTTTCTCACTTGCACCTCAGTTCAAATTATATACCTTTTTTCCGCCAGAATGATTCCTTATAGTACACTATACATTTGATGACTGATCCCATGGGAACCCGATTAATCAACTGATTTCTCAGTGACGGCAAAGGTGGATTAAAATGAATCTTCATACCAAGAGCTGGGGGGATGGCACTAATAACATACTGGGCCTTAAAAAGAAAAGCAAGAAAAATGTTATCTAGCTTCATCAGGCAATTAAAATATTACAGCAGATTTCAAATCCTAGTTCATAGAAAATGCATTCTCACTTTATTATCTAAGAAGGTTAAAATTTGACTTGCACAAATGGCAATATGTTTCTCACTAAGCTACAGCCAAAGTTATCTCTACCTCAACAACAAAAATGGACATCCACACTTTTCTAAATGAACAAAAAGCAAGCCATTGAAAAGACTGTTGAGACAAAAAGACTGCCAAGCTAGTTTGGGTTAAATGTCACCATGAAAACAAACATCTATATTTCAACTCACTGCATTTTACAGTTCCAGAAAATGGTCTCTTAATCTGTACTGAAGTGTTCATAAGAAGATGACTTGCAGTGATTCAGCTTAAGGAATTGTATAATACAATCTCATCCTTAAAGAATAAATTAAATTGAAATCACCCAGTCTTATACTGGCATGAGTGGATGAGCATTAAGACTGATCCCTGTTGTTCAATTCCAATTCCTATTTCTGTCAGCAGGTCTTAACATGTCTAATTATAGAAAATGCAATGAGGTTCATCAGCAAAGGTAGTTCTTGGGGTGGTGCAGCCAATGACTGATGACCAAATGGGTCCTATACTTTTAAGTGACAGGTGCCGTGTAAGCATATAAAGTCAGGAGGAAAGCAAGGTCACCAGCATGCAAGCGCTTAGCAGCTGATTAGCTAATAGTGTTGCATGGTATTGTGGAGGTTGCTAATGTTAACAACCCATGTCCATGTGAGATGCTGACCTCTACCTCTAAAATGTCCCCAGGATCAACTGGTGTGGGCACTGGACCATTCTCTATCCCAACTGTGGTCATTTACTACAACCATACCACCTAACCAGATGCTACCACTGCAAAACAGTAAAGGAAACTAAGCTAGTACACAAACAGTGCTTGGTTTTTGCATATCTAATCTATTGCAAGAGCAAATTAAAACAGTAGCACAGACTTCTAGATGGGCATTGAACCACACACAGTACAGCTGAAAATGTATTGGAAAGGGGCATGTACTATTTTCCTTCCCTTTGGACTACCACCATATTTACAGCAGGAGGCTAGGCCATAGAGTTTGCTGTTCTCATAAGTTTGGTGAATTGGTGGGAGAACTGTACAGACTGAAGCCCCCTGCACATGTTAGCCATAAGATATGGGTACCTTAGAATCCTTTTGGAAGAAAAAATAATAAATCCCCCTTTTTTGCCAAAATTTGTCTTTATTTGACAATAAAAACACATTTGCACCTATCCTTTTCAGCCTACAGTGTTCATGACACCTTGACAAATAGTTTAGATCAGGTAATTGACACAGAAAGAAATAAGTCAGCAGAAATAATTTAAACAGTTGGTTAAATAAGAAAGCATAAAGAAAAAGATTTCTACCTCACTTCTCAATTGGAGTCTCAGAGTGGCCTACAATCTCCTTCCCCTCCTCTCTGCACGACACCCTATGAGGTAGGTGTGGCTGAGAGAGCTCTGAGAGAACTGCTCTTGAGAGAACAGTTCTGAGAGAACTGTGGCTTGCCCCAGGTTGCCCAGCAGCTCCATGTGGAACCATGGGGAATCAAACCTGGGTCTCCCAGATCAGAGTCCACACTCTTATCCACTACACCAAACTGGCTCTCAGTTATAAAATTATGACATTTTGATGGTTCCAATATTTTAAGGGTTAATTTTATCTTTTGTATTCTTTTCTTCACACTTGGCAATACAATCTTTCCAGATTTAAGGATACTAACTTTAAATCACCTCATATGTTTCATGGTCTAGTGTCTCCACTATGACACTTTCACCTGTCTGATCGATGCAGATTACAGGCTTCTCTAGTTTAACATTGTCTCCAAGGTATTCCATAATTTTCTCACTAATTTGACCGGAACCTCCAACAAACTTTCGCTCCTGGAAGGTCAACAGAGAAAAAAATGTGGTACTACAGACAAATTTGGCAAGGTAAATAATATCCATAATAATAATAAACTACAAAGTAATCCACTTTTTAAAATATTTTAGCTCTAGTTAAACTACCCATAGGTATTGTATTGTGAAAAGACTTCTGTATACCATAAAGTTCCTTTTATGTATTGCTTGAGAACTCCAAGGTAGCTCACACACTTTACATGCACAAGGTGTCAGATTCCATCCAGCTAAATGATCTCAGATATCAAAAAGAAGTTGCAATACAGCACAGAATTTCTACAGATAAAGGACCTCTACCAACAAAATGCAAATTCTACAGCTTCCCTCTCCAAAAGCAGCCCCAATGTTCACCCCACCCCAATCCTGCTGCCAGAAGAGGGGGAATGACTCCAAGAATAAGATTTTAAAATAATAATAATATTTTATTTATATCCTGCCCTCCCCGCCGAAGCAGGCTCAGGGCGGCTCACAACATATAAAAATTACAATTTACAATATAAAAACATTATCTCAATAAGATATATGTAATTTGCTAATTAAAACTAACATTTACAGTGCTATATTCTAGATGTTCTCCTCAGTAGTTTATGATGGCCGGATATAGTAGACTAAATCCACATTAAGTGAAGGCCATTTGGAAAAGGGTAGTCTTGCAGGCCCTACGGAATTGATCAAGACTCTGCACGGCCCACACTTCATCCGGTAGTTGGTTCCACCAGTGTGGAGCTGCAATCGAAAAGGCCCTTTTCCGCGTACTCTTCAGTTTGGCCTTCTTTGGCCCAGGGATTGTCAACCGATTTTGTGCACCTGATCTCAGTACTCTCTGGGGCACATATGGGGAGAGACGGTCCCTAAGGTAGGCAGGTCCTCAGCCGTATAGGGCTTTAAAGGTAATGACCAGCACTTTGTCACGAATCCAGTATACAACTGGCAGCCAGTGCAGCTCGCGTAGCCCCGGCTGTATGTGCTCCCACTTTGGGAGCCCTAATAACAGCCTAGCCACCACATTCTGCACCAGCTGCAACTTCCGGGTTCGGCACAAGGGCAGCCCCATGTAGAGGGCATTACAGTAATCCAATCTCGAGGTGACCATTGCTTGAATCACTGTTGCCAAGTCGTGACGCTCTAGGAAGAGGGCCAAATGCTTCGCCCGCCTAGATGGAAAAAAGCATATTTGGCAGTGGCTACTATCTGGACCTCCATTGACAAGGAAGGCTCCAGTAGAACCCCCAAGCTCTTGACCTTGTGCGCCACTTTCAATGGCGCACAGTCAAAAACTGTAAGGGGGATTTCCCTTCCCAGACTGCCATGACCTCTGTCTTCATTGGATTCAGTGTCAACCTACTCAGCCTGAGCCAACCTGTCATGGCTTGCAATGCTAGGTCCAGATTTTTTGGGATGCAGTCAGGCTGACCGTCCATTAGTAGATAGAGCTGGGTGTCATCGCATATTGATGACACCCAAGCCCCTATCTCCGGGCAATCTGGGCAAGGAGGCGCATGTAGATGTTAAATAACATCGGAGAGAGCACTGCTCCTTGTCGCACCCCACAATCTAGTGAGTGCCTCTGGGACAACTCTCCCCCAATTGCCACCCTTTGTCCCTGTACATCAAGGAAGAAGGAAAGCCATTGTAAGGCCAGCCCCCAAATCCCTGCGTCGGCAAGTCAGTAACCGATGGTTGACTGTATCGAATGCAGCCGATAGATCCAGCAACATCAGCATTGCCACGCCACCTCGATCCAGATGCTTCTGGAGATCATCCACCAAGGTGACCAGCACTGTCTCCATCCCATGACCCGGGCAGAAGCTGGACTGGTGGGGATCTAAGACGGAAGCGCCATCCAGAGAACTCTGCAACTGTAATGCTACTGCCTTCTCAATGATTTTACCCAAAAATGGTAAATTTGAGTCCAACTGATAATGTGCTAATTTGGCCGCATCTGACGTAATCTTTTTCAAGAGAGGGCGGATCACAGTCTCTTTAAGAGGTGTTGGAAAATGCCCCTCTGAGAGGGATCTATTTATGATGTCCCATATAGGACATCTAAGTTCCCTCTGGCAAGATTTAATTAGCCAAGAGGGACATGAGTCCAAATCGCAAGTTGTTGGGCGTACAGTAGAGAGGATTCCGTCAACTTCCCCCAAACTAAATGTGTCGAAGTGATCCAGAACTGAACCAGAAGACAGGCACAGAGCCTCGAGTTCTTGTACTGTATCCAATGTGGCAGGGAGGTAATGGTGGAGCGACGTGATTTTATCCTCAAAAAAATTTGCAAAAGCCTCACAGCCAATCTCTAATTCTCTAGCATTTGGTCTGCCTTGAGGCAGTGTTGTAAGGTTCCCAATTATTCTAAACAATTGTGCCGGGCGCGAATTTGCAGACGCAATATTAGCCACAAAGTAATCCTTCTTAGTGACTTTGACTGCCATCTCATAAACTCTCTATAAGATGTTCTCATCGCTTCATCTCGAGTACACTGCCATTGCCTCTCTAACCGTCTGAGCCCTTGTTTCAGCTGTTGCAGCTCCAGGGTATACCATGGTGCCAGCTTAACGTGAGGGTGCAGAGGGCATTGAAGTGTGATCTCGTTGATGGCCCTGGATAGTCAGCCATGCCAACACTCAACCAGGTCATCAAGGGAATCACCAGGGAGCCAGGGATCCCACAGAGCCATTTGGAACTGCTCAGGGTCCATCAGACTCCGTGGGCGAGCCAAAATAGGCTCTCCACCCATACAGGGTTGGGATGGAGCATCCACATGAGCCTTGAGGGCAAAGTGGTCCGACCATGGCACCGCCTCAGTGGTAATACTGTCCACCAAAACCCTGGCCACAAAGACCAAATCTAACATGTGCCCCACCTGGTGAGTGGGTGTTGTAACAAATTGGGAGAGTCCCAGTGTCGCCATGGAAGACACTAGATCCATCACTTGACTGGAGGTCGCATCATCGGCATGGACATTGAAATCACCCAGGCTCACAAGCCTTGGGTATTCCAATGCCCAGTCTGTTACGGCCTCCATCAGGGATAGTAAGGTGCTGGCCGGTGCGTTAGGTGGACGGTACACCAGCCAGATCGCCAACCCCTCCCCCACATTCCATGCCAGATCGGCACATTCTATACCATTGATCATTGGGGCCGGGAGAGCCCGAAGGAGTAATCCTCTCATGTGAATAGCGCCACCCCTCCCCCCCACCCGCTAGTCTGTGATTGGTGAAAGACCGAGTATCCTGGGGGGATCATCTGGGAGAGAGCTACAGTCTCCCCACCTCGCATTCAGGTCTTGGTCACACAAGCCAGGTCCACATCCTGCTTAAGCAGGAACTCCCTAAGGGTCGAGGTCTTGTTATTTATGGACCTGGCATTACATAACACCAATGACGGAGTCGGGCCATTCCGCTTGACCCCACTACCTATCACCGTTGGGATGGGACGCAGACTGAAAGGGAGCCGAGCACTATTTTGTCTTGGCCTCCTTCCCTTATAATTCTGTCTGCTCCCACCATCATACCTTCCCCTCCCCAGGAGTACTGGAATCCCTAGGTCGGGCATCCTCACTGGTGTCCGGTATGGCCTTCACCACTGGAGGCATTTTGAATTGCTGTGGGAGTAGGGAGCCATGGAAGTCATGACACAAGTCCTCACACACTCACAGACACATTGTGCTTATTACAACCCATGAAATCCTAGAGATGCTGCCAGTGAAAATAAATGATACCAACAATCTAAGGCCATTTCACACAATGAAATCTGGTTTTGGCATATAGTTTGTCTGCTGTAAACCATCACAACAGATTTCTGCTACAACTGATATTCTGGGTCACTGATTCCCTAGATAAATGAGAAATCATACTTGGTTTTACCACTATCCTCCCCTCATCCCATGGCATAATATAGTACCGCTGGATGCTGCCCATAGATTGTGCCTCCACATAAAGTAAAAAGCAATTAAGTTACTCTCTGCTGCTAAACACAAAGAAAAATCACAATGCATTAAATTGCCAAAGATCTACACCATGTTTCCTCAGCACTGTCACAGGACAGATGTGCAGTTATAGCTTACTATACCTGGCCTCCATTGGTAGTTGAAAATATCCTTGCTGTCCCTCCACACTGCTTAACATACCACAGGAACCAGAGAGCTGACACCTCATGTGGCTCAGAAGTAACATCAACATTCACAAACAGAGTAGCAAACTGCCTGGCAGCGCTGCATGGGAAAGCAAATTAAAGGCATGAAATTATTTTTTTTAGAATCCTTCCTGAAAGGTGCAACATCTGAAAAACTTAAATTCTGCAACATTCCCTATTATGTAGTTAAGCTTCTCTGAAACCTCTCTGTGATCTGAACTGAACAGACCAAATGCCACGTTCCATTTCCCCCTACACTGTACCCAGCTAAAGACCTAACAATTCCAGAATACGGAGGGAACAAAAATAACAAGACTTAACAGAAGCTTCCATTAGAATAATTTGTGCCATCGTGGGAAGGGCAGAGGAATGCTCAGATAGGTGTGTTGTCCCTCTGGTTGCATTCTGCCCATTGTGAGGAAAGCAAAGCTAAAAATATTAAGTGTGGAATCACAGATACAATGATCGATTGGTACGAAGGAACATTCCCCCTCCCCCTGCATCTAAGATTTTCATAGATAGGTAGGGCACGTAAAGCAATGAAGGCAGGAGGGGAAAGAGAACTTGAAAAGGATTAAAAATGCTGAGGAAATTTTTTTTAAAAAATGAGGATGCAAACAGGCAGACCAAGGCTAGAGCTGACGACAGGAAAATATCCCATTCCTTTAATAGTATTTTCCAGGTATATTTCAGCTTCCCAAATATATCAGGGTTTTCTTAGGAAAACCTAAAGAATTCCTAAGAAAATTGTATATATTCGGGAATTATGGGTAGACCTGAAAACAGCAAGATGCAGGAACAGATTGCTCTTGCCTCTCAGCTGTCTGTGAGGCTTCTGCAGTTCCTTGAAATTTTAAAGAGTCTGCAGAAGACAACCCCTACCAACTTAGCTTGGGGCTTGCTGGCTTCTCCTGCACCCTGCTTTAAAGCGGGCTGCAAGAGAAGACATTCCAGGATCAACCTAGGAATCATTAGGAAAGGGATTGAAAACTAAAAGGCCAATATCATAATGCCCTTGTATGAAGTTTTAGTTAGGCCTCATTTGGAATACTGTGGCAGTTCTGGTCTCACAAAAGACACTGCAGAACTGGAAAAATTACAAAAAGGACAACCAAGACAATTAGGAGTTTGGAGCACCTTTCCTATGAAAAAAAGGTTGGAGAGTGGGACATAGAAAAAATAGCTAGAAAAAATAGCTAAGGGGGGGAGACATGATGGGGCAAAGGAAGCTTTTTCTTGGGAGCACCCAATGAAATTGTTGGGAAAATTGCTCCAGAACAGACAAAAATAAATACTTCTTTACTCAGCAAGTAATTAAACTGTGGAATTCATTGTAGGTAGTGATGGGCATGAACATGTATAGGTTTAAAAGAGAATTAGATATTTAGCCAACCATCAGTGACTACTACCCAGGCAGACAGTTAACCTGGCCATCCATCAATGGCTTTTATCCATGATGACTGAAAGAAGCTTCCATATCCAGAGGCAGCAGATTTCTGAATACCAATGTAGAGAGGCAGATTCTGTGGAGGGGCTTGGCTATTTGCCATCCAGGAAACTGGTTGGCCACTATGTGAAACCAGTTTTTATGTTCTTATATTCTAAGCTTTTGCTAAATGAACAAAGCACATTTTCCCCCTCTAGGCTGTTGGCAAAACTAGCTTGGGCTGAGAAGGATGTATAAAATGGCAATAAAAAATGTTGTATAAGAAAATAAATAGCAAAATATAGAAGGAAAAAAGAACAATCCTACACATAACACTTCCACATATATTGTCAACCTACTTCTTGCCCTGCATTGTTAGGTCTTCCACTAGAGCTTCTCAGCGATCTGAATTGTTGCCCACCAGTGCCTGAAGTGCTGGTGGGAGGAAATGAGGGAGCATGTTAGCATCACACCAGCCTGCTGATGTCACTGGAAGTTTTCATTGAAACACATCACAGGACGCTCTTGCTAGGATTTGTGAAAACTCTTATGAAATTACCCTCACTATAATTTTATGTCAGCCCACCAGTCCCTAATAGGCTTGCCAATCCCCAGGTCTCAGCGGGGGTTCTTCCGCTTTCCCAGGCTCCTTCCTGCCCCCAGTCAGCTGGCTGGCGGGGGGAAGCCCCGCCCCCAGAGGACCATGTGCCTTTCCACCTCTGGAGGCTTCAGTCTTCGATTGAAAGGCTTCCTTTTGGGATGAGGTATCTGTGTTACTTTGAAGAAGTTGGCAGCAACTCGTGAGTAGAGAGGCCAATTCCTCGCTTCAGAGTCACCAGAAACGGGGTGGGGGGGAGGGAAACGTCTGCTGAGCACTTCATTATTCCCTATGTGGAGATCGTTCTCATAGGGTATAATGGGAAATTGATCTGGAGATTTCGGGGGTTCTGGGGGAGCTGTGTTTTGAGGTAGAAGCACCAAATTTTCAGTAAAGTATCTAGTGCCTCTCCCCAAAGTAACTCCCAAGTTTCAAAACGATTGGAGCAGGGGGTCCAATTCTATGAGCCCCAAAAGAAGGTGCCCCTATCCTTCATTATTTCCTATGGAAGGAAGACATTTTAAAAGGTGTGCTGTCCCTTTAAATGTGATGGCCAGAACTCCCTTGGAGTTCAATTATGCTTGTTACACCCTTGATCCTGGCTCCACCCCCAATGTCTCCTGGCTCCACCCCCAAAGACCCCAGATATTTCTTGAATTAGATTTGGCAACCCTAGTCCCTAACCCCTTAAACGTGCCAGGGCTGCCAGCTGTGGAAGAATTGCCAACTCCAGCCTGGGAAATTCCTGGAGATTTTGGGGTGGAACTGGGAATGGCAGAATTTGGGGAGGAGAGGGACATCACTGACGTATAATGCCATCAAGTCTACTTTTAAAATATTTTTTGTAAAAAAAATTATTGTGAACGCATGTGCATGTCTGGCAATCCCTACTGAGTCATGGAGGTTGTTCAGAGAAGTGTCTTGATACAGTCTGCCTCTGCCTCCCACTCCTGGTATTCCAAGGAGATCTCCCATCCAAATACTTGCCAGAGTCAGCCCTGCTTAGCCTCCAAGATCTGATATCAGGTTTGCCTGGGCTATTCAGGTCAGGGCAAGTGCACCTTTGAAAGAATAAATTCTATCCAAAGGAACTGGTGTCTGGAGATCAGTTGTAATTCTGGGAGATCTCTAGGCTTTAACTGAAGGTTGGCAAGCCATGGCTGCATCCTGGCAACCCTGCTCCTTCCCTCTTCAGGACAAACTAAATGTCAGTTGCCAGGCCAAGATTTTAAATTTCCAAAAATTACTGAGTGTCTAGGTGACTTGTTTTTGTTTTTTTCTGTTGTTTCTCGTATATGTATGCACATATGTGTAAAACATTGAACAGGCAATAGCATGTGAGACTGAACTGCTTTAATGTAAACAAAAACATAGGGCATGTTTAATTCATTTGAATTCTAGGACATGTAGTGCATTCTATCTACTGCTCAAAGCATACTGAAGGCTTCTCTTTGTTTCCCCCCTGCCTGTTGTGTTTCCTCCCTTCCTCTAAGTGCTTGTATCTGGAAGGTCTCTCTGCTGTTGGAAGGCCTAGAATTTGTTAATGCTTTGTTGTAAATAATGACCATCTCTGCTAATATTTACAGCTAAAGGGTCCTAATTTTGTTATTAATTTCCAGCCCAATATTCTGATGTTAGTATTTTATTTGCCATCTAGTAGACAATCTCATATCAAGACAGCTGATTTTAAAAAAGTGTAGGATTGTGCAAAGGGCCATCCAATTAAAAAAAAACTAAAACAAAAATGGAAATGTTGTTCATGCAATTTTAAATTGTTCTGGGTTAAATTCTTAACAGAAATCAACATCTTCCAGTTGTTCAAAGCTGAAAGAGCACACAGTGCTTAAGGCTGGAGCTGCCCTTTAGGAACTCTGACTTTTGATCTCTTGTCATGAATGTTTATGACAGCTGAGTTATATTTCCAACTGGTCAAACGCTGAGGTAGCAGCTCTGCAATGCTATGAATTACTGACTATATGTTTTTGACATTTATGACAAAGTGGCTGTTCATCATCATCTTCAGCTGTCCCATGCATGTAAATAAATAAATGATAAAAATAAAAAAATGGCTGGGAGATTTCCTCCTATTTGTTAAGAAATTTATTAGACATTCAACAAATCCATATTTCTCTGAAAGACAACAATGTCTGGAAGCAGCTGTTGAACGAGTCTTTTTAGTATTTTTTCCTGGGGGTGGGAGAGTTGAATTCTCCAATACACTGTCATTTTGGCAACCAGCAGGACCAGAATACAAATACATTAAAAAACAAAGCTGTAAGCATGCATGTATGCTGGGACTAGCACAGTTGTTTCCAGCCATAGGCATGAACTGTCAAAGTTTCCTGTCTGGGAACTGGCTTGATGAAGTCTCACTAAGGGCATGGTGCACCCCACATTGATTTGGAATGTGCCCTAAATAAACTCCTTCCAATCAACCTGGAATATACAATGTATTTGCCATACTAGAAACTGTATTCATGCTGACCCTGGGAAGGGTTTTATTTCCTTCACATTTTTGTAATTCCTAGGGAAGCAGATGGCTTTCTTTTTCATATACTGTTGCCCTGAATGATCTACTGTTTGAAATATAAAGTATATAAGAAATCATCTTACATATATACAGTTTTGTGACCATTCTTTTGCTGTACTCCAGTTTTCCACACCCAACATTTTATCTAGTATACCATGCATTTTCATCCACAAAGACTAACATTCCAGAATGCTGTTTCACACAAATGAAAGTTTTCTGTATTTGTCAATGAAAGAATAATTGAAGTTTACCATCTCTCTACACAAATTATTTCATTTGTGGTTCCTAATTCTGAACATAATTACTCAGAGAGCCAAACTTGGCATAGTATTCCGCCTCCCCCCCCCCCACACACACACATAGAGAGAGAGGTGGGGCCAGTGCCCCTGGCTCAAGTCTCATTAATATCTGTCATAATCATAGGCCTAGTGCAGCCTACAGGCTCCATAGAAGCCTGTGTAGGAGTAGCTACAGGGCCTACAACTCCCAGGATCCCTTCTGTCCCTCTGATTGGGTGAAAGCAGTATTAGAGGGAAAGCTTGCCCAGAGGGGTGGGACCTGGGAGGAAAGCATAAAAAGGCCAAGCTATAGACAGGGTTGTTCTCTCTGGAAAGGGTAAGCTGGAGGCAGGTTGCAACTGGAGAGGGATCCCTCATCCAAGGAGGGCACATTGGTTTGAAATTAGAAGGGAACATTTAGTTTTATTTCTTTGTACCAAACTTTATTGTTTTACTATATTCACTGTTGCACTGATAAGTTTTACAAACCACTTACTATATTTGTGCATTTATAATAAATCTGTTGTTATTGTTAAATTGCCTGGGTCTTCATGTCTCTTTGGTCACAGATAGAAGAAGTTTGTTAATAAAGAAGAAAGGGATGAATGGGTGCTCTGGGCTCTCACAGACAGACCCTTACCAGAGTGGTGGCAGCTAGTAGAAGACTCTTGCTGGTCCCTCTGCCATAGGGTTGCCAGGTCTGACTCAAGAAATATCTGGGGACTTTGGGGGTGGAGCCAGGAGCAAGGATATGACAAGCACAATTGAACTCCAAAGGGATTTCTGGCCATCACATTTAAAAGGACCACACATCTTTTAAACGCCTTCCCTCCATTTGGAAATAATGAAGAACAGAGGGACCTTTTGGGACTCATAGAATTGGACTCCCTGGTCCAATATTTTTGAAACTTGGTGTTTTGAGGAGAGGCACCAGATGCCATGCTGAAAATTTGGTGCCTCTACCTCAAAAAACAGCCCCCCCAAGCCCCAGATACCCACAGATGGATTCTTCATTATATCCTATGGGAACTGGTCTCCATTATAATAGAGTACCCTCCCCAGCAGACATTTCCCTCCCCCCCCCCTCGGCTTTCTGATAACCCTGAAGTGGGGGGAGCAGTGGCAGACTGGGCAGGGTGTCAGCTTGACCAATGGCAAGTGGGCCCTGTAGGCCCCTGATGAAGTGGGCCCCTCTTAAACATTAGACAATATGTTAAAAATGTTAATGACGCTTTTAGTAGCATGAAAATATAACAGAAGTCCCAATATTATTACTGTAATACAGCTAAATTTACATCGTATTTAGGGTTACCAGCCTCCAGGTTTGGCCTAGGGATCTCCCTCTTTTACAACTGATCTCCAGTTGTCAGAGATCAGCTCACCTAGAGAAAATGCAATCTGTATTTACATTTAGTATCTATTGTACACTGCCAGTAATATGTACAATATTTGTGCACTATAATTACTAAATATATATACATTTATTTTGCAAAAGTTTTAATTGTACCTTTTTCCAATGTGTATTTTTTTGAAAATTTTATTTATTTATTATACAAATTAAATGATAGCCTTATTGTTGTGGGTGGGCCTCCTATGTCTCTTGGCAACCAGTATTTTTAGACCCAATCCGCCACTGGGGGGGAGGGCCTCCAAACTGGGGGATCCCCTGCCCCCAACTGGGGATTGTGTAGCCTAGAGTTCCATGGAGAGTGACTCAAACAACAACAAAAAACTGTGGAAAATAACAAAAAAATAATGAAAAATACTTCAGAATTGTAATAGATAATTGAACACCTCAACTTCACACATTATTACATGTAATTACATATTATAGCATATTGTCAAAAATACAAGGTATAAAGTACAAGGAATAAATATTCAAAAGTGCTTGCAGTTAATTATGTCCATATCCAGCTTGAAATGCTTGAAGACTGTTCACCCGACTTCGCGGGACAAATAAAGTGCCAGTGTCAAATGTGTTGCAATTGCAGATAATTCTTGTTCTTCAGCAAAGAATTTATGATGTTAAGACGTTGCTTTAAACTTCCTTTCTTTAAAGACGTTTAATATATAGTGGATAGTCAATAGCCTCTGACAGTAAAGCCTGTAATACTGTTTCAATTGTCTTCATCTGAGAGACGTATTCCACTTATCAACTTCCAGCATACCACATTCCTGTGACACTAACTCTGGAGAAAACCTATAACCTATGCTATAATATGTAATTACATGTAATAATGTGTGAAACTGAGGTGTTCAATTATCTATTACAATTTTGAAGTATTTTTCATTAATTTTTTGTTATTTTTCCACAGTTTTTTGTTGTTGTTTGACCCAACTGCGGATTGGCAATCCTACCTGCTGGTGTGACAACATCAGTCAGAGAGCAGCTGCTGGTAACTAATTTCATGAGCAGCACAGGGGCATGATTTGGATGAGGATTGTGGCATATGGGCTTAAGTCTTGTCTCCTGTATTGTTTCTCCAAACTGAAACAACCTGGCAGCATTATTTGCCCTAATGAGAGAGGGCTGTATATGTAGTTTGTCGTTGCACATGCAGTCCTACAACAGAGTAAATAAGGCCCTTCCCCCAGCTGTTACCTCAAGTTTGGCCCTCAAGGTAATGGAAGTTACTTCTCTGCAAAAAGTTTAGGGTTCAGTTTCGCTCAAGTACTATTGGTATCTGTCTTTAAAGCTGTAACATAAAAAACAGTCCTCACTTTGTCCAGCACACTTTGTTTATAAACTCCTGCATAGTCATTTTGTCCCACTTCTCTGCATGTGGAGCTTTCCAGGGAGCTTCACTTGGAATCTAAGAGAGAAGAAGAGCCATAAGTCATAACAACAGTTTAAAAACCCTGCTCAATCAAACCAGTTGTCCATCTAGTTGCTCACAGTAGCTAACTAGATACTCAAGAAGGCCTACAAACAGGGGTACAGTATAACTTTTGTTTTGTTTTTTTATTGTGTTAGCAATAATTACTTCTCTGCAAAAGTAATTACTTCTCTTTTTTATTGTGTTAACAATAAAACTGTATTAGAACATTATTTGTCTGTTTCGCAGATCAGGAATTATAGCTGAGCGTGTATGTCTTGTCTTAAGGTAGGAGGCTGCATAATATGTCTGCAGACAAAGTTTATTCACAGCAGCAGCTGTCAAATTTAAAGGTTAACACTGCAGTCCTAAACAGAGCTATACTCTTCTAAATCTTTGAAGTCAAGGGATTTAGAAGTGTTTAACTCTGCTTAGGGCTACACTGTAAATCTATTGTTTTTTTAAAAAAAAATACACCTCAGCCTTCAACCTTTTTAAGGACAGACAATTTTTGATGTGAGACATTCTTATCCCACATGCATCTTAGATTTTTAGTTGGAAATAATCCCGGGGTGGGGTGGGGGTTGCAATGGTATAGCCCAGGGGTGGCCAACGGTAGCTCTCCAGATGTTTTTTGCCTACAATTCCCATCATCCCCAGCCATTGGCTATGCTGGCTGGGGCTGATGGGAGTTGTAGGCATAAAACATCTGGAGAGCTACTGTTGGCCACCCCTGGTATAGCCCTATCCCTTCTTGGAAGCTAAGCAAGGCTGGTAGACCACCATAAGAGACTTTGCAGAGGAAGGCAATGGCAAACCACCTGTGTTTAATCACTTACCTTGAAAACCCTACAGGGTTGCCATTAGTTGGCTGTGACCTGATGACACTTTACACAAAAACACAATTCTCTGGGAACTCAATAGGAATTACACACAAACTAGTATGCATAGGACTACATCCCTGTGCAGAGGTACTCCAGTCTAATCCTATTGTTTTCAGTGGGCTTAGACTGAGGTATCTTTGCATAGAACTAAACTGTATATCTTATAGCAAGAAATCCCCATCACTCAGCAGGCCATACCTCCTTCCCCATTTCATCCATTGTTCTCCACAGATTATTGTAATCCAAATAAGCAATGGGATTCCACATAGGAGGGAAAGGGCCTTTGAAAGGATATGATTTGCCCTACAAGGTAAAAAAGAAGAAAAAAAATACTTGAGCCAGACATTTAACAGGCAACTTGGATGAGAAAGTCCTGAAAGGATATGAATCAAAATTATAAACCTCTTAAGACCCATTCAAGAGTACAGAAGCCTTCAACTAGTTTCTAAAATATTATTTATTTTATTAGAATTCTAGACCACCAGGCTCAGGGTGGGTTACAACAATGGATAAACAAAAATTGAGAATTCAAAGCATAGCACAATCATTAAAAATCTATATAAAACATCAATCAGTAGATGGCAGTCTGTAGCACAGTTAATAACTAGTCCCAAAAAACTCTTATGTGTGTCAGTAGGTGGTACAATACTAGAGTAAGTGGGTGGACAAATAAATCAAACAAAATTTCAGTAGAAATCACATAACAAAAAATAGTATTAAGTATCTACAGAGACCTATTATGCATTGGTGTTTTCCCTTGCTTTCACTATGCATGTCCATCAGGTTTTCTTTGTCATTCTGCATTGATTTTCCTCCCTGCTATGTCTTGAAACGTAAGCAAATGTACCACATGGCGATCGCTACAGAGGCGACCAAGGGAAACCCACTGGTCTCCGGATGTAGCTCGCTAGATGCTCCACCCATCAAGATCTGTGGCGGGAAGTTTGACTGGCCAGGATTGGACTGGTCAGACTGGGGGGCAGTTCTGGGGAATGTATATAAGCGGGACCCAGCCCGCGTGTTCTCTCTCTTGTAATGTACTACCTAATAAAGCATGTTGCCTACAACTCGTCTCGTCACTCAGTACATTACAGTGGCGACAAAGGTGGGATCCTAGCCAGGTAACTCCCGAAGAGGGACTTCGCAGACCTGGCCAGAGACGAAGAAGGCACCCCATCTAGGGAGATGGAAGCACCCGCCGCCGGAGCCACCATGGCTAACCCAGGTGGAACGACGGGTCGTCTCGAAGAGTTCAACCCCACTAAACCAGAGAGGTGGGAGACCTACACGGAGCGGGTCGATTGCTATCTTCGAGCAAACATGATAACAGATGACAGCCGTAAGAGAGACATGCTCCTGAGTGTCTGCAGAGAGGCCATGCTTGAGATCGCCAAGGGTCTCTCAGCCCCCGCAAGGATCACGGAGAAGATGTACGAGGAGATAGTCCGACTCCTCACTGGGCACTTCTTGCCCCAACCATCAATCATTGTCCGCCGATTCCTCTTCCACAAGAGGGGCCAAGAGGCGGGAGAGACGGCAGCCGAATACCAGGCTGCTCTCCACCAAATTGCGGGAAATTGTAGCTTCGACAAGCTAGAGGAGGCCCTGAGGGAACGCTTCGTCTGGGGCATGAGGGACGAAAGACTACAACAAAAGCTCTTCGCAAAGGAAGAGCTCACCCTCCAGAGCGCCTTTAATGAGGCCGCCGCATTCGAGAGAGCCACTAAAGCTTTCCACAACCCGCGGGCAGAGCCACCCAGAAGATGAGGAGGCACACCAGCTACGCCACCAACCAGGGATGGGGCCGAGAGTGACCCAGCAGCCACGAGCGACCGGGAAACCAGCCACCACCAAGTGTGCCAGCTGCGGGGACCCACACGAGCGTCGGGACTGCCTCTATCGCAACGTGGACTGCAGGAACTGCGGGAAAATGGGCCACATCGCACGGGCTTGCCGAGCCAAGGCCACCCGCAGACGCCAGTCCACCAACCAAGACTTGACCGAGGACTACTAGACCGCCTCGACCAGCCTGCAGGTAATGTACTTGCCCAGCAATACCCCTGACAAGGGCAAAGTATCGATCAAGATCGAGGGCAGCCCCTGCCTGATGGAACTGGACTCGGGCTCCTCCATCTCCATAATTTCGGAGGAGTCGCTAAGAAAACTGTGCCCATATGGCCAGCCCAGGCTGCGACCGGCTGGCTTCATACTACGGGACTTCAAAAAGAACCCCGTACAGATTCTGGGATGGGCCACGGTGAGGGTGGAGTTTAAGAGCTTTAGGGGGAAACTTGATATACTTATGGTCTAATGCCAGCTCACCACACTGCTGGGCCTGGCCTGGTTTCGACCGTTGGGGATTCAGATCGTGGGGGTGCAGCAGCTGGGGATGCAGGGATTCGAGCATGTGTGCCGGGAATTCCCAGAGGTGTTTGATGGGGCCCTAGGGTGCTACAAGGGCCCTCCCATATCCTTACCCCTTGACCCCCACGCGCGACCAATACGGCTGAAGGCCAGGCGGGTTCCGTTCGCTCTGAAGCCCAAAATTGAAGCAGACCTGGACCGTCTCACAGTCAAGGGAGTGCTGGAACCGGTTTCCTACGCCACATGGGAAATCCCAATAGTTACCCCGGTGAAGCCAAATGGGGATGTGTGCATATGCGCCGATTACAAGTGTACCATAAACAAGGCACTACAAGACAACCCATACCCCGTTCCAGTAGTCAGCCACGTTTTGGCAGCACTAGTGGGGTGAAAAATTTTTGGGAAGCTGGACTTGGTCCAGGCGTACTAGCAGCTCCCAGTGGACGCCGAGACGGCGGATGCCCAGACCACAGTGACCTACAGGGGAACGTTTAGGGTGCGGTGGTTGCAATTTGGGGTGAGTGTGGCTCCGGTGGTCTTTCAGAGCCTGATGGATTCTCTCCTCAAAGGGATCCCCAGGTTGCAACTGTTTTTCGACAATGTTTTGATCGCCACACCAGACGCGGAGGAGTTCAGCAGCCGTCTGCGAGAGGTACTCTGCCGATTCCAGGCAGCCGGACTGAAAGTCAAGCGGGAAAAGTGTTCCCTCGGGGTGCCGAGGGTGGAGTTCTTGGGATTTGCAGTGGACACTGCAGGGATCCACCCAATGACCGACAAGACCAAGGCCATAGTGGATGCCCCAGCCCCCACGTGCAAGGCATAGCTACAAAGTTTCTTGGGGTTATTAAATTTTTATCACTCATTTTTGCCCCACAAAGCGGCCATAGCAGAACCCTTCCATAGGCTCCTAGACAAAAACGCCCCGTGGGTCTGGGGAAAGAAGCAGGCAGCCACTTTTCAGGCGGTCAAGGGGCTCCTCATATCCAATAACGTGCTCCACCATTTTGATGAAGCCCTGCCGGTGATCTTAGCGTGTGATGCGTCACCGTATGGGGTGGGCGCCGTCCTGGGTCACCAACTCCCTGACGGGAGGGAGGTACCGGTAGCCTATTACTCCAGGACCCTGACCCCCGCAGAGCACAACTATGCCCAGATAGATAAAGAGGCCTTAGCAATCGTGGCGGGGGTGCAGAAATGTAATGACTACCTGTACAGTAAACGTTTTACGATCGCCACGGACCACAAGCCGCTCCTGGGACTCCTTGCCCCAGACCGCCAGACGCCACAAATTCTGTCGCAGCGCGTCTTGTGGTGGAATCCTATACGTATGCCCTGGTCTACCGCTCGGGCAAGGTGATGGGACATGCACACGCCCTCAGTCGCCTGCCACTGCCCTCCATGGATCTGGCCCTGGCCCCAGCCCACCACGTGATGCTCATTGAAATGCTACCGGAGAGACCCCTCCACGCCGCCGAGGTAGTGAAGGCCACGGGGCAGGACAAAATACTCGCGCGGGTGCTCGACCGGGTGGGGAGGGGATGGCCTGAGGGAAAACAGGGCGAAGAATTCAGGGCATTCACAACACGCAGGGAAGAACTGTCCACTCACATGGGATGTCTTCTATGGGGAAGCAGGGTGGTGGTTCCCCTCCCATTGTGGAAACAAGTGCTGGAGACCCTACACGAAACTCATCCAGGGACTGTACGGATGAAGGCCCTAGAACGCAGCTATGTATGGTGGCTGGGGATGGACGAAGAGATCGAGGGGTGGGTTCGAAGGTGCCAGGCCTGCCAGGAGTCCCGGCCCGAACCACCCAGCGCCCCCATCCACCACTGGGAAGCCCATAGGAGGCCGTGGTCTAGGATACACATTGACTTTGCGGGGCCATTTCAGGGCCAAACATTCATTCTGGTGGACACTTACACCAAGTGGTTGGAAGTTATCCCCGTAGCTTCAATCTCAACGGCAGCGGCGGTTCGGGCATTGCGCAGGGTCCTTTGCACGCACGGAATTCCTGACACCATTGTCTCGGATAATTCCACCTCCCGGGAATTCTGGGAGTTCTTGCAGAGATATCTAATACAACACATACGATCCGCCCCCTTCCATCTGGCCACCAATGGCCAAGCGGAGCGGATGGTGCACACCACAAAAGAGGCCCTGGGACGCATAGTGCAGGGGGACTGGGACCACCACCTGGCCACCTTCTTATTTGATAACAGAATCACCCCCAACCCAGTCACCGGGGTGAGCCCAGCCGAGTTGTTAATGGGAAGTAAGCTGATCACAAGGTTAGACCGGTTGCACCCCGACCGGGCCACCGACCTCCGCAGTTCCCCTGAGATCAGGGAGACGGCTAGGGGGGGTCTTCCCTGGGGATCCGGTGTACGCAAGAAATTATGCAAGCAGCCCCGAGTGGGTAGCGGGCCGGGTGCTACGAGTAACCGGGTCCCGCCACTACGACGTCTCAACGGAGGGGGGCCACATCCTGCGGAGACATATAGATCAGATGCGCCGCCGCACCTTGCCGGAAGAGCCGGGTGTAGTAAGGAACGGGGATGAACCAACAGCCGCAACCACACCGAGAGATACCCCGCCCATGCCGACCGCTCCAACCACACGGGTGGAAGAGCAACACCATGGTGAAGGCAACCCCCCAGGAGTAAGGGTACCAGAAGGGCAACAGGGGTCGGACAGCCCCATGCCGGCAGTACTCCCATGCGGGGAAACCGCCCGCCCGTCCACCACAGCAGCCATGTCCCCGCCAGCCCCGGTGGCCGCTCCTACTCCACAAGTAACTCCACGGAGGTCGACCAGGGAATGCAGGGCCCCAGCATACTTGCAAGACTATGTGTGCTGAACTAGGGGGGGAGGCGTGTTATGTCTTGAAACGTAAGTGAATGTACCGCATGGCGATCGCTACAGAGGCGACCAGGGGAAACCCACTGGTCCCCGGATGTAGCTCGCTAGACGCTCCGCCCATCAAGATCTGTGGCGGGAAGTTTGACTGGCCAGGATTGGACTGGTCAGACTGGGGTCAGTTCCGGGGAATGTATATAAGCGGGACCCAGCCCGCATGTTCTCTCTCTTGTAATGTACTACCTAATAATGCATGTTGCCTACAACTCATCTCGTCACTCAGTACATTACACTCCCTTTAGCACTCAGTTCACCTTCTGGCTGCTGTTTCCCCAGGTATTCTGAGAGCACTTTTATGTCAATTTTTCCCTTGTTTCGCTTCCAAGCTGAAGGTAATTCAAAAGCATGCAGATTCCTTTGGATTCCCCCCCCCCCCGCCATTTTGTCAGCCCTCAAAGGTCACTCCCCCACGCACATCAAGGTTGTTCTGCACACTCTGCACCTTCCACCGCCCTCCCCCCTACATTGGTGTTGAAGCTCCATTTCCTCCTTGTTTGTTTGGGGTTTTTTTGACATGGCATGAGTCTAGCAATCTGAGACTATCGCTAGTCCCAGATTGCTGAATAAAAAAAATTAAAATGACAGGGAGGAGTTTAAAATGAGCTGCACGAATTTAGTTCCCTGCTGCTATTTACTTGAAAGGGAGATTGGTGAGGAGGCAAATGACAGCGTCCCCAGCGCAAAAAACAAACAAATGAAAGTGTTTCAGTGCTACATGCAAACAAAATAGGGGGGGTGGATTATCAGTGTGGAATAAAATTGATATGAGGTGTAAAAGTGGGGGGAACCATTTTGGCAGTCTCCAAAATTCTAATGTTAAAATGGTAGCTGAGTCACACGGACCTTCAGCAAACCGCTGAATTTAAGAATCACTTGGGATTGGTCCATTTGGAGGCAATACGCACAGGACAGGCTCTAAAAAACTGCCAAGATCTCAACCAGTGTGCAGGATCAAATTAGAAAATGACAATGAAAAAACCATGCCAATTTGCAGGGAAGGGCAGGAAATTAGCATTACTATGAAACTGGGCTAGGGCATTGGCAAAAAATACCCCCCCCCCTTTCCGGTTTAGTGGCACAAGACTTTAAAAAACTATCCAGAATTGCCGATGGTCACAGCTTCCAATGCCAGTGTTCTACCATGCATTCTGTACACTCAACATGTTCCCTCACATTATGAGATCATGTGACTTTTCTATTTTTTCACTGTAGCCAGTAACACAGCAAACAGTCCCCTAGTTCTCAGTAATATGGAAAACCGGGCTTCACAGCTGCTTGTCAATTTCAAAGGAAGTCTGGTCAGTTTCAACATTAGGTTTCCCCCCCCCCCCTCTTCCTGTGTTCCTTTCTGTTCCCTTTCATCCAATTAACTAATGCTAAAATGCATGTGAGTTACCTTAACAATGAAGATTTAAATGGAAGGTGTTTGCTGGACACTACTGTGCAGTTGTGCAGTGTTGGATTAAACCCTGTGGAGGCCCCTAGGCAGTTGAAATCTCAAGGCCCCCTCTCATATTATCTCCTAATATCTCCTGCTGCCACCTTCTCAAAAGCACCTTTGACAAAACTGCTGAAAAAGGCAGAGAGAGGCACAGGGCCAGCCCTAGACTATCTGGTGCCCAAGGCAAAACTAACTTCTGGTGCCCCCCTCCCGCAACTACTGATAACCAATTTTCAAATCAGATTAATTGTCACCATGACTTCCAGCTGCTCTTATTGTGGAAGAGGCAGACTCCAGTAGAATTCTCTGCAACCAATGCCCCCCTCCCCCATAATTAAAAACACCAAGGCGAGCAAAAGATTGGAAAAGCCAAGGGAATTCTGTTGCTAAGGCTCAAAAACACCTGTATAATTGTACTTAAAGTGAAATCATGATTTAACACAATTGCTGTACAATTGGGAAGCATGTTCATGATTTCATCACCTAGCATCTGAAAAAGTGAACTATTCCATGTGCTAAATGGAATTTAAACCAATTATTTTTCATTGCCCTGGAATTAATCCCATTATCTATTGTATTCTACCTTGAAAGGCACCCTGAGCCCTGCTCAGATCTTCACTCTGCCATGACGTTTACTGGCTAACCTTAGATCAGTCACTGTCTCATACTAATGTAATTGACAGTGTTGTTTTGAGGATAAAATGGAGGAGAGAAGAACCAGGTAATCTATCTTGAGCACCTTGGAGGAAGGGTGGAATAAAAATGCACTAAATAAAAATGTACTTAAACATTTATTAATTTGCCACCTTGGCTCAGATTTCCTTTCCCCAATAAAGTCTCTATGGTGCTTAGATCTTGATCACTATCAATTTATCAATGATCACACAATACATTAATGCTGCTCATTTCTGATTAATCCAAGTCAGCCTGAATCATTTGAATCAAAATGCCTTCCCTGTGAAGAAGAGAGCATAGGGTTGCCAGGTCCAATTTAAAAATATTTAGGAACTCATTTTTAGCAGAGTTGGACTTCCGACAGATGTTCAGGTAACTGACATCTCCTGTGATCACTGTGTCCCTTCTGTTGGAGAACTTTTCAGTCTGTTGTAGGAGTATCTCATCCAAGTCCTCTGCCTGGCTTGGTGGTCTATAGCAAACCCCCACCATAATATTACTGTTACTTCTTACTCCCTTTACTTTTACCCAGAGACTCTCAATTGAGCTGCCATGCTCAGATTCGCATATATCCTCACAAGTATATACCTCCTTCACATATACTGCTATGCCTCCCCCCTTTCTCATTTGTTTGTCTCTTTTAAATGTTATACCCCTGAATCCTAATTCACAGAGAGCCAGTTTGGTGTAGTGGTTAAGCGTGTGGACACTTATCTGGGAGAACCGGGTTTGATTCCCCACTCCTGCACTTGCAGCTGCTGGAATGGCCTTGGGTTAGCCATAGCTCTTATAGTTGTCTTTGAAAGGGCAGCTGCTGTGAGAGCCCTCTCAGCCCCACCCACCTCACAAGGTGTCTGTTGTGGGGGGAGAAAATATAGGAGATTGTAAGCCGCTCTGAGTCTCTGATTCAGAGAGAAGGGCGGGGTATAAATCTGCAGTTATCGTCGTCATCTTCTTCTGTTCCATTTGTGTCATCCCACCAAGTTTCAGTAAGGCCTATTATGTCATAGTCTTCTTCCTGTATTAGGACTTCCAGTTCCTCCTGTGCATTAGTGTAGAGACATCAGAATTCATGTTTTATGAATCCTGAAGGTTTAGTTTCCGTACATACCTGCTGCAAGTTAACATTATCTAGTGTATGCACCACTCGCTGCTTTAGTGCAAAGCTTTAGTGTTCTTATACCCAGTTTCTGGCATCATACAAGGCTTTGAATTACTGTCTCACTCCCTCATACAATTTAGTTGAAAGCCCTCCTTATTAGGTTAGCAAGGCTGTTACCAAACACCGCTTTTCCTACCATCGTAAGGTGCAAACCATCTTCTGATAGAAGACCACCATCTTGAAAGCATAAACCATGGTCAAGAAATCCAAATCTGGCCAAATCAGCATCTTATTGACCTTTGAACATGAAACATCAAGGGAGAGATGACCAGGGAAAGTGAGACAGTTTCATGCAACTCACAGAACAGGGGTGTCGAACTCATCTGTTATGAGGGCCGGGTCTGACATAACTAAGACCTTGTTGGGCCAGGCCATGTGTGTCGTACAATGTAATCCCAGGTAGTAGAGATATAAAGTTTATAAAAGACACTGGCAAACATAATTACATGTATTATATAGAATCACGGAATGATAGAATTGGAAGGGACCTCCAGGGTTGTCTACTCCAACCCCCTGCACAATGCATGAAATTCACAAATACCTCCCCCACACACACCCATGACTCCTGCTTTTTTATTTTAAACACAAACTTGTTTAAAACATTTAACACTCTTGCAATATTTTGTTGCTGATGCCCTCATGCTGACTAGAGTGGGGAATCTACATAACTAAACTGGAGTGTCTGTCTACAAAAAAAAAAATAACTAGAACCCCTAGGAGGCAGTACATTAATAGACAGCAATGTATAGTGGTCAGCCTATTATTTGGGAGGCTTAGGTTCAAAATACCCAGTGTATAAAAGGAAATGTGCTGGGTTAACTTGGTCTGGATAGACGCTCTCAGCCTAATCCACCTCTATGGCTTGTTTCACACACACACAAACACAGATGCTCAGTAGCTAGGGGGAGGCAGATACAGTTGTAATCAGAACTGCAGCATAAGAAGTCCAAGAAAGACACAGAGAGGAACAAGACACATACCTTGAAAGAAATGTTTTTAGGTGCCAGCTTCTCTCTCACACACACACAAATGCCTGAGAAGGGAAGTGGCAGGCACAGGGGAGGGGGGGAGAGGGGAGCCGGCTCATATCTGCAAGTAAACATCTTTTTTAGTACCGGTGGACTCAAAACTTAGCCTCTCTCTCTCTCTCTCTCTCTCTCTCTCTCTCACACACACACACACACACACACACACACAAACACGCTGGGGAAACCAGGGGACAGGACCACCAGAGAAGAGGCAGGTGGGAGGGGAGAAGGAAGGGGAGCCAACTCATACCTGCAAGTAAACACCGTCTTTAGCGCTGATGGTAGACTCAAAACTTAAGTTTCTCTCACACAGAGAGATGCTGGGGAGGGAAAGAGGCAGGTGCGGGGGGGGGGGGGAGGGAGAAGAAAGCGGAACCAGCTCATATCTGCAAGTAAAAGTCTTTAGTGCCGTGGTGGACGCAAAAGTTAGTTTCTCTCACACACACATGCACACACAGAGACACTGGGGAGGGAAAAGAGGCAAGCGGAGGGGAAAGGGAAGGAGGAAGCTGAGTCAGCTCCTATCTGCAAGTAAATGTCGTCTTTAGTGCTGGTGGACTGAAAACCTAGCTTTGCACAGAGAGGTGCAGGGCAGGGAAGAGGCAGGCAGGGGCGGGGCTGGATGGGGAGAGGGAGCAGAGACAAAAGCTGTTCTCACCACTGCCCAGAGAGTAAGGCAAAACCGTGGCTGGGCAGTTGCTTTCTGGGCCTTCGGCTCCTCCAGTCCTCAGTGCTGAGCAGAGCAACATTTGCACCCCGTTCCCCCTGCCTTGGGCAGGAGGGGGGGTTGTATTCTCTCCACAGACCTGATTGAGGGTCTCGACAGGCCAGTTTTGGCCTGCAGGCCAGATTGATGGTCTCGGTGGGTCGGTTTTGGCCCACGGGCCAGACATTTGACACCTTTCTGTCCAGACCTTTCTGGCCTTTCTCCTTCTTCCATTAACCAGGCCATACTTGGTTTTGAACACACTTCAGAATATTCCAGCCAACATATTTGCTTTGAACATGGCAGAGAACTTGGTTGAACAGAGCCTTCCTTTCTTTGGATGAGCACACTTTCTCTGCTTTTAGTGTAACCTTGGCTGAATTCCTAAACAAATTAGAAGCACTTCAAAACACAACCCATAATCTTGTCTACAGCAAAGCTGTTTCTTTGCTCTGGGAGCAGATTAGAACAGAAGCAGCTTGGATGGTTTTCTGAGGCCGTTTTCGCACTCACGTTTTACTGGCGCCACGACCCTCCTCACGCCGGCGAATCTGCATAGATTTCGCACCAGAAGCGCCGGCGCACCCAGAAACGCCGGCTACTTCCGTCGCTAAGCCAGCGCAAACGGAAATCGCAAAGATGCAGGAAAACGTTTGCGCTGGCTTAGCGACGGAAGTAGCCGGCGTTTCTGGGTGCGCCGGCGCTTCTGGTGCAAAATCCATGCAGATTCGCCGGCGTGAGGAGGGTCGTGGCGCCAGTAAAACGTGAGTGCGAAAACACCCTGAGTGATCAAAGAACAGCAGCAGCCTTGGCAGGTGTATGATAAAGAGGAAACTCTAATGCTTTCCCCATCCCAACAGATTCTACCTCCCACAGCCAGTTTTTGAATGGCCTTTTTAGAATAATTAGAGAATCCTACACATCAACAGTAGCTACAATTCACATATTCCAATAAAAAGGATTTAAACTAGATTAGCCTCCTTGTTTCTATCAATGAAGTTAAATTGCCTTCCGTTTTTTTTTTGTAATTGGATTGTCTTATTGTGTATAATATTCAGTTTTAATAAGAATTTAATAAAGTGCTGGTTAAATTGGAAAAGTAATTCCAATGACCTGCTACATAAGCATGGTAATCTGATTTTCAGTATTAATAAATTGATCATATGAATTGCTCAGTAGGAAACAATGTGAATCTCTGTTATGTCTCATTTTATTTAGTATCTTTAACAATAGTCTTTGATTAAAAGTAGGCAGGATATTATTTAAATGTGCAGCTGTTGCAATATATCTGAGGGCAGTATACGATATCAAAAGCAACCAATGACTAGAAATATCAGCTGGATTATGCATATGAGAAACTTTTAAACTTTATGCTAATAACATCTGAAGAAATCAAATTCAAATGGGAAAGCAATGCTTTGAAAGGACTAATCTCAAAGCAAAATCATTGCAGTAAAGTGGACCTGCTTATATTGGAAAAGACAATAAACCAGAAAGAATGAGATAACATTTTACACCATGGACAGCATGAAGATATAATGGTTTTCGTTTGGTAGAAAAAGAAAATTCTCATAATTCTCACAGTTCTGTTAGTATGGCATCCATCCTACTTTTTAAATGAGAAGTGCATTGGTCATCTTAGTGTGTGACCTTGGCCAGGATATCAAGAGAGAGGGAGTTAACCTGCTGATTCTTTTAGAACTCACAGCAACTTTCAACTCCATTATGACTGATGCCCTTCTGAGTTGTTTCTCCAGGCTGGGAGTTGGAGGGATTGCAATGTTTTTTCTCCTACCTGTCAGGAAGTTCTCAGAAGCTGATGATGAGGGACTGTTGCTTTATCCTACAGAATTTGCTCTAATTTTTTTTAATGATTTTAATCTTGCCACTGTGCCGTCCTGTCAGTCTTAAATCCTATTATGGCACATAGAGGAGGTGGAAGAACTTGAAGTAACATTATTTGGACTGCAACCTTTACAACTAATGATGAAATATGTTTCAAGCTGTAACTGCAACTTGGGGTTCAAAGTGAATTAAAAAAAAACCAAACCAACCTTGAAGAGCAGCCCTTTGGTTGCTAAACAGGATTTACTCTGGTTACTAAGTAGGATTGCCAAGCGTGGCAATCAGTGGAAGACTGCGGAGGTTGAGAAATATGGGGCGACAGCAAGAGGTCATTTCTGTGAAAGGGATACTATGGGTGCAATCAGATGGGACTTTTGCCCTGCCACAGCACCCACCCCACCCCTGAATCAAAGGGGTGTGTGCACATGCACACACCTGCCCCCGAGCCACACTTGCACTTACCTCATGCTGCAACAGCTCAACAACAGAGTAAATAGCCACTGGGAACTTTCCAGTGGCAAACTGCTTGCCATGCCTCCCTGCTGTGTTTTCAGCTGTCTGAATGGCGGGGGTGTGCCATGCACACACTGCACACAGGAGCGGTGTGAATGCTCCTCTGGCACGTGTGCAGTCTGTGCTTCTCCCATCAGCTGGTTGGGGGCTATGTGATTGGTGTGGCTTTTTCAAAGCCTGGAAACCACCGCAGAAACTTGTCAAGTGTGATCCCACCCTATGTCTCTAGGAATCACCAGAGATTCCTAGAAAGGACTGAAGTCACATTCAGGTTTTCTTTGAAATTGATATCACTGTATTACTGATGACACTTTTTTCTCCCACAGGCTGCTGAGGTGCTAGTGGGCAATGCCCCCTAAGGGGCATAGATCTCCCATGCCCAGTAGGCATATGGCAACCCCATCACTGAGGCATTGTCAGTGACAAACATTCCAACTTTCATTGTCCAGGATGCTAAGGCACAACTTCAAGCAATTCTGGAATAATCCATGTAACAGACAGTTTCAAGAGGGATTGGATAAACGGAGCAGAGATCCATCAGTGGCTATTAGCCACAGCGTATTGTTGTAACTCTCTGTCTGGGGCAGTGATGTTCTGTATTCTTGGTGGTTGGGGGGGGGCACAGCGGGAGGGTTTCTAGCGTCTGGCCCCACCGATGGACCTCCTGATGGCGCCTGTTTTTTTTGGCCACTGTGTGACACAGAGTGTTGGACTGGATGGGCCACTGGTCTGATCCAACATGGCTTCTCTTATGGTCTGATGTCACCTCCAGACTAGACTACTGTAATTTGTTCTATGTAGGACTACCCTTGAGACTGACCAAGAAACTTCAACTGGTACAGGTTCTTACAGAAGAAGAGCATTGTGCTTGGCAGATAAGAACTTACTGGTGGTTCCTGGCCCAAGAGATATCCAGCTGTCTTCAGCCAGAGCCACCACACCGTACACTGTATGAATAAACAAAGCATTCTCTGCCTTGGCTCCAACCTGGTAGAATTCTCTATCAAACAACATCCATTCTCTGCAGGTCTTAATGCAGTTCCAGAGGGCCTGTAAAGCAGATATTTCTGCTAGGCTTTTGGTTGAAAACCATGATGGTTCAATCTGTCTGGCATTCCTACTTCCTGCTTCCCCCCTACCGCCCCCCCCCCCCGCCATGAGACAGTGGAACGAGTGGAAGTTCTTCGTGTCATCTATTGGGTTGATTGTTGTGCTTTTTATGGTATTTTAACTGTTTTAATTATGTATTTATTTTATGCATGTATCACACTGTTGAACACTGCCCTGAGCAGAGCAGGGCAGTTTAAAAATCTAATTTAATAAATAATAAAAATACATGCCAGCACTTTCCTCAATTTGCAGTGCAATTTTAAGGAGAATCACACCCCTCTCAAGTATATGGACTTTTAAAATTGTGATTATGGTTAGGACTACTGTAACTCTGGGAATTATAGCTTTGTGTGGTGTTAATGACTTGTTAAGTACTGCTAGCATTTCATACAATTAAATACAACTTCATACGACTACAGTTCCCAATATTCATTTCTAGGAAGCTATGATAGTTGGAAAAATTTGAAACTCATTTTAGATGTGCTTAATCACTTATCATATTAGTGCCATCCCTGAAGATAAACATGCTTCCATATTGTGGCTGTTTTATGCGGTAATCCATTTGCATATGTTTACTGTAGTCACACAAATCGGTCTGTGTGATTTCATAATTGGGCTTTCTAACATTCTTTTGGCTCTATTTCTGATCATTGTTGAAAGGCAATCAAGTTACAATGCAGCAGAGCAAATTAAGAAGAACTTCAAATCTATGTATGCTACCATAATGTCAGCTGCAAAAAACCAGCTTATCCAATATTTCAAAAGTTGGGAGAAACTCCATGGGAACGATGACATTCTAGGTCATTTTAAACAGATAAAAATGAACAGCTTAATTTTTTCCTTTAATTAGACAGATCTGTGAAGAAAAACTCAAAAGAGAGAAATGAAAGCAATTTAATCTAGTCATTTATAGTCCATTTAAACTGTTATACTCCAAGCTATGCCAAGGGAAACGGCTATTAATCTTGGTGAAGCAGGTTAGGGACTTGAATAAATCACACTATTTAGCTCTTACACATGCATCACCAGCATTATTGCTACAAGGGATGCTACAAAATCTGTGACCTTTCAAGATAGCAATCACTTACTTTGCAGCTAATTAAATCCAAATGTAGCAACAGTCTCACATATTTTATTCATGAACAAGAAGCTAGCAAATAAACATTTCAATACCCACTGCCAGTTCCAGACTAGAATGTGAAATAAACAAAACTTAAAACGAATGTAACATTTTTATTCACTGATCGCAGCCAGATAAACATATATTTTCCAATAATGTGGATTGTAGTTTTGGTTGAATTTTTTATACATACAAAAATGAGAGGGGGGGGGAATCAAAAAGTTACTCTCCATTTAAACAATCATTTTTATATATAAAATAAAATCAATCCAGTAAGGAAGCATGTATGAAATAAAACACATTTGGCTTTGAAAAACTTTCAGTTTCCTATACAAGCTATTGAAGTTAATTAAGGAAGATCAGTGATGTAAAATTCTGACAAATTTTGAAGCCATTAAAAAGTTTCATTTTCAGGGAAGAAAATGAAATTTGAAATATATGCAATATTCTCCTATCAAATTTAAGCCTATATTGCTGCTCAAATAACATAACATAGCATTTAATATTGAAATAACTGGCCTATGGGGGAGGGAACTGCTGCTCCACTCCTTGCCCATTGACCTATGGGTCAGTACTTCATATTTCTATGTACACCATACATTGTTCCCCATGTTTTTCAGCATCTACATGAATCCTCTTGGTGTGGTCATTCAGAGATTTCGGTATGGGTTGTGGCGGGGACGTGGGGCTGCCACACTGGGTTGGGGAATACCTGGAGATTTTTGTGGTAGAGCTTGAGCAGGGACTTCAGCAGAGTATAATGCCATTGAACCCACCCTCCAAAGCAGCCATTTTCTCCTGGGTAACTGATCTCTATTGTCTGGAGATCAATTGTAATAGAAGAAGATCTTCAGGTCCCACCTGGAAGTCAGCTGCCCTAGCTGTCACCAATTTGCAGATAACACTTCTACTTCATGTTTCCAGTGGACCCAAGGGAGGCTGTGGAAACCTTTTACAAATGCTATAGGCCAGGGGTGGCCAACGATAGCTCTTCAGATGTTTTTTTGCCTACAACTCCCATCAGCCCCAGCCATTGGCCATGCTGGCTGGGGCTGATGGGAGTTGTAGGCAAAAACATCTGGAGAGCTACCATTGGCCACCCCTGCTATAGGCAGTTTTGAGATGGATGAAGGCTTAGGCTGCACTGAATTTTGTAATGATCCTAGTATTCAAAGGCTCTGTACTTACAGCAATCATCAGTTCAAAGCCACACAAAACCTTTCCTACAAATTTATTTATTGATCCTAGTATAAACTGAATAAAATCCACAACAAAACAGGAGTCAAGTTGCACCTTTAAGACCAACAAAGTTTTATTCAGAATGTAAACTTTCATGTGCTAGAAGCACACTTCATCAGACAATAGTATGGAATGGCAAGCAGTTCTAAATATAGAGAAAGTGGGCAGTGAGTTAGTATGCAAAGTCATGGAAATGTTTTTAGCAGATTAAAAGAATCATAAATTGGGGTCTGTTAGTTTGTGTTGACTGGGCTGAAACAACAATGAAGGGTAATTTGTTCTACTGCTTCAGACCAACACAGCTGCCCACCTGGAAAAATCCACAACAGTTTGGAATTATCTGCAACATGTGTCATTTTTAATTTGGTCATTCTTGTTTATTTGGTATGGAGTAATATTAATTTATTTTAAATGTATTTATAATTAATGCAAGTAGATGAAGCTGGGCCTTTCAATTTCCAGAATAAAAATTTTAATTGTTTTATTAATTTCGCTTTACATTTATTCCCTACATAAACCACAATGTTCAAGAAAGGATTTTTGAAAGCCAGTCTTCATGTTTGTCAGTTTCACCTATTAACAACACAAAAGCTCTGGCAGCTACCTCATTTTCATATTATTAATCCTTTTAAAAACACAAGTCTTTAAAACTATTCTGGTTCTTCTTTTCTAACAACTAATCTCTACTCAAATACCTTGATCATGTCTTTAAACCTAACTATGCTAACCATAAGCAGTTGTCAACTGATATGGTAAATGAGAAATTCTGTTGAAAAGATAAGTGTAGAAATAGGAAGGCACAATGATTTCTTCCATTTATTCCATGCATAATGCAAGGATTAGGGTAAATTTTTTTTTACATGAACCTTGGAATTTAATGAAATTGTAGAATACCTATCTTGAATTTCTTAGATATGAATTAATCTACTAAGCTAAACATCTTAACTAGCCAAGTTAACATAATAATGGATTTGATCTCATGGATCTGTTCCAGTGATAGTGACACTTCTATACATACACATGAAGCTGCCTAATACTGAATCTGTCCATAAGTCTATCAAAGTTAGTACCGAATGGCAGTGATTCTCCAGTAGGAATGCCTCCTGGCATTCTCTCTTGTTGCCTGCCAATATCTCCTTGGGCGCTGGTGGGAAGAAAAAAGCATTTGGGGGGTGGGGGGGTGGAATCTACATGGCAAGCAGATATTCTACCTCTGGGCCATGGCCCCACCCCACAACCACCCACTAGCAAAAGCAGAATTCCTCTTCCCTGCTTGCAATAGAGCCTCTTTACATGAGGGGAAAGGATTCTTGCACCAGAACAAAGTGCCTCTGTTGACAGATCTGTGCAATCCAACACAATATGCCCCTAGCATTAGGCCATTTCAGTTCACCATAGTGTGTACTTTTTGCAATTTTGCCAATGCAAAGCTTGTTTTTGACATATATGGAGTGTTCGCTTCTTTCATACATCATCTGTCAACAATTTCTGCCACTGTTTTAAGTCAGGGAGAGGGATCGGAGTCCATTAAAACTACTAATTTGAATAAAATATTCATTTTTAGAACAGCCATTTTCCCTGTCTATGCATAATAATTATATTCTAACATGCACACTCTCCTACTCAGAAAGCATTCTGCTAATTTGATACTACAAAGAAAGGCTCATATTACAGAATTTTAAAAAGCACTTCAATTAGTGGATTTAATTAACTCTGAAGTACTCAACGGTAAAGCAGCAAGAGGTTTTCCATGATCCATGGTAAAGCTTTCAAAGACACTGGGAGGAGAATTTTTTGCTTCACTGCCCTCTTGCATAAGCCTCTGTTTTGCCAGTTTTAAATGTAAAAACACTGCAATACTGATGAGGCAAGCATGCAAAATCCATATAATTCTTACTTTATAACAACTAAATCAGATAAATTGTTCTAATTACATGCATGAAAAGTAGAAATGAGGCTTCAACAGTGAATAAAATCTTTGATTTTAGTCCAGATCTCCAAAGTGCAAGTCCGCTAGTTCTTTGAGCAGCAAAATTTAGCAGACAACATTTAATACTAATTTATCTCTGACCTAGGGTTGCCAAGTCCAATTCAAGAAATACCTGGGGACTTTGGGGGTGGAGCCAGGAGACTTTGGGGGTGGAGCCAGGAGACATTAGGGGCAGAGCCAGGAACAAGGGTGTGACAAGCATAATTGAACTCCAAGGGAGTTCTGGCCATCACATTTAAAAGGACAGCACACCTTTTTAAATGTCTTCCTTGCATAGGAAATAATGAAGAATAGGGGCACCTTCTTTTGGGGCTCATAGAATTGGACCCCCTGCTCCAATCATTTTGAAACTTGGGGGGTACTTTGGGGAGAGGCACTAGATACTAAACTGAAAATTTGGTGCCTCTACCTCAAAAAACAGCTCCCCAGAGCCCACCGAAACCTCCAGATCAATTCCCCATTATACCCTATGAGAATCGACCTCCACATAGGAAATAATGAAGTGCTCAGCAGACGTTTCCCTCCCCCCTCCACACACCCCATTTCTGGCAACTCTGAAGTGAGGGATTGGCCTCTCTACTCACGTGTTGCTGCCAACTTCTTCCAAGTAACACAGACACACCATCCCAAGAGGAAGCCTTTCAATCGGAGACTGAAGCCTCCAGAGGTGGAAATAGGGTGGCCATAATGTCTGAAGGCCAGCCAGGGACACCTGGGGGGGGGAAGGTAGGGGTGCGCGTGCGCAAAGCGCGTGTGCGCCGCCGGAAACAGGAAGTGGCGTCACGTCCGGTGACGTCACGTCCGGTGACGTCACTTCCGGTGACGTCATGCCACCGCCGGAAACAGGAAGTGACATCACTTCTGTGACATCATTTTCCCCACACCACCTGCCGGAGACAGGAAGTGACGTCACTTCCTGTGACATCATTTCCCCCGCGCCACCTGCCGGAAGCAAGAAGTGACATCACTTCCTGTGACATCATTTCCCCCAAATGCCACTGCCGGAAACAGGAAGTGACTTCACAGCACTTCCTGTGACGTCCCCAAAAATCCCCCAAATATCACCGCCGGAAACACCAAGATTATTATAGAGAGGGAAAGGGGGAAGTAAAGTTAAATGAAACTCTTTTTTTACTTTTTTCAAAGTGAGAAGACTAGAGAGAACGGGTTCCATGCTGAGAAGCCAGTCAGATTCCAGTGAGATTCCATTGAGACTGTGCTGCATAATGCAGCCTATTTATTTTGTCCTGTTTGCTCTGTTGGCTCTATCTGCGCCACCTTCATCACTTTCGGGGTGTGGATCCCCCAGTGGGGTGGTCTCCCGACTCCCTCCGCCAGGCTGTTTCTGATAGCCCTGCGACCCCCTCTTTCATTTGATATGTGTCCCGTGCGGGTGCCACCCTCCCCGCCAGGGAGATGCCGCAAAATGAGCCCCCTTGAGGCTTATGGCGGCAGGGCTCGGGGGAAGCGAGCTAGACTGCTGTTCTTTTGAGGGGTTATAGAGTGTTCGAGCCCTCCCTGTGGCATCGGTCCCATCGTTGTGGGCCCAGGGGCCGGCGCAGCGGCACGAGCCTGAAGGTCAGCCTGTAACACAGGTCGAGATGCAGGACAGGAACCCGGAAGTGACCGACAGGCTGCTTCAGCGTGCCGCTGCGCCGGCCCCCTGGGCCCCACAACGATGGGACCGATGCCACAGGGACGGGCTCGAAACACTCTATAACCCCTCAAAAGAACAGCAGTCTAGCTCGCTTCCCCCGAGCCCTGCCGCCATAAGCCTCAAGGGGGCTCATTTTGCGGCATCTCCTGGCGGGAGGGTGGCACCCGCACGGGACACATATCAAATGAAGAAGGGGGTGCAGGGCTATCAGAAACAGCTGGCGGAGGGAGTCGGTGAGACCACCCCACTGGGGGATCCACACCCCGAAAGTGATGAAGGTGGCGCAGATAGAGCCAACAGAGCAAACAGGACAAAATAAATAGGCTGCATTATGCAGCACAGTTGAGAAAGTGCCTTATCCCATATACTGATGAAGTAAATACAGGATCTGAGAACAAAATTGCACAAACACACAAACACAAAAGCTCCCTTACACTGAATCAGTGCTTGGGTCCACGAAAGTCAGTATTGTCTAGTCCAGTCACAAAGACAAAGCTCCCTTACACTGAATCAGTGCTTGGGTCCACGAAAGTCAGCATTGTCTAGTCCAGTCACAAACACAAAGCTCCTTACACTGAATCAGTGCTTGGGTCCACGAAAGTCAGTATTGTCTAGTCCAGTCACAACACAAAGCTCCCTTACACTGAATCAGTGCTTGGGTCCACGAAAGTCAGTACTGTCTAGTCAGTCACAAACACAAAGCTCCCTTACACTGAATCAGTGCTTGGGTCCACGAAAGTCAGTATTGTCTAGTCCAGTACACAAACACAAAGCTCCCTTACACTGAATCAGTGCTTGGGTCCACCAAAGTCAGTATTGTCTACTCCAGGGGTGGCCAGAGGGAGGGAGGGAGGGAGGGAAGGAAGGAAGGAAGGAAGGAAGGAAGGAAGGAAGGAAGGAAGGAAGTGAAGGAAGGAAGGAAGGAAGGAAGGAAGGAAGGAAGGAAGGAAGGAAGGAGGGAGGGAGGGAAGGAAGGGAGGAGGGAGGGAAGGAGGGAAGGAAGGAGGGAGGGAAGGAAGGAAGGAAGGAGGGAAGGAGAGGGAGGAAGGAAGGGAAGGAGGGAAGGAAGAAAGGAAGGGAGGGAGGGAAGAGAAGGAAGGAAGGAAGGAAGGAAGGAAGGAAGGAAGGAAGGAAGGAAAGAGGGAGGGAAGGAAGGAAGGAAGGAAGGGAGGAGGGAGGGAGGGAAGGAAGGGAGGAGGGAAGGAGGGAAGGAAGAAAGGAAGGGAGGGAGGAGGGAGGAAGGGAAGGAGGGAAGGAAGGAAGAAAGGAAGGGAGGAGGGAAGGAGGGAGGGAGGGAAGGAAGGAAGGAAGGGAGGGAGGAGGGAGGGAGGGAAGGAGGGAAGGAAGGAAGAAAGGAAGGAGGGAGGGAGCAAGGAGGGAGGGAAGGGAGGGAGGAGGGAGGGAAGGAAGGAGAGAAGGGAGGAAGGGAGGGAAGGAAGAAAGGAAGGAAGGGAGGAGGGAGGGAAGGAAGGAAGGAAGGAAGGAAGGAAGGAAGGAAGGAAGGAGGGAGGGAAGGGAGGAGGGAGGGAGGGAAGGAAGGGAGGAGGGAGGAAGGGAAGAAAGGAAGGAGGGAGGGGAGGGAGGGAGGGAGGGAAGGCCGGCCGCCCCCTCCCGCCAGCAGCCCCCCCTTCCTGCTTACTTACCTTGTTCCAGGGCGAGTGGCGGCCTCTCCTCCAGCCTGCTGGTGCTGCTGGCGGGGCTGGCGGCGGCTGCGGAGGCCGGGGAGGCGGCGGAGAGGCCGGCGCTGGTCTCTGGAGGGCCTCCAGGGACCAGCGCCGGCCTCTCCGCGGCCTCCGCTGGTCGGCGCTGGTCGGCGGAGGCCCTCCAGGGACCAGCGCCGGCCTCTCCGCGGCCTCCGCTGGTCGCCGGAGGCCCTCCAGAGTCTCTGGAGGGCCTCCCGGGACCAGCGCCGGTGCCTCCGCAGCCTCTCCGCGGCCTCCGCTGGTCGCTGGAGGCCCTCCAGAGTCCCTGGAGGGCCTCTAGCGACCAGCGGAGGCCGCGGAAAGGCCTCCGCTGGTCAGCGCTGGTCGCCGGAGGCCCTCCAGAGTCTCTGGAGGGCCTCCCGGGACCAGCGCCGGCGCCTCCGCGGCCTCTGCTGGTCGCTGGAGGCCCTACAGAGTCTCTGGAGGGCCTCCAGCGACCAGCGGAGGCCGCGGAGAGGCCTCCGCTGGTCGGCTCTGGTCGCCGGAGGCCCTCCAGAGTCTCTGGAGGGCCTCCCGGGACCAGCGCCGGCGCCTCCGCAGCCTCTCTGCGGCCTCCACTGATCGCTGGAGGCCCTCCAGAGTCTCTGGAGGGCCTCCAGCGACCAGCAGAGGCCGCGGAGAGGCCTCCGCTGGTTGGCGCTGGTCGCCGGAGGCCCTCCAGAGTCTCTGGAGGGCCTCCCGGGACCAGCGCCGGCGCCTCCCGGCCTCTCCGCAGCCTCCGCTGGTCGGTGCTGGTCGCCAGAGGCCCTCCAGAGTCTCTGGAGGGCCTCCCGGGACCAGCGCCGGCGCCTCCGCGGCCTCTCCGCAGCCTCCGCTGGTCGCTGGAGGCCCTCCAGAGTCTCTGGAGGGCCTCCAGCGACCAGCGGAGGCCGCGGAGAGGCCTCCGCCACCGCCGCCGGGCCCCGCGCGCGGGCGGGGGAAGGCGGCGAGTGAGTGAGGGAGCGGCCCTGCGCACGTGCAGGGACGCTCCCTCCCTCACTCGCCGCCTTCCCCGCCGGCGCCCGCGGCCCACCGCCTCCGGGGCTGGCTAAACCGGGACCTCTAATGGTCCCGGTATAGCCAGCCCGGGAGGCGGGAATAGGGGGCCAGAACCGGGACATCCCCGGGTGCCCGGGACGGTCTGGCCACCCTAGGTGGAAAGGCACATGGTCCTCTGGGGGCACGGCTTCCCCCTGCTGGCAGGCTGACTGGGGGCGGAAAGAAGCCTGGGAAAGCAGAAGAACCTCTGCTGGGACCTGGGGATTGGCAAGCCTACTCTGACCACTGAAAGCATTTGACTTTCTTCTTCAGACTTGATTGAATTTTAAAATCATTTTAGAGCTGAGAGACAAAGTGATCACAAATGAAGTGCTTAAATGTGTAGATATTCCACATGTACTTTGTCATGAATAAATGCACCTACCACATGCTTGGACATTGATGTGTAGATGTACTATGACAGCAACTGGTAGCCCAGGAAAGAGCACAGGTCGGGTAGCCATCTCTGGGTTGGGAAACACCTGAAGATTGGGAGGGGGACAAAGCCAGGGGAGGGACCTCAGAAGGGTATAATGCCACCATAGAGTCCACCCTCCAAAGCAGCATTTTCTCAAGGGAAACTGATCTTGGTTGTCTGGCGAATAGTTATAAAAGCAAGAGATCTACAGGTGCTACTTGGAGGTTGGCAACCCTAAAAGAGTTGTGGGAAAGTTAAACATGAATGTGGTAACCAGGGCTTTTTTTGTAGCAGGAACTCCTTTGCATATTAGGCCACACACCCCAATGTAGCCAATCCTCCTGGAGCTTACAGTAGGCCCTGTACTAAGAGCCCTGTAAGCTCTTGGAGGGTTGGCTACATCGGGGTCTGTGGCCTAATATGCAAAGGAGTCCCTGCTACAAAAAAAGCCCTGGTAGTAACTACATGCATGGTAACTACATTTGAGATAGGCATGGATGGAATGTTTACATGGATAATTGCTTTGCCTTGTTTTATTTTAAGTCTATTAATGAAAAATGGACTACAGTTTTTAACCAAACTCTGAATTCTTTGCTTCTGCCAGCATAGAACTTTGATTGAAATCTGTTTCACTGTGCATTGCAAAAAGTATTTAGCTTTTATAGCTTGACATAAGACAAGAATACCATAATAACAATCTACATTGAATTATGTTTGTGGTAGTGAAGCTCCTCTGATACCAGTTAGCTAAATGAACAAATTTTGAGTCCAATGGCACCTTTAAGACCAACAAAAGTTTATTCCAGGTATGAGCTTTCGTGTGCAGCCACACTTCCTCAAAGGTGAAGGTAGTCCCCTGTGCAAGCACCAGTCATTTCCAACATTTTCAGTCCTTTTCTGTGAAAGATGGTAAGGATCATCAGTTTGTTTAGAATTAAAACCTCACTCATAGGCCCTAGCAACAGGCTTGGGACAGCGAATAGGTCCCAGTTAGATAGGGAAGACATGAAGCCTAGAGGCAACACAAATGAAGGAAGAGAGTGGAGCAGTCATCTGAATAAGAAACAGGAATCCTTAGGAAAGGTAGATGATGAAAGAGGAGACTATTGTTAAAGGGCAGAGGAGGCAACAAAGTGTGACAATAAGGGACTAGAGAAGAAGTGTCTGAACAAAATTCATAGTGCATAAAGTCAGGAGAAGTGGAAAAGAAGATGGCTAGGAAGATAATGCAAACTGGGCTGAGATGTACAGACCTGAGAGGGGGGGCATGATTAGTGGAGACACAACACTGAAGAATAGGGGATACAAAGAGAAAGGAGAAGAATGCCAACCCTCACAGAATGGAGAGAAGCTGTGCACGGTTGGTGAGAAGTGAGCAGCCAAAATAGGTTGGGTGAGATGAAGACTATGGGCCAGGCAGCTCCTTGCATAACAATTGACAGATCTACACACTGTGGAAAATAAGTTCATGAGTTCAAACATGAGATCCCATGATTTACCTCTAGGCACATTTTCAATATTTGGGAAGTAATATTAACTGCAAACCATTCTCCCTTGGTGATTATTATTATCTGCCATTATCATTACTGTAAAATGTAATGAGATGCTGACAAACACAACGCAATATAATAATACAATGAATAATACTTCCGTCTATGCCTGACATAAAAGCAAAGTATATTCACCATGCAATCTCTTTTCCTGTTCAAGAAAACCAAACTGAGTTTGTCTAATCTGACAATTGATCTCTAATCCATATTACATAGTTTAACAGTAAAACTGATCCCAGGGACATTTCTGAGAAGTTTGAGCCAAGGAATAAAGTTTCCCAGTATGATCAGCGCACCTAACAGATTTTCTTGAAGATGTATCCATAGTTGAGTCATCAGGAGAGAACTACACTATAAGTACCACTAAGCAAAAGTTAGTTTTAAAAAATAATATAAATACATTGTACAAATAATACAGTTTAGCACAATATGTCACACAGCTGATACCAACATGGGAAAAGTCTGGACTCTTTTTGTTAGTCATTCACAGAATGCATCAAAAGTATTAATCTCTGAAAATGTTTACTGTGTAACGCAGGATCAAACATCAATTAGGCTATCACTGCAATGAATCCTGTCATGATACATTAAATTATTCTGATGACACAGTCAGGTTATTTGATCCAGTGGCACTCCCTCCTTTTTGCAAAAAACAATTGGGGAAAAAAACCCATGACCTTTAATAGCTTTTCTTGTAGATTCTTCAGACTTCTGGTTGGTGTAAATTTTGATATACATGTATGAACGTTTCCTGCTATGTGGCCACTTAAAGTACACAGTGTACTCTGAGAGTCTGAACTCAGAAGAAAAACTTGGCCTTTTTTTTATAAGAACATCCAATAAATGTAAACAAAGCATTTTCCAGTTCAGCACAGACATTTATTTTCTCCTCCTCAACTTCCTATATGCCAGACTATCACTGATTAACCCGAATTTCTTTATATCCCACAATTCCTTCCCTGCCATATCTTGTTTCTTGGGAAGAAGGACCAGATAAAACTGAATTTAAAGCATTTAATGAGATCTTTTAACATTGTTCTGTAGGATATTGTGACAAATAAGTTTAGATATGAAAGAATTACAGAACTTTCTCATCACATTTTTGAGACAGATAAATGCTGTTTACTATTATGAGGGCCCTCTTCCAAGATTTAAAGATAACATCTCAAGCCCTTGGCTACATAGGAGAAACCTTCAGTTATGGTCACACACACACACACACACACACATATAACAGTATTGTCCCAATCATTGGAAGAGGCAACACTGGGACCAATTCCCCACTTGCCTTGTTCTGGGCTCATTGCTTCTTTTCCTGCGGCGCTTCTGCTGGATTTCGCACAAGCTGCCCCGGAGTGACAAGTTGCCTCGCCTCAAGTTCCTTCCATGGCAGGCAGGATCCTCTGAAAACCAGTTTCTGCCTGCCATGGAGGAAACTTAAAAAGAGGTGGGGCAACTCACTGTCCTGGGGCAGCTTGTGCAAAATCCAGTAGAAGCGCCATGGGAAAAGAGCAACGAGACTGGAACAAGGCGAGTGGGGAATCTGTCTGGTACACAGAGGAGTCAAAGGTTAGTTTTCTTAAACAGAAGGCTATGATTTCTGAAGTTACATGGGCAGCACAGGGAAGCATTGTAGTGAATAACTGTTTGCCTTTTCAATCAAGAGGTCTCACAGAAGTTAAATGCTAGTCATTCTGTCTGAAACAATGCAGTCATTGTTCTGTCTGAAACAATTTAGTGTGCCTCTAATACTAAATTAATGGTGCATGTTGCCAACATTGTTTGATAATTTTTTAAATCTCAAGTGAACCTACGAATTCAATAGTACCAGCATTCCAAAACCAATATGAAGAATGAATAAACAGCTGCCCTAGTCCCGTAAAATCATTTTGGAACCAGATCTGATCTTACCTTGACATGGTGAATAAGATGCTCTACTTCATTTACTTTGTATGTCTCAAGTCCTAACTCCTTAGAGAGCCGCAAGACACGATTTTGTGTTGGCCCCACATATGCTCCTCCCAAGTCTACATACTTGACTTGCTTATTCTGGTTGGAAAGAAGGAAAAAAATTACAAGCTCTTTGTAAATAAATGTTGAATGACAGCCAAGAGCACGATTTTCTGCAGAATTATAATTTTCTGTTAATACATACAAACTATGATGGATACCTCTAAAAGAGTGCAGAAATACCAAGAGAACAAAAGCAGCTCTCAAGGTGTGCATAGCAGAGATATAAATATAAATAAATCTCATTGTGTGTTGCTAGTGCAACAAGTACATGGATCAAGATTTTATCTGCTTGTTTACATTTGATTTCTGCATCACTATGATGCTACTTACTCTTGCAGTGAATGTTCTGCCTCCAACTCTGTCACGGGCTTCTAGTACAACAACATTCAATCCTGAGTCAAACAGTAACTTGGCTGCTGACATACCTAAAGAACAAATGAAAAGCAACATTACACTTTCCACACCATCAAAGGCATTTCACAGACCATGGAATACTTGACTTTTAAAATGGGACCAATCAAAAATTTAAGCTGTTCAAATACCTGAATGTTGAAATAACAAAGGGTGAATGGGTTCAACAAGGAAACTGTGCATGGCCAGCATAAAAATACCATTGTACAATGTGGATGGATATAGTCAACTACTCATCAAACAGAGCCTCAATATGTATAACTGTAACCTTTCCCATGATCCCTGTCACAATTCTTATCCATTTTAGGGATGTTAACAGTGTTTTCTATAATCTGAACACCTCTCTTAGCCTCTTGTTTGCAAATATTTTATTTGTTTATTTAAATGTAACTCATACTTTGCCCTTTGCAAGAACTCAGCTTCTGAGTGAATGAAGAACCATTGTGCAAGAACAGAACAGTTAGACAAAAGAGGACACTTGTTTTATGTTCCAAATTCTGCAGCAGGCAAGATACAAACAATGCAACATTAGAATTCAAAAACAGTAGAAAAAGTTTAACCTTAATTTAAGAGGTATCTTAGATCAGTCTCTCACATCTACTTCACAGTCTCACATCCGCAGTTGCAAAAAGTGTAATTTCAGTTTTGCTGGTTTATCAGTGTAACCCTATTAGCTAGCTACAGTTTGCAGGCATTGCAGACCATCCAAAAAGCCCTGATTCACCATCCTCCTAAGGACCACTGTTCTTTCTCTATGCTCTTAGGAAAATGCTGGCTAACCTGTAAAAGCAAAATGAAGAGAAGTAGAGACTGCAATAATGAAAGAAACCAGAACAAAATTAAAGAAAATCATAGGGGTTTGTTGTTGTTGTTATAAGCAGTTTAGATTGGGATTGAGGTATGTTTTTTCATATTTTTATGATTATGCAACACTTCACTTAATTATTGTAAATAACAACAAAAGAAATGCTTTATGCCAATAAAGGTATGAAATTGAAAACTGAAATTGAACAAAAGTAATGCACAAGTCTAAAATGCAGAAATAGTACCTAGGAGTTTCCATTGTTTAGTTATTATTTGAACCATCTTCAAGACAGTATTCCAACAGAGGTTTATTATCAGTGTTTCCCAGTTCTCCAAGCACATCTGATTGGGTAAATGGTTCTTAGAGAAGGTATGTGCTGCATGATTGACACAGCCAGTAGCAGTTCAATCTCCATACAGTTGGTACATGCTGACCTCCACTATCCCCTTGAGTTGCTCTCTAACACTAATAAGGCAGCACACAGAGTAGTTCAAGCTGTATGGCAGGGGTGGCCAACGGTAGCTCTCCAGATGTTTTATACCTACAACACCCATCAGCCCCAGCCAGCATGGAGAGCTACCGTTGGCCACCCCTGCTGTATGAAATAGTATTTGGGATTGTTGGGAAGGCAAGATATACCATACTTGGACTTCATGTTTGGAACACAACCATGGTTTGGTTTCTCAGGTATGGTCACTACAAATGTTAGACTAAGGTGACATTTGAACTGAACCACTGAGTGACCGGAACAATTCAGAAAGCTTAAATCTGATTTCACAAAAAAAAATCAATAGAATACAATTAATAGAAACAACAAAGATTTGACAAGGACAGGTTTTATTTGTACACAGGGTATTATTTGTACAAAGGGTAGTGCTTACATGGAGGTTAAGCAAGGTAAATGCAGCAAGCCTTCCTGAGTAACTATGGCAACCTGCTATCAAACAGCAGCCCCTTAAAGACACTGCAACTGTGAGGAGACTTCCAAGGGCTTCACAGTGCAAATTTAATCTGTAGAAATTGCTCAGTGAGGGAGAAACAATCTGTTTTCAAATTACTGTATTTTACTGAAATGTCAGCAGTCATAACAATTATTTGATCTCAAATTTTGTCCTTTTTGCATTCCTGATGGTTTTATCTTTCAACAATCATGGACCAGAACTTCAGATTAAATCAAGATGTCAAATGGAAGAATTTGTAAACATTAAACACTTTGTCAACATTCACGATATAGACAAACTCTGTGCATTTATAAAATGTGAAGCTTAAACTGACTGACTTAACCTTAACCTGAACACTGACTGAAGGTAAACAATAGTTTTGAAACCACCGATGAAGAAGATATTCTCAGAAGCCCTGCTTTCTGTGCCCCTGCGTGCAGAATTAAGGTGAGTGGCAACCCAAGACAGGGCAATGCTGTTGTTGTTTTTCTTGAGAGCTGGTGTATATTTAAAATAAATAAATAAATAAATAAATAAATAAATAAATAAATACAGTTTGAGGGAGGTGTTGTTTCAGCACTAATGGAGTAGATAGGCTTCTGAAACCAGATTTTAGTCCAAAAGCAACTTAAAGATCAACAAGATTCCTAAGCTTTTGAGAATCAAAGTTCCCTTCATCTGATCTAATGAAGGAAACTTTGATTCTCAAAAACCTGTAAAGGCTTTGTTGGTCTTTTTGTTGTTACTGGACTTGAATCATGCTCTTCTACTGCAGACCAGTTTGCATAATATAGAAACTTGTATCTTTGTATCTCGCTCTCATGAGCTTCCATTTTTCAACATGGGAAAGAACAAACAAGTGATTTCATATAGGTTTTTGAAAGTATAGAATGAGACTCCTCTATCCTTAGAAGAACTAAATTCAAGTCTAATAGAACCTTACAGATCAACAAGGTTTGTAGTTTTTTGGAAACAACTGGTGCTTGCACAGGAGACGACCTTTACCTTTATGCATATGTGAGTGTGTATCTGCACCTGGAAGTCATGTAAACCTTGGTGACTGACCTCAACTGGGGGCCTGGAGAATATTCAGAGAAGTGGCTAAATAAAGCCTGCCCCTGCCCCCTGACTGCTGGTATTCCAAGGAGGTCTCCCATCCAAGTGCTTGCCAGAGATGACCCTGCTTAGCTTCCAAGATTTGACTTGTCTGGGCCAGGGCATTTTCAGGTATAAGCTTTCGAGAGTCCAAGTTCCCTTCATTAGGCTCTTGAAAGTTTATACCCCCAGAATGTTGGTCTCTAAGATACTGCTGGATTCAAATCTAGCTCTTCTACTGCAGATGAACATGGCTACCCTCTGAAAACATAAAGCAAGTTTTACATTTTCCATGACCATAAAGTGAATGAAATTGCTACCTTAGCCAGAATGTACATTCAAATTTAAAATCATGTGTTAATGTGCTCTTATAATGGCTCATTTTGTCTGAATAAGCTAATTCAAAACAATTTCCAGGTGAGAACCAGACCTTATACAGTAGCATGCCTGTACCCATGCTGGTCTGCCTTTTCTCTAAACAACCCCCAACAAGGAACGAGAGATGATTAAGGAAAGACACAAAGACATAAAATCTATTGAATGGTGTTGTGTAACTTACTTGGATTTTGCATTATTTTCTGAACTTGTAGTTCAATCAAGAATTAACCCATATCCCAAAACCACACTTTGTAAATTCCTACGCAAGGGGTGGGGGGAGAGAGAGCACAATTAAGTTGTACATCATGTTCTCACACTTGTTTGGAGTGCCAGAAGCACAGCCCATGCATTGGCCCCTGTGGGAAGGCCCATTTGCTGTTTTTTTTATGAGTAGCATGTACATTTCTCCAAAGAGAGCAGGCTCAGCTCAGGGTGTTCTCAACCACCCCAGCTGTTTCAAAATAACCAAAGCTACCTTTAGTCACAAATACTTTAAGAGGGGGGAAAGAGCTCACCATAATGCAGATGCTTTTAAATGTGCAGTTTTAGACTGTTTCACACAGTATTTAGAACAGTTCATCCACATTACTTTCTCTTGTGAAGGTGGTAGAGAATAGGCAATTAAGATATAACTGAGCTTTGGAGTAATTTTACGATTAAATGACAAATCACTATGCTTAGCGCAGAATATCAGTAGTTTAAGGAAGCCATGAAAAAGGGCTCTAATACAGAAGGCTACACTCTCACATACACAACAACTATGAAAAGACTTAACAAGCCTTAAGTAATCAAACTACATAACAGAAGGCTATTGAGAATGGCCTAGGATCATGTTATCCTATTATATGCTTCATGACAAGTCCGCTAGGCAACATAATTGCTACACCCTGGGAAACCAGGTTGTATTGTGCCACAATTATTGTCACCTCTTTCATAAGGCCTATGCTAGGCTTCTTAGACCCATGTCCATCATGGCTGATGAAAGCCAGTTGTAGGGGAATACAGGGGCCCCTAGTGGACATTATCAATGAGGCAATGGTAACATCATGCTTAAAGGAGCCATCTTTAGACCCTACAGATCCTGACAATTACTGCCCAGTCTTGAACTTTCATTTCTGGGTAAGGGTAAGGTAACTGAGACAGCAGTGGTGGAACAGCTCCTGAACTTCGTGGAGAAAACGTTGGCCCTAGACCCATTCCAGTCCAGCTTCCACCCTGGCCATGGGACTGAGACAGCTCTGGCCACCCTCACAGATGATCTTCACAGGCAGCTGGATCAAGGCGGGTTGGTGCTGCTGCTACTGCTAGACCTGGAATCATTCAACACAATCAACCATGATTTGTTGACCCACCACTTTGCCAACACAGGAATGTGTGAAGTAGCCTTGAAGTGGCTTATCTCATTTCTCCAAGGTCAGGGACAGAGGGTAGTGCTAAGAGAGAGGATCTCACTTCAACCCCCCTTGATATGTGGGATCCCTCAGGGAGAAATCGTTTCTTCAGTGTTGCTAAACATCTATATGCACCCCCTTTCCCAGCTAGTGCAGAGTTTCAGGCTGGGTTGTCATCAATATGTGGATGACACCCAGCTGTATCTGTTGATTGACAGACAGACAGATGCTGCCCTAGGTATTTTGGCTGAAAGACTGGATGCTGTGGTTGGATGCTTGAAACAGTTGACTGAGATTGAATCCATCAAAGATGGAGGTTCTGCGGCTGGGTGAGTGGGAATTCAGGTCTGAGGTGCCAAGTTGCAGCTCTGGATGGTATACCTCTAACACTGGTACTGACTGCCAAGAGCCTGGGTATGCTTCTGGATGCCTCCTTTATCAATGGAGGCCCAGATCACAAATGTTATCAGACCATTCCTCCATCTGCGCCAAATCTGGCAACTGGACCCCTTCCTGTCTCGCTCTGACCTAGCCACAGTAATTCATGCAATGGTCACTTCCAGGTTAGACTATTGCAATTTGCTCCATACAGGGCTACCCTTGAGACTTACCCAGAAACGACAATGGTCCGGAATGCAGCGGCTCAGGTTCTTACTGGAACCCACTTGACAGCATACATTCAACCATTGCTTTGCCAGCTGCACTGACTCCAGGTTGAACTCCAGATTAGATTCAAGGTTCTGGTAATAACCTTTAAGATCCTAAATGGTCTGGGACCAACATATCTATGGGACCACCTCTCCTGGTATACCTCCTGGTATACCCCCAGAAGAGCATTGCACTCTGTGGAGAAGAACCGCCTGGTGATCCCTGGTCCAAAAGACATCCAGCTGTCCTCAACCAGAGGCAGGGCATTTTCGGTCCTGGTGCCAACTTGGTGGAACTCTCTGCCTAATGGCATCTGTGCCCCGCAGGACATGGTACAGTTCCACAGAGCCTGTGAGACAGAGGTGTTCCAGTGGGCCTTTGGTTGAAGATAGCAATGGTTTTTCATCAAGCCTGGTCTCCTCTATCTTTCCTCTCCCCCCATGGGGCACAAACATAAATTGGTCTTTATGTGCCATCTGAAATAGTTATATAATTTATTGTTTAAATGGCTTTAGTCCAATTGTTAATGTGTTTATTGAAATGCTGTTCACTGCCTTGAGCCCTATGCTTAGAGGAGGGTGGTCTATAAATCAAATAAATAAATGACAATTCTGACTATGTTCTTTTCCTAGAAATGCCCAGAGGATCCATATCCTTTCTAAATGGCCCTTCTGTCAGATGGATGGGCCAGCTGTGTAGTAGTTCAGATCTCTTAATCAAAACATCCCCATAATCTAGTTATACTTACTATGCACACCTTAAATTTGTATAGCAAAGAATTCTTTGCAAGCACAAGCGTGATAAACGATGCAGTTTACTAAAGAAACAAAAAATGCAATATATTCTTTTGCTCTAGAAAGCAGTTTCCTCAGTTTTCTTTGAAAGCCCCAGTATTTCATTTATTGCATTACTTTGCCTGAGACCTGACTTTAATAACATTAAGATCATTAGAGTAGAACAGTACAATATAAAGAATTTGATTACTGAGCTGCTGCTGAGATATCGAACCTGGCATCAAGCCTCTTCACCTCTGGGCTTGTTCACCATCAATCACTCTGCTACGTTTGTTTAATAAGGCAGTGCTGAAACCACTCAACTTTTCATGTCCATTTTGTTGCTGATTTTCCTAACCATTCCTTAAACTTTTTGGCAGACATTTTTTTCCTATTGTGAACTAAGCATGTGCACCCCAGCTAGGGTTGCCAGACTCCAGGTAGGGGCTGGAGATCTCCCACTTTTACAACTGATCTCCAGCTGGCAGAGATCAGTTCCCCTAGAGAAAATGGCTGTTTTGAAGGGTGGACACTATGGCATTGTACCATTCTTGGAGATCTGTGGGTGGAGCCTGGGGAAAACGTGATTCCACCTCAGCCATTTCCTTCAGGGGAAATGATCTCTGTAGCCTGGAAATCAGTTGTAATTCTTGGAAATTTCTAGGCCCCACCAGGAGGCTGGCAAACCTAAGTCCACATGGGACTTTCTTCTGATAGACCTGCTTACAATTGCTCCTAATATCTACTTAGTAGCTCCTGCACATAAATGGGTGGAGCCATTTTGATAATAAAACTTCAGGTTTCAGATTCTATCTCCTCTGGTTTCACTCTTTTGATTCAGTTGCCAGATACTCTAGCCTCATGGTTCAAAAACAGAGATTCTGTATCTTTCTTCAGTATATGCAGTTTCTCAGCAGGCCCACAACACATTAAAATCAAATAATGCTGAAGATTTGTGTATGAGCTATGCAGGCAATTAAAATGTGTAGCATGAACTGTTTGATCAGCTGCTTCAATATGCAGTAAACCAAACAGGCTTGATTTGGTGCCTTATCTGGACAACATAAAGAGCATAGAAAGAGAAGGTGCCAAGAGGCTACAAAGACATCCTGTTTAAACAAAAACATCAGAAGGCATGTTTTAGTCAAGGATATATATGATCCAGTACAGCAGAAAAGATATTCACCGCAAAGCCCTATGGGACTTAAAAAAAAAACGTTGCTTGAGAAAGTAGAGAGGATTACAAGTTCAACTGAAATAATATGTTCTAGAACATTTTCTATGCATCTTCTAGGACACTTTCACATGCAACATTCATAACACCCTTCAGCCTTGATCAAGACACATGCAAGAATGTATTGTTGCCAAGTTCCAGGGTAAGTGCAAAGTAGATTTACAAGTGCATTTCATGCTTGATGTCTCGTTTCTGTTACCTATGGAACAGCATCATGATGAACAGGCATAGTAACTTAGTATATGCGAAGTACGCAAGCTTTCTTAGGCTAAATAACTGGCACTGGCAGGGTTGCTTGCCAACCTCCAGGCAGGCCTGGTGATCTCCCAGAAACAGAACTGATCTCCAGAGATCAGTTCCGCTGGAGAAAATGGCTACTTTGGAGGGTGTGACATTATACCCTGCTGAGGTTATCCCCCTCCCCAAACCCTGCCCTCCCCAGGTTCCACCCGAAATCTTCGGGAATTTCCCAACCTGGTGCTAGCAACCCTAAATAATGGAGGAACAAAAAACAGGAAAAGGGTGCAATATGAATTTTCATAACATGGCTCTTTGGGACATGCATGAAATCTAAATAACAACCTCTGTCACTCCTTAGAATAGGATTGCCAGGTCTGTGTTGGATAATACCTGGAGACTTTGGGGGTGGATCCAGGAAAGAGCAGGGTTTGGGGAGGGGAGGGGCCTCAGCATGGTACAATGGAATAGAGCCCACCCTTCAAAGCAGCCATTTTCTCCAGGGGAGCTGATCTCTGCCAGCTGGAGATCAGTTGTAAAAGCAGATCTTCAGGCCCCACCTGGAGGCTGACGACTAGGCTTCCCAGTCCCTAGGTCCCAGCAGGGGATCCCCCGTTTTTACAGGCTTCCTCCACCCCAGCCAGCTGGCCGGTGGGGGAAGCCCCGCCCCCAGAGTCACCATGTACACCATATCACCATGTTTAGAAACCTGCAAACAGGTCCGATTTTAAAATGTGTGCCTTTAAAGCTGAGCAGGAAACAGGAAGCGCTTCATGGGAAGGGGGCAGTAACAGTTTAGTCAGAGAACAGCCCCTCCCTTTGTTTTGCTTTCGTTTTCAGAGCAAGTAAAGTTGTGCAGGAACCAGACCCAGTAAGTGTTTGTGTGTGAGAGAGAAGGAAGGGGCAGGGGATTCCCTGGTTTGGAAGCCCTCCCCCCACTTTAGAAAGCGGGGGGGGGGGGAGGGAATTGTCTTCTGGGCACTCTATTATTCCCTATGGAGAATGATTCCCATAGGGAATAATGGGGAATTGATCCGCAGGTAATGGGGGCTCTGTGGGGGTTGGGTTTTTTATTTTATTTATTCATTTATTTGTAATTTATATCCCGCCCTTCCCACTCGGTGGCTCAGGGCGGCTTACAACATATAAAAACTAACATAAAATATAAAATTAAGCATGAAAAGTTAACATTTCATAATTTATATAGTTAAAATCTAGACATTTGTTATATACGTAAACATTAAAATCATACAGTGGTCTTACAGCTACACTCAGTTCAAGTTCAGTGCCGGTTAGTTGTGGGTCAGCCGGAAGAGGGCTGTCTTGCAGGCCCTGCGGAATTGGGCAAGGTCCCGCAGGGCCCTTACCTCCTCCGGCAGCTGGTTCCACCAGGATGGAGCCATTACGGAGAAGGCCCTGTCCCTTGTAGCTTTCAAACGGGCTTCCTTTGGCCCGGGGACAACCAGGAGGTTTTGAGTTCCCGATCTCAGTGCTCTCTGGGGAACGTGTGGGAAGAGACGGTCCCTCAGGTAGGCAGGTCCTAGGCCATATAGGGCTTTAAAGGTAATAACCAGCACCTTGTACCGAACTCGGTAAAGTATTGGCAGCCAGTGCAGAGCCCGAAGTCCCGGCCGAATGTGCTCCCATCTTGGGAGCCCCAATAACAACCGGGCAGCGGCGTTCTGCACCAGCTGCAATTTCCGGGTTCGGCACAGGGGCAGCCCCATGTAGAGGACATTGCAGTAGTCCAACCTCGAAGTGACCGTTGCATGGATCACCATTGCTAGATCGTCGCGCTCCAGGAAGGGAGCCAGCTGCCTTGCCCGCCTAAGATGGAAAAATGCGGACTTGGCAGTGGCTGCTATCTGGGCCTCCATTGTTAAGGAAGGCTCCAGAAGTACCCCCAGGCTCCCAACTCTATGCGTCGCAATCAGCGGTGCACCGTCAAAAACCGGAAGGGGTATTTCCCTTCCCGGACCCCGACGGCCCAAGCATAGGACCTCTGTTTTCGCCGGATTTAGCCTCAGCCCGCTCTGCCTGAGCCACCCAGCCACAGCCTGTAATGCCCGGTCCAAATTTTGTGAGGCGCAGGCCAGCCGGTCGTCCATAAGCAGATAGAGCTGGGTGTCATCAGCATACTGGTGACAACCCAGCCCGTACCTTCGGGCAATCTGGGCGAGGGGACGCATATAGATGTTAAATAACATCAGGGAAAGAACCGCACCTTGAGGCACACCGCAATCAAGCGTGTGCCTACGGGACAGCTCATCCCCAATAGCGACCCTCTGTCCCCGACCTTCAAGGAAAGAGGAAAGCCATTGCAAGGCCAACCCCTGAATCCCCGCGTCGGCGAGGCGGCGGGCCAGTAGCCGATGGTCGACCGTATCGAATGCTGCCGATAGGTCCAACAGCATCAGCACCGCCGAGCCGCCCCGATCCAGATGCCGTTGCAGGTCATCTACTAGGGCGACCAGCACCGTCTCCGTCCCATGGCCTGGACGAAAGCCGGACTGAAGGGGATCAAGGACGGAAGCGTCATCCAGGAAAGTCTGTAGCTGCATCGCCACTGCCCTCTCGATAAGTTTGCCCAAAAAGGGCAAATTTGAGACCGGCCGATAATGTGCCAATTGGGCCGGGTCTAATGATGTTTTTTTCAAGAGGAGACGGACCACCGCCTCTTTAAGCGGTGTTGGAAATTGCCCTTCCGTCAGGGATCTATTTATAATATCCCGTACAGGATATCTAAGCTCCCTCTGGCAGGATTTAATAAGCCAGGAGGGGCACGGGTCCAATTTACAAGTTGTTGGGCGTGCAGATAAGAGGATCCTGTCAACTTCCTCCAGGCTGAGAGGGCTGAAACCATCCAGAACATAATCCGAAGACAGGCATGGAGCCTCGGTTTCGCTAACTGCCTCCAATGTGGCAGGGAGGTCGAGGCGGAGCGACGCGATCTTGTCCGCAAAGAAATTCGCAAAAGCCTCACAGCCAATCTCCAATTCATTACAATATGGTCTGCCCTGAGGCAGTGTTGTTAAACTCCGAATTATATTAAATAGTTGTGCCGGGCGCGATGTTGCGGACGCAATCTCAGCCGCAAAGTATGTTCTCTTTTGAGGGAGAGGCACCAAATTTTTAGTATAGCCTCTAATGCCTCTCTCCAAAATATGAAACGATTGGACCAGGGGGACCAATTCTATGAGCCCCCAAAGAAGGTGCCCTTATCCTTCATTATTTCCTATGGAAGGAAGACATTTAAAAAGGTGTACTGTCCCTTTAAATGTGATGGCCAGAACTCCCCTGGAGTTCAATTATACTTGTCACACCCTTGTTCCTGGCTCCACCCCCAATGTCTCCTGGCTCCACCCCCAAAGTCCCCAGATATTTCTTGAATTAGACTTGCAACCCTACTAACAGCCCTACCTTAGGAACTGGCTATCACATAACAACAAGTTAGATTCAATTATTCCCTTTCCATTACTATCCATCCAATGGAGAAAGACTTAGCAGAAGGGAATCATTGATTGATCCAGCCCAATATAAATGGGGAAAGAACTGGGGGAAAATGCAACTTGATCCAGTATTTATTTATTCATTCATTCAAGGTATTTGTTAGCCTCCTTTCTTGCTTGTGAAACTCAAGGGGGCTTACAATATAAATAAAATGTTAAGAAAAATACAATAAAATGTTATGAAAAATACAATAAAAGCAACAGATAAAATCACAGATCAAAAACTCTAGTTTGGACCGCCAATAATAAAAGTTGAATCAAAATAAAACTGTCTTCACCTGCCTCCTGAATGACAATGAAAGGGTTAGCACCTCTCTGAGAAAGTTGTTCCATTATTGTGGAGCTGCCACAGAAAAGGCCATCTCTTCTGTACCCATGAAATGAGCATCTTTAATGGGTTCAACAGTCAGGATAGCATCTCCCCATGATCTTAAATCCCAGGCAGGAACGTATGGAAGAAGGGGGTCTTGTAGATATCTTTGTCCCGATTCCCAAGTCATGTTTTGTATTATCATTTAATGAGATTGGTTGGTTCTATATATAAGCTGTGTAAAATAAAATACTGTTCATGTTTATGAGATAATATTATTTACCCCTGGAGAAAATGGCAGCTTTGAAGGGTGGACTCTATTGCATTGTATCAGGCTGAGGCCCCTCCCCTCCCCAAACCCAGTCTCTCACAGATCCATCCCCAAAGTCTCCAGGTATTTTCCAACACAGACCTGGCAACCCCTACGTGCTTTCCCCAGGCTGCCAATCTTCCATCTCCCTCTTCTTCTTACTGTTACTTAGGGTGGGAAGCCTCCCTTCCTTGTCTCTCCTCCTGGCTATGCCTAGCTGCAGGTTCTTGTTCCCTCAAGCCCATGCTGTGGGATTGGCTTCCCCACCTCCCTTCTACTGCTGTAGTTGCTGCCAGGTTGGTTGGGGCCCTCGTTGTTGTTCCTGTTGTTGCTACCATTCTCCCACTGGCTGTGCCCTGGAGATTCCCTCAGTTTGCAAGGCCTTTGGTAAGCTGGCACTGGCCAATGAGGTCATCAGCTGTTTGCTGCAGCTGCCTCCTCCTGCTTCCCCGATGATCCCACAACTCCAGTGGCTGGGGCAGCTTCCTCCCCCTAGACTGTCATTGTTTTCCTGCCCAGTTTCTCCAAGTAAGGTTCCTCAGCATTCACAGCTTATTGGGTGGATGGGGAGTAAAGTTGCCAGTTACGCCTTGTCCACCAGCAGGAGATGGGGGTGTAGGGTTGCCAGATCCAGCTTAGGAAACTCCTGGAGATTTGGAGGTAGGGCCTGGGGGAAACAGGGACCTCAGTGGTCCACCCTCCAAAGCATCCATTTTCTCCAGGGGGAACTTATCTCTGTAACCTGGGAATGAGTTGTAAATCCAGGGGACTCCCAGGTCCCACCTGGAGGCTGGCAACCCTAGAGCTGGGAACTGAACCAGACATCAAGCTGGAGGCAACTAGTACCACCAACTGCAGAATTGAGTTTGTTTTTAGACTGTTAAAAACAATATAAAACATTATATTAATCTGATTTTAATTTTGTATTAATTGATTGTTGTTACCCACTTAGAGCCCATTTGGGGAAGGGCGGGCTATAAATCAAAAATAATAAATACATATGCACAGTTCAACAGAGGGGTCCTCAGCCACCAAACATATTATACTCCTCAGAAATAAACTGAATCTCTCTTGTGACCAGTGGGTAAATAGGAAAAGAAATTACATAATACTTTTTAGTTTAATAATATTCAATATTTTTGAAATTAATTAAGAGATTAAATATTTCAAATATTGCCTTGATGCTTTTATAGTCACATAACTGCCGGTTTCTGAGCAATACTTTGGCATCTGTTCAACACTACATTTGCTGTATTAAGTTTAAAGTTCAGACAATTTACGGAAACTGTGCCTTCAAAATCAAAGTCTGTCTTTGAATAGCAGGCAACCGTTATAAAATGCTGATATAAGTGCAAGTGTATTCTTTGGTCCAACAAACTGATAATAAGACTAATGTGGCATTCTTATCTTTTAGGAGTAGAGATTTAACTCTCAGCACTGCAACAGCACAGCTCACTGGCAGCTAGTGAAGTTTCTAAGCTGCAGCGGTGGGGAGGCAGGAGCAGCCTGGTTAATGAATAGATTTGCCTCCATACTAAGCTGTCCCTGCCCTTTCCTCTTCCTCAGATCTTTTTCTCCAGAAGCCACTACCAGGAGGAGAAGCAGGCAATGGATGAAGGAGAGAACTTTGAACCTGCATAGACTAGAAGGCCTTAATAATAGAAAGTTCAATGCAAAGCTTTCTGGGAATAGTAGTTCACTGTACTTCTGCCAAAAACACACATCACTGGCTGCAGGCAGAAGGCAGAGAAATGAAGTAGTAAGATGGTTAAGTATTCGATGTGCCAGGATCCATAGGTACAGCTACAAATACATTTATTGCAAAAAACTACTTTGCCTCCTAAGTGATAACTTGAATCTTTTTGTATAATTACCACATATGGTGTTTTATGGAGATTTTAGCCATAGACTAATCCAGGGGTGGCCGAACTGGCTCAGGAGTCACATGTGGTTCTTCCACACATATTGTGTGGCTCTCGAAGCCCACCCCCAACCAATAAGCTGATTCGGAGAAAGCATTTCTCTCTCTAGATCACTCCGCCAAGCCAGCTGACAGTTTGGAGAATTCATTTAAAGTTGCTTTCTTTCTATCTCTCCCTCCCTATCTATTTGTCTGCCTTGTTTTTTTTGTAGAAAAAGCCCAGCAGGAACTCATTTGCTTATTAGGCTTTACCGCCTGACATCACCATTATTTTGCACAGGAATTTTTGTGTAGAAAAATCCCAGCAGGAGCTTATTTTCATATTAACCCACACTCCCTGACACCAAGCCAGCTGAAACTGTGTTCCTGTGCATTCCTGCTCAAAAAAAGCCACTGCTTCCTTCTCTCAGACATCTGATGTTCATGTATTGCGGCTCTCAAATATCTGATATTTATTCTATGTGGCTCTTACATTAAGCAAGTTTGGCTACTCCTGAACTAATCTTTAATGGTTGTCCTTTAATATTATTTGCAACAGAGACAATCACAATTTCAGCATTCAGTAAAAAAAAATGTCATGGACAAGAGAAAGAAACTAAACACTTCAGAACACACAATTAATTGGACTACCTTTATTTATTTATGTAGAGAGAAGGCAAACAGATATGTCACACATGAAAGCAACAAATCTGAGGAACAGTTATAATATTCAGCTGCTGCTTCTAGCATTCTGAGACCTGGGGCACATATCAGAACTGCAGATCTATAGCAGAAAAGCACAGCATAGAAATGGATTTAAAAATAGTCAGGGCTTTTTGTTGTAGAAAAAACCCAGCAGGAAATCATTTGCATATAAGGCCATATCCCCCCCCCCCCGACATCACCATTGTTTCACACAGGGCTTTTTTGTAGAAAAAGCCTGCAGGAACTCATTTGAATGTTAAGCCACACCCCTAGTGCCAAGCCAGCTAGAACTGTGTTACTGCTAAAAAAACAAAAAACAGCCCTGGAAGTAGTATCAAGCTATTGTAAGACACTAATATTTCTTACATTTATATCTGTTGTGAGTAGTGTGTGTGCATGCGCACATGGAAGTCATGGTTGACTTCTGGTGACTCCTAGTGGGTCTTGGAAGTTCAGAGAGGTGGCTTGCTATTGCCTGTCTCTGTGTCCTAATCCTGATATTCCTTGGAGATCTCCCATCCAAGTAGTTACCAAGGTCCGCCCTGCTTCGCTTCTGAGATCTAATGAGATCAGGCTTGCCTGGGCTATCCAGGTCAAGGCAGACATGAATATTTCTTATGCAATGGACTAGTAATGAGGTCACAGTACAATGAGGTTAGTGTTCTCAAGACCAAATCTGCTTGCAAAACAGCAACCACCTTCTGTGGAAAAGAATAGCAACTATGCTAGCAACATTTATACAAAGGCCTAGAAAAAAAATATTTCACAGGTAGTAGCATGTAGCCCTGAACCACTATGACTTAACAAAGACCTAACAAAACAATTAAAAATCCAACTTTGAAGAATCACTGTCAATAGTGATTTGTGATTCTGCTAAATTTGAAGCTCAGATTCTTTTCAGAAGAAAGGTAATATTTTATTTGCCATCCCTTAGGTAAATTTGCACCACCCTACTCTTCTCAGGAAAGAAGAAAGTCAAGTGATGACTCTTTGCCTTTTTTTCCTTCCAGAATGTCTTGCAGCTGGCCTTTGTCAAGGTATAGTTCATAACCATAAAGATAAGAAGAATAATCAACTTGTGAATAATCAACCCAGCCAGCCATGTGAAGCAACCACTACAGTGTTAATTTGTGAATACAGCCAGTGGAATGGCAACTCTGATCTACCTCTTGAAAAAGAACCTCCACAGCCATATCTGCTGCAGAACTTTATAGAAAGTATATTGCCCTACTCCTGTTAATGTATACTCAGATATTACATAGAACAGCATAGATAAGTTTTTTTCCCCTACGTTTAGTTGAAGGCTAATTTGGTCACCCCTTTACTTAAAAATATGGAATTGCTGAGTGTGTGAGCCCCGGTGTCATGGCTGCTGTTGGATACAAATGATTGTGTCACCCTCTCAGTAACAAAATTCATAGGTGCAATAATCAAGTATGAAAGAAATAATATTAAGGTCTTTTAAAATAATTTTTGATTCTAACTTCCACTTAAGGAAATAGCTGTATAAGCAGTACTAGAAAGACAGACAGGGGTTTTTCTTTCATGAGAAACTGATTTCTCTGCAATTATATCCAGAATGCAAACCCTCATTAGTGATTCCACTGATTTCCCAGTAAACCTTTACTGATAGTACCACTTCACTGCCTTAAAGGGGAGCCTGCATTCAAATACATTTATACTGTATTTGACAGATGTTCAGGCAGACTTCATTAAAAAAAATCTTCTATACGAAGATGTTCTTCATCTTCCCTGGGCAATTACTTCCACTGATATCCTGTCAACGCATCTGTGGAATATTTAATTATTTCAAAGCTAAACATGATTTAAGCAGGTATTTAGTACCTGAAAATAAGTAGGGAGTTATTCTAGTAATTCTTAACACTTTTTTATTTTATCGGATTTGTATCCCACCCTCCCCTAATGGGCTCAGGGCAGCTCACAACAGTTAAAAACAAACATAAAATTTTAAAACAAGATATACAGTAAAATAATTTCCATAATTTTTTACAATCATTACGTCCAAGATGCACACTGAAATTCTGATTATTCCGATGTTTCCTTTGTTGCCTTCGAAGACCGAAAGAGATACAGCATCTCCAAAGTTTAAAGGGAGTGTCTCTCCCTTGCCCTATTTCATCCAAGACATTTTCTGGAAGTACTTCCTATGTTAATTTTGGGTCATAAAAAATACACAGGATCCCTCATATTGTGAAAGAAAAGATTGCTATGAAGGAATCACATTTTTATTTCTTTGATTTGCAGGCCATCATTCCTCGATGACTGCATTCAGATATCAAGCTGGCTGGGATGAAACCCCTACTTGCCACAGTGGGTACAAATGCAACTTGTATGCTATGTCCACACACTTCCCTTATGCAGTCCTCCATGCAGGCCTTGGATTCAGCAGGAGCTCACAGGAGCACAGCTCCTGAACCTCTCTGACATTTCCACCTCCTCTTTCCCACCTTGTCCATTGAATAGTAGGTGCAGCTGCATAACAATCCGTGGATGAGCTCCACCACCTATTTTTCTACAAAATGACCCCTGCCTCCATGGAATACAAAAGCAAACTCCATTCTGCCCAGACATCTACATTCAGACTTCAAGGACAAGGTCTGAATGTTCCCCATTCCCTGTCAGCCATGGCTAATATTTGGATGGGAGACCTCCAAGGAATACCAGGGTCATGTAATTTTTGAATTAGTGAGGAAGAAAGGAAGGACAAAGAAGCAAGGAAAGTGCACAGGCATAATGAACAAGCCACATCTGTGCCTGTCATGGCAAACGGGAATGGCTGTGGCTCAGTGGTACAGCATCTGCTTGGCATGCAGAAGGTCCTAGGTTTCAATCCTGGGCATCATCATCATGTGAAAGATCCACAGAGCTGCTGCCAGTCTGAGTAGACAATACTAACTGTAATGGACAGGGCTTTTTTTTGTAGAAAAAGGCCAGCAGTGACTCATTTGTGCTTTAGGCCACAACCCCTGACATCAGAAGTGACATCACCCATTCAGTAGGTTATTGCCCCCCAAGTTGGAATAAAGAGACGGACAGAATTAGATTGGTGAAACTATGGGCCACTTTATTAAAATAACACAGCAAGGGCAACCGAACTGCGGCCAGGTCAGGGCCAGGGGTCTCCTTGGACCGCTCCCCGGCCCCCCAGCCGGAGCTGTGTACCACAGCTCCCTCCAAGCAGGCCCAGCAGGGAGGCTCGCACCGGAGGGCCCAAACACCAGACGCGAGTCTCAGCGAAAGACACCCATCCAATCAAGTCTCCAGGACAGTCTGCATTCACACACCTTGGGCCACACCCAAAGGTTGATCCTGCCAGACCCCTAACTCCCCAAAAGGGGGAGGCTAACCGGTCCTCCCCAGGCCACATGGTGCCATAAACCCCGTAAAACCTGCCCTAACAAGTGACCAATCTAAACAGAAGGCACCAACCCGAAGCTAATTCCTCAATCCACTGATATGCTATGCAGGGTAGGCAAAAAACACCCCCCAGTTACCAGCCAAACAGCCGGGGAGTAAAAAATTCCTACCCGGCCCCTCAACAAAAGAGGCGACCAGCAATTGCCCACAAACAAACAGGGCGCGCGGGAGGGCCAAGTTCGCTGAGAGGACTGAGGAGACGCGAAGCGGAGGCTACAGAACAGCTGCAACAGCCCCGCCTCCTCCAAACGCGCTTGGAAGCGCGCCGAAACGTCCGCTCTCCTCCGGGGGGGGGGCCAAAATTCCCCTGCAGCCAAGCCGCGATGCGGCGGGCTTCAGGAGGCTCCATTTTCCACATATTGACACAGAACAGTACAGTGCCATCAGATGCATTTCATGAATGTGTGTTCTCACACAGCCCAATGAGAGATCTTGTTTTGCCCCCCCACCAAAAAAAAACAAGGACCTGTCATCTCTGCATATTGCTCCACAACCAATTCTGTCAATAGTAAGCAAACCAATCAATCATTTATAAATAAATGTGTTTTCAAGAAGTTTTAACATTCGGTGTTCATTTTAGTTCATGTTGCTTAGTTCATATTATGGAGTTTTCACACAGCATACTGGGAAATGCAGTCCCCACAAAATATCATTGCTTTATTTAGCCTGCCTTTCTCACTGAGACTCAAGATGGATTATGCAGTGTTGGATTATGCAATGCATATGTAATTTTGAGTATGGCCCTAGATGCAGACTGATACATTCACAGAACATGGCCATGTAAAAAGATGAGAAATATTTCTGCAAACTTGGGAGGACACCCAGGGTTGCAGAAAAAACCTTATACATTTAAAACATTGAGGGAAGTGTTACCAAAAAGAAAAAAGAAAGAAACCCCAAAGGAAAAGTGATATCTGCAGCACAGGCAATGTAAAAACAAAATGATTTTTGGCTGCCATTGCAAAGGCCCAGCTTCTCCCAGGAGGGGGCGCTTGTGGACAACTCCGTATCTTTCACTGTTTTCACAAGCCCATTTAAGGCTGGAGGCAGCAACGAGGATGGAGCGCATGGTCTGGGAGCACATGGCTGCTTAGTACCTTCCTTCTGCCAGACACCTTTTTTCAGCAGGAGCCCTGGTCAAGTCAGCCAGAACTGCATTCCTGTGCATTCCTGCTCAAAAAAAGCTCTGGTAATGGATCAGTGGTCTGATTAAATATAAGGCAGCCTCCTATATGTTTGAACATAAGAGAAGCCATGTTGGATCAGGCCAATGGCCCATCCAGTCCAACACTCTGTGTCACACAGTGGCCAATATGTGTGTGTGTGTGTATACACACATATATACACACACATATATACACACACGCATATATATATATATATATATATATATATATATATATATATATATATATATATATATATATATATATATATATATATATATATATTAGCCACACTGTGGCTAATAGCCACTTAGACCTCTGCTCCATATTTTTATCCAATCCCCTCTTAAAGCTGGCTATACTTGTAGCCGCCACCACCTCCTGTGGCAGTGAATTCCACTTGTTAATCACCCTTCTTTGGGTGAAGAAGTACTTCCTTTTATCCGTTTTAACCTGACTGCTCAGCAATTTCATTGAATGCCCATGAGTTCTTGTATTGTGAGAAAGGGAGAAAAGTACTTCTTTCTCTACTTTCTCCATCCCATGCATAATCTGGTAAACCTCTATCATGTCACCCCGCAGTTGACATTTCTCCAAGCTAAAGAGCACTAAGCATTTTAACCTTTATTCATAGGGAAAGTGTTCCAAACCTTTAATCATTCTAGTTGCCCTTTTCTGCACTTTTTCCAATGCTATAATATCCTTTTTGAGGTGTGGTGACCAGAAATGTACACAGTATTCCAAATGAGACCGCACCATCAATTTATACAGGGGCATTATGATACTTGCTGATTTGTTTTCAATTCCCTTCCTAATAATTCCCAGCATGGCGTTGGCCTTTTTTATTGCAGTCGCACACTGTCTTGATATTTTCAGTGAGTTATCTACCACGACCCCAAGATCTCTCTCTTGGTCAGCCTCTGCCAGTTCACAACCCATCAACTTGTATTTGTAGCTGGGATTCTTGGCCCCAATGTGCATTACTTTGCACTTGGTCACATTGAACCTCATCTGCCACGTTGACACCCACTCACCCAGCCTCAACAGATCCCTTTGGAGTGCCTTACAATAATGTGTGACATCTGAATACAACTTCTGAGAAATATTTCAGCAGACTTTTTCTACCTACTGCAAACTTGCTGAACAAATTGTGTTTCTGCTTCAGCTGAGTTATTAGACGTCTTTCCCTTAAAGGTACATTAGGATACTGAGGTATGGGTAACTGGTCCTTCCTGTAGCAATGCAAGGTAATCTTCCTCTCCCTCCCCTCACACCAAGTCTGCATGCATGAAAGATTATTCAACATGTTCAACTTGAACTTGGTTTGATGTGGGGGGAGGGGAGGAAGCATCCAGGTTTAAAAAATAAAATAGCTTCATACTGGTTGGAGTGAAAAAATAGACTTGGACAGGTAAAGCAAAGTTTTAAACTACCTAAATTCCTTGCTCGCTTGCTTTATTCATGCTTATCATGGATTTCAATTTTCAGTTTCAAGCTAGTGCATGCAGGCTAAGCATAGCTACATCTTCTAAATCCACTGAAGTCCATGGATTTAGAAGGGGGTATTTCTGCTGCCTATTAAGTGTGACTCTAACGTCTGAAAACGCCTAACAAGAGAGTACAGATGACAGAATCATCAAAAGCTGTTATAAGAAATCTATCGGAACAAGTTTTAAATCCCTAGATATTGGTATGGTTTTCAAGCTGTCTTTTTTTTTTTCCTGATGAACACATGAACCTGCCTTGCACTGAATCAGACCAAAAGTCCATCACCGTCAGTATTGTCTACTCAGACTGGGAGCAGCTCTGCAAGGGTTCAAGCAAAGGTCTTTCTACTACCAGAACAATTTAACTAGAGATGCCAGGGACTGAACCTGGCTCTTTTGCATCCCAAGTAGGGCTGCTAGGTCCTTACCTGGTACTGGTGGGGAATGGGAGGGAGCTCCCCTGGAGTGGGGGGGGGGGCCAAGGCAATGTCACCATGGTCAGCATCCCCAATGTGATGGCATCACACCAGGGGCACTGTGCAGCAATATTCGCAGTGTGACTTCCATGTGATGGCCAGCTGGGGCTGGAGCCTGCAAAATCAGGGGATTCCCCACTCCAACAGGAGCTAGCCACCCTAATCCCAAACAATGAGTCAAATCCCCCCTTAATGACAAGAACTAGAATTGTTGATATGAAAAGAGGATTTCAAAAGCGTATTTCATTTAATATACAATGAGAGCAACTTTAAAACATGTATAATCTAAAGATAAATTAATATCACTCTTGCTTGCTCCAGAGATAGAATTACCAAGGACGGCCAGAGTTAGTTGTAGCCCCTTCCTCCAGCAGCTTTGTGGCCCCATATTATTTTAATCAAAATGTGGCAAAAATTTTGCTCCGTTTCACTTGCAATAGCCATCTTAAAACATAGATAGGATTGCCAAATCTGTGTTGGAAAATATCCAGAAACTTTGAGAGTGGATCTGGGAGAAGGTGTTGTTTGGGGAGAAGGGCCTCAGGATGGTACAATGCCATAGAGTCCACCCTTCAAAGCAGCCATTTTCTCCAGGGGAGCTGATCTCTGCCAGCTGAGATCAGCTGTAAAAGCAGGAGGCTGGCAACCCTAAGTTACTACCACTTCTGTGATGGTTCTCTCGTTAATCAAACCCAGGAAAGGGTCTCTATTTTAGCATAACGTGCAACTGATGCTAGTCCCTTAAAGTTTGACCATTCATGAGGGTGGCTGACTTTTCTACACTCCAGAATATTTAGGATTAGTAGAGTACATCCTGAGAACACAGAGACTGAACATCCTTACTCTATGAAAGATATTTGTCCAGTTTTTCCTTTAAATTCTTTCCAATCCGTACCAAAAAAAAAACCTACACCATTCCAGCTGTCCAGCTGGTAGGACAGGGGTGACCCACATTTCAGTCAACCTAACCAATAATTTTTCTTATGATGATTTTTGAACGCTCAGGTTCACTCAATGAACCATTTTAACTGTGCAATCCTAAAGTTAGTTCTACCTTTCTAAGTCAACTGACAGCCAGTGCAGAGTAATGGTTCAAGTGCTGGACTGGATCTGGGAGACCCAAGTTCAATTCCTCACTCTGCTATGGAAGTTTGCTGGGTGACCTTGCGCCAGTCATACTTTCAGTCTAGCCTACCTCACAGGGTTGTTGCTGTGAGGATAAAATAGAGGAGATGAGAATTATGTAAACCACTTTGGGTTCCCATTGGGCAGGAAGGGGAGGCAAATAAACTAAAACCAGCGGTTTTAAAGTTCAGAATTGCTCTGCAAATGTGCATATGTGAAGATTTTCATATACAAATGAATAGCAACTGAAGTTGAAGCAACTCAAATTATGAGATTTTGCTATAACACTGAACAGAATTTCCCACTTGCTACTAAAGTTGTTAACATCTCTGTTAAAATCAACAACAGGCTCATTCTAGAGTGTGATTGTCAAGCCATGCTACAGAAGATGTATGGGAAGTCCATTAATGTATTAATTTAGCTGATAACACTTTATTCATTCATTCATTTCTTCACATTTCTATCCCGCCCTTCCCAGATGGGCTCAGGGCAGGTCACATCATGAATAAAACCAATTACATAATTTCTAGAACTAACTCAAACATAAAACTAAACAAATTGACTAATTAAAATTCATATGGTGACCATTTCAAAATTCTGGTCCCTAGCTGAACAATAACCAAGGCTTGAAGTCAACAGAAGCCCACAGGGGCGCAGCTCCTGAACCTCCAGCCAGGGTCTGCATGCAGTGGGGAGTTCTCTCCCTGCTGCACACACATCCTGGGGCATATGCAAATGAGATATGCTACTGAGCTCCTGCACCTTTTTTCCTACAAAATGACCCCTGACTATAACAATAGGTGATAGTAATCATAAGTGGTCACTATTCCAATGTGATGGGGAGGCATGTGATGGGGAGGCAATATTGGTGCCTCCTGGTCTCACTATTTTTAGACAAGATGTTCAGATTCCAAATGATGCTAAACTCAAGCCACTAAGAACATTTGGCCCTGAGGAGTTAATGGCAGCTTTCCAGGTGACCAAGGATGCAACAGCTGCTGGGGCAATGCAGGACAAGAAGACCATCTCCAACAAGCTGCAAAGGGAAAGGCACTAAAGCTTCATTGCCATGACAAGTGAAGCACTGTAGATGGGCCCAAAGATGTCTTGCAAGGCTTCTGAGAGACAGAAAGCAAGGCCAGGAAGGAAAAGCTGCCAGGATGAGCACAGAGTTAAAGGTGCTGCTTCACTATTCTCCTCTCATTGACCAAGGTATTGGCAACCATGGTGTAAAGCTCCGTAAAAGACAGGTTGCAGGTGTGTGTGTGTGGGGGGGGGACATCCACCTAGGGCTGCCAGCCTCCAGAACAAGAAGAGATTGGATTTATGCGCCCTTCCCTCAGAGTCTCAGGACAGTTTACAATCTCCTTTCCCTTCCCCTTCCCCTCCCCACAACAGACACCCTGTGCGGTAAGGGAGGGGGGCTGAGAGAGCTCTTTCAAGATCTGCTCTTGAGAGGAACAGCTCTGAAAAAGTTATGACTGACCCAATGTCATACCAGCAGATTCAAATGGAGGAGTGGAAAATCAAACTCAGTTCTCCCAAATTAGACTCTACCTACTTAACCACTACACCAAACTGGCTCCAAGTGGAGCTTGAAAATCTCTCAGTGTTACAACTGATCTCCAGATGACAAAGATCAGTTCTCCAGGAGAAAATGGCTGCTTTGAAGGGTGGACTGTATGGCATTGTACTCTGTAGCTGAGGTCCCTCCTTTCCTAAACCCTGCCTTCCCCAGACACCACCTCCAAATGTTCAGGAATTTCTCAACCCAGAGCTGGCAATCCTGCTTCCACCACCAAGGAAAAGAGGAATGCAAGAAGCTCAACTGCTCTGCTTTAGGGCAGAGCCTCAGAAAGGGGTTGAACCATGGCAGTACACCCTTCTTATGATTCCAAACAACCAGAGCACCATATTATTGGAGAACTCCTACAGCTTCTTTTTTTTTCTTTTGTGAATTAACATTTTATTGAATTTTATATAAAAAAGAACCATATACAAAACCAGATTTTAAATAGTATAGCATAACAATTGAAACTATGAAAAATAATAGTATGTAAAATTGCATAGCAAAAATAGAGCATACCAGTTTCATAACAAAGGGTAACTTAACATAAACTAACATCAAGATGTACAAAAATCACAAAGAAGTTACATAGGCTCATATCATTGGCTATATTTGGGCATTGACAATGATTCTTTTGAAGCAAATACAGAGGCAACTAAATTTAAATGGAGCTACATTGTTAACATTTAGTACTTTACTGGACTGGAGGCTGCAATACTGGTTAACATTATCGGAACTTTATTCTCATTTTTTGTTGTTGTTCTTTTGTTCCCCTTTAGCGCATAAATTTAATGCAGCACCAAAATATTTAGAAACTTTCGATGATGTGTTCATTCTTCAGTGTTTTTCAAGCAACTTCCATTCTTTAGTATGAAGTTTGTCACTCAGGAGGCACAGAGAGATGACAGATCCCTACCTTTCCCAGGTTTCTTCACAGAATGTGTCTTGGAGCACAACTGCGTATTATGTGGAAGCACCAAAGTACCTAGCATGAGTAATTTCCACTTCTTTTCCCAGAACAGTAAACAAAATTGGAACTTTTTTTACTGGTGAGATATGAGAGCCAGGGACTCCTTGCATATTTCTATGAGGGAAGCCCTACAATCCTCATTTTGCAAGTTATGTTAGAAGAATAAAAATAAGGAATTTGACTCACTGGAATTACTCCAGTCTAAACCCACTAGATTAAATGGACTTGGGACAGGAGGACCTCTTCGTGAGAGTGCACCATAAAGTATACTGTGCATGAGTATAACTAATCCATACTTTCCCAAATTATCCATTGTTGCTAAATTGAGAACGTGAGTAAATATGCAAGTCAGACTGTCTATTTTGGAAAGGCTTAAACAGTTATTTCAAAATGTATAACATATTGAAAAAAATCCTTTTTTTGTTTTATTACAATAAATTAATATAGCCTAACCTTGAATTTTAGTATGGGAAGATCAGCTGTAATAGAGCTCTGACTCGAACTACTCCTGACTAGAAGCAAATTTCACTGAAATCAAAAAAGCTTACTTCCAAGTTTAAAAGGATAAAGGAAAAGTTGCCAAGAGAAAGCAAAGCCAGGGCAAAATTTCTATCCCAACTTGCCTAGTGACCAAGACAAGACATAGCCCCTTCTGCCCACATTTACTTCCCTTGTCTGTATACCCAAATGTACATCCTATTCTTTTAACTGAATCTCTTCAATATATTTACAAGGTGATGAGCTAGGAAGTCCCCTGTCCAAATACCCCAAGCTTTACTGTCTCCTTTCCCATAGAACACCCCAACACATTCCAATCAAACCCAAAGGATTTCAGTTCTTTAAAGGTGCATGGCTTTTTTATCATCACCACCACCACAATTTTTATGCCACCTTTCCACCCTCTTTAGGGTTCCTAAGACAGAAAAACAAAAACATTAGCTTAAAACATTATATAATAATAAACAAAAGCCAATAAAAAACAAAACATAAACCAGAAAGAAGTGTCAGTGAGGAAAATCCAAACAAATAGAAAAGTCTTCACTCCTGGGCAAAAGACAATGATAGAGAAAGATATGCACATTGATAATTTAGGTGCCATGACCAAGAAGGACATATCTTGGGTATTACCCATCTAGTCGCAGGTGTCTGGGCAGCCAAAGCAGGCTAAAATGACCATCATGGTTAGTTGGGAAGGATCTTTTGGGAGTAGGTGGTCCTTCAGATATGCTGATATCAAATGTATAGGACTATTATAAGGTTAACTCATTCTAAGCCTTCTTAGCACCTTCAAACCTCTTGCCACAGAAGGTAAAGTCTGTTCAAATGAGTGGAGAAGCTAAGACAGGAACAAATGTTGATGTTATCATGTTTTTCAAGTCATTCTGCTAACTGTGAAATACATACTATTCCACCTGGGATCCATAAGCTTACAAAATAATAACTCAAGGGCAGAGGTGGCACTTAACTAGAGGCATTTTCTGAATCATTATGGGATTGTGCAAATGGGGTTGAAGCAAAAAAAATTGCCTGTTGTTCATTAACAACATACTTATCATTTTTCAGTCAACAAGATAAAAATGCATACATCAGTAGAAAAATCTTAGGCAATATTTGAACTAACATGCATTACAAAACTTGAGATCAATGCCAAATATGGACACACATAATTACCAGCCAAGTTTGGGGTTGTTAGAGGTCAGAATATAAACTGGGTTATGGTCATTCTCACCTCTATGTATCTATTTTTCATAGTTTTAGAGAATTCTGCCAAATACTTGATGTAAATGTTCTGACTGGTTTACTGATAATGGCTTTGAATTCACAAGACAGATTAAGAACATAAGAGAGGCCATATTGGACCAGGCCAATTGCCCATCCACTCCAACACTCTGTGTCACACAGTGGCCAAAAAAAAAAAACAGGTGCCATCAGGAGGTCCATCAGTGGGGCCAGGACACTAGAAGTCCTCCCACTTTTGCCCCCCCCCAGCACCAAGAATACAGAGCATTACTGCCCCAGAGAGTTCCATCAATACGCTGTGGCTAATAGCCACTGATGGGCCTCTACTCTGATTGAGAAACTGGTTCTGTGCCTACTTTTTTTTTTACAGTTTTTAGCTCAAATTGATCATAAAATATTGGATAAATGCAGGGTTGGGGTTTTTTTAAGCAGGAACGCACAGGAACACAGTTCTGGCTGGCTTGGTGTCAGTGGGTGTGGCCTAATATGCAAATTAGTACTTACTGGGCTTTTTCTACAAAAAATTCCTGTGTGAAACAGTGGTGACATCAGGGTGTGGCCTAATATGAGCTCCTGCTAGACTTTTTGCACAATAAAAGCCCTGGATAAATGTATTTAATTGTTCAGACTAGATCTGTACCCAAAGACCATCAAGAATTGAATCCAGCAGCAATAAGATACTGGGCTTAATCCACCCAGGAAAGCTCACACGGCAGCTCCTTTTCATTTGTTACAACAGAGAAGCTGTGCCTTTAACCAACTGCATGCAAGCTGACATGCCCAGTTTCTTCCTAACTGTAGCTTGCAAGGAGCAGCATCTGTTGAATTTCCTCTCATGCACAGAGAATGCTAAATGAATGGTGTCAAATAGGTCACAGTGTACCAAGCATACAACTGTTAAAATGCCAAAAATAGTAACTAGTATGCTATCAATACATTAGGAAAGATAGACAATAAAACTAGCAAATTGTCCCAATTCAAAATAGAGATAGAACACTAGTGAATTAAAAAAATCAATCTGTAAAAGTAAAACCTCAAAGTGATGATACTTTTAAAAGCTTTTTTTCATTTCAAAAAAGAGAAAAAGCTTGAAGACCAACAACCTCCTCAAGCAACAGTGGAATAGTGGTTGTGTAAGAGGTGCCATAACCTTTGACTATATATTTAATAAGTCTGCATTACTTAATGTCGTATGAAAATTGAAACCCAGGTTCTGCTTGCAGCCCCACCACACCCACAATTTCCAGCAGGAACTCCTTTCCCAGGGTCCAAAATTCTTCTACTGAAATAAGAAGCACAATCCACCCATTTCTGCTAGAACTTGGCAGCTACACACTGATTGAGTGTGGCCCTGTTTCCTACTTAAGTAAGAGGCAAAACAGAGAGACAGAGCGCTGTAGAAAAAACACAGCTCAGGCTCCTAGCATTACAAACAGCAGCAATTTTATTAGGCAATATTACCAGGAGCAGCAGAGACAGTTCCACAATCTCCACAAGAACAAATAATTGCCTATCAGGACCTGCAACAGTCTCCCTTCTAGTCCAGTTGCTTTCAAACTTAACTTCTAGGTGGTGCTTATTCCATATCAAGGTCTGGTCTGAGACATTCAGCATTCATAACAAAATGCAAGTTCATAAATTATACCCACACATATGCCCAACATTATAGATATACAATTAGGTCGCCACCGTTTATATGGTGTTTCAAAGCTGACATTAAAATCGGTGTACTGAGGACAGGTCAACAAGTTATGGTAGTACTTTTAGTCTTGGCTAGTGCATTCCAAGTCCTCTGATGTGCTTCTGAAGAAAGTGAGCGCTAATTCCTGGTCAGATAAGGATGATTTTTAATAAGAGTACCGCTGGGAACAGCTAGTATCCCTCGCCCTGAAGCTAGTTGGCTGGCTGGTTACCCGTGGGCTATCAAAACCCAGGAGAAGTAACAGGCTGTTAGCACTGCAAGAACGTGCGTACTAAGCAGTCAGGCTCCCATTGCGTGAATACTAGAGGTCCCCAAAAAGTCTGAAGAATCTCCCCAATCAACAGCAAACGCTGCTGCGCAACGCGCAAGTGTTACACCCGCAAAATGCTCAGCCCTTCACTCCTTCCTCCTCCCAGGGTCAGGCCCTTGCTCCTTCCAGGCAGTTCTCCGCAGTTGCACTAACCTGAGATGCCTCCCCCAATAACAACCGCATCGTATTTGTTGTTGCTCATTATTGCCTCCGCTCTGCTCGTCAACCCGACGCTCCTGCTGCAGCCTCCAAAGCGCCTGGCTCAACTGCAATCCCGAATCAACAGCAGCAGCCCCAGTTTGCCGCCCGCCCCTTTGTTCTGCCCAGCAGGGAGCTCCGCCTTCTACTTCGTTACCAATAAGGCAAAGAAGACGAAGAAGAGAAAGTTCAGCCTGTCAAAGCTCCATTATGGGTCGCGTTTCTTCGGAACGTACAATTAAGGATAGGAAATGTGTGTGTGTTTAAGACATACAATAAACTATCTTTATTGCTGGCTGGACTCCTGTTCTTTAAGAGTTTCAGAATAGGTAGAAATCCATCAGGTGTATCTTTCCTGCTATGGAGATGCGGCGAAGTGGGGATGGGTTATGGCTCGGGGTCTTCACCGCAGCTTCTAGGGGCCGGGTGGGGGCTGGCTGCGGCGGCGGCAGGGTGATCTTGGGGGCCGGGGGGACTGGAGGAAGGGAGCTGGCTGTGGGGATGGCAAGGCACGCTTCGGTGACTGGGCGGGCGGCGGCAGGGCGAGCTTCGGGGGAAGGGAGGGAACTGGCTGCGCCAGCAGGAGAGCAGGGCAAACTTCAGAGGGGAGAGGGAGGCAAATTGGGCCGTTGTCTCGGGCACTGGGAGGGGGGAGCCCAATTCCTTCCCCTCTTGCTCCCGGCGCCCTAGGCAACCGCCTAGTTTGCATAGCGGGCCAGCTGACCCTGGGTATGGCTCGGGGTCTTCACTGCGAGCTTCTCAGGGCCAGGCGTGAGCTGGTGGTGGCAGGGTGATCTTCGGGTGGGGAGGGAGGGAGCTGGCTGTGGGGGTGGCAAGGCAAGCTTCGGGGATGGGGTGGGGGCGGCAGGGTGAGCTTGGGGTGGGGGGAGGGAGCTCCAGCGGTAGGGCAGGACAAACTTTGGAGGCAAGGAGGGTGGCGGAAGGATCAGGCCCATAGCTATGAGGGGGACTCCCCGATTTCTGGGTGTGGTCCCCTGACTGGATGCCCCAACCAGTCCCCGGGGCATCTGCCATAGCTCCCGGGGTTGCTGCTGGCCCCAACAGCAATTTGGCCACCCGGGGGCAGAAGCAGTCTCAGCCTCCCCCTGGAGTTAAAGGGCCAGCAGATCAGCTGTTTTGCGGGCCCTTCAACTCCAGGGGGGAGCTGGGGGTTGCTTTTGCTAGGGCTCCGAGCCCTGATCGCAGCCACTTCTCCTGCCCTTTCCCCTCCCTCTCAGCCCCATCGCCTCTTCTCCTCGCATCTGCTGCCTGCCTCTCCCCCCCCCCCCCCCCCGTTCCCAGGAGTAGCTCCATGCCTGCTGCCTACTTGGAGGGCTACTCATGAGTAGGCAGCAGATCCGGTGACTGGGGCAGGGTGGAGTTGTGCTGCCTAGCCAGAAGGGCTAGGGTTGGCCCTTCCTGTCACTAGAGGGAAGGTCGTGTGGGGCGCTGGCCCAAAAAATGTAAATGCCCCCTGACCTTCCAAATCCTGACTACAGCCCTGGGAAGGATGAGCTTCGGGAGGGGGGGCGGGTGGAAGCGCAGCAGGGGGGAGAGGGAGGCAAATTAGGCAATTTTCTTGGGCACTGGGAGGGCGGGAGCCCAATTCGTCACCCTCTCGCTCCCGGAGCCCTAGGCAACAGCCTAGTTTGCCTAGTGGGAGATCCAGCCCTGGGTATGTCTGGAGATCTTCACAGTGAGCGTCTCAGGGCCGGGCGGGAGCTGGCTGCAGTGGCAGCAGGGCGATCTTCAGGAAGGGACAGGAGGGAGCTGGCTGTGGGGGTGGGAAGGCAAGCTTCTGGGATGGGGTGAGCGGCAGCAGGGTGAGCTTCAGAGGCGGGAGGCAGGGAGCTTGCTGTGCCAGTGGTAGGGCAGGGCAAACTTTGGGGGCGAGGCGGATGGCGGCAGGGTGAGCTTCTGGGGGGGTGGGCGTTAGTGTGGCAGGCGGGAGGGAGCTGCAGGAGGGAGCTGGGGGGGGAGGGAGGCAAATTTGGCTGTTGTCTTGGGCAGGGGGGGAGGGAGCCCAATTTGTGACCCTCTCATTCCCAGCGCCCTAGGCAACTGCCTAGTTTGCCTAGTGGACGAGCAGGCCCTGGCTTTACCTGTTAGATTTCTGCACCTGTTAAAGCCTGCTGTGTCATAGTTCAAAATAAGCAATAGCAGCAATGCCCCCTGGAGATCACAGCAGTCCCAATTTTCATAATTTTCTCTTCTGTGCTTCCGTACAACCACACACTTTTCTAGTGGAATTCCCAAACCCCAATTGCCAGCTCAGCTGCCTCATCCTTTTGGCATCCTAGCAAGTCCTTGCTTGATCAATACTTAGGGGCATTAGGTAGGCAACCCACATTTCCCAACTGGAGCCATAGTTCCTTCTCAGTCTCTCAGACATTCTATCTCTTCTTCTACACAGAGAAGAAGCCATATTTGCTGCTGTCTTCCTGCAAGAGTTCCATCCAGAGTTCACCATAGTTCTGCCATTTTCCCAGTTTTCTCTTTAGGTCATATTAGGGGCCCTGCTTGATTAGAACCATTATGCTGTTGCTAGATTCCCAGTTGTTCCTTGACCAACGCCCCAGGTCTTGGAATTTTGTATCAGCTCTTGGCAGCTATGGAAATGGTTTTCTTGCCCCTTCACCACAGTCTCACTATCACTCCTGTCTTTCCTTTTATCTTACTATCGCACCCCCCCACACACATGTAAACTATAGCAACAAAAACTACATTCACACAAATTGCCTTCTGATAGTTTTCTGTTATATTGTCACCCCAGGGTTATTTTAAAATTTATTTGGCACCCCATTTCCTTCCCATGGAGTTTTGTGGGCATGCCACCTTCCCTCATGGTCATTGGCAATGGGATGGGGGAGTGATTCCCTAGTTTAATCTAAGTCATGTGACTTGCTGTATCCTTTGATCACTGGCTATACAGCAGCTACTGGAAATTATTTTGTAAAGTCAGCAAAAAGCTTGTACGCGATGGGGGGGAATGGTGTGGAGGAGGGGCAATGGTGCGCTGAGATTCTGCATGTGTGGAAATCCACATCTTCCCATTCACACTTCTCACAAACTTGATATTTTAGGAAAGATTAAGTTTGGGAAAATCTTCAGTAAAGTCAAGGAAAACCAAGAAGAGGGTTACAACCACATAACATGTTAAGGTGAAAGCTCTCAGAAGAAACACTGCCATTCAGGAGGCAAGGGAGAGGGAGGGCTCTGGGTGGAAGCAATCCATGTCTGTTTACCTTTTCACCTATTCTACAATCTCTTAATTTTCAGGTAGTCAGCAGTCCATGTATATTCTTATAAAATCCAGTTTTTTTAAATAAAAAAATCTACTCAAAACAACTTGGAGTAGTAAAACTGCTCTTTAGCAACAACAACAATTCCAGTTGGCACTTTAATAAATTAGTCTTTGGGCTGCAGCTAGTCTTTCTCTAGTTTTTAAAATCCTACTGTCATTTGCTCTCAGCTGTTGGCTTTCACAGTCCCCATAATTATTGAGGAGCTTCTAGGGACAAATACTCTGACTGAGGGGATTTCTGTATTATGATAAACCTTGATGACTTGGAGAGATACTACATGTGAATCCTACTGACAAAAAAGCCTACCCTTTTTCCTCTGCCATTCCATTTGCACCAAATAAGCCTGCTGTAACAAGATTGTTTTTCATCTCCCAATCATTTCTAGATCTGTCTCAATGTAGGGTAATAACAAGCAGCAGACATTTCCTTCTATCAGGCTGCCTTTGGTGCTTAGCAACTATCTAATCCTCAGCATCACTTCGCTCACTACATTTGAATGTCACAGACACACTTTTTGCTGGCCCCACCCATGTTCGCAGTCTGGCAGAAATGGAATCCCTGCTTGTTGATCCAAATAGGGCAGTGTCGCATTATTCTGCCCTGTCACCTTCTTTCCTACCACATATGATTTATGCTTCACACATTGTAGCTGTATCACACTAAGCTGTTAAACTAATGACACATTACGAGTCTATTTCTGTCCCAGTGAATGACAGAATTAATGATAAAAGACAGATACTATAGCCCTGGCTTCCAGTCCTACATTTTAACACTGGACCACAAAATCTAACCAAATGAAATATAGTTGCAAGTACTGGGATGGGACTCACATCAAGACCCCTTCCAGCTCAGGCCCACCAGCAGTTTGTATAATGACAGCACCTAAGGTTACCAATCCCCAGGTGGGGACAGGGGATCCCCCAGTTTGGAGGCCCTCCCTCCACTTCAAGGTCATCAGAAAGCAGGGGGAGGGGAGGGGAATGTCTGCTGGGCACTCCATTATTCCCTATGGAGACTTATTTGCATAGAAAATAATGGAGAATTGATCCACGAGTATCTGGGGCTCTGAGGGGGCTGTTTTCTGAGGTAGAGGCACCAAATTTTCAGCATAGCATCCAGTGCCTTTCCCCCAATTACCATCCAAGTTTCAAAAAGATTGGACCAAGGGATCCAGTTCTATGAGCCCCCCCCCCAAAGGTACCCCTATCCATTGTTTCCTATGGAAGGAAAGCATTTAAAAGGTGTGCAGTCCCTTTAAATGTGATGGCCAGAACTCCCGCTGAAGTTCAATTATGCTTGTCACACCCTTGCTCCTGGCTCCACCCTCAAAGTCCCCGATATTTCTTGAATTGGACTTGGCAACCCTAACAGGGCCTCCAAGGCTGCCTATGAGGACCTGTCCCAGACTGAGTTTGGTGCTTCTGCTTCACTAACCAAGCTTCCCCTGGAGGGTACTTCTTGCCTCTGGATCCTTCCATATTGACTGCTCACTGGGTCTTTTGACTCCGTCTGATTTCAGCCTTGCTTGATGCTGTTGCCTTGATGCAGAATCTGGGCTTCTGACATACATGGCTTATACTTGCTTATTAGGGCAAGAGTGGGAACACCACCCTCCCCAACAGTTGTAGATTCTGGTACTTTCAGTAAAAAACCTCATGACAGGTAGACTTGGAATTACTGGCGCAGCATTCTCATGGTATGCAATAAAATATATTGCTTATGAAATCAGATCATTGTGGCCAGCACCTAGTTTGATGCCCATCCTGTTTAGAAGAGGAGGGACTGGGATGAAAGACCAAGCCTGTAGTGTATTAGCCTGCTAGCTTGCCATACCAGGAAACACTGAGGGTCAAACTATGCATTACATTTTGTAAGAAACTGGGTCCAAGCAGAGCTGTAACTAGTTAATTTTGCACCCCTACTTTCATAGCAGTTATTTTGGCAAAAAGCTAAATACATAAATAACAAGCATAATAAAATAACATAATGCTTATTTTGGTTGTGAGATCTGCATACATGATCAACTAACGCATAAGTATTTAAGGTACTACTTAAAATACAAAATTAAACTACATCAGTTGTGACCATTTTTACAACTGCACTTTTATTATACAAAAACTAATATGCTTTTATTTTTAAAGTCTAAATATCACCAGACAACCAGGAACATTAAAACATGAGCAGCCTAGCACTGATGACTTTAGCTTAACTGTTTCTATTTCAGACTTTCTCTGAAGCCACAAATCAACCAACTACTGTTCTCGAAAAGAACAGAGAGAGTAGGGGATCAGGCAGCATGGAACCACACAACGTTTGAAATTTGCAGCACTTGGATGCAGTGGTGGCTGGTGTCCAGTGGGGCTGCTACAGGGCAGAAGGTGACAAATGGTGGGCACAGCCAGACCAAATGGTGGGCAGAAGCAGAGCAAATTAACTCTGATGTTGTCTCTTGAACTTACATATATTTAGGCAAGATAAAATTAGGCAGGAAATAGTGATATTATCAATTTCTTCAAGGAGAATTTCCCAAATAACACCTCATGTTCAGTGACATGGGAAGCTTTTAAGGCAACTCTCAGAGAACAACTCATTTCAGTAAATTCTTATTTAAAAAGAGAAAAAGAGAATGCAATTAGTCTGTTAATAACCAATATTAAGGCTCTGGAAGCATAGCACAAAATTTCAGGAAGTAGTTTACCACAAATTATTGGCTGAAAGAAATCTTCTAGAAACTTTAGAAAAATTTAATTTATACCAAACAAAGATATTGGATTAGGTCTCATAAATCCTTGAAGTTTCTTGCGTGGAAGGACAAAGAACAAAAAAAGGCTAGGCATATCTACTCAATTAAAGATACAGGTGGTGATGTTCACACTTTATCAAAATCAATTATTCAAGGCTTTTTCACTTAATACTCCAAACTTTACTCTTCTACTCATCCGGACATAGGGAAAATAGAGGAGTATTTACAGAAACTTAACATTATTTTAAAAATCTCTCTTGGACATAAGAATATAATGGAATCAGAGATCTCCACAAAAGAAATAGAGATTGTAATCTTGCAGTTTAAAAATCAAACAACTCCTGGCAATGATGGCTTCCCCCTGAATTTTTTAAGTTATTTGAAAGGGAGTTAACTGAACCATTAAGAGGGTTGTGTAACTCTATTCTAAAAACAGGCGTAATCCAGAAATGTGGTCCCAAGCCAATATTATAGTTATCCCTAAACCAAATAAGGATCTATTATATTCATCTTCATATCGCCCAATTTCTCTTCTGAACTGAGACAACAAAATCTTCACTAAAATTCTTGCAAATAGGTTAAAAACAATTCTTCCTTCGTATATTAATGTGGATCAAACTGATTTTCTCCCTAATCGAAACCTCACTGATACTATTCATAAGACTATTGATATTATTCAATATGGTAACTTACAAAAAGAAGAATCACTAATTTTGTCAATAGATGCAGAAAAAGCTTTCAATAGTAAGGAAATCCCTTACCTCCTAAAAGTCATAGACCTTATGAATTTTGGCCCTGATTTCAGAAATGCAATAGAAGCTTTGTACAGGAATCCCACAGCCCCACTAAAAATTAACAGTCTTTTTCTCAACCTCTACATATTCAGAAAGGAACTAGGCAGGGCTGTCCCTTGTCCCCTCTTCTTTTTATATTGGCACTGGAACTGCTAGCGGAAGCTATTCGTCAAGACCCTGAAATTGCTGGAATCTTGATAGGTGACAAACAATACAAAACTGCTATTTATGCTGATAACCTAACAGGTTTTTTAGCCAACCCAATACAATCTATCTCTGCTTTGCAAAATTTGTCTTCCACCTTTTCCTCTATATCTGGTATCTCTTTTAATAGAGATAAATCTGAGCTATACCCAATTTGAATTCACCAATATACTCTAAAGGTCCTTAAGTCTGTAGGATATAATAAATGGATGACCACTTCTTGGAGACTCCTAGGAATCCAGATTCCTCTGGATCTTTCTAACTTAATTCATTATAATTTTGATAAATTACTTGATTCAATAAGCACTCAACTGAAAAGATGGGATAAACAGAATTTTTCATGGCCTGCTAGGTATTTCTTAATTAAAAACTTCATTCTCCTAAAATTTTTGTTCCTGTTTCAAGCTTTTCCTATTCTTATTCCTAATTCTTCTATTAGGAAATGGCAAAAGACTCTTAACAAATTTTTATGGTCCAACAAAAAGGCTAGAATATCTCATAGAACATTGATCTGACAGTCAGTTAGAGGTGATATGGATTTTCAATCCTTACTCAAGCTATTGCTATATTACTTCATAGGGATAACTTAGATTAGGAATGTAGCAGGAAAAGTCCTGTGTTGTCCAATTAATAGTAAATCATACTCACAAACGAGGTCTGAGGCAAGGTCAGGAAAACAGCTTCTTTATTTAACGTGCATAAGCGCTCTATACACGGGCTCCAGACCCGAGGGTCTGAGCAAATGCCTGCAGCTACGTGCCCTCTTTTATAGGGCGTCTCTACCTCAACCTTGGAGGACGCCTACGTCATACTTTAACCACAATCTGGGTTGTTTTTCAGCTCTCTGGGCCCCTCTTGGAGCCCCTCTTGTGCTAGTTTACCCGCTCCCTGGCCCTTTGTTAGGGCTCCTATTTGTCCCCTGTTTCCCCACACGGAACTATTACACACCACATTCCTATTGCTACACTGCTTTTGCTAGCGCCTAATGAAGTTCCCTTTTACGCTTTCTACTGGCGCTTCTGTGCTTTCCACTCCGAAAGGGCAATGACCTTTTGTAGTTCCCTTTTTCTCAGCCAGCAAAAGTCTTTTGCTTAAAGCTGTTACAGATAATTATTGCCTAAAAGCACTGTTATTTAATTCTAGCATCACCAAGCCATATATATTGATTAGGTATTGGTATTGACTTTTGCTGGCTGAGAAAAAGGGAACTACAAAAGGTCATTGCCCTTTCGGAGTGGAAAGCACAGAAGCGCCAGTAGAAAGCGTAAAAGGGAACTTCATTAGGCGCTAGCAAAAGCAGTGTAGCAATAGGAATGTGGTGTGTAATAGTTCCGTGTGGGGAAACAGGGGACAAATAGGAGCCCTAACAAAGGGCCAGGGAGCGGGTAAACTAGCACAAGAGGGGCTCCAAGAGGGGCCCAGAGAGCTGAAAAACAACCCAGATTGTGGTTAAAGTATGACGTAGGCGTGCTCCAAGGTTGAGGTAGAGACGCCCTATAAAAGAGGGCACGTAGCTGCAGGCATTTGCTCAGACCCTCGGGTCTGGAGCCCGTGTATAGAGCGCTTATGCACGTTAAATAAAGAAGCTGTTTTCCTGACCTTGCCTCAGACCTCGTTTGTGAGTATGATTTACTATTAATTGGACAACACAGGACTTTTCCTGCTACAGGAACAAATAGAATCCTCATACTTAACCCTGTATGATAAAGAAGATTTGTTATGGAATGCAAAACTTAAAGCACAGCCTAAGTGAACTGAAAATCCATTCCTGAATTCCTTTTTCATGATCTGGCAAAGATATAAAGATAGGCTGGTGTCAGATATATCGGCATATACTTAGTTCTTAAACCAGGATTGGTTCACATTAGGCCAGGACCATAATTTTATCATGCATTGGAGAGCGACAGGTTGTAACTGTCTTATCGACTTGCTGCACAAAAATGAGTTTTTAGACAAGCAATTTTTACAGAAGAAGATAGGTTTGGAAATTCACTGGTTTCAATACTTGCAAATTAAGCACATGTTTTTCTCCCCTCAAATTCAAGTAATGCGTACTCGCCCCTTAATAGCTTTTGAGGCTTTGCTCAAGGACTTGAAGGGTGATTCTAAAGGTATGTTATCCAAATTATACAAAGTTCTGCTTAATACATCTGAAACTAAACCTCTAAACTATCAGGCTAGTTGGGTCAAAGACATTAATAAACATATTGATAGCTTTAAGTGGAACAGAATTTGGTCCTCATATGGTAACAAATCTAATATTTTTAATATTAAATTCCAATTTGTAAAAATTCTTATGAGGTGGTATTGGTCTGCAGCTAGGTTACATAAATTTGTCCCTTCTGTTGCACCTAGTTGCATTAAAAATTGTGGTGAGGTTGTTTCATTTATACATGGATGGTGGACGTGTAAGCATATTTCAAAATTTTGGAAATAAATCCAATTTCAGATCAAACTTTTTCCAGGCTATTTTCTCCCTCTAAAACTTGAAGAAGAAGAAGATGATATTGGATTTATATCCCGCCCTCCACTCCGAAGAGTCTCAGAGCGGCTCACAATCTCCTTTACCTTCCTCCCCCACAACAAACACCCTGTGAGGTGGGTGGGGCTGGAGAGGGCTCTCACAACAGCTGTCCTTTCAAGGACAACCTCTGCCAGAGCTATGGCTGACCCAAGGCCATGCTAGCAGGTGCAAGTGGAGGAGTGGGGAATCAAACCCGGTTCTCCCAGATAAGAGTCCACGCACTTAACCACTACACCAAACTGGCTCTCTGATGTATATCTTTTACACAATTGGAAAGACCATGCGCTTAACAAAGGCACTGTTGAATTAATTAATATTTTGATTGCAGCAACTAGAATGACAATAGCTGCAAACTGGGTAAACTCTTCTCCACCTTTATTAGATCAATAGTTTCATAGGCTGTGGGAATTGTTTTGTTCTGAATAAAATTGCATGCAATTCTTTTGATTTTTCAATTGAGCAATATGAACATCGTGTGGTAGCTATCTGGTTTCCTCTGGTAAAGTATTTAACTGAATATGACATTGTACCTAACAATTCATTCTACAAAAAACTGATCTATTTTTGATCTGTATTTAATTTTTGTTTTGTCCTTTTTTACTGTGATTTTCATATGTCAGATTTGAGGTATGCTAAATTGTTGACACTTTGTCATTATTTTATGTAAAGGATAAATAAACTTTATTAGTGTCAAAAAAAGAGAGATCTTGGACATTTAATCCTGGACATTAATAGGCAAGATTAAAGGTTCAAGACCTCAAATTAATACAGATTATTTGTTAACCACTTCTCATTGAGATTTTTCATATCAGTTCTAGCTTATTTCATCAAAATGTTTTCACTACATTTAAGAGCTAGTTTTTTCTCTAAAGACTTTAGTTGCAGATTTAAAAACTCACAAAATAATTTTCTTGTAGATATTTCCTTGTTCTCTTCATTCAGCAGCTTTTAAATAAAACAAAAGATGCCCTTGGTAAAGAGAGCCAGAAGAAAATATGTGCCTGAAACAGAAACGCAGCTCCCTTTCTTGCTCCTTTTTTATTTTTTGCTACTGCCATTTTCGATGTCAAAGAAGCCAAAACTCTATATGCCACACTCATTTTCTGTCACATACATCTCAGGAGTCTCCCCTCTCTCGTCTCTGTATTCTTAACAATGTGCTATAGTAACAATGCATCCAACTATAATTAATGAATGGCCCAAACCACATGCAGCTGGTCCAGGCAGTGTTTAAGTGTGCGGACTCTTATATGGGAGAATGGGGTTTGATTCCCCACTCCTCCACTTGCAGCTGCTGGAATGGCCTTGGGTCAGCCATAGCTCTCTCACAAAAATTGTCTTTGAAAGGGCAACTTCTGGGAGAGCTCTCTCAGCCCCACCCACCTCACAGGGTGTCTGTTGTGGGAGAAGAAGATAAAGGAGATTGTCAGCTGCTCTGAAACTCTGATTCAGAGAGAAGTGAGGATCTTATTTTCTTCCATGCTTCTGATGTGTGAGGTGAAGGCTTTGCTCACCACACCAAAAAGTACTGAGTGCAATCCTACTTGACCTTTGGAAAACATATTGTTTTTGTCTTAGGCTTCTCAGAAATCAAAATCTGTCCCCTCTTTTTTTTTTTACTTTTTTAAGATTTTTATTTGCAAAATTCCTTATAATGTATAATATAACCAACACAGAAGCTTAAAAAAAAGAAAAAATAATAACATACAATGAAGATGAGATAAGCAGTTACTCTCTATAACCACTATCTATAAGCAACTTTCTCATGTTCATGTTTTACCCTTCTTGCTTTGCCCTCTCTTTTAACGCCTTCTTCCCTCCTCCTTACATACTCAGTTTTAAAGTAATCTACATCCACATTCCATTATTTAGACATCTAATCATTAAATGGTGACCAATTCTATACTTCAAATTAGTTATATTCTGTTCTCAACATTTGCCCCCCAAGGTCAGAATGAAGAGTCAGACACAATGCATTGGAATAAAATTTGGGCCACTTTATTAATTAACAGCATAAACAGCAAGGGGACCCCACCAGCAGCCTGGCCAGGGCTAGGGGTCACCGCGACCACTCCCCTGCCATTAACGGGCGAGAGACCCAGCCCCCCAGCCAGAGCTGAGCGACTCAGCTCCCTCCAGGCTGGCCCAGCAGGGAGGCCCACACTAGAGGGGCCAAACCCAGATGCATGTCTCGACAGAAAGGCACCCTCTAGCTGAGCCTCCTGGACAGTCTGCAATCTCCAAACTCGGGTCTCCAAACCCCAAATTCCCCAAAAGGGGGATGCTTTGCAGTCCTCCCCTAGCCGCATAGTGTCCTAAACCCCAAAAACCTGCCAACTAAAGTGACCACCTATTTAAAGGCACCTTCCCTAAGCCAATTCCACAATCCACTGCACTGCTATGTAGAGTAGGCAAAAAACACACCCCAGCAACAGCCAATCAGCCAAGGCGTAAAAAATTCCTACCCGGTTCCTCAAATGAGGCAACCAGCGAAGCCTACATAACAGACAGGGCGGGCGGGAGGGCCAATCGTCAAAGGACCGCTTGGGGAAAGGTGGAGCTAGACATTAAAGCGGCTAGCCCCACCCCCCACATTGCGCGCCCAAACAGGCGAGCTCTGACTCCTCCCTCACAGGGAGGCAAACAGAGCTGACGCAGCCTAGCAGCTACGCTGCAGGCTGCAGGCTCACGAATCTGGCAGAGTGTCTCTCCCTTTCCCTCTCTTCCCCCCCCCCCCTTTTCCATTTGGAGGCTTGAAACCATCTATATAGACTAAGATTGATTTTAGTCTTTTCTTCCTCACCAGCCATGGAGTTTCTCTTAAAATCTTGATTTTTTTGTTCAGTAATTTTTAATGGTTGATCAATTGACACTTTCCAATTTAATTCCATAAATGATCTTCTATTAGAGCTACTGTGGACTTCCCTCTGTAACAAATATTTTCTGCTATAGATTAAGTTGACCCTATGTACTGTAGCTCATCTGTTTTCCTTCTCTACATCCAAGGGCTCTATTTCCATTTCTGCTATTGGTGCTTTATCTGATATTTGTAATGCATCTTTTTGTTTCTGTTTTAAAACATCTTGAAGTCTCAATTTATAAACTGCCTGCTCCAACTCAGGTCTAATTAACCTTCTCTCACTTGAGCTGTCTCAATAACCTTCAGTCCTTGCTTAGCAGCCTTCATTTTAATATCAAAGGATTCTACAGATTGGGTTAAATCCTGAATGTCTTCTTTAGTTTCTATTATTTGTATCTGTAACCCATCCACTTTTGAGTTCAGCCTCCCAAGCTGGTCTGTTAGATCAGCCTGCATCTGGTTCAATATTGTCCTGAAATAACATTGCATATTATTTTTCAGTTCTTTGATATCCTGAAATATTGGGAGCCCCACTAATATTGGGACCTCTGGTGAGGGTACTAACTTAGCTGACATACTCATTATTTTAAATTTTATATTTTATCCTAGAGATCAATGACCTATTAATATTGATAATCGGGGAAGGATTTTTCTTTCTTCCTCTTCCCTTAGTTTTTTCCTTTTCCAGACACCTTTTCCTTATCCACACACCTTATTACATCAGGCAAGCACACTTCATTAACTAATAACAATTAACTGATAAACAGATTCCTTCAGCTTTCCCACTTCCACACTTCCTCACCTCTCAGCAGTCTCTGCACTCACACACTTCTCTCACATCCACATTCCCTCTTTCACACTCTCACACATTTGTACCTATAGCACCTCTTTATTCATGCACACCTCTCACGCAATTCATTTTATACATAAGTATAATAATTTTTTCTCCACTTTCCCTCCCCCTCTCAACCTTTCACTCTTACACATACATCCACTCCTTCCTGTTCACATACATTCAAACACTTCAGTCTCTCCAACCAATGTCCTTTTATATTTTCTCTCCTTCTTTTCTTGTCTTCCTGTCTTCTTGTCTTCCAGTCTTGTCTTTCTATCTTCTTATCTTTCTCTTCTCTGCTGCTCTATCACTCCATCACTCAATGTCTGCACCTAACCACCAACACAATGCCTCAAGTTCCATGCAGACCATCTCTCGTCACTTCCAAAAATCGCTCTGTACCTTTAAGATTCGGTTAGTCTGCCTTGCTGGTTTTCTGTACTGCACTCTGCTTTGTTACGCAGGCACTTTACATTTAAAGTTCCCGAAGAGCATGTAAAGCCCTCTGTCTTTCACACGGAATCTGGAGAGGAGTTCAATTTCTGTTTTAATCTCTCTTCTTACTCCCAAAAGTTTATGTGCCTCATTCTGTGAAAGCCCTTGTAGAGGGCTGGAATGCTGAGCTATTGGGAGCTGAGTTATCTCCAGCCAGTGGCTACAAGATAGTGAGGGATATAACACTTAATTGGAAGATCAGCAAAACATTGTTGGGGGGAGGCTGATCAGACAGTGCACATCATAAGAGCCCCTTTGCTATCTAGGAGTTCACAGATGTGGCAATTAATGTTTTTTCACCAATACCACTGTATCAGCAGAAAGGGTATTCAATGTAATATCAGCCATAAATTCACTTGCCGTGACCTCTTCTGTCAAATTAGTCATGTGGCACAAACAGGGGTTTTCCTTTTAGGATAATTCCTTCCCCTACTCTTATTTTCTGTATGCTCCCCCCCCCCCATTTCCTTTAATTTTCTTCAGCATTATTTTTCACTTCTGGGGGCGGGCACTTCTGTTTAGTGTTTGGTATCATTTACAAATCCTGTTCACTAGAATCTGAGATTCAACATTTCACTAGAATTGAATTTCAGTTCACTAAATTGATTTTCAATATTTCACAAGAATCTGAGTTTCAGTGTTTCTTTGTCCAGTTTATGTATTCATGGCACAGCTATTCAGACTGAAGTGTTATGGGCTCTTCTGTAATTAATAGTCTTGTTACAATTGTATTAGTTAACTAGATTGCTGTTAATGAATCTGAGTAGATACTCCTGCCAGGCAGGATTTCTTATGGTGAGTTGCTGATTTACCCAAATTTGGTGTTACAATTAGAGCAGTGCTTGTATTACAGTAACTCCATAAGCAGACTTTAAAGTAATACACTGAGAACCAAACTAGGTAATACAGTGGCACTTTAGAGAAGAGTTAGGCCATTAAGAAATGCCACGAGGGCTTGATCCTGAGTGGGCCAGTGGTGCAGTGGGACTAGATGATTTTGGTATGGACTGAGACTCTCCACTGGAGTATTTAGAAGGCTGCCATTAAGCATACTGGGATTAGAGTGGTCCAGGAGCAATGCTAAGGCTGGGCCCAGACTGGCAGCTTCAGGTGCACTGGAGGCATCCCAAATCAGGCCAGTTCAAAATTGACTGGATTATTCCCGGTCAGGCCCTCCCATGTGAGTCGCCCATATCCCTTGCAGGGGGAGCTTTGGCGCAGTTAGATGGCTATTGTGCTCCATCCCTTTAGCATGCTTCAGGTTTCTTTTTTCCCCATACATTTTAGCGGTCATGCGCATGTGCTCTCACACTCTCATTGGCTATGTTAAAAAAAGAAGCCAGAAACAGTTTGGGGCAGCCTGGCGGGTTCACACTGCCAATCCGCCTCACTTGTGCACTCCTGCATTCAGATGTCACTGGCAGATGGTGTGTGACAGAAGAATTTGCTACTACTTCCTAAGTGGTAGGTTTTTGATGCTAGAGATGCTAGAGGATGGGGGTAAGTATGGAAGTGGGACAGGAAGCAAATGTGCATGTTTGAACTTGATTTTTAATCCATCTGCATGCTGTCCCGGTGTCAGCTTAAACTGCCCATCTGGAACCAGACACTAAGTGTAAAAAAAGGGCAATATTTGGGGCTGGTGGGGCCATGTTATGGTACCCAGGGTTCTGGCCCCAGTAAGATCCCCCTTTTTTGAACAGTAGCTTTGGTGGCCTTTTATGTAGCACTGTGTACATGTTATGCAGCCTTTTATGTAGCACTGAACTGTTACCTCAATCACAATGAGATGTGTCCTGGAGGCACTACAATGGTGGTTTAACACCACTATGAAAGGCAGTGAGGTAATTGATTTGCCAGTCCAAAACAGGTCAACCAGACAGGGGATAGTAAGGCTGCAGGGGATCCTCAGTTCAAGGTTGCCAAGGTATTGGTCATGTTCATAGGAATATAGGGCTATGGCCTAAGTTGCTTATTTCAGCACAACAAAGAATCATTGCTGTCCAGTTCCAGTTTGGAACGGTAACCTGTCAGATCCTCGTAAATATAGGACTGCCAGCACATAAGTATGGTATTCATTCAGTTTGCATTGGTTTCTACCACACCAAGTCTAGGTCTCTCCCAGCAAGCAATCCAGAGGGCAACTAATGCCTTTAAAAACTATGCTAGGTAATTAAGCAATGTTTGTGTTTTTGCAGATGTGAGCATATTTTGAAGACTCAGGCAGAGTTCTCATCCTAGGCCATTTCATCTTTCCACTGAAACAGTGGGGCCAGTTCCACAAATGGCAGGGCCCATGTAGGCCTTTCCTCCTTTGCTAGCATTCAGTGATGCAGCAACCACAGGATGCATTGGCACCAGCTCCTGTCTTCTCTCTATCAGGTTATGAGAGGAGATTATTGCAAACTCCTGGTGCGTCATTTGGATGAGAACAATCTCATCCACAGTGAGGGTATTAAGGCCTTAGGGACCTGAAGAAGATCAGATATATGTGCCTACAGGTAGTTGTAGCATGAAAACTACAGGGATGGATCTGGAAAGGGGTGTTTAAGCCCATTGACATGGAATGCGCCAAGCAGAACATTAAGAGATTATTAAGGAGGGTGACTTTGGAGGAAGAGTTTATATACTTCACCTGATAATTCTGTACAATATGACTCACATGTGTAGAGAGGAAGGGGACTGCCTCTCTCTGGAAGGATGTGACACCTACCTGTCTGATCTGCATCAGGGTTTGCAAGATATTATAATAGCAGGTGAGTTAAGGGTTATTAAGGCTGCCATCCTTCTTTGGTAGGAATAAAGCAGGCTGCTTACAATAGGCAGAGATAACTGGCAAGCACTCTGAGCCATTCATATGAGAGTCCTTTCTGCCACTGTTATTAAAGGATCAGTTTCATTTCCATGGCGCTCACTTCACTTTCACCAGCTCCTGCAGGGACTAGTGCCCTCATTTGCACACTCTGGGGATGAAGAAATCTCTAACTGCCTCCTCTCTATATTTCTCCTTGAGATGTATAACTGAATGGGCTTACTGTGGGTAAGGAAATCTGACTACTAGCATTTAAAATATAAAGTTTTGTATGAGGTTAAAAATCACACACATAGTCTTTGATTACAGCAAACTGAGCAAGGATCAAATAAAAAGTGACAAAATTGCAATGATCTCACCCTGTAAATATCTTAAAAGATGGTTATAATAAGGACTGGTTATTCATTCTTGAAGCTGCAAGTTTTAGAAATGTCCTATTACCTCAGTGACATGGAGTGAGCATTCTCGCCTTTGATCAGCAACATATGATCATGACTTCCATTGTAATGGAGTTTGGTTGTAAAACAGTTTCCCGACGCGGGGATCCAGGGGTCCGACGCGGGGATCCAGGGGTTAGCTTTATGGTGGCTTTCCTCTTTCCTCGAAGGTCGGGGACAAAGGGTCGCGATTGGGGGTGAGCTATCCCGGAGGCGCACACTTGATTGCGGAGTGCCTCAGGGGGTGGTTCTCTCCCCGATGTTATTTAACATCTATATGCGTCCCCTTGCCCAGATCACCCGAAGGTATGGGCTGGGTTGCCACCAGTATGCTGATGACACCCAGTTCTATCTGCTTATGGACGGCTGACTGGTCTCCGCCCCAGAAAATCTAGACCGGGCGCTACAGGATGTGGCTGGGTGGCTCAGACTGAGCGGGCTGAGGCTAAATCCAGCGAAGACAAAGGTCCTTTGCTTGTGTCGTCGGGGTCCAGGGAGGGAAATCCCCCTGCCAGCTTTTGACAGTGCGCCGCTGATAGCGGCGAACAGGATCAAAAGCCTGGGGGTACTATTGGAGTCCTCCTTAACGATGGAGGCTCAGATAGCAGCCACTGCCAAGTCTGCATTTTTTCATCTTAGGCGGGCAAGGCAGTTGGCCCCCTTCCTGGAGCGCAATGATCTAGCAACAGTGATCCACGCCACGGTCACCTTGAGGTTGGACTACTGCAATGCTCTCTACATGGGGCTGCCTTTGTGTCGAACTCGAAAGCTGCTGCTAGTGCAGAATGCCGCGGCCCGGCTGCTGCTAGGGCTCCCAAGAAGGGAGCACATCTGGCCGGGCTCCGGGATCTGCACTGGCTGCCAATAACTTACCGAGTCCAGTACAAAGTGCTGGTTATTACCTTTAAAGCCCTATATGGCCTAGGACCTGCCTACCTGAAGGACCGTCTCGCCCCACATGTTCCCCAGAGAGTACTGAGATCGGGAACTCAAAACCTCCTTGTTATCCCCGGGCCAAAAGAAGCCTGTTTAAAATCTACCAGGGACCGGGCCTTTTCTGTTATGGCCCCTTCCTGGTGGAACCAGCTGCTGGAAGAGGTGAGGGCCCTGCGGGACCTTGCTCAGTTCCGCAGGGCCTATAAGTCAACCCTCTTCCGGCTGGCCTATAACTAGCTGGCACAAGAAACTAAGTGTGGTTTTACTAGACTTCTGCTGTCCTTAATGTTTAAATGTTTTAAATGTTTTAATTATTTTAACTGTTTATATGCTTAAACCCTATTTATGTGGAATTCTATGTTGTGAGCCGCCCTCATGGAATGGTTTTTATAATTTTTGTATTTCACACCCCCTTGTGAGTCATCCTTTTCCTGCTCCCTCTGAGGAAGATCTGCCCTTTCCCATTTGGTCTCCAAAGCTTTGTATGCCCGATGTGTGACTTTTCTATTATTTGTCTTCCCAGGATAGGCTCCCTTATATCTATGGAGTTGGTTGGCTTTGGTGCTAGAAGATAAAGCATACCCACTCATTTTGTACCTGTTAGGCTGTAAAAGGTGATTTGTAGCCTCTGAGCCTGTGCAGAGTACAGACCCAACTATTGACAACTTTGATGTAATGTCTGTAGACATTTCAACACACATACAGCAAAACATTTTTGTTACTCATGCTTTTTATGTTTCAGAAGGGGTTTTTACTCTGATATGTGATATCTTTTATTCCAGATAATCTATTTAGGGCTATTGTTACATGCTAAGATGAACAAAATGACATTTGGACTATTTCAAATATCCCTAACTCATTATGAATATAATTGGTTCTTTTGACTAAAAGGTCAAAATTAATTATCCACTAAAAGTAATATGCTGTAAGTAAATAACAGTAACAATGTAGTTTCAAAACTGTGCGTAATAAAATCTGTAGTTCTAATAACTATGCTTGATAATGTCATATTTTGTGAAAGTCTTCCAACACTGGTGAGTTTATCTAAAAAATGCACAGTCTATCAGCACCACAGAAAATGTAGCCCAAGCACAAGAAAGTAAAAACTTTCTTTTAACCATGGTTGCACAATGTCTGAATTCTTTATGTTGTCGAAAGTTTTCATCTGCAAAGCTAACCTTCAATCAGGTCACGAGGTCTACAGAAAAACAACAACTCACACATCGTTATTTACACCAAAACTCCAATCACCACCCTTGACAAAATAGAGGCATAATGAAAACACTAGTAGATCCTGCAAGGTGGATATATGAACCGTATTTTCTCAGTGATGAACTAAACCACACACTTCAAGCAAATGGCAACTCCAAGAATGAAATCAGAAGAGCAATTAAACCTAGGATAAAACAAACAAGAAAAACAAAAAGGTGGGTTTTTGCCATATATCAAAGGAATCACTGATTGGATGGGAAAATTTATGAAGCCACACAACCTACAAACAGTATTCAGACCCACCAGAAAAACACAACAGATGCTATGATCAGCAAAAGACAGAAGAGACCCTTTCACTTCTGCAGGAGTATACCACATACCCTGCAGTTGTGGACAAATTTACATCAGGACCATACAACGTAGCATCCAGACAAGAATAAAAGAACATGAAAGACACTGCAGATTTGGCCAATCTGAAATATCAGCAGTGGCTGAACATAGCCTAACTCAAACAGGACAAAGTATCTTATTCCAAGATACTGTAAAGCTGGACAACACATCTAATTACCATGTTAGATTACACAGGGAAGCTACTGAAATCCATAAATATAAACACAATTTCCACAGGAAGGAAGAGAGTTTAAAAATGGACATGGTTTCCAGTCCTGAATAACACAAAATGCTCTACAGCTTACAACCGCAAACAAAGGGCCGTGTGCGTTTGCTTTTGTTCTACAGTTTACAATAGCGCTACAGATAAGATTAGAATTTTTTAAAAAAATTTTTTTTTATTAAGTTTGAATATAAAGAGGGTAGGAAATGCAGGGTTACAGAAGCAAAAACAGGGAAGGGGATACAAGATAGAAAAACATAAAACAAAAATACCAAGAGAAATAAAGAGAAACAGTATATATACCTGTTACATTTCTACCTCAGGATAAAATACCAAATTCTTTCTACTGAAAGCCTTAAAATTTTACCCATTATAACCCTTTAATTCTACAGTCTTCTTATTTTGTTATATATTTTAACTATTCTGTAGCTTAAAATATAAATCTAAACTATTCATCTTCAATACATACAAATGAGAAAGGCAGAAGAACCAACCATGAAACAGAACTGACTGGTTAAATTTAGCAATATTAAAAATAAAAGCTAACTAATTGGTTTGACAATATTAGCAGTTAATATAAACATAAAAGGTAAATATAGTTCCTTCATCCTTAATGTTAATTTACTTATTTTTAGCAAAGAGAGAAAGCAAAAACAGAAAACACGGTAGTTTATCTATTTCGTTATAGACAGTTTTTCTTGTCAGAAATATTAGGAGCAGAGCCTTAAAATATTTGTGATGCCTGTCTTATTACAAATTTACCCAAATTGACTTTTTATCTACTTTAAGCATTTAGAATTCTTTAAAAATTTTGGAAACTGTAAATCCTGTTTTCATAGTGCTCTGAAAAACACAAGTTAATATACAATAGTTACCTCAACTCCCACACTTGTTTATTTTTAGGTAAATAAAAACACAATCTCCTTAGCCCACTCTTAATTACATTATTCTATTTAACTTCCATAGATAAGTATAACAAACTGAAAAAAGGCATCCCAATTTTTAAAGCCTTTTGTCATTATGGAATCACTTATTAGCCCCTTTTATTGATTCAATATTAACCAGCTAGATGGAAAAAAAGAATGAAGCAAAAAACAGCAGTTTATAATTTCTTTTAAAAATCTTTCCAAAATTTGATCATCTTGCTGAAATTTGCCTTTTCTCCCTTTGCTATCTCCATCCATTTTGCTAAAAGTGGTACGATCACTGCTTCGTCACTTCGTCCCGTGAAAGCTATAGTCGATGTTGATTTCCATTTCATCTTTATAACTACGTATGCTGTCTCCATTTTGATTCTCTTTCAGACCTTTCCTAATGGATCTTTACTTTTTTCTCAGCTTGACAGACATCACTGGGGTGTCTTTATTGCTCTGCTCATGTAGATTTTCATTTTCGCGGTATTTCAAAATAGAAGTCTCTGTTGTTGCATCAACTCTGCTAAACAATCAAGTTCCTGCTTTAAGGAGGTTATGTTAATCATAATATCTTTTTTTTCACACACTTTACTTTGAACTGCCATTTCCTCCACAGAAAAGACTCAGTCTGTTAATCAAAGTTAGAGAATAGTTCAAAGACCCAGTTAACCTGTTTCCTTCAGCTTCAAATTTTCCTCCTGTATTTCAATAGTAACCATTTCAGTCCTAATTAAGCTTCACATACATTTCTCTTGTAAGCATGTCCCGGTTTTGTTCAGACCATGTTGTAACCAGAAGGTGATCTCATTGATGCTTATTTATTTATAAACCAAATCACTTCAAATATCTTTGCTCAGTTCAATTTAAACCGTTGGAAGTTTTCCAATTTGTTCTTTGCTTTCTGAAGCCTTCCTTGCGGAGAAGGGGGGGAATTTCCCTCCTCTTCCCCTTTCTTTTGGAACAGTTCCAATTGTTGTTATGTTAAAAGATCCATTAGCCGGTATTGTTAGAAAGCTGACTTACTTTTATGGTAGAATTCCAGTGATTAAGGTAGAAGAATGATGCATCAGAAGCTTATTAAAAGAGAAAAGCAGTCGGGCAATCACCTCTTGCTGCCATCATGGTGATCTTGTGGCAGGAGCACCGGAGCAGACAGGAAGAATAGGGAACAACCGCTGTTGTTTCTCTGGATCCTATAGAGTTCCTTGCTGACCAAGGCCCCCCTTCGGGGGGGGGGGTCATTGGAGCCAGGCTCCTCTGAGCTCAAGGCGCTGAAACCCAGGAAGTTTGACTTCCTGGGTTTCAAAATTAGAATTTCAAAAGCCAATCCATATACAAAAGAACCTCCTCTGGAAAGCTCCTCCATTAGTATGTCACAGCCTGGGAAGCTCCTACCAGATAATGACTCAGCCCTACCCCACCTTCCTGAGTAGATATAAATTACCTGCCTACCATCTTCTCACTTTGACCCAGAGAGAACTCCAGTTTTCTGGGTTATACCTCTGAGGATGCCAGTTACAGTTGCTGGCAAAATGTCAGGTCTCATAATACCAAGACCACACCCATACAGCCCAGAAAATCTACAACTCTGAATTCTTTCTTCAGCACCTGGGGTAAGAAGTGACTACTCTAAAACTGTGTGTCAATAATAGTTTTTCAGAGACTTTGAAGTGGCATTATGCAGTTAGCTTTGCCAGGAATATGCATATTCTTTTTTCATTTTTTCCATATCAATATGGTATTTCATCAGAGCAGTTCTATGGGAGGATGAGGGTTTGTAGCACATTAAGCAGAACCCAAAACTAGCGCTGGTGGCATAACCAGCATTACTGTAGTATGTGTGTGTACATCTTAATGTGAGTGTTGCAAGCACCTATTACATAGTGATGATGATGATATTGGATATTGGATTTATATCCCACCCTCCACTCCGAAGAGTCTCAGAGCAGCTCACAATTTCATTTATCTTCCTCCCCCACAACAGACACCATGTGAGGTGGGTGGGGCTGGAGAGGGCTCTCACAGCAGCTGCCCTTTCAAGGACAACCTCTGCCAGAATTATGGCTGACCCAAGGCCATTCCAGCAGGTGCAATTGGAGGAGTGGGGAATCAAACCCGGTTCTCCCAGATAAGAGTCCGCACACTTAACCACTACACCAAACTGGATCCCCCATGTGCCCATGAGAAACCCATTTCCTCTTACATTGTGTCCCAGTAGTCAGACAGGCTGGACACTCCAAGTTTTAGAGGTGTTTTATATACAGGAAAGTCAGGAGGAGTTTGCTTTGGCAATACAACAGTCTGAATGCTTGCTTGAAGGGGAAACACCCAGTCCAAGGGACTATAATTTATCGGATGCCATGGGAAAGGTTTGAGTGTTGTGATCATTAAGTCCAGTTGTGTGAGGGAATTACTTTAAGCAGTTACATGGAGTTTACAACAGCTTTGGTGAATGACAACAATGCATTAACCACTATGAATCACAAAGCTGTATAGCATAATACCTTCAAATCATTACTCTTCAAAGGGTTTGCAGCTCTGGACAGGGAAATTCCTGGAAATTTGGGGTGGAGCCTAGGGATGAGCCTTAGCAGGGTATAATGCCAAAGAGTCCACCATCCAAAGCAGACATCTTCTCCAGGGGAACAGATCTCTGTCATTGGGAGATCAGTTATAATTCCAGGTCTCCATCCCCCACCTACCATTTGAACAGATTCCAGACTCCTGATTTAAGAATGTCAGTTTTGTTTATTCCAATTTCTGCACCCTAACTCCACCTTCCTGCTGCAGTTTGGAATGGTGGGAGTGAGAAAGGCCATCAGGCCTAACGAATGATGCCACTTCTGGGGAAACCATAAAGTTTTCAGCAATTCCTAGAGAACTGTAATGTCATTTCTGGATTGTCCCTGGAAATTACAGCATGCTTTCACTACAGCTACTCCCCCTATCCCTGCATCCTCCAGTCTCCCAACAGCCAGGCCTGGCAACCATAAGGCCTAGAGATCTCCCAGAATTAGAAGTGATCTCCAAATTTCACCTTGAAAAAATAGATGCGTTGGATGGTGGATTCTATGGCATTATACCCCACTGAGGTCCAATGCTTCTGCTAAGCTGTGGCATCTTGTGAGCAAAAATTCTACTTCATGAACTACTGCCATTAAAGTTTGCTCTGGCATAAATTAGTTTGCTCTAGGGCCATTTTTCCTGAGCTAAGACAAAAATGTGTGAGCCAGAGGCTAAAAAACATTGAGCTTTTTCACACTAACTCAGCTTAGAAGGAACATAGCTCCACTCCCAGATCTTAGGAATTTCCCAACTTGGAGTTGGCAACCTGAAAACCAAAATGGAAAAAGAAATCTATAAGCAAGATGAAATCAAGCCTCACATGTCAAAAATATCAAAAACTCCATATATGAAATTAATGAAAATACATGATTAACACTACATTCTATCACAGGGATGAACAGAAAGATTTCAATCAAGAGCCAACCTAAACAATGGCTATCCTCAGACAGGTGTTTAGAGTTACTATTTGCTCATTGAATATTCAGGTTGTCTGAATATTGTCTGCATGTTAATGAGGCAGCTATAGGAGAAGTTCCCTCCAAGAAAATGCCACTAGGCCACAGGTCCAATATGAAGGGCTTTGGGGCAGCTATTTGGGAGATCCATTCACATGTCTCCTAGCATCTCATCAATTTGGCCTGTAGTAAGAAGGAAGAACACAGAACAGCAACTATTTGTTACCTGTAATAGTAACACAATAGAAGTGCCTTTGTTTATGACATCCATTGATCTGAGTTAATCATTTAAATGGCTGTAGTGTTTTAAACTACATCATTGAAATGAAACTCAGAGCAAATGCCTTATCCGGTAGACATGTCTGTGAAATCAAACTGAAGACTCTGTGATAATAGCCCAACTGCCCCAGGACAGTGAATGGAAGGTATGATTTCAGCAGCCAGCATGAACAACAACAACAAAAAAAGAGTACTGACCCTCAACATTCAGCAATACAGTAGCACCACCTAAAGGCAGCACATAACATATTCTCATTCAATCTTACTTTTAGATAAAATTCAAATAGAAAATAAAAAATAGCATTATGACAGCTAGAATTTTCACATCCATTTGCACTGACATATATTTTCCTTTCAATAAAACAATAAAAGGCAAATAAAGTGTATTGCTTTAATTGGCATTGAATCATCTGTTAAAGAAAAAGAACAGAAAAAAAGAAAGTAAAATCTTCTAACTCTGATTGTATTGTAAACTGATTGCTATTGTATTAATTAACCCTGTTTAAGAACCAAGAAACAAAAATATGGGCATGCCAACAGTGTGTGTGTGTATCCTTTTCACTCCACTGTATTTGCTTATTATCTATCACTTGCTTAGGCCTGTAGTAGTTACGTTAATTGTCTGGACTAACTCCTGCAATTGTATGATGGCAACCTCTGTATTTTCTTTTACTGCATTTCATAGCAAGTTATGTTCTAAATTCTATTATTGCATCTGATCACCTGTTAATGTTAACCTTGCTATGAATAATACATATTGGATAGATCTCACCTGTTTTGCTAGTAATTTCACTAAGGAGAAAGGCACCCAGAAGTGCAAAGGGACCTAGGTAATAGATTAGGCTAGCAGGCAATAGCCAAGGAGATTCCACCAAGGGTGGGCAAGAGAGTTCTGGGACAGAATGAAAAATTAGAAGTTACATTTTAAAAAAGAAAACTGCATAGGGAACAGTCCAAAACAGGAAAATAATTCCCCTCCATGGGTATTTCTGGTCAAGAAAATACATGAAGGGGAAGGGAAGAGCTCCTCCACCTGTGTCACAGATACCCGCTCAACTGGACTTTCCTTTATTTTTAAACAGGCACTACCCACAATTCTTGTGTGGCTGCAGGAAAAGACAGCTGAGTCCAGTCAAACTGGACTTGACTCTTTATCTAGTTTGGCTCTGAGCTTGATCAAATTTCAGTTGCATCCTAAACTTCTTGTGATGGACCACACTTTAAAACCTTGTAAGTGCTGTGTAAACATGTGAAGGACTGTGAAGGTGTCAGCCAGAACCTTACAGCAATGGGGAATCCTTGGGAAAAGAGGTTTCCTCGGGAAGAGAGCTTCAGAAAGTCAGCTCACTCTGGCAAGCTCACAGATGACAGCTGGTGCAAAGCCTAGCCCTGCTCCAACAAATGAGGCTCAGGTGCTCATTACCAGTCCTCAGGCATCACCCCCAGGCTTGGAATGCAGGAGGCAAAGACTTAGGAGAGAAGGCAGAGCTCACTTTCTGCTTGACACCAGCAGCTTGATGAAGATGAGTAGCTGCTGGGTTAAGCTCAAGCAGCTGGCTGTAATCAAGGCTTGTTCTACAAATAGGTATAAAAACCAGTTAAGGGTAGCATCCCCTGTGGAAACAACCAGTCAACCTCATAGATTTTGTGACTACAGCGCTTGAACCTTGACTACTTATGTGACCTTGGACTGATTTGGGACTTTGATTTTGTCTATATCAACCTTGGACTTGTGTATGATCTCTGGACTCTCTGACTATGTTCTCTTTGAGTTATTATGGTACCACATCTTTGGCTGATAGGCCCTTGGACTAAACTCTGGACTGGGCTTGGAACTATCTTTCTAGCTTGGCCAGCCCAGCCCATAACAGATGGGTTAATGCCTCAAAGAGATAGAGCCTTGTGTGACAGGCTGCTCCAAGGAATTTGATTAGCTAGTGTCAGTTGAGCAGAAAGACTTGAGAACTGATTGCTAAAGAGATGGCAGTTTAGCTCTGTCTGAGAACTGGGAAGGTTGGCAAGGAGGAGTGGGTGGATCAGTGAAGACTCCCATCTGGGCCAGGAAAAAAGATAAATTGTTTAGTTACAGAAAAGATTTCCTGCCCAGTTGAAAGGGAGATAGTTCTAAAGAATAGAGTGATCCCTGGTGTGCTCAGAGAAGGAATTTGAATGCTTTGTAATATATCTCTGCCTTTTGGAACATGAAGAGTCAGTTAAACTCAAGCAAGTATACTAAAGCAGTTAGGAAATACTGAAACAAAAGCCTCTTGTCTCAAAAATTCTAAGACTGTGGGAAAAGTTTAAAACTCTCAATTGCTGGAAACATGAACTGTAAAGTTGCCTCAGAGTTCTTATTGATTTACCTCAGACATTTTACCCCAATTTCATCTGACCTTTCCCCCTCTATGCTGAATGAAATGTTTTATTTCTGAATGGTATAAAGACTCTTGTGTGCCATTTCAGAAATTTAAGTTAAGTGGGTGATCTTGTTTCTTCCCTCACATTCCTAGGCTAAACCAGCATAAAAATACAATAACATGGCAGGATGGGACAGCCATAGATTTTCAGGAAAGAAGAAAATAGATAAAGAAGCTGCTCAGTCAGAAAGGAACAGAAAATGCAGAGAAAATTCTGCATTTGCAGAAGGGAAGAGGGTAAGGTCATCATGCTTATCTGTTAAAATAATATACTGGGTACTCCCACAGGGGAATTTGTTCTGTCTTCACTCTCAAATTGGAGTGAGGTTTTTTGGAACATCCACACAACATTCTCCATTCTCCTTTCATCTCCTCCCCTGGTTTCCCCTGGCTTATGTCATATTTTATGAAATCTGGGAAGAGTGGTCAGCCATGAGGGTGGATGGGAAAGTGCAGACTTCCAAACCTCCCTTCATCCCCTTGTAAGAGAATATGCCTACCGCTTATTTTTTTTTTAAGTCAGCTAAAGGAACTCTGATGGTGAAGGGATAAATGGCAGGCATAAGGGGAAACCTGGAGAATACTCCTCTTTGTTGTCACTGTGAATTGCAGCAGCAATGAGTGTACAATAGGGAAGCAGTCTCAGAAGTATTGTATAGACTGTTTGGGCCAAAGCTATGATTTCATTTTATGCCTCCAGCTTTTTAAAATCCTTTTGAAGTAAGGATAAGTTTCTCAGACTGAGATTTCAATGCTGCTATGATTTTTGGGTGACATTGGCTTTGATTGACAGCACTATAAGTACTTAAAAAGTCAAAGTATCTTCTGCCTTCTACTAGGGACTGGGCACAAACTGGGGAAATGGAGGTTTGTCTCGATTCATGAGGTCACATGAGCCATGAACCTCCCCATTTACCAAACTGGTTCAGTTAATGAGGTTCAGGGGAAGATCTAAGATTTTCTCTCCCTCCTTTCTGCTGGTGGTGGCTCTCCAAGGTCAGCAGAATGGAAGTGGGGGATCTTATAAAAGCCATTTAAAAGGAAAATTCCCTTTATGGCTTGTGCAAGTGGGCTTTGCACACAAGTGAAGTCTAAGGACTGCCTAAGCAGGTCAGGCACGCTGCTTGCAAAAGCCATTTAAAGATAATGTTCTCTTTAAATGACTTTGCAAACAGGCACCATGCACAAGTGAAGTCCAAATGGCTTTTGCAAGTGAGCACACTAGTGAAGTTCAAGCGGCTGAATTTTGCTTGCACATGGTGCCTGCTTGCAAAAGCCATTTGTTTGTTTGTTGATGGGATTTTAATCCCACCCATCCCACCAAGGCAGGCTCAGGGCAGGACATTCCCTTTAAATGACTTTTTTCAAGCAGGCACCATACAAGAGTAAGTGGACATATTTTGCATCTAACAAGCTCCAATTGAACTATGAAAAATCAAAAATCCTTGTATTTTTTAAAAACCTGGAAATCATTTTAATGGGAATTCAATAGAAATAGAATAGAGCAGGTCAGGTATTTTACGTATCTAGGTATACATTTGCAATATAATGGATCTTGGACTGTTAACTGAAGGTCTGCAACCAACATGGCTAAGTCTAGTGCCCTGGCTCTTATGCACTTTTTTTTTCAATAAAGGTAACCAATTTGTTCTTGGTGCTCTGTAAGTTTTTAATGCTAAAGTAGGTGTGCAACTGTTACATGGTATCCCATTATGGACTGGTGCTCTGGATTATTCCTTGAACATACCCAAGCTAAATTTATTAGCAAAATCCTGGGAATGCCGCACTGTTCGCCATATGCAGCCCTATGCCTGGAAACTGGAGGGCCCTAGTTGAAACCATGGCATGGCTTTTAACAGTTATATATTGATTGTGAATACATTATAATTCTGATCCTTATAGCCTCATTTTCCAAATGCTTTCAGAAACTAGATCTTCTAATTGGCTAGCCTGCATTGAGAAAAAGATCAGCACTGTTGATTTATCCTTAGGCTCACTTCTTATGCTCTCACAAGTGGAGGCATTTCAATTGATAAAACATAGAGGTTTAGATGCTGAATTACAAAATCTTCATGATGCTGCTAACAAAACACTTCTCCTCTGAGTTTAGGATTTTCTTTTTCAAAAAAAATTAAAATTATTTTCAGGAGAAAAAGGGGAAAGGGGAAATGGAAATAGAAAAGTAATAGTACATCTATCAAGAAAAATAGAATACATTCTGCATGTCTCTATAACATTCAGATACAAAAAAGTTTCATCATGTTGTTTCACACTTGACTTCTCATCACAGTAATCATACAGAGTTATATTGTAAGTTCTCATTTGAGTTATCAATTTGGCTTGTATTTCAACCATATAAATTGAAAAATATTCACCACAATTCACAGTAAAGCAGTTTAAGTGTCTAACCATGCGTATAACTTCTCCCAGTATTTTCTTGCTGCTTCTTTGGATTTCCCAGCAAGCAATAAAGATAGATAGTCCATCTCTGCTGTATTTTCCCGATCAGTTCCTGTTTCGTAGGTAATTCTTGAAGCTTCCATTTCTGAGCAAACAAAATCCTAGCTGCAGTATTAATATGTGCCATTAGATGTCTTGTCTCTTTTGTATAGCCACTAGGATACACTAGCAAAAACAATTCTGGTTTAAATTGAATCTGCATCTTCAACATTTTTTGCAGTAGTTCATGCAACATCTTCCAGTAATCTTTCGCCTTCTCACAAGTCCACCACATGTGATAAAACAATCCCACCTGTTTTGTACATTTCCAGCATTTGTTAGACATATTAGGATACATTTTAGAAAGTTTTTGAGGAGTTACATACCATCTATAGAACATCTTATACACATTTTCCTTAAAAGATACTGTTTTAGTTAATTTAATGTTAGATTTCCATAGGGTCTCCCATTCGCCTAACATAATACTACGCCCTATATTCTTCGCCCATTGTACCTTACACTCCTTCACAATCTCATCTTGGATCTTCATCTGTAACAGGTAAGACTATATTTTCGAAATCAGTTTTTCCTCAGGGCCCAGGAAGATTTTATCAAACAGATGTTAATCAACATTAAACCCTATTGCCTTATCTTTAACATATTTGGACTCTATTTGCTCTGAGCCACCAACTCAATGTTCTTGCTCTCTAGTTCTTCCTTAATTTTCAGTTGGTTATCTTGTTCCAGTATTTCATACTTATAACATTGGTTTGGTTTTATAAGATTTGGTGGTGTAAATGCTTCAACAGGAGACACCCATCTTGGAATTCATTTATAGATTTTTCAGTTTTAACCATATCCATGTATTTTCGTAGCCAGTGGTTTTTAAAGTATGAATTCCTTCTAGTCTTTGATACCACAAATACTCATGCCAGCCCTGAGTAAGTTCATGCCCCTCCAGATACAGCTGTCTTCTATCTTGCAGCAAATCCCAACCTCTTAGCCAAGTCAACACCGAGGCCCTATAGTACAATTACCAGTCTGGCAGGCCCAGACCCTCTCTTTTTTTACAATCTTGTAATGCTTTTAGTTTGATTCTTGGCTTTTTCTTCTGCCATATACAGATATCATCTTGTTTAAGTCTTGAAAAAAAGCATTTGTTAAGAGTACTGGAATGGTTTGAAATAAAAATAGCAATCTTGGCAGTATATTCATTTTTACTGAGGCTATTCTGCCCATTAATGATATATTCAAGTCCTGCCATTTTTCCAAATCTCTTTTGATTTCTTTAAGGAGTTTGTTATAGTTGTCCGCCTTTAGAGTACTACATTTATTTGAACTATAGATACCCAAATATTTCACTTTCTTCTCATAAGAAAATCTGGACTTTTCTTGAAAAGATTGAATTAGTTCTGTTGTCATATTTTTGGCCAAGAATTTTGTTTTACCATAATTTATCTTCAGACCTGCCCAGTGACTAAATTGGTTGATCTTATTTGTCAAACAATCAATTGAATCAAGTGGTTGTTCTAGTATAAAGACCAGATCATCCGCAAATGCCTTCAGTTTATGTTGTTCACCCTTAACCAACACATCCCTGATATTTGAATCTTCTCCTATTTGTTTGTTCAAAATCTACAAACATAAAATAAAAGTGGTGACAATGGACATAAGAACATAAGAGAAGCCATGTTGGATCAGGCCAATGGCCCATCCAGTCCAACACTCCATATCACACAGTGGCCAAAATACACACACACACACACACACACTGTGGCTAATAGCCACTGATGGACCTCTGTTCCATATTTTTATCCAATCCCCTCTTGAAGCTGGCTATGCTTGTAGCCTCCGCCACCTCCTGTGGCAGTGAATTCCACATATTAATCACCCTTTGGGTGAAGAAGTACTTCCTTTTATCCGTTTTAACCTGACTGCTCAGCAATTTCATTGAATGCCCATGAGTTCTTGTATTGTGAGATGTATTCTCCATCTCATGCATAATCTTGGAAACCTCTTATCATGTCACCCCGCAGTTGACATTTCTCCAAGCTAAAGAGCCCCAAGCGTTTTAATCTTTCTTCATGTGCCCTTCTGAATAACAATTAATTCTGATAGTTCGCCATTCACCATCACCTTTGCGCTTTGAGAGGAATATATCACCTGTATCATTTTCAAAAAGTTCTCACTGTATTCCAAACCCCTCAATTGTTGTATCATAAATTGCCAATGAACGTTGTCAAAGGCCTTCTCTGCATCTAGGCAGATTAAGGCTAACTGCTTCTCTGGGTGATTCTCATAATACTTCAATACGTTACATATTGTCCTAACATTATCTTTCAAATATCTTATTGGCAAAAATCCTGTATAAAGACCAGATCATCCGCAAATGCCTTCAGTTTATGTTGTTCACCCTTAACCAACACATCCCTGATATTTGAATCTTCTCCTATTTGTTTGTTCAAAATCTACAAACATAAAATAAAAGTGGTGACAATGGACATAAGAACATAAGAGAAGCCATGTTGGATCAGGCCAATGGCCCATCCAGTCCAACACTCCATATCACACAGTGGCCAAAATACACACACACACACACACACACTGTGGCTAATAGCCACTGATGGACCTCTGTTCCATATTTTTATCCAATCCCCTCTTGAAGCTGGCTATGCTTGTAGCCTCCGCCACCTCCTGTGGCAGTGAATTCCACATATTAATCACCCTTTGGGTGAAGAAGTACTTCCTTTTATCCGTTTTAACCTGACTGCTCAGCAATTTCATTGAATGCCCATGAGTTCTTGTATTGTGAGATGTATTCTCCATCTCATGCATAATCTTGGAAACCTCTTATCATGTCACCCCGCAGTTGACATTTCTCCAAGCTAAAGAGCCCCAAGCGTTTTAATCTTTCTTCATGTGCCCTTCTGAATAACAATTAATTCTGATAGTTCGCCATTCACCATCACCTTTGCGCTTTGAGAGGAATATATCACCTGTATCATTTTCAAAAAGTTCTCACTGTATTCCAAACCCCTCAATTGTTGTATCATAAATTGCCAATGAACGTTGTCAAAGGCCTTCTCTGCATCTAGGCAGATTAAGGCTAACTGCTTCTCTGGGTGATTCTCATAATACTTCAATACGTTACATATTGTCCTAACATTATCTTTCAAATATCTTATTGGCAAAAATCCTGTTTGGTCTGGATGTATGATAGTCAGTAAAATTTTCTTCAGACGTTACGTTGCGCCAGAATTTAAGCAAAAATCTTGTAGTCCACATTCAAGTGAGAAATTGGTCTAAAGTTCTTTACATCTTTCAAATCTGTGCCCTCTATTGGAATTAGAGATATTGTAACTTCCTGCCATGAAAGTGCGATTTCAGCTTCCCTTTGGATTGTTTCTATAAGATGCTTAAATGGAACCGATAGACAATCTTGTTAAATAAACAATTTTTATTAGTAACATATGGTAGTAAAACTATATCTACATCTTATAAAGATCTAAAAAAGAAAAATTCTTCTACCCCATATCTTACTTTTCCCCACCCCTCCCCCCATTACTTCAACCCCACCAGTGTTATTTACTTAAAAAAATATTAAAGGTACCTTTAACTATTAAAAAAACAAAAATTATACTTTTGTTTTTTTTAAAAAACTTAATCATAAGAACATAAGAGAAGTCATGTTGGATCAGGCCAACGGCCCATCAAGTCCAACACTCTGTGTCACACAGTGGCAAAAAATTTTATATACACACATACACTGTGGCTAATAGCCACTGATGGACCTGTGCTCCATATTTTTATCTAAACCCTTCTTGAAGGTTGCTATACTTGTGGCCGCCACCACCTCCTGTGCCAGTGAATTCCACATGTTAATCACCCTTTGGTTGAAGAAGTACTTCCTTTTATCCATTTTAACCTGTCTGCTCAGCAATTTCATCGAATGCCCACGAGTTCTTGTATTGTGAGAAAGGGAGAAAAGTACTTCTTTCTCTACTTTCTCCATCCCATGCATTATCTTGTAAACCTCTATCATGTCACCCCGCAGTCGACGTTTCTCCAAGCTAAAGAGTCCCAAACGTTTCAACCTTTCTTCATAGGGAAAGTGCTCCAGCCCTTTAATCATTCTAGTTGCCCTTCTCTGGACTTTCTCCAATGCTATAATATCCTTTTTGAGGTGCGGCGACCAGAACTGCACACAGTACTCCAAATGAGACCGCACCATCGATTTATACAGGGGCATTATGATACTGGCTGATTTGTTTTCAATTCCCTTCCTAATAATTCCCAGCATGGCGGTGGCCTTTTTTATTGCAACGCACACTGTCTTGATATTTTCAGTGAGTTATCTACCACGACCCCAAGATCTCTCTCTTGGTCAGTCTCTGCCAGTTCACACCCCATCAACTTGTATTTGTAGCTGGGATTCTTGGCCCCAATGTGCATTACTTTGCACTTGGCCACATTGAACCGCATCTGCCACGTTGACGCCCACTCACCCAGCCTCAACAGATCACTTTGGAGTTCCTCACAATCCTCTCTGGTTCTCACCACCCTGAACAATTTAGTGTCATCCGCAAACTTGGCCACTTCACTGCTCACTCCCAACTCTAAATCATTTATGAACAAGTTAAAGAGCATGGGACCCAGTACCGAGCCCTGCGGCACCCCACTGCTTACCGTCCTCCACTGCGAAGACTGCCCATTTATACTCACTCTCTGCTTCCTATTACTCAGCCAGTTTTTGATCCACAAGAGGACCTGTCCTTTTACTCCATGACTCTCAAGCTTTCTAAGGAGCCTTTGATGAGGAACTTTATCAAAAGCTTTCTGGAAGTCAAGGTAAACAACATCTATTGGGTCTCCTTTGTCCACATGTTTGTTCACCCCCTCAAAGAAATGTAACAGGTTAGTGAGGCAAGATCTTCCCATGCAGAACCCATGCTGAGTCTTCCTCAATAACCCGTGTTCATCAATGTGCCTACTCATTTTGTCCTTGATAATGGTTTCTACCAACTTTCCCGGTATTGAAGTCAGACTGACTGGCCTGTAATTTCCCGGGTCTCCTCTGGAACCTTTTTTAAAGATGGGGGTGACATTTGCTACCTTCCAGTCCTCAGGAACGGAGGCAGATTTCAATGAAAGATTACAGATTTTTGTTAGAAGATCCACAAGTTCAACTTTGAGTTCTTTCAGAACTCTCGGATGTATGCCATCCGGACCCGGTGACTTATTAGTTTTTAATTTGTCTATCAGTTGTAGGACCTCCTCTTTTGTCACCTCAATCTGACTCAGGTCTTTCAATACCCCTTCCAAAATTAGTGGTTCTGGGGCGGGCAAAAAGTTCTCATCTTCCACAGTGAAGACAGAGGCAAAAAATTCATTTAGCTTCTCAGCCATTATCAATCATTATCAATCATTATCAAAAATTGTCCAAAGTCCTTTTATTTTCCACTCTTTTTCTACGTATCTTCTGAACTTCTTCCACTCCAACTTAAAAAGCTCCAAATCATAGTATCTTAACTTTCTTGTTAATTTGTCCATTTCACTCCATGACATAACTTTTATAATCCAGTCCCATTTCTCTGGTATTTTTTCCTGCTTCCACAGCTGCGCATACAATGTCCTAGCAACTGAGAGCAAGTACCATATTAAAGTTCTATCTTCTTTTGGAAATTTTTCCATTTGTAATCCCAGCAGAAAAGTCTCTGCAACTTTGTTAAACTCATATCCCAAAATCTTAGAAATCTCTTGCTGAATCATTTGCCAAAACATTTTAGCTCTTTCGCAAGTGCACCACATATGGTAGAAAGAACTTTCATGCTTTTTACATTTCCAACACCTGTCTGGCATCTTGTTGTTCATCTTTGCTAATTTTTTTGGAGTTATATACCATCTATACATCATCTTAAAACAGTTTTCTTTAATACTTTGACATGTTGCGAGTTTCATAGAGTTCTTCCACAAATATTCCCAAGATTCCATCTTTATGTCTTTATTTACTTTAATTTCCCATTTTATCATTTGAGATTTCACTACTTCATCTTCTGTAGACCATTGTAAAAGTAATTTGTATACTTTTGAAATTAATTTCTCATTATCTCTGAGCAGAACTTTTTCCATTTCTGTTTGTTCTTTCTTTATTCCTTTGGTTTTAATATCATTCTCCACCAAACTTTTTATTTGTTGCATTTGAAACCAGTCATATTTATAACTCAATTCTTCAGCAGTTTTCAGTTCTATTTTTCCACCTTGTATTTTTAAGAATTGATTATATGATAGCCATTTTTCTTCGGCTGTTTTTCCGTTATCTTTATCACTTCGGCTGGCGCTATCCATAAAGGTCTCCTCTCATCACCATATTTCTTATATTTTATCCATGTATTTAATAGATTACTTCTTATATAATGGTGAGAGAAAAGACCATCCATCCTCTTTTTCCCATAATACAAATATGCATGCCAGCCAAATTTATTTCTATGGCCTTCCAACACTAAAAGTTTTTTATTTAACAATGTTATCCATTCTTTCATCCATACTAAACAAACTGCTTCATGATACAATTTTAGATCTGGTAATTGGAATCCACCTCTCTCTTTTGCATCTGTCAAAATTTTCATTTTAATCCTTGGTTTCTTCCCAGCCCACACAAATTCTGAGATTTTCCTTTGCCATTTATCAAACTGTTTAGCGTCTTTCACAATAGGAATAGTTTGAAACAGATACATTATCCTTGGTAGAATATTCATTTTTATTGCAGCTATTCTACCCAGAAATGACAAATTAAGCTTGTTCCACTTTAGCATATCTTCATCCATTTTACGCCATAACTTCTCATAATTATTCTTAAACAAATCAATATTTTTATTGTTATCTCCACCCCTAGGTACTTTACCTTGGAGGTAACTTCACAGCCCATTAGTCTTTGTAGTTCTTGTTGTCTGTTCATCTGCATATTCTTGCACAGAATTTTAGATTTTTCTTTGTTTATATAAAGTCCCACCAACTCCCCAAACTCTTGTATTTTCATTAACAACAAAGGTGTAACTTGTATGGGGTTTTCATTTATGAACATTATATCATCAGCAAATGCTCTATATTTGTAAGTACATCCTTTTATTTGTAATCCTTCTACATCCTTTTCTTCTTGAATCTGCATCAATAAAATTTCAAGAGTCATTATAAACAACAATGATGAAAGCGGGCAACCTTGTCTAGTACCTTTGTTAATTTTCATTTCTTCTATAAGATCTGCATTAACACACAACCTTGCCCTTTGTTCAGAATATATTGCTTTTATCATTCTTATAAAGCTTTCTCCCAGCTCCATCTTGTCCATTACTGCAAACATAAAGTCCCAGTTTAAATTGTCAAATGCTTTCTCTGCATCCGCAAAGAATAATGCTACTTCTTTTTCTGGATGTCTTTCATAATATTCTACAATATTTACTACAGTCCTAATATTGTCTCTTATTAGTCTTTTGGGAAGAAAACCAGCTTGATCTTCCTTTATAAAATTTATCAGATGTTGTTTAAGTCGTTCTGCCAGAATTCTTATAAATATTTTATAGTCATTATTTAATAGTGAAATTGGCCTGTAATTTTTTACATTCGTGGCGTCTCTATCTTCTTTAGGTATCAAGGAAATAACAGCTTCTTTCCATGTATTTGGTACATTCCCTTTTATTCTTATTATATTCATCAACTTCTGCAATTCTGGTATTTATTCGTCCATAAACGTTTTGAAATATTTAGCTGTATATCCATCTGGCCCGGGAGCTTTCCCATTTTTCATTGTGTTGATTGCTGCTTCAATTTCTATTTTTTCAATTGGATCATTCAAAACTTTTCACATATTTTCAGTTAGGGGCTCTATTTTTAATTTTTGTAAATATTCATCTACCTTCTCTTTCTTTACTTCAGCCCTTTTAAACAATTTGGCATAGTACTTAAAAATTCTCTTTTTATTCCCTCTTGAATAACCACTTCTCTTCCATCTATCACAATTCTACTAATTAATTTATTTTCTCTCTTTTTTTTCAATTGCCAAGCCAAATACTTTCCAGTCTCTTGCCCCTTCCAGCGATTTCTGTAAGTCTTTTCAGATTCCATTCCACTGCTTTATTTAACAAATGTCTCAATTGAGTTTGTAATATTGAAATTTCCCTTAGAATTTTCTTTTTCCCTGGTCTTTTTCTCAACTCCCCTTCTTTTTTCTTTATTTCATTTTGAATGTCCAATAATTGTTTTTCTTTTTTTCTTTTGTCTTTATTATTCAAAGTAATCAACACCCCTCTCATTACTGCTTTGTAAGCATCCCAAACCATCTGAAAATCTATATCTTCTTTATCATTCACTTGGAAAAGAGCTTTAGTTTCTTTTTCTAGAAATGTCACTGTTTCTTTATTCTGTAGCAAATCTTCATTGAATCTCCATCTTCTTGATTTCTTGGACAATTTTGTAATCCACATTATTGGGTTGTGATCAGCCCCAATTTTAGGTAAAATCTCTATCTTCCTTGTGATTAAACTTAAGTTCTTAGTTCCCCACAGCATGTCAATTCTAGAAAAAGTTTTATGTCTTGCAGAAAAAAATGTATAGTCCTGCACTTCAGGATTAAATTTCCTCCATATATCTTCTAAATTTTCTTGTTTAACCAATTCAAAGAAAGACTTTGGCAATCTCCCTTCTTTCCCATCCTTTTTTCCCCCTCCAGATCTGTCCAATGAATTCTCAACTGTTCCATTAAAGTCTCCCATTAACAATACTTTGTCGTAAGTCAACTCATCTAACTGTTGTGTAATGTCTTTTTAAAAAGCATCCTTTGCACCATTAGGCGCATATAGTCCCAATAACAACGTTTTTTCCCCATTCAATATTATCTCCACTGCTACAAATCTTCCATCTTTATCTTTAAATACTAATTTTGGCTCCAATTCTTGTTTAATGTATAAAACTACTCCCCTTTTCTTCTGTTCAGCTAATGAAAAAAACTCCATTCCCAATTGTTTGTTCCATAAAAATTTGTAATCCTTTTGTTTAATGTGTACTTCTTGCAAACAAATTATATTACAATTTTGTTTCTTAATCCAATGAAACATTGGTCTTCTTTTTTTGAGGTGAATTTAGTCCATTAACATTCCAAGACAATAATTTGTAATCCATCATGGTGCAAATTCCTTATTTTCTTCAAAAAATCTACTCAACTCTTGAGCATTCGTGATTGTGACTCTCTTCCCCTGGAGTTCAAAGCTCAAACCTTCAGGTATTATCCATCTGAACCTTGTGCCATTGTCTCTCGATTTATCTGTCAACTTTTTGTATGTTCTCCTATCATTTATCACTTGTCTTGGCAGCTCCTTCATGATTCTCACTTTACTACCTCCCACAATCAGTGTCTTTTCAAAGTTTTTATTCATGATCCTTCCCACCATTTCCTTTGTCATATATCTTATAACAATACCTCTTGGTAGGTTATTTTTCTTGGCAAAAAGTGAATTCACTCTATACATGTAGTCATACATGTTTTTGGTCTCATCAGGGTCTTCCTCTAAAAATTCTGCAATTATTTTTATTATATATCCTTTCAGATCACCATTCTCTACTTCTGGTACTCCTCTCAGACGTATCTGAGTTTCCATTAATTTGCAGTCGTGGATTGTCACTTTTTCTTGAATTTTCAACAAGGTGGTATCATATACTTTCATTTTCACTTCCACCTCCTGCACTTTCTTAGCTGTTTCCCCAGTTTCTTTTTTGAGATCTTCCATTTCTTTTTTAATCTCTGTAATAATTTCTTCCTTTGATTCATCTATCATCTTCCTAACTCCTTTCATTATCCTGGCTTCCATGGCATCCAATTGGTCCTGCATTTTCTCTAATGAAAGAACCCTTTGTCGGGTCTGTTTGGGTTCAGACATTTAGGCAAATAAAAAAAATTGGTCTCACAGATTACAAGTTTGGCTATCAAATTCAAAAGATCTAAATTTACTCTTTATATTAAACTTTATTCCATCTTCCTCTGAGCTTCCTAGGCCAAGATATGAATTTTTTAAAAAAATTTAAACCCTCAAAAAATGACGAAATTTTTGACCTCACCAATTTTCAATCTGATAGTCAGATTCAAGAGATTAGGAACCGATAGATAATCTTCAAAGGCTTTATAAAATTCTGTAGGTAGACCATCTGGACCACATGATTTACCATTTTTTTGAGAGGTTATTGCTTCAGACACTTCTCTTATTGTTATTGGTTCATTTAAAGTTTTCCACTGGTCATCTGTGAATTTGTTAAGATTATTCTGCCTAAGATAGTCTTCTAGGTCTTCCTTTGGGGCCTGTTTATCTTCATATAGCTTTTTGTAAAATTGTTCCACAATTTGAAGTATCTCTGTCTTTGAAATTTCTCTTTATTGCTTTCACCTCTCAATGCTGTTATTACTCTCTTCATATTTTCTTTTCTCAATCTATACGTCAACCATCTCCCAGGTTTATTGGCATGTTCAAAATAATTTTGTTTTTCAAATTTTATTTTTTTCTCTACTTATTCCACAAGTAAAAGGTTAAACTGGTGTTGTATCTTTTTTAATTTTATCCTGAAACTCTTGTTTTGTTGGTTGTAATTTTAAGTTCTTATCTGCTTGTTCTGCTTGCATCATTAACCTTTGGAAGTTCTCAGATCTTTCCTTCTTCTTTTTGGCATTGAATCTAATTGCCAGTCCCCCTGAGTTTAGGAATTTCATTTGATGTGGGCCATATGTCCCCTTATTTTTATTCTCTGCAAAATCCTCAATGGTGTAAAGCCTTTTCCTTGATCAGATTTAAAACTATGCCATCAACAGTCCTATATGGTAGATTCCAAAAGGTAGCCTACTCTGCTAAACTTTGCCTGTGTAAGTATTGAAACAATATCACACCAGTTTGGTGTAGTGGTTAAGTGTGCGGACTCTTATCTGGGAGAACCGGGTTTGATTCCCCACTCCTCCACTTGCACCTGCTAGAATGGCCTTGGGTCAGCCATAGCTCTGGCAGAGGTTGTCCTTGAAAGGGCAGCTGCTGTGAGAGCCCTCTCCGGCCCCACCCACCTCACAGGGTGTCTGTTGTGGGGGAGGAAGGTAAAGGAGATTGTGGGCCGCTCTGAGACTCTTCGGAGTGGAGGGCGGGATATAAATCCAATATCTTCATCTTCTTTTATTGCCCTTTTGGTAAATATTCATTATAAGTATCTTGACCCTATTCTTGAAAATCATACTCCAATATATTTTGAATGATAGTTTTCCTGGCATAACTGAGGTTGCTTCATTTCTTCAGTGTGCCATAAAGATCGTCAAGATAAGACACAGTGATGATTATATTTAAATTTTAACTGTAGGTATTTTTTTAATTGATTGTTAGCTAATTAATATAGTGATTAGGAATTACAATTTAATTAACTATTGGAGTTAGTTATATTAGTAGGAATATATGGAGGGGATGGGAAGGTGACTATTGATTAGTCAGGAGGTAAAGGATAGCATTGTTAGACGACATAGGCTGGAGGCTGTGTCTCTCTAAATTGATCTGATGCTGTTGGCGGAGATCATTGGGGGGTGATGACCAGCTTGGTGATCCTGGTACTCCTGGGGAGGGGAAGATATGATGGTGGGAACAAATGTAATAATAAAAGAAGGTGGCGGAGATACGGAGAAGCTTGGCCCCCTTCTAGTCTGTGTCCCATAGTAACGGGTAGAGGGGCCAGGTTGAATTACTCGCCTCCGTCATTGGTGTTATGTAATGCCAAGTCCATAAACAATAAAACCTCAGTCCTTCATGACTTCCTGCGGGAGCAGGATATGGACCTGGCTTGCGTGACTGAGACCTGGGTGCGCGACGGGAAGACAGTAACTCTCCCAGGTCGCTCCCCCAGGATACTCAGTCTTTCACCAATCATGGACTAGCGGGCAGTGGGGAGGAGTGGCTCTATTCATACGGGAGGCTTACTCCTCTCGGGCGCTCCTGTCACCAAAGATTGACAGCATTGAATGTGTCGGTTTGGCATGGGATGTTGGGGAGGGATTGGCGGTTTGGCTGGTGTACCATCTGCCTAATTCACCAGTCAGCACCTTACCATCCCTGATGGAGGCCGTGACAGGCTGGGCATTGGAACACCCAAGGCTTTTGATCCTGCATGATTTCAATGTCCATGCTGATGACCCGACCTCCATTCAGGCAGCCGACCTAGTGTCATCCATTGCGACACTGGGACTCTCCCAAATTGTTACAACACCCACTCACCAGGCAGGACACATCCTGGATCTGATCTTTGCGACAGGGGTTGTAGTGGATCATGTTGCTGTTGATGCAGTGCCATGGTCAGACCACTATGCCCTAAAGGCCCATGTGGATGTCCCACCTCAAGCCCGTTTAGGTGGTGAGCATATTTTGGCTCGCCCCCAGAGCCTGATGGACCCGGAGCGGTTCCAAATGGCTCTTCTTGGTCCCTGCCCCCCTGGCAACTCTCTAGATGACTTGGTAAAGTCGTGGCATGACCGACTCTCCAGAACCATTGATGAGATTGCACCACAGCACCCTCTGTACCCCCATTCTAAGCTTGCACCATGGTATGCCCTGGAATTGCAGCTGATGAAACAGGGGCTCAGACGGCTAGAGAGGCAGTGGCGGCGGACTTGAGACGAAGCAACCAGAACATCTTATAGAGAGTGTATGAGATTCTATGAGATGGCAGTCAAAGCCACAAAGAAAGCTTTCTTTGTGGCTAAGATTACGTCTGCGACATTGTGCCTGGCACAATTGTTTAAAGTAATTTGGTCTCTAACTGTACTGCCACAAGGCAGGCCAAATTGTAGAGAATTAGATATCGACTGTGAGACTTTTGTGAATTTTTTCACAGACAAGATTTCATTGCTCCATCACAACCTTCCTGCTATAGTTGAAACAGTACATGAACTTGAGGTTCCATGCCTGTCCTCTGGACCAGTTTCGGATCGCTTTAAAACGCTCAGTTTGGAGGAAGTTGACAGAGTACTCTCCACTGTACACTCAATAACATGTGATTTGGACCCTTGCCCATCCTTGCTGATTAAAGCATGCCAGGGAGAGCTCCGATATCCTATACGGGGATATCATAAACAGATCTCTCTTGGAAGGGCTTTTTCCAATTTATTATTTATTTATTTATTATTTATTACTTTACATTTATATCCCGCCCTCTCCGCAAGCGGACTCAGGGCGGCTTACAGTATCATAAAAACAATCAATTCCATAAAACATATAAAACCATAAAACATTTATCAAGTTAATGTCTCTTAAATAGGCAGTGTCTCTTAAATAGGCAGTGTCTCTTAAATAGGCAGTGTCTCTTAAATAGGCAGTGGTCTGCCCCCTCCTGAAAAAGTCCAACCTAGACCCAGCCAAATTGGCACACTATCGACCGGTCTCAAATTTACCCTTTTTGGGGAAAATTATTAAGAGGGCAGTAGTGTTACAGTTACAGAGTTTTCTGGAAGATGTTTCCATCCTAGATAACCACCAGTCTGGCTTCTGGCCTGGTCATGGGATGGAGACAGTTCTGGTCACCCTAGTGGATGACCTTCAGTGGCATCTAGATCGAGGCGACTCACTGGTACTGATGTTGTTAGACCTATTGGCTGTGTTTGATACGGTCGATCATCAGTTGCTAGTCCGCCTTGCCGACGCAGGGATTCAGGGGCTAGCCTTACAGTGGCTTTCATCTTTCCTATGTGGCCGGGGACAAAGGGTGTCAATTGGAGGAGAGTCATCCCAGAGACACCCGCTTAATTGCAGTGTGCCTCAGGGAGTGGTTCTATCCCCAATGTTGTTTAACATTTACATGTGACCCCTTGCCCAGTTTGCCCAGAGGTATGGGCTGGGTTGCCATCAGTATGCCGATGACACCCAGCTCTATCTACTGATGGACAGCCGGCCTGGCGGTGTCCCAGAAAATCTGGATCAGGCACTGAAAGTCATGGCTGGTTGGCTTAAGCTGAGCCAACTGAAGCTGAATCTGATGAAGACAGAGGTCCGTTGCCTGAGTCACAGTGGCCTGGGCAGGAAAATCCCCCTACCAGCCTTTGATGGGGCGCCCAAGGTCAGAAGCTTGGGGGTGCTGTTGGAAGCCTCCCTGGAAATAGAGGCTCAGATAGCAGTAACTGCGAAATTCACCTTTTTTCATCTGAGGTGGGCTAAACAGTTCCCTTCCTCGACCGCTGCGACCTGGCAATGGTGATCCATGCAATGGTCACCTCAAGATTGGACTACTGTAATGCCCTCTACTTGGGGCTGCCTTTGTCGTGAACCCGGAAACTCCAGCTAGTGCAGAATGCGGCTGCTAGGCTGCTACTGGGGCTGCCCAAGTGGGAGCACATACAGCCAGCGCTGCAGGAACTGCACTGGCTACCATTAGTGTACCGGATTCGCTACAAGGTGTCATGGGTGCTGGGGACCCTTCAGAGGAAGTTGAGTCTGATGAGGAAACTGTGCCCCTGCCACCTGCACCAGTGCCCCTGCCTCCTGCTGGAGAAGATCCCAGCCCCCCTGCCTCGCCCTCTCAGGTGGCTCGTGTGCGTGACCGCCTCCGGCAGGACCTCAGGGATCGGAGGAGGGCGGCACGCTCACAAGCAAGACGCTCCCTGAGCCCTGAGTTCTGAGAGGATTCTGGCCCTTCTAAGAGCAAGGATGCTTGAGTGGTAACAGGATCCTGGCTGCCTCCCTGAGCCAGCAATTAGCCCAAACGGGCAACAGCCAGCAGAGGGCTATATAGCTGTGGGCTTTGGGAGGAAGCTTTGTGGAAGCAACTAGTCATCTCCCTGACATTCTAGCATCCACTCCGGCTTGACTTTGGTTCCTGACTCCCTGACTTTGGCTTTGGACTTCTGGACTCCCTGACCTCGGCTTCTGGACCTCAGACCTGCGATACTTCTACAGTGATTCGGATTTGGCGCCTCGGACCCTCCTGCTTACTGGCTACAGACCTCGGACTGCCTCTGGACTTTGCCTGACCCGGCCCCAGCCGTGACAGATTGCTTCCACCGACAAACACCCACTCCACAGGATGGATGCTGAAGCAAGTGAAACCACAGAACTACTGGCTGCGCTCCAAGCCCAGGTACAGCAGCTAACACAGGCAGTAGTGCACTTGCAGCAACAACCTGCGGCCAGTGCTCCAGCCAAGTGCCCAGTTCCCCCACCTGACAGATTTGGGGGTGCCGTGGAAGAATTTCCTGCCTTCCTAGCACAGTGTCGGCTGTACTTTGAACTGAGAGCACGGGACTTCCTCAATGACAAAACCAAGGTGTGTTTCGTCATCAGTCTGTTAAAGGGGCAGGCGGCCAAATGGGCCACACCCTTACTGGTCGCGTCCTCTCCCCTACTGACTGATTACCAGGGGTTTGAGGCCCACCTGTCTGCTGCTTTCTCAAACCCAGTCCAAGCAGCCACAGCTAACCGGAAGATCAGGGCACTGAAACAAGGCAACTCCTCGGTGGCTCAATATGCCACTGAATTCAAGCTCCTGACCCAGGACTTGGCGTGGAATGAGGCTGCCCAGATGGACCAGTTTACTGAGGGGTTGGCAGAGGAGGTCCTGGATGAACTGGCCAGGGTGGAGCAGCCACCCACGCTCCAAGAACTTATCACCCTCTGCCTCCGCATCGATGGCCGCCTGGAAAGTCGCCGCCAAGCCAAGACCAGAGGGCGCCAGCTCCCTGCGCCGTGCTACCTGGCTCCTCGCCCGTCCCCAGCTAGTACCAGCACCAAGGACGAGCCTATGCAGCTTGGAGCTGCTCGACCCCGCCTGACCCCAGAGGAAAAGACCAGACGCCGCACGCAGAATCTGTGCCTCTACTGCGGCACGGCAGGCCACTATGCCTCTGGCTGCCCTGCTAAGCATCGGATACCTGGACCTTCGCTGCCACCGCCGCCAAAAGGGCAGCCCCAGGCGTAAGTGGACCCCCCAGCCTGGGGCGACTAGCTGGGTCCTCCGAACAGCGGGCTGATACCCCAGGGCCATTCCTGCTACCAGTCAAACTCCGTCTGCCTGACGAACGCTGGCTGTTCGTGTATGCCATGCTGGACTCGGGAGCGGCCCACTGTTTTATAGATGCCGCCTTTGTGAAGCAGCACCAGATCCCTGTGCAGACAAAAGGGATTCCGTCGCTGGTGGAGGCTATTGACGGGCGCCTCCTCCGTTCTGGCCCCGTCACCCAGGAGACCTGTCCCATCACCTTCCACGTCCAGCAGCACCAAGAACAGCTGCGGTTTGATGTCGCCCGCATGCCTCGCTTCCCGCTGATTCTAGGCCTTTCCTGGCTGAAGCTGCACAACCCCATCGTGGACTGGGCCCAGCAGGAACTACGCTTCCGAGACCCATGCCCCCATCTGACTCCTCCCACCACTCTAGCAGCTGGCATCCCGAGTGGTGGTCCTCAGCTCCCTCAGAAGTATGTGGACTTTGCTGATGTCTTTGAAGAGACAGGAGCTGATCAGCTTCCCCCTCACCGGCCCTACGACTGTGTCATTGATTTGGTACCTGGGGCACCACTCCCGGTGGGGCGTCTGTACCCAATGTCGGAGCCGGAGTTGGCAGCTCTGCGAGACTTCCTGGACAAGAACCTGAAACGCGGATTCATCCGACCCTCAACCTCTCCCCTATCTGCTCCAGTGCTCTTCGTGAAGAAGAAAAGTGGGGAGCTCCGGCTGTGCAATGACTACCGGGCCCTGAACAAGATCACCATCCGCGACCGGTACCCTCTACCACTGATCCCTGAACTCTTGGATCGCCTAAAGGGGGCCCAAATCTACACCAAGCTGGACCTCCGTGGAGCGTACAATTTGGTGCGCATACGGCCCGGAGACGAATGGAAGACCGCGTTTGGGACCCGATACGGGCAGTACGAGCACCTGGTAATGCCCTTCGGACTGACCAATGCCCCCGCTGTCTTCCAGAGGTTCATGAATGACATATTCCGGGACCTGCTCGACCGCTTCGCGATCATATACCTGGATGACATCCTAATTTACTCCCGCAATCCTGCCCAGCACGCCGAGCACGTCCGCCAGGTCCTGCAGCGCCTACGAGCCCATGGTCTCTACGCCAAGCTGGAGAAGTGCGACTTCGACCTGCGCTCCGTCGAGTTCCTTGGGCACATCGTGTCACCGCAGGGGATCCTCATGGACCCGAAAAAAGTAGAAGCGGTCCTGACCTGGCAGGCTCCTCAGAATCGCAAAGACCTGCAGCGGTTCCTCGGTTTTGCCAACTACTATCGGCAATTCATCCCGGCCTACGCATCCCTGACCACACCCCTGACTCAACTACTCCGCCCCAAAGAACCCTTCCACTGGTCCCCAGAGGCCGATAACGCCTTCTCCACCCTGAAGACTCGCTTTGCCACCGGGCCACTCCTGAGATACCCCGACCCCCAGCTTCCCTTTACGGTGGAAGCTGATGCCTCCAACGTGGCCCTGGGAGCAGTGCTGTCCCAGCGCGAGGAGCCGTCCCAGCCACTACAGCCCTGCGCCTATTACTCGCGGCAGCTCACTGCTGCAGAGAGGAACTATACCATCTGGGAGAGGGAGTTGCTCGCGATCAAGGCGGCGTTTGAGGTTTGGCGACATTACCTCGAAGGGGCTCGCCACCCTGTTCAAGTGCTCACCGATCACCGGAACTTGGAACACCTCCAGACCACCCGCCGTCTCAACCAGCGCCAGATCCGGTGGTCCCTATTCTTCTCTCGCTTCGACTTCCGGATCTCCTACATCCCCCATACCCAGAACCGGAAAGCAGACGCGCTCTCCCGGAAACCGGAATACGCCCCTGCCTCAACTGAGACCGCGCCCGCTGCTCCAATCCTGCCGCCCTCAGTATTTGCAGCCACCTCCACTTCACCAGCACTCGTGGAGGACATTCGGGCTAGCCAGGCCAATGATCCCTGGGTCCAGCAACACCTCCAGGCTCTCCAAGATGACCCAACAGGGGAGTTCACGACTCGAGGCGGCCTCTTGCTACACCGCGAACGCCTCTATGTGCCGCCCGGGCCCTTGCGGGCAGAAGTGCTACGCCTGACCCACGACTCGTTACCCGCCGGGCACTTTGGACAGCATAAGACCACCCACTTGCTGACGGAATTCTGGTGGCCACGAGTTCGCGCTGATGTTGCCCGCTATGTCAGCTCCTGTGACGTCTGCCGACGGGCCAAAGACATCCCAGCCAAACCCTCAGGGTTGCTGCAGCCCTTGCCCACATCTTCAGGACCCTGGGATACCATCTCGATGGACTTCATCACGGAACTTCCACGCTCCAAGGGTCAGACTTGTATCTGGGTGGTCGTCGACCTATTTACCAAGATGGCCCACTTTGTTCCGTGCCCGAAACTCCCCACAGCTCAGGAGACGGCCCAGCTTTACCTGCAACACATCTTTCGTCTGCATGGACTCCCAGCCCATCTGATCTCCGATCGGGGCCCTCAGTTCTCCTCTCGGTTCTGGCAAGCCCTCCATTCCAGCCTGGGTACTCGAGTGCACCTGTCCTCGGCCTACCACCCACAGACAGATGGCCAGACAGAGCGCACCAATGCCACGCTAGAGCAATATCTCCGCTGTTACACCTGTTACCAGCAGGATGACTGGACCACTCTATTGCCCCTAGCGGAGTTTGCATACAACAACGCGGTCCATTCATCCACCCAAATGACCCCGTTTGCTGCAACCTACGGGTACCACCCTCGGTTCTTCCCAGCGATCCTACCACCCACGAATGTCCCCGCCGTCGATGCCTACCTGCAAGAACTCCGTGCCAGCCAAGACTTGCTCCGAGAGCAGCTACAGCAAGCCAAGGAGGCATATAAACGGGCTGCGGACCGAAAGAGGCAAGAAGGCCCTCCAGTGCAGCCGGGGGATCAGGTGTGGCTCTCAACTCGCTACCTGCGCCGGCCTGGTCGGTCTCACAAGCTGGATGCACGGTTCATTGGACCCTACCCCGTCGTTGAACAAATAAACCCCGTCGCCTTCAGGCTCCAGTTGCCACCCCACCTCCGCATTCACCCCGTGTTTCATCGCTCCCTCCTTGTTCCGGCTGCACCCCCTGACCCAGCTCGGACTCCTTCCCCACCGCCGCCACCACCAGTGTTGGTGGATGACGAGGAAGAATATGAGGTGCGCCAGATCCTGGACTCCCGGTACCATCGTGGAGGCCTCCAGTACCTGGTGGACTGGGAGGGATACGGCCCAGAAGACCGGTCTTGGGAGCCCGAGGACAATCTTCATGCCCCGGACCTGGTGCACCAGTTCCACAACGACCACCCCGACCTTCCAGGTCCCTCGACGGAGGGGGGCCCTGGGGGGGGGATAGTGTCATGGGTGCTGGGGACCCTTCAGAGGAAGTTGAGTCTGATGAGGAAACTGTGCCCCTGCCACCTGCACCAGTGCCCCTGCCTCCTGCTGGAGAAGATCCCAGCCCCCCTGCCTCGCCCTCTCAGGTGGCTCGTGTGCGTGACAGCCTCCGGCAGGACCTCAGGGATCGGAGGAGGGCGGCACGCTCACAAGCAAGACGCTCCCTGAGCCCTGAGTTCTGAGAGGATTCTGGCCCTTCTAAGAGCAAGGATGCTTGAGTGGTAACAGGATCCTGGCTGCCTCCCTGAGCCAGCAATTAGCCCAAACGGGCAACAGCCAGCAGAGGGCTATATAGCTGTGGGCTTTGGGAGGAAGCTTTGTGGAAGCAACTAGTCATCTCCCTGACATTCTAGCATCCACTCCGGCTTGACTTTGGTTCCTGACTCCCTGACTTTGGCTTTGGACTTCTGGACTCCCTGACCTCGGCTTCTGGACCTCAGACCTGCGATACTTCTACAGTGATTCGGATTTGGCGCCTCGGACCCTCCTGCTTACTGGCTACAGACCTCGGACTGCCTCTGGACTTTGCCTGACCCGGCCCCAGCCGTGACACAAGGTGCTAGTTATTACTTTTAAAGCCCTATATGGCCGAGGACCCATTTGCTTGAGGGACCATCTGTCCCCACATGTTCCCCAGAGAGTGCTAAGATCTGGATCCCAATATCAACTAGTGATTTCCGGGCTGAGGGAGGCAAGATTAGTGACCACCAGGGATCAGGCCTTTTCAGTGGCAGCTCTGTCCTGGTGGAATCAACTGTCAGAAGAGGTTAGGGCCTTGCGGGACCTCGCCCAGTTCCGCAAGGCCTGTAAGACCACTCTCTTCTGGCAGGCCTTCAACCTATTGTAGAAGATTTCTGGAATAACCACCATCCTGGAACGATGAGGAACAGCTAATGTGTTAGCACCAAACTGTATATTGTTTTAATTTATGGGTTCTAACTTATTTATTTAAATGGTTTTATTGTTTTATGACGGTGATCATAGCATGCTATGACTCGGATGTAAGCCACCCTGAGCCCGCCTCGGCAGGGAGGGCAGGGTATAAATCGAATTAAACATTAAGCATGTATAACTTTATTTCTTTTCCATCTTTTTTTCACAGTGTACTTTGTCTCAGTTTACTCTGTGTGCCATTAAAGATTTGATTAAGTGGACATCACATGCAACTGAAGTCCAAGCAATGAGTTCACCCAGAAATGATGAACTTGCCACTTGGACTTCACTTGTATATGGCACCCACTTGCAAAAACCATTTAAATAGAATGCTTAAAAATGGGTGAAGTGAAAGAGATTGCTGAAATGGCTTGTATGCAAGCCATTTCAGCGATCCCTCTCATTCCCCCTGCTTCCTAACATTAACCCCACAAACCTCCTCAAAACCATGTGGGGGTTATGGATAGGAATGGGCATGAACCTCTAGTTTGCAAACCACAAACCAGCAATATTAATCATGAAATCAGTTTCATGATAAGCTTTGTGCCCATCCCTGCCTTCTGCATCCCATACATAAACACCATTTTCTCTTTCAAGAGCAAGACAGAATGGTAGTTATGTGCAGGGATGGAATTCTAGCAGGAGCTTCTTTGCATGCTAGGCCATACACTCCTGATGTAGCCAATTCTTCAAGAGCTTACCAAAAAAGAGCCTTGTAAGCTCTTGAAGGATTGGCTACATCAGGGGTGTGTGCCGAATATGCAAAGGAGCTCCTGCTAGAATTCCACCCCTGGTTATGTGCAACATACTTGGCCTCCCACTCAAATATGTAGTCAGTTGATGGTTGGCACTGAACTGTTTTGTTAGTTACAACAGACGTAGCTGAACTCACTGAAGCATGACTACCACAATGGAGAACAGCAGGCATTTGTGGATGCACAAATTTCAAAAACGTGATTGCAATAGTTACAGACCTCAAAAAACCAACTTTGCTTCTCCCTCCACCAAGCAACACCATAACAAAGATGAGACAAAAAGGCAATGGCTGAAATAGAAATAATAAAAAAGTTATACATTTGAACTGTATGAAAGATTATACTTTTGAACTTTATTAAGTGATTTATTAAGGAATATTTCTAGTGAAAATCAAACTGAACACAGCCATTCAACTATGAATTTGATAATTGCAGTAGGACTATCTTTATCACAGCTGTAGGTATAACAGATTGCTGCACAGAGAAGTAATTGGTTACGGAGAGTTTGTCAAGCACCTAATGTTGATGGATAAGCTCACAGTTTATTAGCACATATGGTAAAGAAAAGATGGTTCTCAAGGTAAATTTAGTAGAAAATGGTTTCACTTTATCTGATATTGAAACATGTATAATTCACTTAATGGGATTAAAGAAGAGGTATTAGAGTGTATTTGAAGACATTTGCCTATTATGCAAAATACAGCGATTTTACAAATAGGTAATATATACAATTAATGTGTGTATAATTTTTGTATTTTTATAAGGATTTATTAATGGAATAAAAAACAGTCTACTCTATGGGGTAGGGGTGGTGGGGGGTGGGCTCCCTCTGGGAATCCTACCCCCCCAGGGAAAGTGCATGCGCAATACATAGCCTCTCCTCTCCCGGTGTAGTGAACGCCGCGTGGTCACTGTCTGGCTATGCCTGGCAGATGGTCACTGCAATGGCCTCTCCTGCATTACTGCATCCGTAGCAACACCTTCTCGCTGGTCCCCCCCGTTTTCACAGAGTTTGCTACGTCATGGTGCGACCGAATTGTCCGGCGGTATAACCGGATGGGCAGGCTGGGCCCACCAACTTCGTCAGCCTAAGAGAAGGAAAACTCTAACATCAAACCCGGGCAGATAGAGCTCGTTAATGTAACACCTACCACCTGGAGGACTCACTGCCGGCGTCCCGGCTTACTGGGCCATGGCAGATGACCCCCAGGTGAAAGGGTGGAGCCAGTACCGCGCACACTGCGCTTCACCTAAAAAATTCCTCTGCGCAGGCCTGAAGGGCATATCCACACACACAACCCACAACGCATCAAGTCCTGCAGCGATAGGCAAGGGGCGAAACGGCAGGTGGAAGGTGCCACTGGAAGCCGCAGTCCCGATCCTGCATGTAGGCGGTTCAGGATATTGGTCGCCTGATGCTAACCCGGAGACGAAAGCATCTTTCGGCAGCACCCTGAACGACCAAGCAGCCTTATCTAGGGACAGCACTGCTTGCTCCACACGGAGAGGGGCCTAGAAAAGGTGGCCTAAACAAAGCTCGTCTCCCCCACCCCAGTTGGCTAGCCGCGGTCAACGGGCATCCTTACTTGCGGTCGAAAAATAACAACAAAGAAAAGGCATGCACCTGCCTCACAAAGTGTGCAAAGACTAAAGCTTGCGTGTTGGAACATCAGAACCATGCTTGACACAGTAGGCAGTGGTCGCCCTGAACGACGCTCTGCTCTAGTTGCCCACGAACTTCTCAGGTTGAATATCGACATAGCAGCTCTCAGTGAGGTCCGTTTCCCTGAGGAAGGTAGTCTTCAAGAACACGGTGCTGGCTATACCCTCTACTGGTCGGGTAAGTCAAAGGCTGAGAGCCGCCTTTCTGGCGTTGGCTTCATGGTCAGGAACTCCATTGCCTCCAAACTCGAAAACCTTCCAACAGGTCACTCAGATCGCATCATGTCCATGCGCCTCCCACTTCAAAACAAGCAGCATGCAACACTCTTCAGTGTGTATGCCCCAACCCTTCAAGCAGATCCTGCAGAAAAGAACAAGTTCTATGCTGATCTACGCAACCTCGTACGGAAGACCCCTACAGAGGACAAGGTGATCATCCTTGGCGACTTCAATGCCAGAGTAGGTAAAGACTCGGAAGCCTGGAAAGGAGTACTTGGCAAACACGGCATTGGCAACTGCAATGACAATGGGCGCCTCCTGCTAGAATTCTGCATGGAGCACCAGCTCACCATCACCAACACTATCTTCCAGCAGAAGAACAGTCTGAAGACAACCTGGATGCACCCACGGTCCAAGCATTGGCACCTTATCGACTACATTCTGGTGCGCCAGAGAGACCTTCGAGATGTCTTACACACCCGAGTAATGCCCAGCGCAGAATGTCATACGGATCATCGTCTTGTACGCTGCAATCTCCGTCTTCACTTTAAACCCACACCCAGGAGAGGAGGTATCCCTCGGAGGAAGTTTCAGGTTGGCAGCCTCCAGTCAGCCGAAGTTAAAGCTGCCTTCCAGGCAAAACTCCAGTCAAGAATTGAGGACCTCAGTTGCCCCACAGACCCTTCTCCAGAAGCACTCTGGGAACACCTAAAAACTACCGTCCTGCAGATCTCTGAAGAAGTCCTCGGGTTCTCCACAAGGAAGAACAAGGACTGGTTTGATGAGAACAATCAAGAGATCCAAGAATTACTGGCAAAAAAGAGATCTGCCTACCAAGCACATCTTGCTCAGCCCTCCTGTCCTGGGAAAAAAGCAACCTTTCGCGCTGCATGTAGCAACCTCCAGCGCAAGCTTCGAGACATTCAGAACGAGTGGTGGACCAAGCTTGCAGAGAGAACCCAGCTGTGTGCAGACACTGGTGATTTAAGAGGGTTCTACGAAGCCCTGAAGGCAGTATATGGTCCATCATATCAGGCTCAGAGTCCCTTGCATAGTGCAGACGGCCAAGTGCTCCTCACAGACAAGGCATCCATACTGAACCGGTGGTCGGAGTATTTTCAGGTTCTCTTCAGTGCCAACCGCGTAGTTCAAGATTCAGCAATCCACCTCACCCCACTTCAACCGGTGAAAACAGAGTTGGATGAGATCCCCACCCTAGAAGAGACTGTTAAAGCCATCAAGCAACTGAAAAGTGGCAAGGCAGCAGGAGTTGATGGAATTCCACCAGAGATCTGGAAGCATGGGGGCACAGTACTACATAGCTCACTTCACAAAGTACTTGTCACCTGCTGGGAACAAGGCAAATTACCACAGGACTTTCGCGATGCAATCATCATCACCCTATACAAGAACAAAGGGGAAAAGTCAGACTGCTCCAACTACCGGGGGATAACCCTGCTCTCCATCGCAGGCAAAATCCTTGCCAGAATACTCCTGAACAGACTGGTGCCCACCATTGCAGAAGAACTCCTCCCAGAGAGCCAGTGCGGCTTCAGAGCTAACAGGAGCACCACCGACATGGTATTTGTTCTCAGGCAGCTCCAAGAGAAATGCAGGGAACAGAACAAGGGTCTGTATGTGACTTTTGTCGACCTTACCAAAGCTTTCGATACCGTTAGCAGGAAAGGCCTGTGGCAAATCTTGGAACGTTTAGGATGTCCCCCAAGGTTCCTCAGCATGATCATCCAGCTACACGAAGACCAGCGAGGCCAAGTCAGACACTGCAACGACCTCTCGGAGCCCTTCCCAATAGGCACAGGTGTAAAGTAAGGCTGCGTTCTCGCGCCAACTCTCTTTACGATCTTCTTTAGCATGATGCTTCAAAGAGCCGCAGTAGATCTAGATGAGGACGATGGTGTCTACATCCGCTATCGCACCGATGGCAGCCTGTTCAACCTGAGGCGACTAAAGGCACACTCCAAGACAATGGAAAAACTCATCCGAGAGCTACTGTTTGCTGACGATGCTGCACTCGTCTCCCACTCGGTATCAGCTCTGCAGCATATGACGTCCTGCTTTGCAGAGGCTGCCAAGCTATTCGGCCTAGAAGTTAGTCTGAAGAAGACAGAAGTTCTCCACCAGCCTGCACCCCAGGAAGATTATCACCCTCCCTGCATCACTGTGGGTGAATCAGTTCTGAAGACAGTCCAGCAGTTCAGCTACCTGGGGTGCATCATCTCCTCAGATGCCAAGATCGACAAGGAGATTGACAACAGGCTGGCAAAGGCAAACCGTGAATTTGGCCGACTGCACAAAAGAGTGTGGAGCAACAAGCATCTGAAAAAAGGCACAAAGATCAATGTTTACAAAGCGGTTGTGATGACAACCCTCATCTATGGCTCCGAATCGTGGGTTTTATACCGTCATCACCTGCGACTCCTTGAGCGCTTTCATCAGCGCTGCCTTCGCACCATCCTCAACATCCACTGGAGTGACTTTGTGACCAACACTGAAGTCCTCAAGCGGGCAGAGGTTACCAGCATCGAGGCACTGCTGTTGAAGACGCAGCTGCGCTGGGCAGGGCATATTTCTAGGATGGAAAACCACCGCCTTCCCAAGATTGCCCTGTATGGCGAACTCTCCACCGGCCATCGTAATAGAGGGGCACCAAAGAAGAGGTACAAGGACTCCTTGAAGAAATCCCTTAGCACCTGTCACATCAACCATCACCAGTGGTCTGACCTAGCCTCAGATCGCAAAGCATGGAGGCACACCATCCACCAGGCTGTCTCTTCCTTTGAGAACACACGCATAGCTGGTCTTGAGGACAAAAGGAGATTGAGGAAGAATCGCACTGCTACAGGACCAACCCTAAATCAGACTTTTCCCTGCAGCCGCTGTGGCCGGACCTGCCTGTCCCACATTGGTCTTGTCAGCCACCAGCGAGCCTGCAGCAAACGTGGACTATTGCACCCTTCTTAAATCTTCGTTCGCGAAGCCAAGCCGAGAGAGAGAGAGAGAGAGAGACTCTATGGGGTGTCACGAGTATGGGGTGTCACTAGTATGCCAAACACAACATAGAATTTACACAGATAACCTCTACCCTGCTGATTGTCTGATGTACTAAGTTGGATGATACGTTTAGAGATATAATTTTAGGAAATTAGTTAGTTAATATTTGTTCTGCTTTTACATAGCTTGTGGCCATAACAGAGACTGACTGACTGACAATGGAACAGATGTGGTGAATGTCTTAGTGAGTAAACCTATGCAGGTCCACTAAGAATCCTGCTCTGATCTGTCAACCCAAGTTGACCAAAAAAGAGAGAGAAATGACAGAAGACTGTATACTGTTATTTTTCTTTTGTAGTATTTATGACTCACCAAGGTGCACACTGGCTCAATGTGAAGCTGTTAAATCTCCAGCATAACTCAGTTTGAAAACCAGCAATTTATTACTTATTACTTATACCTAGATAGATTTATGAACTTGCTCTCTGAAGTTATTGGAGTATATAAATACACTTTTAACCACAAAATCTTGAACATTCTGTCTGCTGAGACTGAATTATTTTTCTAAGTAAAGGCCAATGCAGTTTTGCAACCATTTTTGGAGTTACTGGCAACTCAAGAATTACTGAATATGCTTGGTGAAATCCTTCATTTCAGTCAACCATAACACCTGATGGTTAATTAAAATGAAACTTTTATAGCATCTCAGAAAGAGTAACAGATGCCAAAGATGGCTAGGAGAGCTAGCCAGTAGAAGATGCCTGTCTCATAAGTGTGAATATAAACAAAAAATAAATTCGTGAGAATGCATATATTAGGTTGTGTAAACCTCTTTGAAGCACATTTAAATGCTTTTTTCTTTTCATTTTTGGCTTTTGAAATTAAACATATCTATATAAGAGCCCTGTTGGATCAGACCAATAGTCTCTCTAGCATCCATTCTCACAACTAGTTCCTCTGGAGGGCCAACAACATGACATAGAGGCTGAGACCTTCCCCTTATATTGTCTCTGGGCTCTGGGATTCGGAGGTTTAGTGCCTCTGAATTTGGAGGTTCCTCTAAGTCACCATGGCTAGTAGCCATTGGTAGACTTATCCTCCATGAATATATCTAATACTTTTTTAAAAATCTGTTTATTCCTGTGACCAGTGTCTAAATACATATATGTGCTTCCAGTATCTAAATATATCTCTACCTAAATCTGTACCTGAAGACACTTCTCTATGAGCTGTTCAATTCTCCCCTTGTCACTCTGCTGAATGGAATGCCTCTGCACCACTTTTCCTCCACCGTCATTTCTCCTGCAACAACAACCAGCGCCCTGTCAGCAATTTCCACCCTTCACGTTATACTTTCTAACTTCCCTGCTTTTGTACCATTCCCCTTTCTTCCAACTTACCAAAGTTCCATTGGGGTTAATAGAATCAATATTGAGTGTTCTAATGTATGCACAGCAAATACTGGTTCTCTCTGCCCTCTGACTCCACTATTCAGTCAGCATGTGTTGATTGAAACCAGACCTATTAGCAAAAGTCCCCACTACCCATGTGCTTCAGCAGATGGCACTGTATCTCCAAGCCACTCTGAAATCCATCCATTATGTTACTTAAAAACACCTTCACAAAATACTTGAGCCCAGTTGTTGCATCAATGCTGCCTGCTACAGACTATGCAAACAGGGTTATTCATTATCATAGTTTGGGAGCTGAGATGCAGACCTGGTTTCAATCATCCTGGCTCTCACCAAATTTAAAAATCAATGCTGTTTTGTGAACTTTAGCAAGCAGCACTGACACAGCAACTGATGATGGTTGTTGTTGTGCAGTCACACAGTCGAGTCCGACTCTGACACCCCATGGACAAAGTCATGCCAGGCCCTCCTGTCTTCCACTATCCTCCGAAGTCTGCTCAAATTTGTGTTTGTTACATCAGTAACATTGTCCAGCCATCTCATCTTTTGCCGTCCCCTTCTTCTTTTGCCTTCTGTCTTTCCTAGCATCAGGATCTTCTCCAGGTAGTGCTCCCTTCTCATTTGGTGGCCAAAGTGTTTGAGCTTCAGCTTCAGCATCTGACCTTCCAGGGAACAGTCTGGGTTGGTTTCCCTTAGGACTGACTGACTGTATCTTCTTGCAGTCCAATGGACTCTCAAGAGTCTTCTCCAGCACCACATCTCAAAAGCATCTATTCTTCTGCGCTCAGTCTTCCTTATGGTCCAGCTCTCACAGCCATACATTACTACTGGAAATACCATCGCTTTAACTATACGAACTTTTGTTGGCAGGGTGATGTCTCTACTTTTTATTATACTGCCCAAGTTTGCCATAGTTGTCCTCCCAAGAAGCAAACGTCTTTTAATTTCATGGCTACAGTCACCATCTACAGTGATCTTGGATCCCAGAAATGTGAAGTCTGTCACTACTTCCATGTCTTTCCTTTCTATTTGCCAAGGTTTGATGGGGCTAGATGCCATAATCTTAGTTTTTTTGATGTTGAGTTTCAAGCCTACTTTTGTGCTCTCCTCTTTCACCCTCAACAAAAGGTTCTTTAGGTCCTCCTCATTTTCTGCCATTAGAGTGGTGTCATCTGCATATCTGAGATTGTTGATGTTTTTCCTGGAAATCTTAATTCCGGCTTGTGCTTCTTCCAGGCCAGCATTTCGCATGATGTACTCTGCATATAAATTAAATAAGCAGGGTGACAATATACATCCTTGTCGAACTTCTTTTCCTATTCTAAACCAATCAGTTGTTCCATATCCCATTCTGACAGTTGCTTCTTTACCCTTATACAGGTTTCTCAGGAGACATGTGATACCTTAATTATCATCCTTTCCTTAGCATCTTTCTGTCTTGATTAAACACAAAGTCAGAAATTCTAAGATATTCTGTGCACATTCCTCACCAGTTTCCACGCTTTTCAAACAGCATGTCCTAAAATAACTACAGCAGTGTCAAGTGGGAGCAAAGCAGGCAGTTTACTAGTCTAGGGTTGCCATCTCAGTGCTGGCACCCCCAGGAGATATGGGAGGCAGGGTCATGATGCAATACATTGGTGGCATTGGTGCCACAACACTTCCAGTGCAAACCTGGAAGTGTCATCATCAAACCTATGTAGAATTCACCTTAACTCTATAGTAGATACCACAGTGCTGATCCCAGACATGCACACTTTTGCTTGTGCTGCTCCATGGAGCAGCAGGACCCAGGCAGAAGGGACAGCCACCAATGAGAGACTGGTTAGCTTAATAGTTAGGCTTGCCAGCTCCAGGTTGGGGAACTCCTAGAAATTTGGGGATGGTCCCAGGGGAGAGAGCAAGGTCCATCTTCCAAAGCAGCCATTTTCTACAGGGGAATTGCTATCTGTATTTTGGAGATCAGTTGTAATTCTGGGAGATCTTCACCTTCCACCTGGAGGTTAAGCAACCAAGTGAGAAAACATGGATAAGGTTGAAAGGAAAAGCAAACAGCTAGTGTGCCAACAAAGCCTCAACCACAAAGTAAACAAAATTATAACCTCAGTTATTCTTAAATTATTAAGAATTATTCACAAAAGATATCCACAGTACGCATTACATATACGAAATTGTGCAAACAGGGAAACAAATCACCATTGCATAGAACATCATCCAACAGTCTACACATACGTAAGTCTTTCACAGTTGCACCAAATCAACTTTCTTTAAGATGGATATCTTTGTTCCAGAAAATTTAATGTAGAGGAATCCAAAGCAGAAAAAGTCCACCAGACTGAACAGCTGGACGGGACAAAAGTTCAGTGAATGTTCAGGAAAGATGCCTTCCCGGAACATCGGTTTGGGGGCTCCAAACCAGCCTAAATTTGTGCTGAATTTTGGCTTGTGAGCCGGTTCATACCCATCCTATTGGTAACCGTAAGCAATTGACAATCATTAATTGGAGGCAGCAAAATTTAGGATCAGATTTTAAAATAATTCATTGTGCAAGACATTTGCGTCACATAGGCAGAGCACAAGTATGCCTATGTGCAGCACCACGGGTTGTAAGAGACAATGTGCATACCTGAGTGCATGTGTGTGGTACTTGGTGAGAAGCCAACACTTTTTAGTGGGATCTCAATATTGAAGAAGATATTGGATTTATATCCCGCCCTCCACTCCAAAGAGTCTCAGAGCGGCTCACAATCTCCTTTACCTTCCTCCCCCACAACAGTCACCCTGTGAGGTGGGTGGGGCTGGAGAGGGCTCTCACAGCAGCTGCCCTTTCAAGGACAACCTCTGTCAGAGCTATGGCTGACCCAAGGTCATTCCAGCAGGTGCAAGTGGAGGAGTGGGGAATCAAACCCGGTTCTCCCAGATAAGAGTCCGCACACTTAACCACTACACCAAACCGGCTCCACACCAAACCGGCTCTTTCAATATGACTATTGATAAATTTGTGGCAAGATCATGAGTGGCAATTCACTAAACTCAAAGGAGTTAGAACATTCCTAAACTTTCCTCACTGGGTTGTTGTGAAAATAAAATGGAGGAGGGAACAATGATGTTGCAAGTCACTTTGAGTGCCTATTAGGAGGAAATCATGGTATAAATCAGAACATAAAGGAGGAAATGTGGTATAAAAATATAACAATCAATTGGTTTCTGATAGAGATTACTTCTTCCATAAGCCAGCTAACTAGGAACAGTTCAGTTTTACCACTTCTCTGATCACTAGTTAAAACAGAAGACCATTAGAAGGGGAGAGAAGGGAAAGAAAACAAGAAAAAAGAGGTGTTGGCAGGAAAGCTAAAACAATAAATTCTGCCTGGAAACAGGCTATATGATCCAAAGGTTTCTACTTGGGAAGTGCAGTTTCACTCAGACTCCACAACTGATTATGCAATTCTCTGTTGAAGTTGCCAAATAAGCATGACTATCATGAGCAGTTTCTGACCATTGTTTATGACCTCCTTTCTCAGCCATTATAAGAGAAGAGGAGCAGCAGCCACTCTGTGTCTCTTAGCTTTTGTTTCCTTGTAGCATTTACTACAGCATAGTATAATCAGGCTGTGCTTTTCTCTGCTTGTGTGAGCCAATGGGAAAAGGGTAGGAGAGACTTCTACTTTATCTTGCAAGCCCCATCATCTAAGGATGCTTATGCTTTCCATGGTTGTTTCTTTATATTTTAATTTTTTTTCTGCTGAATCATTCTTTGTTGGGAGGATGAAGCAGGTAGAAACCTACCTTAGCATCACTCAAACGGTTCTTAGCTGAGTTCAAAGGGAAACAAAATGATTTATTTATCAAATTTATATCCCTTTCCCCTGAATGGGACTGAGGGTGGCTAACAGGATATAAAATGCACCCTGTAAAAAGATACAATAAATAAACTTTAAAAAAAGGTCCCCATCAAAATCTATTCACTATCAAACAGGGTAGGATATGTGGATGGTGAAGAAGCAGCTGAAGTATTCCAGCTGCATGGTGGATCACAATCACCCAAAGACCACCCCAAAAAATAACAGCCTTGCTTGCCCTGTGGAACCTATCAAGGCATGCACCCCTTCAGGCGGCTGGTTCCACAGGACAGTGGCCACTACTATGAAGGCCCGTGCCCTTGTTGATGCAAGACAGACAGCTCATGGTCCAGGGACCTTCAATAAATGCCAAGATGAAGATTGGAGCAGATGGAAAGGATCATGCCAATAGAGGCAATCCTGAAGGTGAAAGGGTTCCAGGCTGCTAAGGGCTTTAAAGGTAAATACCAACACTCTGTACTGGCCCTGTGAACTAATTTGGTGGCTGCTGTCGGGCAGGTGTTATATGCACTGACCGGGACACTCCTGTCAGCAATTTGGTAGCTGTGTTCTGGATCACTTGTGGTTTCTGAAGCATCTTTAAAGGTAGCTTTGTATAGAGCACATTACAGTATTTTACTGCAGCAAGTTCCTCCCAAGATAAACAGAGAACCAGCTGGCAGGTCCAGTGTAGATGGTAAAACACAGTCTTTGAAACTTTGAAACTTGAAGACACAAAGTCCATGGAGAGCAAAGAACCAAGCGGAAAAACAATATAGGCTACTATACTTTTTTGGATAGAACTACACAAAGTTATCACAATTAACATTAACAAAGAAAAATATCTATTCCATGCTTCTTTTTCCTCCCTGTTGTTAACCAGTCCACTTAATTGGAGAGCCAGTTTGGTGTAGTTGGTTAAGTGCGTGGACTCTTATCTGGGAGAACCGGGTTTGATTCCCCACTCCTCCACTTGCACCTGCTAGCATGGTCTTGGGTCAGCCATAGCTCTGGCAGAGGTTGTCCTTGAAAGGGCAGCTGCTGTGAGAGCCCTCTCCAGCCCCACCCACCTCACAGGGTGTCTGTTGTGGGGGAGGAAGGTAAAGGAGATTGTGAGTCGCTCTGAGACTCTTCGGAGTAGAGGGTGGGATATAAATCCAATATCTTCTTCTTCATCTTCTTTGCTGAGATATCTTTAGAGTTCTTGGGGAAGCAAAATATAAATGAGTTTACTGCTCCCTCTCACTCCAGCATGTGGCCTGCTCTGTGCATGGGAGCCAATACAATCTCTGAATCTCAGAGCCCGGCTCTGAGCACACCCTCTGTCTTCCCGACCTTGCCGAAGCTGTCCAAGCCTAGGCAAGGTTGGGACATTAGCAAGTGCAGTGGGTGAGAAGAGGGGGCGCCACATGCTGGATCTGATCTTTTGTGCAGGAATTTAGCTGGATTCAGTGACGCTTTGCAAACCATAGCCATGACTGATCATTACCTTGTGAAAGTTAGTTTGAAATTTGCCGCCTCCTTCTGCAGGGGTGACGGGTTTTTTTATTGCTACCGACCTTCAACTTATCTTATCTGATTACTTGCTTTTGCTGGGAATGCAAGTAACTGGGAGTTAGAAGGAGTAATAAACTCATTTATATTTTGCTTCCTCAAGAACTCTAAAGATATTTCAGCAAAGAAGCCAGAGCTCGGCTCTGAGCGTGCCCACTTTCTTCTTGACCTTGCCGAGGTTTTCCAAGCCTCAGTGAAGTTGGGGTGCATGGCAGCGAGTGCACTCAGAGCCCAGCTCTGAGTATGCCTGCTGTCTTCCCAACCTGCCCTGTGCCTGGCCCTCTCCCACTTCAGAGGGAGCTGGGAAGAGGCCTTTCCGGCTCCCTTTGAAGTGGGAGAGGGCCGAGCACAGTGGTGGGCCAAGCACTCGTGCTTCGCGCCATGATGATGTCACCACGAATTAATCCCTTGGGGGAGCAGGTTTTGGCCTGGAGTGCTAGAACCCCTAACGCCGGACCTGATGGCAGTCATAAAGTCTAAGGAGGCACCAGTCAAGGCAGCATTGGTGTGGGCATTAAAGTCCCTCAAAACTATCAATTTGCAGAAATGCAAGGCCCATTTTGCCACCACCTCAGCCAACCTCAACAGGGATGTAGGCTGGGCAGAAAGCTTGGATGGAAATTGCCACACATACACACACATTTTTCTGTTCACAGTTGATGAAGGACTGAGTACTCTGGGGGAGTCAGCTGAGTGATCTTACACCCAGATCTCAGTCAAGTGTGCCAGATCAAAATTGCCTTTCCTAATTATTCAAGGGAGGCAGTCTTATTCATAATCAATCTGACATCACACAACACCAAGCTTGAAGAGGAGGGCAAAGAAATCTGGGTCATTCTTTGGAATGGGAAAGAGATCAGAGGGGGACCAAGAATGTCTACATCTCAGTCTCCTTCTAAATCTAACTCTCTGCCCACCGCTATGCCTTCCACCTCCCTATCTCACAGGGATTCCCTGGCCACCTAGAGATATCTCACAGCTTACTCTGGTTTCCCTCTTTACCTGTGGGAGGATCTATTCAGCTGTGCAGCAGATTTATAATGCACCAAAACAATCATACCCACAATAATCCAAGCCAAGCAGTGGACCTCCATGATGTGCTCTGAAGCTCAGCTTCCCACTTTGTTTTGAGATTGTGTAAATGTCTTGTGCACATTGGTATAAAATTAAGATCAAGAACCTTCTAAACTTGACAATGGTGAAAACAGCTATTTATGTTCCAGATCTGAAGCACAAGCAAATGTACTTGCTCACCATGCACATCAATTTGTCTGTTTCTCCTCCTGCTTCCCCTGCATGTTTAGCCTCCTTCCTCTTCTATAGTAGAATGTAAAGTCAATCATGGAATAGTTTGTAGTTCTTTATCAATTTCATTATGTTTGCCTCCATTTGATCAGTATTAGGAGGCCTGAACTTACTTTGGTAGTTAAAATTGCTTGTGATGCTCTCTGTAAAAATTATAAGCATGCTTTTGTTTGCAGTTTTAGTGTGCTGTGTTTAGTCTTGAAAATGGCAAGTTGGCCAAAGTGAACAAGATCTATAGTTCACTGCTAAGATGTATTATAAATAGTTCTATGCCTAGAAAAATGCTAAGAAAGAAGAATACAGGAATGGTTTCTAGTAAGTATCATTGCATGCTCACAGGAATCTCATGCTTTAGGTAGTAAGAATCAGATAATGCAAAAAAAAAATGACTACCCTCTAAATGAGGCATGATGATTCTCTATATAACTGGGGAAGGCAATGGCAAACCACCCTGTAAAATGTTTGCCATGAAAATGTTGTAAAAGCAATGTCACCCCAGAATCAGAAACGACTGGTGTTTGCACAGGAGATTACCTTTACCTTTATATAAACTGGTAACACTCCATGGTGTACTGAATCTGTCAGATTTGAAATTCAGTGAATTTTCTGCTTTCTTTCTTTGTTTCTACAAAATATCTGGGTAATAATCTAAAAGATTTCTGTTCACTCTTTAATTCAATTTAGACAGAATAGGAATGTCATGTATGCTCATTTGGTCTTAACTGCCATGATGACCTATGCTATTTTAATCTGTACACTGATGATCATTAGTTATCTAAACATTTAAAGAATAATGAGATTAATTTTAAATTTCATGAAGCTATTGAGTGATTGTTGGCTGAAGGGATATATGGTTTTCATTCTGAACCTGGAATACATAAAAAACATCAGGAGGACGGATCCTGCAAAAATGAAAATTTGAGGGATTTTTCATTTGTCACCCAGCACTATGATTTGCAGTAGTTAATGTGTTGTGTGCCATGATAGAGATTGACTGGCTGACTGACAATGGACCATATGCAATGAATGGCTTAGAGAGTGAGCCTAAGCAGGCCTACTGAAAATCTGACTCTATCATTATTCTCATGAGGAAGGTGAACCATGGAATACCAAAGATCTCTTGATCAACTGGTGTAATAAAAACTTAGTATTGTTAGAGGAATGTTATGCATGACTTACCTTACAAATATTTATCCTTACAAAATAATGTGCTTATAAAGACTGTTTCTTGAATGTGTCATTCTCAGAGAAAACTAAAGGAAATAAAAGTAAAAAAAATCTATTGTAGTATGCCACCTTGAGCTCATTTTTGGAGAAAGGATATACATATTTGAAACAGACATTCTAGTTTCACATTTAGCTTTCCTTGGTAAGTACAACACATGTTTTTGAATGCATAGCCTCATTTGATGGCATTTGCATACTCGTATACAGGGCTATTTTTATAGGAAAAGCCCAATAGGATCTCATTTGCATATTAGGCTACACCCCCAATGCCAAGCCAATCAAAACTGCTTTTAAAAAAGCCCTGCGCATTTAGAGCATAACTACATTGTCTTATTACCTTCAAATACAGTCCGCATCAATTGAAGCAATACTACATACACTGTAGTATTTCCAGAGTGTGAATGAATCAATGAGCAGTCATGGAATTCTACTCCACAACCCTCAGCAATATTGCAAAGGATCTTGTGATGCAGTTCTCTAAAGCTGATATACACAATTCACATCTAACTGTTATTCAAGACAAGGTGAGTACACCTCACCTTGTCTTGAATAACAGTTAGATGTGAATTGTGGGTTCCTCTTAGTTCTTGTGCATGAGGTGCCTGATTCAGATCAAGACTGAGGTGTGCATGGAGAAGGGACTTCAGCCCCACCACCCAGCAGCATTTTCCTGACCTGAAAGAATCCTTGAGCTGCTCAGTTGCTGTGAGTTGACTCTCATTACAGCAACTGCCTGGAGCACTTTTTGAAAAGAATCTCAAGCAAGATTTCATTGTCTGCAAGGAGCAATGCTGATTCTAGGATTTGGGAGACTCTCAGGCAAGGTACCTACAATGAGGTCCTTGATCTTGGAAGAGGCAGGCCATGATGCAGTCTTTCCCCAACCTGCTTGAGTATTACATGCAGAAACATAATGTCTGCACCATGGAGGGGGAAGAATGCTGTTCTTTGAGCACTGGCATATGTCCCAGCTTTGCCACCATCAGGAGCTGGTCCTAGCTTGGAGGGTAATATTTATACTTGCCTGGGAAATTATAGATGTTTGCATACAAATGTTAGAAGTGTCCAAGTTAAAACCGGGGAGTTGGAATGCTTAGTGTTGAGGGGAAACATAGACATTGTGGGAATTTCAGAAACCTGGTGGGATGAGGAGAATCAGTTGGACACGGTGATTCCTGGATATAACTTATATCGGAAGGATAGGGAGGGAAGGGTTTGGAGGTGGTGGCTCTGTATGTCAGAGAGGGTATACAGTCCAGTAAGATTGAGAAGGTCACATAATTAGATTCCCTTCTAGAAATGCTTTGGGTCGAAATAGTGGGCCCAAAAGGAAATTTAACTATAGGAGTTTATCGCCCACCTGATCAAAAGATAGAGGACGATTATAATATGATGAAAGAATTAAAGCTAGTGACTAAACGTAAAAACTGTGTCATAATAGGTGATTTTAACTACCCAGATTTATTGGGTCAATATGTGTTCTGGTTGGGAAAAAAAATTGAATTTCTAGATGCTCTCAATGACTGTACTATGAAGCAGATGGTCACAGAACCTACCAGGGGTGGGGCAATCCTGGATTTGGTCCTAAGTAATGCCTAGGAGGTGGTGGCGACCACAAGCATAGCCACCTTCAAGAGGGGTTTAGATAAAAATATGGAGCAGAGGTCCATCAGTGGCTATTAGCCACAGTGTGTGTGTGTGTGTGTGTGTGTATACATTTTTTTTGGGCCACTGTGTGACACAGAGTGTTGGACTGGATGGGCCATTGGCCTGATCTAACATGGCTTCTCTTATGTTCTTATGCCTAAGACCTGGTGAGAGATGTAAAAGTGATTGCACCACTTGGGAGCAGTGACCATAATGTTATTGAGTTCACCATTTGTATAAATAGGGAGTTGCCCCAAAAGATCAACACAATCACTTTTAACTTTAAAAGGGGTAAATTCTCTGAGATGAGGAGGCATGTGAAGAGGAAACTGAAAGGAAAGGTAAATACAGTCAAAACCCTTGGGGAAACTTGGAGGCTATTTAAAACTACAATCCTAGAAGCTCAGATAAAATATATACCACAAGTTAGGAAAGGCACAATAGGTATAAGAAAAAGCCTGCATAGTTAACAAACAAAGTAATGGAAGCTGTAAAAGGTAAGAAGGATTCCTTTAAGCAGTGGGAAGCTAGTCCAAGTGAGATTAATAAAAGGGAACATAGGCTGTGGCAAATCAAATGCAAGACTATGATCAGGCAGGCAAAAAGGGACTATGAGGCACATATTGCAAAAACTATAAAGACCAACTATAAACATTTCTTCAAATATATTAAAAGCAGGAAACCAGCCAGGGAGGCAGTGGGGCTCTTGGATGACCAAGGGATAAAAAGATTACTGAAGAAGGATAGGGAAATGGCTGAGGTGAATGCCTTTTTTGCCTCCGTCTTCACTGTGGAAGATGAGAAGTGTTTGCCCACCTTAGAAACGCTAATTTGGGAAAGTGTGTTGAAGGACCTGAGTCAGATTGAGGTGAAGAGAGGAAGTCCTACAACTGATAGACAAATTAAAAACTAATAAGTCACCAAGCCCGGATGACATATATCCAAGCGTTCTGAAAGAACTCAATGGTGAACTTGTGGATCTCCTGACAAAAATATGTAATCTTTCATTGAAACCTGTCTCTGTTCCTGAGGACTGGAAGGCAGAAATGTCACCCCCATCTTTAAAAAGGGTTCCAGAGGAGATCCAGGAAATTACAGGCCAGTCAGTCTGACTTCAATACTGGGAAAGTTGGTGGAAACCATTATCAAAGACAGAATGAGTAGGCACATTGATGAACACAAGTTATTGAGGAAGACTTGGCATGGATTCTGTAAGGGAAGATCTTGTCTCACTAACCTGTTACAGTTCTTTGAGGGGGTGAATAAACATGTGGACAAAGGGGACCCAATAGATGTTGTTTACCTTGACTTCCAGACACATCTCAGAGAGGCCTGAGAGGAGCAGCACAGAGCAGAGCAGCTCTGATAAGCTGAGACAGCTGGAGAAGTTGCTGAGAATTTCTGAGTTTTGAAAGACTTCATTCTGAGGCTTGTGTGACTGCTGAAAAGGCTGAGTTGTGATAGCTGGGGAACTGCTGTATGTTTGGGTGAGTGGGCTAAAGGTGAAAGTGATTGAGAGTGATTGTTGATGATTGCTTAGGAGTGGTCTGCTCCACCCTCTTTGCATTTATGCTGCGCCTTGCCAATGCCTAGGGGCTTCCTAAGGACCAGGAACCCAGATCCCTGATTTCCTTGTTTTCCCAATAAGGTATTTATATCATGAAGGTAGAATGCCAGCAGGGGGGTGGGGGCTTTCCAGTGTTTTGCACTGAGTGTCACATGTACGACTATCTGCCCACAGGACAGAAGTCTTGGGTGTGTGCTCGATGTAAGGAGCTCCTGGTCCTCAAGGAACGAGTTTGTACCCTTGAGGGCGAGGTGACTGCCCTGGAGAAGCAGAGATGGTCAGTTAGGCAACTGGCGAAGGCTCTCAGGGGCGTATTAGATGAGCCCCACTCTGAACGTGGCAGCCCCGTTGCTGCCAGAGAGCGTGAGGGTCGAGAGGGAACAGGGCACCTTGCTGAGGATAAGGGGAATGCGCCCTCAAAAGGGACCTCTTCTTCGGTTGGTGAGCAGGTATCCTTTCGCGCCAAGGAACCATCCCTGGGCAGGGGGAGAGGGGGGGGTCTTGGTAGTTGGTGATTCGATCCTTAGGCAAGTAGACAGCTGGGTGGCGAAACCGCGTATTGACCGTATGGTGACTTGCCTGCCTGGTGCGAAGGTAGCAGACATTACGCGTGTAGTAGATAGGCTGATAGACAGTGCTGGGGAGGAGCCTCTGGTCGTGGTGCATGTTGGCACCAACGATGTGGAGAAATGCAGTCGTGAGGTCCTGGAGGAGAAATTTAGGCTGCTAGGTGGGAGACTTAAGGCCAGGGCCTCCAAGGTGGCCTTCTCGGAAGTGCTACCTGTTCCACGTGCAGGGCAGGAGAGACAGGCGCAAATTAGAAGTCTCAATGTGTGGATGAGACGATGGTGTAAGGAGGAAGGGTTTAAGTTTGTTAGGCACTGGGATGCTTTCTGGAACAAGCGGGAGCTGTACAAAAGAGACGGTCTCCACTTGTCTCCGTATGGAACCAGGCTGCTGGCGCTTAAAATCAAAAACGTCCAGCCTACTGGACAGGTCAGGCCAATAGTGGCCTGTTGAACTTCCCGCCGCTGCTGGTGATGGGCGGAGCTCGTTGTGCCTTGCGCTGGGCGTCCAGCCACCTGGTCGCCGTCGCGCAAGGCCTGACGCGCTGCCGATACACTACACCCCTCCCCTCCTAGTGAATGCACATAGTCTTGAAGATACGCTGGGGGTCGCCGTTCCCTGGTGGACCGACGTAGGGTTTCCGGGGGGACCCCGGCTGATGGTTCCGCTGGTGTCGGCTGCGGCTGCTGGTCCGATTCTGTCGGTCTATCGGTCGCTGTCGGCCCGGCCGCTTCCGGTGTCGGGTTATTCGGTGGGGGGGCTGCGTCCTCCGGTTGCGCCCTGGGCGGCTCCTCCTCGGGTTTCCCTTCTTCCCACCCCACTGGTTCCTCCGGTATCGTGCGGCGGCGTATTTGGTCGATGTGTCGCCTTACTACCTGGCCCCCCTCTGTGGATATGTCAGAGTGGCGGGAACCCGTGACCCTCAGTACTCGTCCCGCCACCCACTCAGGGCCCCTGGCGTAGTTTCGTGTGTACACCAGATCGCCCGCAAAGAACCCCCGGGCTGCATCCCTGACTTCAGGGTCCCCGCGAATGTCTGAAGCCCTGTCTGGGTGCAGCCTGTCGAGTCGTGTAATGAGCTTGCGCCCCATTAGGAGTTCTGTGGGGCTCACCCCGGTGGCAGGGTTGGGAATCACCCGGTTGTCGAATAGGAAGGCCGCTAGCCGGTGTTCCCAATCTCCCTGTATTATCCGGCTTAAGGCCTCCTTTGTCGTGCGCACCATGCGCTCGGCTTGGCTGTTGGTGGCCGGATGGAACGGGGCGGACCGTATGTGTTTGATGAGGTACCTCTGGAGGAACGCCTGGAATTCCCCCGAGGTAAACGCCGCCCCGTTATCCGAGACGATGGTGTCCGGGATGCCGTGGGTGCATAATGCCCTGCGTAGAGCCCGGATGGCAGAGGCTGAGGATGTGGATGCTACGGGAAAAACCTCCAGCCATTTGGTGTAGGCGTCCACGATAATCAGGAAGATTTGCCCCTGAAAGGGCCCGGCGAAATCGAGGTGAAGCCTCGACCACGGCTTCCTGGAGGATTCCCAACGTGTGGCGGGCGCTCTGGGCGGATCTGGCCTCGACTCTTGGCAGGCCTGACACCCCCGCACCCAGCTCTCGATTTCCCCGTCCATCCCCGGCCACCATACGTAGCTTCTGGCCAGGGCCTTCATACGAACGATGCCGGGGTGGGTCTCATGTAGGGACTCTAGTACCCGCTTTTGTAACTGGGGCGGCACCACCACTCTGCTTCCCCATAAGAGACACCCTTTGTGGGCCGTCAGTTCCTCCCTCCTGGTCTTGTAGGGTTTGAATTCCTCCCCCATGTTCCCCTCCGGCCACCCCCTCACCACCCAGTCGAGCACCCTTGCCAGTATCTTGTGCTTCTGAGTGGCCTTGGCGACCTCCGCCGCGTGTAGGGGTTGTTCCGGGAGGCTTTCCACTAGCATGATGTGGTGCGCGGGGGCTGGGTCTGAACCCTCCTCGGGCAGCGGCAACCTACTGAGGGCGTCTGCGTGGCCCATGGATTTGCCCGCCCGGTGGACCAGCGTGTACATGTAGGAGTTCAGGAACTGGTTCCACCTCAGTACCCTCTGGGACAGGATTTGGGGGGTTTGGCGGTCCGGCGCTAGAAGACCCAAGAGCGGTTTGTGGTCGGTGGCGATCGTAAACCTACGCCCATAAAGATAATCATTGAACTTATGGACCCCCGCTACTATGGCCAGCGCCTCCTTATCGATCTGCGCGTAATTTCGCTCCGCCTGCGTGAGGGTGCGAGAGTAATATGCCACTGGCACCTCCCTCCCGTCCGGGAGTTGGTGCCCGAGGACGGCGCCCACCCCGTATGGCGATGCGTCGCAAGCCAGTATGACCGGGAGGTTCTCATCAAAGTGGTGGAGCACCGCATTGGAAACCAGCGTGTCTTTCACCGCCTGAAACGCGGCGGCTTGGCGTTTGCCCCAGACCCAAGGGGCGTTTTTGTCAAGCAGCCTGTGTAGGGGTTCCGCCAGGGCTGCCTTGTGTGGGAGGAACGTGTGGTAAAAATTTAATAGGCCCAAGAAGCTTTGGAGTTCGGCCTTGCATTTTGGGGCTGGGGCCTGAACAATGGCTCGTGTTTTCTCCTCCGTTGTGTGGATCCCTGCTGCGTCTACAGCGAACCCCAGGAACTCCACTCGCGGGACGCCCAGTAAGCACTTTTCCCGCTTGACCTTGAGCCCCGCTGACTGGAACCGACGGAGTACTTCTCGGAGGCGGTTGTTGAATTCCTCTGGGTCCGGGGCGGCGATTAGAACATCGTCAAAAAACGGTTGGACTCCGGGGATTCCTTTAAGGAGAGCATCCATTATGCTTTGGAAAATCCCCGGAGCCACGCTCACCCCGAACTGTAGCCTCCGCACCCTGAAAGCCCCCCTGTGCGTAACTATGGTTTGGGCCTCTGCTGTTTTTTCGTCTACCGGGAGCTGTTGATAGGCCTGCGCCAGGTCCAGCTTCCCAAAGATTTTGGACCCGGCTAGGGCCGCCAGGACGTGGCTTACTACCGGGACTGGGTACGGATTGTCTTGGAGCGCCCTGTTTATGGTGCATTTGTAGTCGGCGCATATGCGCACCTCTCGGTTGGGCTTGACCGGTGTGACTATTGGGGTCTCCCACGTGGCGTACTCTACTGGCTCCAGTACCCCCTGGGCCGTTAGTCGGTCCAGTTCTGCCTCAATCTTAGGCTTGAGCGCGAACGGCACCCGCCTGGCCTTGAGCCTGATGGGTCGGACTGTGGGGTCCAGCGGTAGGGAGATGGCCGGCCCCTTGTAACTGCCCAGGGACCCATCGAACACATCGGGGGACTCTCGGCATACGTCCCCGACCCCGCTGGTGGATAGGATTTGCCCCACCCCCTCCAACCGTATTCCCAGGGGTTTAAACCACGCCAGCCCCAACAGGGTGGTAAGCTGGCGCTTGACCACCAAAATGTCCAACCGCCCCTTGAAGGACCCCCGCTCTACATTCACCCGGGCCCACCCCGCGGTCTGGACCGGGTTCTTCTGGAAGTCTCTTAGAACAAAGTCCGCTGGTCTTGTCTGAAACCACCTCCCGGGGCACAGGTCTCTCAGGGTCTCCTCCGATATAATCGAAATGGAGGAACCCGAGTCCACCTCCATTTTGAATGGAGCGCCCTCGATGCGGACCGCCATTTTGATTTTGTTAGGGACGCATGGGGGCAAGTTCAGTACCTGTAGGGAGGTGGGTGCCGTGGAGTGATAGTCCGCCGACTCTTGGTGCGTTGCTGGCCTTCGCCGGCCCGTTCTGGCCAGGCAGGCCCTCGCGATGTGCCCGGTCTTTCCGCAGCTCCGGCAGTCCCAGGTCCTGTATTGGCAGTCCCGCCTGTTGTGGGGGCCCCCGCAACTGGCACACTTGGGGGCCGGCGGCCTTTCCGCCGATGGGGGCCGTTCGGCCGCTCGGGCGCGCTGCAAAGCTCGGTGGGGCGGGCCGGCTGGTGGCCGGCGCAGCTGGTGGGCTTCCCCCTCCTCTGGGCGATCCTGGTCCAGGTCCTCGTGGTGCACGGCGTCCTGTCGACCCCTGGGGAAGGTCTTCGAAGTCCGCTCGGACGCCACAGCCTCGCTGAAGGCGCTCTGTAGGGTGAGCTCTTCCTTGGCGAAGAGCTTCTGCTGGAGCCTCTCATCGCGGAGACCCCACGTGAAGCGATAGGCCAGGGTTTCTTCCAGCTGGGGGAAGTTGCAGTTCCCGGCGATCTTGCGGAGAGCCGCCAGGTAGTCGGCGGCCGATTCCCCCACGGCCTGGTCCCGTCTGTGGAACAGGAACCGACGGGCCACCCACGAAGGCTGTGGCAAGAAATGACCGGTGAGGAGCCTGATGATCTCCTCGTAGGACTTCTCCGTGAGGCGGACGGGAGCCGAGAGACCCTTGGCGATCTCGAACGTGGCTGGCCCGCAGACGCTTAGGAGAACGTCCCTCTTCGTGCCGGCGTCGGTGACCTTGTTGGCCCTGAGGTAGAACTCGACCCTCTCCGCGTAGGACTCCCAGCCCTCGGGATTGGCGGGGTCGAATGTCTCGATGTAGCCGGTGGTCCCGCCCTGGGTGGCCATGGTAGCGATAGTGGTCGGTGGTTGCTCTCGATCTCCGTCGTAGCCGATGAGGCTAGAATCCCACCTTCGTCGCCAGTGTAACATACTCAAACAGGAGACGCAAGTCGGGCAACATTCTTTATTGAGACCACGTTGCAATAGAGCGAACACGCTGGCCGGGCCCCGCTTATATACAAAACCCCGGTTCAGCCTACTGGACAGGTCAGGCCAATAGTGGCCTGTTGAACTTCCCGCCACTGCTGGTGATGGGCGGAGCTCGTCGTGCCTTGCGCTGGGCATCCAGCCACCTGGTCGCCGTCGCGCAAGGCCTGACGCACTGCCGATACACTACAGGTGGCAGAGCAGTTTTTAAACTAAATCTTGGGGGAAAGCCGAAAGGAGATGGAATGTCTCTGGTTCGGGAGGACTCGTCTCAAAGAGATGAAGGCTTGGCTTCTATTTTTCTATCGGGTAACAGATCAGAGCTGTCCACTGTGATGGTGACAAACAGTATGGACTGTCTGCCAGAGTCTCGAGGCGGCAGGAGGGAGGTGGCGGGCCTAGCTTGCCTGGGAAATTATAAATGTTTGTATGCAAATGCTAGAAGTGTCCGAAGTAAAATTGGTGAATTGGAATGTTTAGTGTTGGGAGAAAACATAGACATTGTGGGAATTTCAGAAACTTGGTGGAATGAGGAGAATCAGTGGGACACGGTGATTCCTGGATATGTTATATCGGAAGGATAGGGAGGGAAGGGTTGGAGGTGGGGTGGCTCTGTATGTCAGAGAGGATATACGGTCCAGTAAGACTGAGGTCAGAGAATTAGATTCCCTTTTAGAAATGCTTTGGGTTGAAATAGAGGGCCCAAAAGGAAATTTAACTATGGGAGTTTGTTATCGCCCACCAAATCAAAAGAGAGAGGACGATTATAATATGATGGAAGGATTAAAGATAATGGCTAAACGTAAAAACTGTGTCGTAATAGGTGATTTTAACTACCCGCAGATTGATTGGGTCAATATGTGTTCTGGTTGAGAGAAAGAGATTGAGTTTCTTGATGCTCTCAATGACTGTGCTATGGAGCAGATGGTCTCAGAACCTACCAGGGGTGGGGCGATCCTGGATCTGGTCCTAAGTAATGCCCAAGACTTGGTGAGAGATGTAAAAGTGATTGCGCCGCTTGGGAACAGTGATTGATTTCACTGTTTGTATAAATAGGGAGTTGCCCAAAAAGACCGCCACAACCACATTTAACTTTAAAAGGGGTAAATTCTCTGAGATGAGGAGGCATGTGAGGAGGAAACTGAAAGGAAAGGTAAATACGGTCAAAACCCTTGGGAAAGCTTGGAGGCCATTTAAAGCTATAATCCTAGAAGCTCAGATAAAATACATACCACAAGTTAGGAAAGGCACAAACAGGTATAAGAAGAGGCCAGCATGGTTAACAAACAAAGTAATGGAAGCTGTAAAAGGTAAGAAGGACTCCTTTAAGCGGTGGAAAACCAGTCGAAGTGAGATTAATAAAAGGGAACAAAGGCAGTGGCAAATCAAATGCAAGACTGTGATCAGGCAGGCAAAAAGGGACTATGAGGAGCATATTGCAAAAAACATAAAGACCAACAATAAAAATTTCTTCAAATATATTAGAAGTAGGAAACCAGCCAGGGAAGCAGTGGGGCCCTTGGATGACCATGGGGTAAAAGGATTACTGAAGGAGGATGGGGAAATGGCTGAGAAGCTGAATGCATTTTTTGCCTCTGTCTTCACCGTGGAAGATGAGAAGTGTTTGCCCGCCCCAGAACCACTAATATTGGAAGGGGTGTTGAAAGACCTGAGTCAGATTGAGGTGACAAAAGAGGAGGTCCTACAACTAATAGACAAATTAAAAACTAATAAGTCACCGGGTCCGGATGGCATACATCCGAGAGTTCTGAAAGAACTCAAAGTTGAACTTGTGGATCTTCTAACAAAAATCTGTAATCTTTCATTGAAATCTGCCTCTGTTCCTGAGGACTGGAAGGTAGCAAATGTCACCCCCATCTTTAAAAAGGGTTCCAGAGGAGATCCGGGAAATTACAGGCCAGTCAGTCTGACTTCAATACCGGGAAAGTTGGTAGAAACCATTATCAAGGACAGAATGAGTAGGTACATTGATGAACACGGGTTATTGAGGAAGACTCAGCATGGGTTCTGTAGGAAAAGATCTTGCCTCACTAACCTGTTACATTTCTTTGAGGGGGTGAACAAACATGTGGACAAAGGAGACCCGATAGATGTTGTTTACCTTGACTTCCAGAAAGCTTTTGATAAAGTTCCTCATCAAAGGCTCCTTAGAAAGCTTGAGAGTCATGGAGTAAAAGGACAGGTCCTCTTGTGGATCAAAAACTGGCTGAGTAATAGGAAGCAGAGAGTGAGTATAAATGGGCAGTCTTCGCAGTGGAGGACGGTAAGCAGTGGGGTGCCGCAGGGCTCGGTATTGGGTCCCATGCTCTTTAACTTGTTCATAAATGATTTAGAGTTGGGAGTGAGCAGTGAAGTGGCCAAATTTGCGGATGACACCAAATTGTTCAGGGTGGTGAGAACCAGAGAGGATTGTGAGGAACTCCAAAGGGATCTGTTGACGCTGGGTGAGTGGGCGTCAATGTGGCAGATGCGGTTCAATGTGGCCAAGTGCAAAGTAATGCACATTGGGGCCAAGAATCCCAGCTACAAATACAAGTTGATGGGGTGTGAACTGGCAGAGACTGACCATGAGAGAGATCTTGGGGTCGTGGTAGATAATTCACTGAAAATGTCAAGACAGTGTGCGTTTGCAATAAAAAAGGCCAACACCATGCTGGGAATTATTAGGAAGGGAATTGAAAACAAATCAGCCAGTATCATAATGCCCCTGTATAAATCGATGGTGCGGTCTCATTTGGAGTACTGTGTGCAGTTCTGGTCGCCACACCTCAAAAAGGATATTATAGCATTGGAGAAAGTCCAGAGAAGGGCAACTAGAATGATTAAAGGGCTGGAGCACTTTCCCTATGAAGAAAGGTTGAAACGCTTGGGACTCTTTAGCTTGGAGAAACGTTGACTGCGGGGTGACATGATAGAGGTTTACAAGATAATGCATGGGATGGAGAAAGTAGAGAAAGAAGTACTTTTCTCCCTTTCTCACAATACAAGAACTCGTGGGCATTCGATGAAATTGCTGAGCAGACAGGTTAAAACGGATAAAAGGAAGTACTTCTTCACCCAAAGGGTGATTAACATGTGGAATTCACTGCCACAGGAGGTGGTGGCGGCCACAAGCATGGCCACCTTCAAGAGGGGGTTAGATAAAAATATGGAGCAGAGGTCCATCAGTAGCTGTTAGCCACAGTGTGTGTGTGTGTATATATATATATATATATATATATATATATATATATATATATATATATATATATATATATATATATATATATATATATATTTGACCGCTGTGTGACACAGAATGTTGGACTGGATGGGCCATTGGCCTGATCTAACATGGCTTCTCTTATGTTCTAAAGCTTTTGATAAAGTTCCTCATCAAAGGCTGCTTAATAAGCTTGAGAGTCATGGGGTAAAAGGACAAGTCCTCTTGTGGATCAAAAACTGGCAAATTAGTAGGAAACAGAGAGTGAGTATAAATGGACAATTTTCGCAGTGGAAGATGGTAAGCAGTGGGGTGCCACAGGGCTCCGTACTGGGTCTGATGCTCTTTAACTTGTTCATTAATGATTTGGAGTTGGGAGTAAGCAATGAAGTGGCTAAGTTTGCAGATGATACTAAATTGTTCAGGGTGGTGAGCATCAGAGAGGACTGTGAGGCACTCCAAAGGGATCTGTTGAAGCTGGGTGAGTGGGTGTCATCGTGGCAGATGAGCTTCAGTGTGGCCAAGTGCAAACTAATGCACATTGGGCCAAAATTCCTAACTATAAATACAAGTTGATGGGGTGTGAACTGGCAGAGACTGACCAAGAGAGAGAGCTTGGGGTTGTGGTAGATAACTCACTGAAAATGTCAAAATAGTGTGTGACTGCAATAAAAAAGGCCAATGCTATGCTGGGAATTGTTAGTAAGGGAATTGAAAACAAATCAGCCAGTATCATAATGCCCCTGTATAAATAGATGGTGAGGCCTCAAGTGGAATACTGTGTACAATTCTGGTTAACCCACCTCAAAAAAGATATTATAGCATTGGAAAAAGTGCGGAAAAGGGCAACTAGAATGATTAAAAGGTTGGAACATTTTCCCTATGAAGAAAGGTTAAAATGCTTGGGGCTCTTTAGCTTGGAGAAACCTTGACTGCGGGGTGACATGATAGAGGTTTACAAGATTATGCATGGGATAGAGAAGGTAGAGAAAGAAGCACTTTTTTCTCTTTCTCACAATACGAGAACTCGTGGGCATTCAATGAAATTGCTGAGCAGTCAGGTTAGAATGGATAATAGGAAGTACTTCTTCACCCAAAGGGTGATTAATATGTGGAATTCACTGCCACAGGAGCTGCACAGGAGCTACATAGACAGCTTCAAGAGAGGAATGGATAAGCATATAGTGCAGAGGTCCATCAGTGGCTATCAGCCAGTGCTTATCCTTGGAACGCTGTGTCTGGGGCAGTGATGCTCTGTATTCTGATGCTGGGGTGGAGGGCACAGTGGAAGGGCTTCTAGCACCACTGGTGGACCTCTTGATGGCACTTGTGGTTTTTTGGCCACTGTGTGACACAGAGTGTTTAACTGGATGGGCCATTGGCCTGATCCAACATGGCTTCTCTTATGTTCTTATGTTATAGCCAAATTGTCAGTTTTTGTTTGAAGCTTTTTAAAAATCAATAAAGTCACTGATATGAATAAACTTTATAATGTCTTCTTCCACACCATTGTAGCAATATGTTCTATTTTCCTGCTGTTAGCTGTGAATTTTGATGCTTTCAGGATATTATGAATAATTCCTTTGTCTTTCAAAAAATTATTTGCCAAACAGAGCTGTTCTTCCTTTGTTGGAACTCTGTTCCATTCTTGCTGTGCTCTGTTGAAAGTCTTTCACTAGCTTAATGGCACACAATCACACAGTGTAAGTACATTTCATTCTGCAGTATGAGATACATGATCAGTTTTCCTCTCTAAGCAGTTGTTTTTCCTCTTTATCAGATGTTGCTTCATGTTTAAACGTGAAGACTGAATGAAAGAGAAGAACAGCCAGGAACAGAAGAACACTGTAATATTCACCATTAGCCAGTTTAAAATATTCATTTTGTTTCACCAGTACAAATACATGTAATAGATGCTATGTTTTTTCTGCCATGTCACACTCCTGTCTGAAATTTAAATACTGTTAGACTGCAGTTAGCCAAGTGCTTGTCAATACATCTAATTTTCAACATGGCCAGATCTGTGGATACTTAAATCTGGAGACTGGAGCCATGAACTAACAATACAGATCTTTCTACAAACCTGAGAAAAGCCCCAGGTTTGCAGGAATATGTGAAATCTTAAAAAAAGAACTAACAAAAAACCCCCCACCCCAGAGTTAAACCATCTGAAATAACAGAAGCATCAACAGTAGTTTTAAAAAAACAAATGCCTTTAGTAGCTGTTGCTAGGCAACCATAACAGTATTATCAGGCATCAATGGAGTCTGGGTCAGTAAACGGTGGGGGAGGGGGCAGGGACCTTTCCAGGGTTTTTTATTTGTTTTTTGCCTTTAAGAGAGGGCTCATCAGGGGCAGGTGTGACAGCAATCACTGGGCTACTTGATAATACATAACTTGCATGACTCATGGTAGCCTGGCTTCCTTCTACTGTTCAACAGCAACCATCACATACCACACAATAGTCAGTGCAGGATCAGATGAAGATCCAGAAGAACCAAGGTTTTAATCCCCTCACTCCCATGGAAGCTCACTGGGAGACTTTGAGCCAGGCACATAGCCTAAGTTACCTCACAGGGCTATTGTGAGGGAGGAGAAATGAAAGAGAATGATGTAAGTTTCTTTGAATCCCCATTATGGAGATAAGTGGGGTATAAAAATAAAGCTGGAGATGAGGGGCAGATAATAAGTAGTTTGGTGAATGGGACAGAGAGAAGAAAGCAGGGAAAGGTAAAGATATGGAGGCTGCCATGAAGAAATTGTGTGTGTGTGTGTGTAGGTGTGATTGATGGCTTCTAATTCCACCCTCCAGGCATCCCAGAAAATCTCTGCCTACAGTAGGAGTGGGCAGATAATAAGCCACATCAGCTGATGTGAGACTGTGGAATCTTTGGAAGGGAAATGGGAGTTGAAGAGAGAAAGGCTTCATTGCTTTAGATAAGGCTTTAGAGAAGTGACAAAGAAACAGCGTAAACTACTAGGGGATTAGTTAGGCTAGGTAGTTAGGCTTAGTTAGCTAGGTAGTTAGGCTTTGCCCAGTGAAGGAAAAGAACTTAAGTATCTATAGTACAGGTACATAGAGCTCAGAGGACAATAAAGAGACAGAAATAGAACAGCCTGTGTTAGAAAATAGTAGGTTAGGGACTTGTGAGGGGACTGACAGAACTATTCCAATATACAAGCTACACCTGTTTCACTAGGCTGAGATTCTTGGGTTTCAAGAAGGATTCCAAATAAAATCATTCTTTCTCTGTCTCTGACAGAAGTAGCGTGACAGCTCGGTAGAACTGCAGGTGTGTGAATTTGTAGCTGTTTTAAAGTGGAGTTCTGCTGTTCCTTGCTGTACTAATCAATAGCTTGTTACACTCCTTGTCTTTTCCACCAAACCACACTGAGCCCTTCTAAAGAAGAAACAAGAAAACTTATTTTTTTGTGCTGTGAAAGGCAAATGGTGTGAATTGCTCCAGGAGAAGGGGAGGATAGAAATAGTAGAAAGCACCTAAGATTCCTCTTCCACCTCCCCAGGTTTCCTCTATAATAGCAGCAAATAATCCAGAAGAATTATTTGTTAATATTGCCTTACTAATCACTCACTTCTCACACCATAACTAAAATTAGCCTGGTCATTGCTACCTTAATGTATGATCAGTTCAGTGGAAAACTAAGAAAGCACCTGGCCATTACAGGGAGATACAGGGGAAAGTGAGGTGCCCCCTGTAAGTCCTTGCAGGTTCCTCATCATGCAACTGGTCTTGGCACTGCAACTTGACCAGAGTTTTCCTGGGGAGAGACTGCCAGTTGAGGGAAAGTGAGAAAGCTGAAGATAGAGGAGCAGATAAAGGTAGGTCAGCTGGTGGGTGGGAAGGAAGCAGGAAAAGGGGAGTCTACTGGGGCTTTGGGGGGAAAAGAAATAGCGGAGAAAGAGAAATTGGATGCCCTCCACAAGTCCTTGCCATTCCCCTACATAGTTTTTATATTGTGGATTATTTACCAAAATGGCTCACCAAAAACATTTTAGAATGATAAACAGAGGTAGTATCAGGATTTCTTATTCTTGAATGTGTTCTAAACACTAGAGTCAATGGACATTCCAAGTCCATTGGTGACAACTTCAGGAATAACAGACAAAATCCACAATCATCAGACCATTTACTCTAAAATCATCATAAAGATGCTTACATACGCATTCTGTCTTCAGCCAACACAGGACTCAAGACAGCATGAAATGCTGGCTTGGCTGTATCAACAAACTAGTCCATGGTTCAAAGATTTTAAGTAGATGGACTCAACTGGAGGCAATACTGCTGGATCAGCTCATTTCCATAAGGGGGAGGGGATAGTAGTAACATACACTGTATACTTAGTGCAATCCTACTTGTAGTACTGTCTTCTAATGCCATTGAGGTAAATGGGTTTAGAATGGGTTTACATTTACTTAGGATTGCACTGTCAGATCCCACCTTTCTTCTATCATAGAATTCCAGTAAGTTTACATAAAAATCCTTGGAGGTCTCCTATTCAGGCACTCACCAGACCAATCTGCTTAGCTTCAGCAAAGTTGTTGTGTCATGTCACTTTTAACCATATCTTTGGCCGGGGGGTGGTGGTGGTGGTGGTAATACACCAAGGAACACACCCATCCATCCAGCAGTCCACATTGTGTTGTCATCCTAATTTCCAGAACTCATATGCATCAGCATCTTCATTTACACTCAGTGTTGAACTCCTTCATGAATATTTGCAGGATGTGGCTAATTTATTATTCTTTCTACACAGGCTGTTTTGGCAAAGCAGTTAAGCATGGAGCACAGATCTTTAAACAACAACGCTAAGCAGTCCCACCAACAAAGCAACTTTTGTGCTTAAATTTATGCATGCATATCATTGCTTTGTTGGAACCATGCCCTAGTCTTCAAAGTTCACTAGACGTTTAAATGAGCATTGCGTTCTGGGACATCACAACCTCCTTCTGACAGGTCATGATATAAAACATTTTACTGCACTTCTTACAAATAAACAATACCAGTGAAGAACTTGGTTATATTATGTGCTCAGAGTTCCCATCTTTCTCAGCTTGGCCTCTAAAACATTCCCAACTCCCACTAAACCATGAGTTTATCTAACTCAGATTTAACCATCATGTTGCTGATGTTGTGCAACCTGACATTAGCAGTAGCATTAAGCTAATACTATAGGCATTAAACTAGATGGCATTTGATGAGAAGTGTAGTATAGAATAATCTGCTGTTGCCAAGCTACACAATCTGGTTTCAAACCTGGAGCTTGCATTTGTAGAATGGCTAATGTCTAGCATCCTCCTGCTACTTGTGTCACCCACCTTGAGGTGAGATAGTGTTTGGCTTTGGGGGCAACCTTCCATTCCTATAAATGCTGAACTTAATAGCACTGTGATGACTGTTTTCAATCAGTGCGATTTACATCTTGCATCATGTCCTCACCACCACTTAATGTTGCCTCTCCTCTTGCTGGCTCCATGAACAATTACTCCAAGGCACAATTATTTAAGAGTTTGTCCTACCAAAACCTGGGCATGCCTTAAAACCTATTTCTGAATATCGCCCCCCATGATCTGAATTCATGTTCCACTTGTCCAATGAGCTGCACATGGGAGAAGCACCCTAGAGGATGAGAATATGGACTATGTGACTCCATCTTTAACTTCCCCCTTCCTCCTCCTCTTCTATATTTGAAACCAGATTGTGCAGCTTGGCAACCACAAACCTTTCCCCTATTCTGACAATGCTACTTTTGGACAACAAATATAGGGGTTTTTTGGTGGGGGACCTAGTCTAGTGATTGAAGCGCTATATTAGTAAAATTGCCAATAATTTGGAGGAAACAAATGTCCCGTCCTTTTAACAGAGGTTTTATCATTTATCATTAGAACTCTGCTTTGGTTGGCACTGAAGATCTAATTCTGTAATGAGTTTGTTGCTATAGACACAAACAACTAATTATTAATTACTAAATTTACTAACTTATATTATTGTGACTTCATAATGTACTTATGCACATAAGTGCCATCAAGTCATAATCAACATATGACAACTCCAGCAAAAAGCTATGTCTGCTATGTCTGTCACCTATAGTCCTCTTACTTAACTATTATCTCAGTAACCAAGACAATATTATTTTTTATGAAGACCATCAATGTAGCCGTCACATCCTAGGATGTTTCCATCAAGAGCCATCACACCTTTTGTGTGAGACTAGGAAACCTCTTACACCCTGTTAGACACAAGACACCTCTCTGCCCCCTTCAACACACCTCCCCCTGCCGCAGCCAGCAGTATATTTGCATAAACACAAGCCTGTGTTTTCACTCTAAGGGTGCCCACTTATAGAGTTGCACCCCCAAGTATCTATTGCTTAGGCCTGCTAGGTCATGTACGCTGATCATCCACAACCTTTCTTCAGGACTTCTCCACACCCAGATAGGTAAATACTCCTATAACCCCCCCCTCTACTTTATCTCGCAATTCTAACCTATTTTTCCACAGTTCACTTGCATGTATGATACACAATCCCCTTTGTATGTGTTTGATTAATAACTTCATTTCTTAATAAATTCTTTATATTTTATTGTCTCCTGGTATCTGTGAGGAGGACTATCCTTCCAAGCCAACCCTAGTATACTCAGGTGTCATATCCCGCCTTATTCCTGGCTACAAAATTTGTCTGAAGCTAATTTCCCATCCATATCTGAGACAAGGCAGTTCAGGTAACACTAACCCTGGACTAAAGTCAACATTAATCCTCCCCCTCCCACAAAAAGAAAGATTTTGTGGAAGATTTCTGCCTAGTTGAAATGTTACAGCCTATATTTAGAGGCTGCATTTTTCTGATGTGAAAACAATTCTCCGTTGACAATATGGTTGTTTGAAAGAATTACCAGCGGCCTTGTGCAGAAGAGGCTTGTTAAAGGAAGGCTTATTAAAAATACAAGCTGCTTCCTGGACATCACCTTTACTCTGACTTTTCCCCACTATAAACAGAAGCAGCAATATTTGGCAGGATTTGTATCAAAACATAAAAAATGGAAAAGCCCATAATTCTTCCATTTTGGTACCTATTTAGTATTTATATCATAAATGAAACAGAATGTAAAAGACATACAGAAATCATGTTTTCAGGAGTTGTTAAAAACATTCCCAATTCCATCCTTTAAGTGTTCAAAATCATTTCACTGGGGCACAGCAAAGACCAGTCCAGATGATGAAACACATCTGTGTGTGATGACCTAATGTTTTGCAGTTTTCTGCTGATGAATTCAGCTGTAGAAAGCTGCTCACACCTGCCACTGGCCTCCATTTTCTTTAGGACTGATGGAGAGCCAATGGCAAAGAGCTTTGGTGTTCCCTGGATGATCACAATTATGGGCATGTAGGTCATAAAGCAGCGTGGCTACAAATTCATCAGGTCATGTCATTTGTTGTTTTCATTAGCCAGGCAACCATTCCCCGAGAGACACTGGGGACTCCTTCAATACATTTAATGGAATCTCTGTGATGTAATTGTCAAAATCCTGGTTGCTATATATGGCAATTATTCCAGACAGATTAGATGACATAGAACAGATGGACTGTTTGCCTGCTCATTTCTGGCTCCCATCTTTACTTTTTCATATTTATTGCTGTGTAGGAAGACTTCTCCATCTAAATTAGTATGAGTGCAATTCTTAGATCTTGATACCAGGGAGTGGGGAAAGGGTGTTGGAAGTTGAAATATTCAGGGTGTACATTATTTCCTCATGAGTATCTCCATTTAGGTTTATTTGGAGGTAAAGTTATTCTAAGAATGGTCAACTATTCCGTAAAATATATTGTCATCCAAGACCCAGCTCTTACATTGCTAAGTGAACCAAAAGACCCGTATTAACCTGCAGTAAGGCATAGGAATATAATCCAGGGCTTTTTTTGTAGCAGGAACTCCTTTGCATATTAGGCTATGCACCCCTGATGTAACCAATCCTCCAAGAGCTTATAGGGCTCTTCTTACAGGTCCTACTATAAGCTCTTGGAGGATTGGCTACATCAGGTGTGTGGCCTAATATGCAAAGGAGTTCCTGTTACAAAAAAAGCCCTGGGAATATCTACAATCTATGGATCAGATCTAGTAGAGGAAAATGTAATAGCCTGATCTTACTTGGTCAAAAATGATTCAATACCCTGTGAGGTAATGATTTGGGATCCACCATATTTCTACCATGTACAATTTTCATGTGTGTCTCTAATTCCCCATCTGAAATAGAAATCTGTACTAATTGAAGACTGTAAAGATGCATAATCTCATTAATTAGTTTTGTACATAATAACTGTAGGTTGTTGATTATAAAAGCCCACACCACAATAAACTGGTTAAGGTCTAGGATACCAAAGGCCTTGCCATTGTTGCAACAGCCCAACAAGGCTGCTCTTTTGGAACAAATAATTCCCTTTGTGTCTATCAGCCATATCAAAAGACTTGTTTATAAATACTTGCACATCACTCAATAAGTCATCACTTAAACTTGTCTCCACTGCAAGGTGTTCTTTGTGGTAGTCAAGTGGTATGAAAGTACTATTTGTGGTATACAAACTGTAATTACTGCTTCATGCATGCAAGTCATTACTTGATGTTGCACTTGTATGATGAATACATGTGTTCACTTAGCCTATGAAAACCCTTTACAAAAATCTGTGCCTATGCATGAATGCAAACAATCCACTTATTACCCTTCTGGCTGTTCTGGATGAGGCATACAATAGATAATACTGTCTTCCCAACAGTTTGGGAGCTGCGCTAGAAGTTCCATTACATTTTCTGTTATTTATTTGTCACTGCACCTAAATCACAATAAATTGTCAGGCAGTTGGTTGCCCAATCAGATAAAATATAACTTTTACCACTGACCATTTTCTAAGCCAATATAAACTAATGGGTGTATTTAAGTGATACAATAGGCTTCTGTATAGAGCAACAGAGTCTTTCTCTTCTAGAATAAAGCTTTTTCCATATATTTTCACCCACTGTACATCTTTAATATGTCTTTACTTAAAAAAAAAAAACTTTAATGGCAGGACATTGAAATGTAGAGGCATCATGATTCTGTCCTTATTCAAGATCAAAGTAGCTGTTGAGCCAGAGAAATGAATAATATATCTTCCCAGGAAACATGTTTTTGAAAAACAGCCCCACCCTCAAAGATTTTCTGTCTTCAGCATGGAGATACATTCGGAGGTCCATTTCAAGGTTTAGCACATTTCCAGGTATCATCACAGTTCACTCTGTGTAGTTCACAAATACAATCCATATTCATTATCATTAACTGTATAAATGGTACTGTTAAGCTTGTGACCCTCCCATTCATTCTGTTGAGGCACATTTGCTCCTAGGAATTGCACTCTTCACAGTGGCAGGAAAGAATGTAACGGTAGGTGGCTGTGAGTCTCATACCCCCAGAGCAGCGCAACCTCATGGCCTTCAGTTTGGAAGTTTGGGGGCGGCAGCAATGGCAGGTTGAACGGAAGGGCTGTTTGAGGACTGTGCTGAAGGACACCATTGGCTCAGAACGTGATGTTTGGCTGCAGCGACCCTCACAGCGAGCCAGCAGCACCATCTGCAATGTACAGGACAAAAGAATCATGAAAGACGGCCTGAGGTCTGTGCAGACTTGTGACACCAGCAGAAAAATATAACTGTCCAGGTCACATTAAACAGTCCAATTAAAAAAAAAATAACGACTACGCCTCATTATTGTATATGTCAACAGTATACACACACACACAATCTTAAAATTATATTCAAGGATAACCAAAGTTCTGCACTGAGAAAGCTATATGTTACTGGCTACAGAAATCATGCAAGTATATTTGTCTATTTAGCAGAATTTGTTTTGCTCCTATCATTATAAATAAGGGCAAGGCATGGAGGCCACTGGAAACTCATCTAATGGCCACTGGAGAAGCAGTAAATCAAATCATGTGATGTAGCATACTTAATTATCTCAGAACATTTTCACACATATGTAATACCACTGTCCAAACAGAAAAAGCTCCCTGCCTCAACCTGCTAGTGGCCACAGCAGAAAATATATGAACTGGGGGAAAGATTGAGAAGAGATAGCAGCTGGGACTAGCTGAACGTTTTGCAATACAGCTTACTAGAAGGCTCTCTGCCGTTAGCTTTCCACAAATGTAGCTCTACAAATCTGGTAAATGTGCTGCTTTTGTAATCACCTAATTATGGGCCTCCAGCCAAACCACTTTCTTTTTATTTATAAAATGCAGCTCTGGCTGTAGCCACTAGGGGCACAGGGAAGTCCAAACATAGCAAAAAGCATTCTGGGATCAGCTGGACTTCCCTTTCCCCAAGACTAAGTACAACCAAGCCAGAATGCTGATATTTGCTACAGTACCTGCCAGCCTGAAGATCATTTTCTCCAATAATCTAGCTTTCTTTTTATTTCATGATTATTACTGAAAATAATTTTGTCATATAGAGTAGGGGCCCTGCTTTGGATAGTCCCAGCCTAGCCTGATCTCATAAGATCTCAGAAGCTAAGCAGGACTGACATGGAGGCAGGCGATGGCAAACCACCTCTGAATGCATCTTGCCTTGAAAACTCTATGGGGGTCGCCATAAGTCAGCTGTGACTTGACAGCAAAGAAAAAGAGGAGAGTGGTGTAAAAAAAAGTATCTGCCCCAGGTGCCAAATAGGTTAGGGATGCCACTGCAGGTCCTCAGCATTCTCTATTAGAGCCCCAGCCACTCACCTGCTATCCACATGTTTATACCACTGAACATGGTACCAACTGCAGCTTATTCACATAAATGGACTACCAAGATCCATCAAACAAAAGAGTAACAACACCTTTCAAGCCAACAAGTGGTATTTCTTATTTTAGGTATCTCATTACATTTGTTACTCTGAGCTCACAAATACTGCGTGGAACCACCCTTCAGTTTAGCCTGTGTGTGATGGTGGTTAGAATGATGTTCTAGGATTTGGGAGACTCTTCGTTTAAATACCAACTCTACCATGTAGATTTCTGGATGAACTTGAGCCAGACACTCTTTCTCAGCCTAACTTACTTCACAGGGGTGTTCTTGAGGGTAAAACTGTGTGTGTGTGCGTGGAGAATAACCAAGTATGCCACCCCAACTTCTTTAGAGAAAGGGCAAAAAACAGTACTAGATACTAGGCAGGTATGTTTAAGCCCAGAGTGTGAAATATACAGGTCATACCCCCTATGTTGTATGACCTATGGCTAACTTCTTCCCTCAAAAAACTTTCCACTGCATCCTACTGGAATGCAATGAAATGTTTCTGAGCCCAAGTGGGGAGTGGGCATTCAAGGAAAACTTCTCTCCCCATCCTGGAAAACTTCTCTCCATGTCTCTGCTGGAATGTGAGGAACTTCCAGCTGCATACAGACCTGAGTGCCCACTCCCAGTTGGAAGGGATGCAGCAAGGTGCTTCCTGAGAGAGAGAGAGAGAGAGAGAGAGAGAGAGAGAGAGAAAGAGAGAGGTGGCGGCTGCAAGCATAGACAGCTTCAAGAGGGGACTGGAAAAACATATGGAACAGAGGTCCGTCAGCGGCTATTAGCCACAGCGTATTATTAGCCACAGCATATTATTATCTCTGTCTGGGGTAGTGATACTCTGTATTCTTGGTGCTTGCGGAGGGAGGCACAGTGGGAGGGTTTCTAGTGTCCTGGCCCCACTGATGGACCTCCTGATGGCACCTGGGTTTTTTTGGCCACTGTGTGACACAGAGTGCCGGACTGGATGGGGCATTGGCCTGATCTTACACGGTTTCTCTGATGTTCTTAACCCAGAAAGATAACATTCAGAATCCTCCTCCAATTTCCCCTGCATTCTAGAGATTCAATAGGAACTTGGAGATGGGATGCAAAATGCCAGCTCTCAGCTGTTTTCTGGGATAAGTGGTTTTCTGTCTTCCTCTCCCTGAAAGTTCATTTTTGCACATCAGGTTTCTGTGTTTTCAGCCCTGATATCCAACAAAGATGTGCTTGCAAATGCAAGATATTTCTCCACTAAAACAAATGTGAATCCCAGTCCCAGGATGCAATTGAAAAATTTCATGTGGTGTTGGGAGAGGGGGTCAGAACATCACTTCTCAATCTAGAGAACAGCTGAGAGGTGATGGTCTGACCCCCTCCCCCACCCGGTAACATTAGTCACAATGAAGCCAAGCTACATCATGAGGCAGCCCACTTAGCTGCAGTCACGATCACTTCAAGATGGTACCCTCAGTTTAAGCAGTTTTTGCAAGTGATGATTAAACTACCTTTTGTATTGCTTTTTCCTATACAGAAAATGACTGAGCTACATTAACAAGAATGTTCTTTTAACTTTAAAATATCTTCTACTTTGTGTGCCTCATTATCAACATTCAGGTCACATCTTTCAGTCTAAACAGTATGCATGAGAAAATAAACAAGTTTTGTTTTAAAAGCTCAATTCTTCTGTTTTATATATGTATAATAAAGTTGGCTTATATTTATTATGAAAAACCATTATATTTAGCTGTATCATTTTATGGCTAAAATATAGATCTATACTCACATTTTTCTCACAGTCCTTTAACCGTCTGAGCAAGATTTTACCATATATATTTTGGGCAATGTGCCAAAATGGGAGGAAAATAGCATGTGCTTTAGAAGCTTTGCTTCTCCTTTAAATCAATCACAGCAGCTGTTTCTTGCATTGTATAGTGCAAAGCTCAATAGAGACAATTGCCGAAATTATTAGCAGTGATATGATGCCATTGTACAGTAATAGTGTCAATGTAATATATTAGAAATGTGCAGATATTTTATGACTAGACACCCTTTCATCACAATGCTAGAGGGGGGAAGTGCTCAGGAAGCCAACCAACCACTGAGCTGGTGTACCTCTAAGATTTCCAAGCATATCTCCAAGATAGCACTCAGCTGCTGCTGCACCTCAGCCAGGTGCATGTGAGGCAATGCTGTGGAGCCCCACGAGAGCACTGCTGGTACAACATTATGTGCCAGTGGGGGGTTGCATGGGGCTGGGACTGTGGCAGAAGTTAGTTGTCTCCCAAAGCTGTTGCAGCCTGGGAATGGCCCCAACTACTTAAGCCTGAGCCGGGACACCCCATAGCTCAGGTGTTATAGTCCTGTACTATATAACCTATCTCTGAGGTACTTGACATACAAACTTAGAATGCACAGCATTTCACTCTGGTGGTAGGAAATGTACAGAGAAGGGCACATAGTACCATAGAGGGGGCACTTACTACTTACACCAAGAGAGAGAGCAAGCCTCCTTGCTGTGTGACTAACATGTCTCAGTTCACAACCCTTACATGTATCCCATCTCTGGAGCCACACACCAAAGGAGAAATCACATACTGACAGATAAGTAGGTGCAGGGATTTAGCAGGCTCAGCCCTAAAGTCCACACTTGCCTCCTTGTTTGTACCCTGGGCACTGCCTGACTATACAAGCCTGTGGCCAAGGATAGAGGTTTGTGAAAATGGGGGCAATCCAAGGTAGCTGCACCCAGCAGTAAGCCCCAGGTCATGGTACTTTAAAGACAGAGGACTTGTAGCTCCTTAGGACATGTTATGCACTGCAAGTGCAGCCCACCTCTTCAGACATGTTGAAGGCAGATGCAACAGACTGACAAGGACATGCAGAAATATTGTTGCTCACCAACAGTGTAATCTTATACAGAGCATATTGATTTCAACTAATTTAAAAGAGTGTAACTCCGTTTAGGATTACAGATGTACTCTGCTGGGTGTTACATACAGCTTGAATGGGGAAGTGGGCTGATGGGTAGTCCAAGGGGCAGCGGCGTCACTGGGGTGGGGCCAAGGGGGCCATCAGCACTCCCCCAGAGCATTCTCATTGGCCACCCTCTCCGCCTTGTGCAAGTGTCGACGGCCGCCTCTAGTTGCTGCCCGCCCGGAGCCCGCGCCTGGAGCAGTGAGTCACCCATGGAGTCGGAGGAGAGGGGGATGGCGCTGGGATGCGGCTGAGTCAAGGCCTGATGCATGGTGGTTGGCTGGCGGGCGGCTCCTCCCAGGTGCTGGTGGGCCTGTGAAGGGAAGGGGGCTTCACGGCGTCTACCGACCGGGGCACATCCGCCCGCTCTGCCCCAGGCCCGGGCTCCGGGCGGGCAGCAACTAGAGGCGGCCGTCGACGCTTGCGCAAGGTGGAGAGGGCGCAGCTCCCTCCAAAACACGGGCAGGGAGGGAGAGGGGCTTCCTGCCTTCCCACGCTTTTGCGCAGCCAGCAGGGCGCACTTGGCCCCACGGTGCAACCCACCCTAGTGACGCCTCTGCCAAGGGGAGATGTGTGTGCTCCAGCATAGTAGCATGTCTCTGGGTCTCACTCCCCCTCGCAGGTTGGTGGTGCAGACACACAGAAGGTTCAGGGTAGATGGGGTGCAAGAGTGTGGCATGGAGAGGTTATGTCTCAGCTAATATTATCAGTATTATATTATCAGGGAATATTATCAGGGAAGAGAGTTTGTGGCTTGGAGTGGGGATAATGATGTGTGGCAGCACTTTCACTGCCAGTCATACCCTTGCCAGGGGAACAGGTGGCCATCTGGTTAACCATGTGGGTGTCCTTTCCCTGTGGGCTATGGAGGAAATGCTCAGGTAACATGCCTCTGCTGGAGTTGTCACTGAGTCTCTGGAGCTCTAGGGGAGGAAAGTGGTATTCGAGTATGGCCACACTGGTAGTTGGCGACACTTGTTTGAACCACTTAGAGGAATGTCATCTGGCATTACCACTTGATTGCTGTGTATTGCCAAGGTTGCTATGATCTCTACCATGCTTGCTCTGTGACTTGCAATTTGCAGACGGGTGTGTGTTGTTTCCCCCCCCCCTACGGAATGTCCTTAGGGGGCCAACCAGTGGCACCACTATTATACTGGTGGCTGGCCACTTCCACCCCAACATCCTACAGAATTGTACTGCCCATCTCCCCAGCCTCCTTTTTTTCTTATCCGCACTCGTTTCCATTAAGGGGTGATTGTATTATAGTACTAGTCATTTTGATCTATACTGATCACAGGCCATAATGAATTACAATAAAATTACAGAAAGAAAATGAATGTTGCTTCTGCACTAGCTGTTTAGTCTGAAATTACCATGGTTTTGTTTGCTCAGTTTTGAGAGAAAATCCACTGACGTCTTTTATTCCATTGTTTTGCCTGAAGTCCTTCCATGGTCTCAGACCTATCTATGGTGATTTTTAAAAAAAAAAAAAAACACATAAAATACAGCAGGTTCTCTGGTGGAGTCACTTAAAGTGGTATTGAGGTTTCTCAGGGTTACTATCTTTTTATAAAGTTGGTTACCTCTACACAAAACTGCAAAACAGAAGTAATGCTTGTGGGCGGCACAGCCAACTGACTGGAAATGAAAATGACTGCTGCTTTATACTGGATCACACCTGGATTCCCAGGTAGCAGCAGTGGCACAAGGTGCTTTTTTAGTGTCTGGCTGCTTTACCAGCTGCATCCTCTGCTGGAAGGTCAAAACCTCATCATCGGTATCCATCCTTGGTGAGCTCAGTGTTGATTTCTCCATGGGGCTGCTGTTAAATATGATTCAGCCATTTCAGCGAATGCAGAATACCACAGCCAGACTGGTGTGAGCAAGCATGAACATACACCAAGACTGAAATGACTGTGCTGGTTTCCTGTTTGCTTTGGATTAGGCTTAAGGTGCTAGCATTGGCCTTTTAAGCTTTAAACAGAAACTGCTTATGCAGTAGCAGTTGCTCTACCCTTGGGTTTCAGCTTTCCCCATTAAAATCGATTGATTCCCCACCAGTTGCTGCATGGCTGCATTTTGATCCACAGCTCCCTCCAGTTCCCCCTGCATCTTCCTGATCTCTAAAAAAAACAAGAGATCATCTACTCCCATATGTAAAAAATGTGGAAATTTCTCTTAGAAACAAAAAAAAAATAATCAGAGGAAAACAATTTGATACAAAATGACCATAAAATCAAAAATTTAAAAAGAGCAGTTACTTTGCAGAACAATCTTGAAGTGCAGGCATACTATGAAGATGACAAAAATTAAGGTTTATTCAACCATAGTAACTACAATTGGGATGCATGAAAAGGGATGTGCTTGCAAGTTATGAGGGAATCAACAGTTTCCTTTCAGTTGAAGGAATACAAACTGGAACTCTTGCAAGGCCACAAGGCTTGCTGCTATTTTACAAATTAACAGATCCACAAGAATTGGAAGTACTCATTAGGAAAATGAAAATATAAGTTTGTTCACTTTACTCACATTATGCCCAATGTCTCTGCTTTAACTGCTATCTCCCACTGTATTGTCTTAAGCAGCCCCAGCTGATGCCACAATTGATCACATTCTACCTCATTCTACCCACCAGCAGCCCTATAATGTCAATCTTTGTCTCATTCTTTCCCTGTTTAGATTCAGGGCTGCCAGCATCCAGGTGGGGCCTAGAGATCTCCTGGTATTGTCACCAGGCCTCGGATTCAGCAGGAGCTCACAGGAGCGCAGCTTCTGAACATTTCTGAGGGTTCCCCCTCTTTCTTCCCACCTACCTTGTCCATTGAATAGTAGTTGCAGTTGCATAACAATCCCTGGATTAGGAAAGTGGGCAGCCAGCCAGCCCCCAGTGGCTTTGCCATGCCCCCAGAAGCCCTCATTAACCCCTGGAGAAGCTGATGCCACCCATTCTCCACTTCTTATGTGTATTTGGGCAGCAGGTGGCTTGCTGGCCTTTTGATTGGGGGAGGGACAGCCCAGGAGAGCAAGGCCTGCTTGAGCTGGCTAGAACTCTAGCCAGCCCAAGCAGTAGGGTTGCCAAATCCAATTCAAGAAATACCTGGGGACTTTGGGGGTGAAGCCAGAAGACTTTGGGGGTGGAGCCAGGAGACATTAGGGGTGGAGACAAGATCAAGGCTGTGACAAGCATCACTGAACTCCAAAGGGAGTGCTGGCCATCACGTTTAAAGGGACGGCACACCTTTTCAATGCCTTCCTTCCATAGGAAATAATGAAGGATAGGGGCACCTTCTTTTGGAGCTCATAGAATTGGACCCCCTGGTCTAATCTTTTTGAAACTTGGGGGGTATTTTGGGGAGAGGCACTACATGCTGTACCGAAAATTTGGTGCCTCTACCTCAAAAAACAGCCCCCCCCCAGAGCCCCAGATACCCGCTGATCAATTCTCCATGATTTTCTATGGGAATAAATCTCCATAGGGAATAACAGAGTTCCCAGCAGACATTTCCCTCCCCTCCCCCTGCTTTCTGACGACCCTGAAGCGGGGGGAGGGTCTCCAAACTGGGGGATCCCCTGCCCCCACCTGGGGATTGGCAACCCTACCAAGCAGGCCTCACTTACCCAGGGCTCTCCTTTCTTGCATCGGGTTGCTTTTGGCTGGGTGGGGGTGGCATATGGTAATGAGTTATGCTAATAAGATCCGCCACCTATTTTTCTATAAAATGACCCCCGATTACCACTGAACTCCAGTTGGAATTCCAGAGATCAGCTCCCCTGGACAAATGGTGGCCACTTCGGAGGGTGGACTCTGTGGTATTGTATCCCACTGAGGTCTCTCCCCAGGTTTTACCCTCAAGTCTTCAGGAACTTCCCAACCTGGAGTTGGCAACCCTACAAGATGATAGATACATAATCCTTTAACAACAACATTAAATAAATAAATAAATAAATATTAGAACTGTGGCAGGCTTGTTGATCAGCATTAATTTCTCTCATCTTTATGGTCTATGGTCTTCCTATCTTGGGCTTGGTCTACACATATAGCGAAATGGGCAATGAGGTGAGAGAGTAATGCAGTGATGAGAGTAATGGGAGGAATTACATTTTCAGAGTTCCCCTCTGTGATTGATTTCCTATGAGTGGAAAGCTAGCACACCAGGGGTTGCAATCCTTCAGGGGTGGTGGGCAAGCTCCTGTTCCTGGGATCCAGGCCCTGCCAGGTTTCTGTGCTCCAGCAGGAGCAAGGGATGGGGATGGCGAATGACATCACATGTTTACACTAGTGATGTGCCATAATTTCTGGGTTGTTCCTGGAAATTAGATGGCAACAACTCTAAAAATTTGCTCACCTCCGTGAGTTCTTTCTACCATGGAAATGTGTGACTTGCTAGAGTATTGTGACCCCTCTTCTAGAAACAAAATGGAATTGATGTCACAGCATTGCACTTCAGTGTGCAGCATCACTACCAGCCCAGCAAAGGTCTTCAGCTAGCAACTGTAAACACAGCATGCAACAAATTATGCAAGAACCTTTCCCATGATATGGCCAATTTTTATCTGCAGGGAATTTTTACATGTGGGGACCATTAAGAATGTATCCTCCCCACATGCAAACTGAACTGCTACAGCTGAATTCTACCACCTCCAAATTCTGAATTCTACTACCTCCAAATTCTGTTTTCATTTTAGGGAGGTGAGAATGTGAAGAAGTGAGTTCTCAACAGAAAAAGGAGTTGAGGTTAAGTATGAATTAGCTTTTGCAGAGAAAGTGATGGTAAGGAGAAAGGGTTGGCAACTGCAGCAGCAGGTGTCAGAGCTCCAGTTGATGGTTCTCTCAGGCTTTCCCCCTTCCATCAAACAAGACACAGCAGGAGGAAAAAAACCCTCACTGCTGCTGTTAAACCATGTTGAAATTTTCCAAGCACAACATTTCAAACAAAAACACTTTTTTTGGCATTCTCTCATGTTTCTAAATGAAAATGAACAGTTGGCCAATATCACTTGAAACCATATGTAAACCACATTTACTGCATTTGGCTCAAAGCAAAACTAGATCTGGAGTAGTATGAACGGAGGATGTGTGTGGATAAGGATGAACCTGCCCCATAACAAATGCAAGCAGCATACCTGGTCTTTACTACTAAAAGGGGTGCCATATTGCCCACTGATCCTCCCCCACATTTCAATCTACTTGTGATCATTCCTCAAGAGTGCCTGTATGTCTCATTTTTATGAGGTATAAAGAATAATAACAAAAATGTTCTCAAAATACACTTTAACGAATATTTGAATGTATCTAAGAGCAGACCTTGTTCCCACCTCCACGGAAACTTGAAGTGTGCCCCTCTCTACCTAAAACACAGTGCTGGATTAGAACCGGAGAGATTTCCTTGCAAACCCTTGCTCAGTCATGAAACTGGGGCATTCAGGGAAGGAAAAGATGAAAGAGCAGGGTAGGGGAAAATGAGATAACCCCCCCCCCAAAAAAAAAAAAGCTGCTGGGGTCCTGGTTGTAATTAACAGCAATAACAACACAAATGCTATTGGCAGAGCAAACTTTTTCATTGTTACTATCTGCAGCCAAATATATCTGCCATTTGAGAAAATACAACTAAGTTGTTCTTTGGATATGTGTCAACAGATTCTAGATTGCCAGAGTGATTTCACTGAGAAGTTCCAAATACTAATGTGAAAAGATGCTTAAAGCAAGTCTAAATAAGTAGGAATGGAGCCCCACATTACTGTATATTGCAGAAGAATCAGGATGTGATCTGTACAATAGTGTAATATGAAACAAGATATGAAATCTATTAAGGCATGGAGAGATATTATAATTGTGAGCTTTTCTAGACTGAAGTTAGACAAAAGTCATAGGGAGTCATAGAAAAATTCTGATGGGCTCTGGAAAATTCTGAAAACAACAATTTTGAAATATCTTTTTTATTGTCTCACTAGTACTTGTTGCACATAGAAACCTATTTTGCAGCCAACAACACATAATCCAATTACATCTGAAACATACCCTGTCTTTCATTTTAAGACTCTGAAGACTGAGACATCTCCATCATGCCCTGAATAGGTTTGTCAGCCTCCAGGTGGAGCCTGGAGATCTCCTGCTTTTACAACTGATCTCCAGCTTGCAGAGGTCAGCTCCCCTGGAGAAAATAGCTTCTTTGAAGGGTGGACTGTATGCCATTGTACCATGCTGAGGCCCCGCCCCGCCCCTCCCCTTCCCTAAACCCACCGTCTTCTGGATCCATCACCAAAATCTCCAGGTATTTTTCAACACACACCTGGTAACCCTAGCCCTGAAACATCTTCTCCCCCACCCTCCTTTTAATCTTTTGATGAACCTGGTAATGTTATCTAGAAACTCAGAAGTTTGCTAGTTGTGATATTTTGGCTGATCCTGATAAACAGTAATACATGACTTTTGTTCTTCAAGTGATGCTGTCAAAGTTGTTTTTTCTTTGAATCATTCTGTTATTACGAATTTAGGTTTATACATTTTTAAAAGCCCCTTTTGCAAATAAATTGATAACAACTATTGTCTGTAATAAACAGCATGGCTCCAGGATGGTCAGTAAAACTGTCTCTTTAATTCCATCACAATTTGAGGCGCATGAAAAATTCCATTGCATGCTTATGACTGAGAAGGGAATAACAAAAAAAAACCATACTTTAAGGAACTGAGTGAGAGCTGCAGTCCTGGTACTAAGCCCAGTCAAAAGGAATTCAGCACAAAACAAAATAAGCCCCTAGTAGATGTTCTGCCTGTTTAGTACACACAGACAACTCATTCAGCACACTAGAAAGTATCACAGGGAGTTAATTTCACAGGAGCAATTGTGTTAATCTACTACTGCCAAAATAATAAAAACAACTATCCTAAACAGGTCTTCTTAAGTCTGTCCAATGGGGTTTACTTCCAGGAGAGTGTTCTTGGGACTGCAATAGTCTTGCAGCACTCTTTGGATACTGATTCATGTTTTGAGGAAGCACTGAAATCAGACCTGTTTTTTAAACAACTAGCAATGTAATGAGGTGGCCAGATCCCACCTCATTACATGCATTCACATTTGACAGTGGGCTCTCACGAATAAATTTGTCAGTCTTTAAGATGGGAGAAGACTCTCTGTTATCATAAAGAATGTAGCAAAATGACTACTTTTTTCTATTTCTATTTATTATTTGCATATCACCTAGACTGTCACACTCTTTATGAACTTGGTATAGTTCATAAAACACTTTTTCAAGGATGTGGAATTTTAAATTTAAAAATGGAATTCTTTGAGCATTTTTTGCTGCCAGATTTTGAAATGAACCTCTGTGACTGTGAAGGACATCTGCCAATTCACATAAGCTATTTCATGTCCTCACAGGGCAGCCCCAGCCTTCTCCAGGAATGTAGAGAAACTTAATATGTGATCTGGCAGATCAAAAATATGTCAGCAGAAATTTCTGTGATTGCAGTGGTTGGAAAAATTGTTGCTGCCATCAAGAAAAGTGCAGCTGACTGTGTTGTGATTGAGCAGTTCATACATTTCTTCTTCATGCAAACATGTACGGGGGTGGGGGGAGACCAAAATTATATTGTGTAAACCAGCCAGGTCTCTGTAGTCTGGAAATCAGCTGTAATCCCAGGAGAACCTCAGGATCCACCTGGAGGGTGGTAATCATATCCTCATGCCATGTGACAAATTGCTTTTGAAACTAAGGGGACTTTCAACAGCAGATTGTAACATGAAGGCACTCTTTGGATACTGATTCATGTTTTGAGGAACATAGGTTCCAATTCAAAAGAAAAGATATAGAAGGCATCATTTTGACATCTCACTTCAATGGGCAAAAACGTCTAGAATCAGCACTGAAATCAGACCCGTATTTTAAAAAACCATTTGAACTTTTCAAGATTGTATTGAAAGCCTCACGGGACTGACATTATTTGGTTTGACTCAGTTTTTGGGGCAGCCATTTTTGTGTAACAACAACAACTTAATGTTGCTATCTTGAAATAACCAGTTTTTGATTCAGTTTTATACAACCACACTGCTCTTTCATCTTATATCTATATTTACATCCATGTCTAGATCTAAATCTATATCTTACCTTTGAACTGCACTTATACAAAGGGTGACTGATGGAATCGACATAATGATGCCTCATGCAGCGTCCTGGGTCTGAGTCAATCATGAAGGTATTGTCAGTTTTAGTATCTGCATCTCCCATGATTGCCAGAAGAGACAGCATGGAAATTGAAGCAGCTAGTACATGACTTCCCATCATTGGAGAACTTCTTAGGAATAACAGTAGAGGGAGGTAGAGTATCAAAAGCACTCTAAAGACTGAGGCCCAATCCCTTTTGAGGAACGTGAAAGATCTGTTCGAAGTCTCTGGGTTGTCATTGCTAGTTTTGGGATAGACGTTTGTTGAAGTTATAATCCATCAAAGCATCCCCTTCAAGGCTGAAATTAAAAAAAAAGCAATAACACATGATCCTGAACAAAAAGCCGGCCTTCAGACAGAAACAGACATAAATCATAATAATGCTCAAAGGACTTAGGTTAGCCGAGATATATTTACTGAGTCAACATCATCTCACAGTAGGTACAGTGAAAGGAGGTGAGCACCTTGCTACTTTAAAACCTCTTCTATCAACACCCTAAGAATGAGCATATTAACTTTTACTATTGTCAAAACTATTTTAATGGGATCAGTTCAGTTCAATGTCAATTATTTAGTAATACACAAATTCCTGAAATTTGAATTTGAAAATTAAAGTACTACATATATGCATATGAAACAACTCAAAGATGTGTTCTTGGGTACTATATTGAGCTATTCTTATTTAAAGATGGAATTTTGGCTCAAAGAAGAAGTGAAAGAATTCATTGGGCTCATCCTTTCATCCTCATGGTCTTCTTTGCCATAAAGTATTGAAAGATCAACCCTATTGCATCCTTGCTTTTATGGGCTGCAGCACTGCACACTGTAATGCCCATGAAAACATGTTGAAACAGATGGGACATTTTTGAATATACGTGTGCATACTATTGCTACGACAACAAAGTGAAGACAGTACAACTTTTAAATACATGTACAAACATGGCACAAACGCACTCATTCTATCTATCTATACAGTGCAAGAGAGAGTTTGACAAACAGAAACTGATATCAGGTTAATTAAAATGCTTTAACTTTATAACTGAAGCCCACCCTTGCTTTAAGACCCCTGTTCTAAAGTAGAATCTAAAAGAGCATTTATCATAGGAAGCACCTACAAGATTGGTTTCTTCATCCACTTCAGAAAAATTATAGCCAGAGCTTATTTGACTATGTTGATTTATTTAAATATATGTATTTACATCATCTAAGGGGGGGTATATATACTTGCATCAAGCCTAAATGGGGGGTGGGACCAAATTCCCCCCAAACCAAATAAAGCACATCAAGTTGCTGTAACTCCATTGAGGAGGGAATTGCACCCAGCTATCCCATGTGCCAAACATTTCATAAAACCATGAGATTAGAGCTTGAAAACATTCAGATCTTTAAAGTGGGAGAATAAAAGCCCTGTTGCAACTTCTGTTTAATCACAGAGATATTTGACATTATTTCTATGATATCTCTATATACATGAATTCATTTGCATCTGCTTGGCCAAAAATGCAGCTAGGCAACCAGCGGCCTTCCCACTACCTTGAGGATTACCTGTGTTTTCTCCATTTGAACAGGCATATTAGCCTTATAAAGACAAAGAAGCCACATCTGTACTCGTGAGGTGAGCACACACAAAGCTGACTTATACTGAATCAGACCATTGGTCCATCAAGGTCAGTCGTATCTACTCTGACAGGCAACAACTTTCCAGGGTCCCACGTAGAGATCTTTTCATGTCACCTCCTACCTGATCCTTTTACCAGGAGATGCTGGGATTGAACCTGGGACCTTGCACATGCCAAGCAGACACTCTACCATTGAGCCACAGTCATTTTCTATTGGATGATCCAACATCACTGATGGAAAGGCCTATTTTGGTAGTGGCCTTAATTGTATTGGTCACAGTCTGTCAAGCATGCGGGCTCAATGACGAGTCAAAATTGATACAAAGACTACATTTATTGATAGACCGATACTTTGGTGTAACAGGTTCTTGAGAGTAATGCTGCCAATACATTGATACAATACTTTTAAGGCTTACTTCAAAAGGATTCCAAGGGATGGGGTTGCGGGGTAGCATTCACACATAAACTATCATAAATGTCTACATTCCCATAGTGTTATCAGGACTGTGTCCTTGCTTTCCCCAGATGGCTCGTACTCCCTTACAGGAATGTATGGGAAGGTGCTGATTACTTGGTTTCAGTTCTCACTACTTCTAATTATAAGCATAAAGCAAGATGGGGGGAAGGAAAAGAATAACAAGCTAGCAAAGTTGGATCCTCCATGAAACTTCAAAGACCAGGTTAGGCAGGACCCTAAAACAATCAATTATCAATGGAATTTCACCATGCTTGACACAGTCTGCAACTCTCCTTTTGAGCTGCAGGTCCTTGTGGTGGTTCCTACAATATTGGTTTCTCTGGAGAATCAAGCCAGTAAACTTAAAAGGTCAAGGCCATAATAATCTTGCACCCATGCAGATGACTGGAGATGTGAGTGGCTCCTGTAGAGGAATGCCATAAGCTTCTGCTCCTCTACTGCACTGGACTCACTGCTGAGGTGCTGGGTGTACCCAGCCCCAACACAGTCAGACAGTTCATGTGAAGTATCTCACAGATCCTTCTTCCCCAGTCCCCATAAGCCACTCTGCTTGTGTTTCTTGCATCAGGACCCTATCTACTGGGGACCTCATTCCTCAATGAGCTACTGGAAGGCTTCTGTTCAATATGAACTGCCTTCCCGTGTTGGAGCACGGCCAGTGCAAGAGTGGCATAGTGGTAGCAGCTGGTTGGGAGGGGAGACCTATGCCAGGACTTTATAGAGGACGCTGAACTTTGTTTTCCAAATCCACAGCACTGCATTCTCGTGGCCAAGAGGAATAGATTCAACTCATTGTCACCCTAGAATCTTGACAAGCAGTTTGTGTCCTATATCTGATTGGGACTGTGAAGGAAGTTTACCACTCACCTCAAAATACAAAACAAATGAGTAAGACAGCTAAAAGTATGTGACAACAGTTGCCTCTTTTAAAAGAAAACACCAAAAACTTGGCAAGTGAGATGCCCACCAGACCAGAAACACAATCATCAAGAAAAACATGAATTCTACCACCTATATCACAGTACAGCTTTTCCGCATGTGAAGTACAAGTTTTATTTGAAAGAGGGTGGGGGGTTTTTTGTCAGTTTGTTTTGCTGTTCTTGTTGTGAAGCCTGCCAACATGATACTAAGTTGAGATCTAATAATAGGCATAAAATTCAAGAAGGGGATTGCTGTGCAAATAGCATCTATACATGAAACAGACTTTCAGCTCTCAGCTACAAGTTCATTCCCTCTAATCCCTGCATAACATAACCTGTGTATATCAGTTGTGTTTGCATGCATGCATATATGCTCCTAGATACCTACAAGAGCACAAGCCTGCCCAGTTGCTTTCATCTGTTACAAATTCGCCAGGTGGCCTCAGGCAAACTGTCCACCCCTCCCCCAATCCAATACAAACAGAAATCTCTGTGGAGAGAGTTCTCCTGCTTGATCAGTATTTGATGTCATCAGCCAGCCAGCCAGTAGGGTGAGTGGTGATGTGTGTGTGTGCACGTGCATGCTCACACATGCAAATACATGTATTAAAGCAATTCCATAATCAATACAGCTTCAGTTCTGTATACATTTAGGCCCTGTTTATTCTGTCCAGCAATACCTGTGTCTCAAATAATAAACCAGTAAATTGGCTGAGAGAAGGGGAGAATTTGATCAATTCTCTCCATCTCCAGTCCACCACAGAATTTATTCCACCTTTGCATTTACAGAGTTATTGTAAGGATTGCATCATTGTAATGTATGGGAAGTGCTTTGAACACTCTGAAGTACAATATATATGAAAATGTATTTTTATTTATTATATTATTATTAGTGATCATTCCAGGAAACAATGTACCAAGGAAAGAGGGGATATTGTCTTTCTCTGAGGGGGATAGCTATTTAAAACTGTGGCAGTTGAGTGCTTAAGTGCTGTAGAGGCTGAGCACTTAGGCATTGACAACACAAAAAGGAAACAACAGAAAAGGGGGAAATAGAAATGCTATTGAAAACAGAGGCAAACTACGTGATATATTTCTGCTATGTGGCTGACGGGAACATGGGAAAACTAGTTTAAATGCATGAAGAAACATATTGTGTACTTTGCCTCACAGACCATTTTAAATGATGCAGGTAGACAGGGTAGTACTTGTGACAACCTGGAGATAAGTATCTCGCCATATACATCTCTTATGGTTGCTAACTCTGATGTGAGGAATTCCTGCATAATTTGGAAAGAGGCCTGGGGAGGGCAGAGTTTGGGGAGTAGAGGGATCAAACCAGGATGTGATGTCACATCAGGTTATGTCCTGGTCAAGTCAAAGGTCAGCTGCTCCAGTTCTTCCACTTTCTGTGAGGTCACTTCCACCAAAATTCAAATTTTAACTGTACAATTCCCACCTCATATCACTTTACACCTGCTTTTTTTCCACCTTATATCATTTGTTGATTTCCAAATGTATATATCCTGATTGACATACTAACCCTTCGATTCTAAATGTTTGTATTGGTATAACTGACTGCTATCAAGTTATGTTCTGCTCAGCCTAAATGACTCTTCAAGTTGTCCACTTCAAGTTGTCCTCTTCAAGTTTTTCTCAGAAAAATTCAGCCTGAAACCCCATGGGAGCCAGCCACCAGTAGTCCTATCCCTTTCTCAGTCCTCAACCAGCTTCTGAACTTTAGTGTCTTTACAGAGGACAATCAATCAGCACCAAGAAACTTCATGGGTTCAATGTGCAAGGTGGGTGCCAAAAATCCAGTTAAAAATAGAGTTTATATTCATTGAACATGAAATTGAAACAATAGAAACACATGGGTTTGATTGCAGATTTGTGTCCATTTAATTTCCCTCAGGGAAAACTTGGAGAATTAGCATAATAGATGGGTATCTAGCTGATTGACATATTTGGAGGCAGGAAGAAATGTTATCCTCAGACTACAGTGGCTGTGTTACAACCAGGGCTTTTTTTGAGCAGAAATGCAGTTCCGGCTGGCTTGGTGTCAGGGGGTGCGGCCTAATATACAATTGAGTTCTTGCTGGGTTTTTTCTACAAAAAAGCCCTGTGTGAAACAACAGTGATGTCAGAGGGTGTGGCCTAATATGCAAATAAGTTCTTGCTAGGCTTTTTCTACTAAAAAAGCCCTGGTTACAACCCACCCCACAAGCTCATGATCCTAGGGTTACCAAGTCCAATTCAAGAAATATCTGGGGAATTTGGAGGTGGAGCCAGGAGACTTTGGGGGTGGAGCCAAGAGATATTGGGGAGGAGCCAGGAGCAAGGTTGAGACGAGCACAATTGAACTCCGAAGGGAGTTCTGGCCATTACATTTATATGGACTGAGCTCCTTTTAAATGCTTTCCCTACATTAGATATAATGAAGGATAGGGGCACCTTCTTTTAGGGCTCATAGAATTGGACCCCCTGGTCCAATCTTTTTAAAACTTGAATAGCATTTTGAGGAGAGGCATCAGATGCTATGCTGAAAAGGTGGTGCCTCTACCTCGAAAAACAGCCCCCCCCAGAGCCCCAGATACCCCCAGATCAGTTCTCCATTATACCCTGTGGGAATCAATCTCCATAGGGAATAATGAAGTGCCCAGCAGACATTTTCCTTCTCCTCACTCCGTTTCTGATTACTCTGAAGTGAGGGAGGGCCTGCTCCCACCTGGGGATTAAGTAAACCAAAAATGAGAACCACAGTAATAAGTAGCAAAAGAAAGCCTAAGCTTCCGTGATTACCAGCCTCAAACATAAACAAATTCCAAGAAACTATCAAGATTAATATAATATATACCAGGGGTGGCCAACAGTAGCTCTCCAGATGTTTTTGCCTACAACGCTCATCAGCCCCCAGTCAGCATGGCCAATGGCTGGGGCTGATGGGAGTTGTAGGCAAAAACATCTGGAGAGCTACCGTTGGCCACCCCTGATATATACCGAAAATTAGCAAAAATCAATACACTCATTTAAATAACACAGAACAGCTTAAAAGGCATCAGAAATAAAGTCCAACTCATAAGCAATCCAACGCTGTCTTCTCATTAGGAAATCCGATGGTAAGAAGAAGATTATATCCAAACAATCCAATTTGGTTTTGTACAGCAGTCAGCAGTCCAGTAATTGCAACAAGGCTGTAATAATGTCCTTGTTTCCCAGTTGCTCCTTCAAGCTTCACAAATCCATTACAGATAACAGGTAAGAACGCCAGAAATTCTTTCTCAGTTCACTTTGTAACAAGTAAATGTAGCAAGTAAATGGATTTGTGAAGCTTGAAGAAGCAACAGCAAAACAATGATATTAGTACAGCCTTGTTGCAATTACTGGACTGCTGGTTGCTGTACAAAACCAAATTGGATTGTTTGGATATCATCATCTTCTTCTTACCATCGGATTTCCTAATGAGAAGACAGCATTGGATTGCTTATGAGTTGGACTTTATTTCTGATGGCTTTCTAAGCTGTTCTGTGTTATTTAATTCTGTGCACTGATTTTTTGCCAATTTTCAGTATATATTATATTAATCTTGATAGTTTCTTGGAATTTGTTTATGTTTGAGGCTGGTAATCACGGAAGCTTAGGCTTTCTTTTGCTACTCACCTGGGGATTGGCACCTCTACGAGTTGCTGAACTTCCAACTTCTTCAAAGTAACACAGAGCAACCAAAGTTTACCTTTCCTATGCAAATGACCTCTGAAAAGATTGTGCAACCATTGGAGGGTCTGGGATGCTTTCACAGTCACTGGGAGCAGCCTCCGCCCCCATTCAGCCTTAAAGACACAGACACACCATCCCAAGAGGAAGTGGAGTCTGAAGCCTCCTGAGGTGGAAAGACACATGGTGGCTGTGGGGGCGGGGCTTCCCCCCACCAGCCAGCTGACTGGGAATGGGAAGGAGCCTGGGAAAGTGGGAGAACCCCTGCTGGACCTGGGGATTGGCAAGCCTACATGATTCACATCTTTCTTAAGTCATCTGGAGCAACCCACTCTGGAGGCAATTTGCTCAGTAAACTTGTCGGCTCTTCTCTTCTTTCTTGCAGCACACTGAATAATCCAGATTTGTGGGGTATCCATGGGGACTTGTGTGTGTGTGTGTGTTTGTGTAGAGGTTCTTCCTTAAGGATTAGGGTTTGGATTTGTCTTTCTAATCTCCTCCAACACAATGATTTCTAAGATTTTTTTTTAGGTAATCCCATGGGCAGTTTTAGATTTTCACACACATGCACAAACAGTTTACACCTGTCAATTACAAGCAGACAATTACTAGATCTTTTTTTATTTCTCACAGATGTGTACAAGTGGCAATGTTTTTCTCATTTAGATCAGAACTTGGTGTTTGTTTAATATTAAAAACAGAGATGAATTGAGTGTTTTGTTTCAATCAGAACAAGCTATAATTCATATAAGAAATATAATACATCCAGTAAATAAAGCTGAAAGTTTAGTTTGCAGCAGCTTCTAGTTGTTACAGCATAAGGGCCAAAAATTGATGGCTCTGAATTTAGTTGGTATCCTAAAGCCAATGTCCTGTGCTGGCACTAGCTTAACATTACAAAAATATGACCTATGAACACTTAAAAACAGTCTTCCCAGCTGCTTTCCACCATGCCTACTTAGCCACAGAGGAGCTTAGAATACCAGCAGAGTCTGCCACTAATCATATCTCATCCAAGTACAATATAAACTACAACCAGGTAACTCATATCTCAGATGACAGGGTACTAACACTACTCCACCCAGAACTCTTATAACTACACTTCAGGACATAAACACCAGCCTAAACCCACTACTTTTTTACCTGGGGAATACAAGGGCCATGTGGTCCACATACAGAAGTGAGGAAAGGGGATTCCCTCATATATGATTGCTTCAGACATGGACCTACTAGGCATTGGATCAACAACCTCTCCTCTGTCAACAGTTGCTAGCAGCATCTCCCAAAAGACAAACATGCACACTAAAGACGAGGGACAGCTGGAAATAACATTACTGCAATGTTGGACCAATGTCATGCCCATGTAAAGCCCACATGCAGATGCGGAAACAAAGAGTACACTCACAATCCTGTGTGACTACCAGTCACTTCAACCATTAATCCTGCTGGCCAAACATTGTTACTGGTGACCCCTCTTGTACTACAGGATCAGAGCCACATGGAGTAGCCTCAACAGAACTGGCAAAAATGTACCAGTACAATTTCTTACAAGGGACTGGTAAGTACTGGTTCAGTTGCAACACTATTTCCCCCAACAGGTGAATCATGTAGTGTGGGGATCCACAATGTAGAGGGGAGGGACAAGATCTGGAACAGCACCTATGCAATGCCACTCTTTTACGTTCTCAGCTATAACAGATGCAAAGATCTTGAGCCTACTTACTGTATATTGCTGAATGTTATTCATTACTCTCCCTGTATCTGCTTTGGCTCTTCCCAGGACACCCTCCAATAGAAGCAGAGACTCAGAATGGACACCACTTACAGTGCCATGCAGCCATTTGGTGAGCCTACAATACAACCAGCAACTTCAGTGGCTGCTGTGCATCTAGTCACTCTTATGGGCTGCCAACTCACTTTGTATCCTGATTTCTGCATCATTAAGCTGTATAACATGTTCCAAATGTCCCATTGTGTGTCTTTGTTTTTCTGTCCTTAAGTGTGTGTTTTGAAAAATGCTCTGCAGTGTGTGGGTGTGGTTTCTAGACTTTCTTCCTTCTCCTGTTTTCTGCTATTCAACTTGTTGGCCAAAACATGAGATTTGCTTTATTCTCAGCATATGTCATCTGGGAGTCAAACTCCAACCCTCCTGTTTCTCATGAACTATCCCTGCCCCTACAGTAAGCTAGTGGCTGCATGACGGTAATACCTTCCATGAATATGTTCTGTTGGAGCTGTACTAGTGGCTGTTTTCCTCTTGCCTTGCACAAAGCTTCTACATGGGGATTTCTAACCTACACCCAGAGTCTTCCATGAACTTTGTGGGCTATGGGTTTTCCACAAGGTGTTCCTTTGTCAAATGAGTGTGAAAGTATCTGAGAAATGTGGCTGTGTTTGCACCAGTCAAAAGGATATGTGTTTGCAGTAAGGAATTTGATTCCTTATCTCTGGAGCTCCTAGGAGTGTGGTAGTTGCAGAGTTACTACTGGACATGCAATAACCATCCATACTGTACAGAGTTTCCTTTATTCCTTCCCTGGTCGTGTTGTGGTGAGTGAGTGAGTGAGTGAGTGAGTGAGTGAGTGAGTGAGTGAGTGAGCAAAAGCAGTATACTCTCACATAATGTGATACTGCCTCTTCTCTGGTAAATTAGATTATTTCATTCCCAGACTGGGCAAAAGTAGGTGCAAGCTGCATCAATCTGGCCTTGCAGCATAAATGGCTATTGGCAAGCACAAATTTGCTCAGCGACGTGCATTTGTGTTGAAGGTGAACTTCACCAGGAAACGTTGAAGCAATCTCATTAGGAGCTCACTTTCCATGTAACAACAAGGTTCAGCAAGTTAAATTCTCCCAATGGATCCTGTTCATGCATGCCTATAGTAGGGTGAAATCAGAGAGGCACAGTAGCATTGGCTATTCCCCTATATGCCTAGCATGGGAGCATCATCAGTATAATTGTCAGGTCTGGATGGTGTCACTTAAGATTCCAGTGCAATCACAAGGCACTCAGATCCTTACAGCTGAGTCTTTTATTTGTTTGTTTGTTTGTTTTGCTGAGAAAGCATAGCAGAGGGATGCACAATTTTTCTCTCAGTATTTTTCAGTTTGGGTCTACTGGATCCCAAAAAATTCTGGGATTCCTGAAAAATCCTGGATCCCAATACTGGTAAAGTCTGGGATTTTTCAGAAATCTTGAATTTTTGCAGGTCCAATAGACCCAAGATAAAGAAAAATTGGGGGGGGGGGAGGAGAGCCACACACACACAAAAACAGCTGAAAGGGTGAAGCAGATTGCTCCTGGCTCTCAGCTGTTTTTCAAGCTTTCTTCTGCAGTCCCTTTAAACAAGGTGCATTTAAGGGGGCTGAACAAAAGAGCCTGGAAAACAGCTGAGCTGAGGGGGAACAGTTTCCCTTCCAGTCAGCTGTTTGGGGCTCTCTTATGCAGCCCCTTTAAATGGGACTGTAGAAGAAAGCCTGAAACTGGGTCAGAGGGAAGACTGCTCTCTTGCTTCTGATTCTGCCCTTCCAAAATGTCTGAATTAGTATACAATATCAATATTACAGAACCATAAAACTATATATAACCGAAACCCATCAAACCTATAACTTTCAATACACAAACCAAGATTATTTAATAGTGGCTATTTTTCCCTTTTGCTCTGACCTGGATAGTCAGGTTATCCTGAACTTGTCAAATGTGGGAAGCTAAGCAGGGTCAGCTCAGATTAATTCTTGGATGGAAGACCACCAAGGAAATCCAAGGTTGCTACACAGAGGCTGGTAATGGCTAACCACCTCTTTTTGTTTCTTGTCATGAAAACATTGTGGGGTTTCCATAAATTGGCTGTGACTTGACAGCACAATTGTCCCTTTTATGCACTTTAACTGCCCTTAACTGTACATTTGAGAGATGCGCAGTGTACTTCTCCCACCCTGTCAAGGCTTGTTGTGATTGTGATAGTAGACCTAGAGAGTGGAATTAATCTGGATTAAGTAATCAAGAACTGAAGGATGCATAGATACAATGGACCTGTAGTTTGTACATATAACAGCTCTCCTGAGTCAATCACATTTTCATGTGGATCAGTTTTCACATGACTCCACAAACACCTCCTAGTAGTTCTTCTGTTATTTGTGCTAGGTGAAGAAGCTGTTAATGCATAACTGAATGAGGAGATAAACTGAACACAAATTCTAGGCAATGTAGGCTGCATATTCCCATTAAGACCAGCTGAAGCTGTAAAATCAGGTTGTGCTTGGAGCAGAAACATTAAAGGTCCATGTGATTGGCAGTGGAATCTACTGAATAAAATCTGCTGAGAATCCTAATGAAATCTACTCAACGGAGCTTACTCCCAGGAATGTGGAACTACACTGTGGATCTCTTTAAATTTCCATTTATAGTGGCGGGAGTAGTTTAGACTGTGACTGCAGTGCTGGGGAGTAGCCCTGTCCCCCCTGCAACATTTTCCTGATGAAAATGCATCCCCCCATAGCCAATATTTGAAAAAACATATGGGAACATATACTTTTTTACATATGTCCTTTTGTTAGGCAAACAGCATCTCTAAGCTCAGCAGGTAAATGATACATTGGACAAGAAAGGTTAAATGCCTCTCCCCAGCTTGATAGTTCCAATCCACATCACTCTGTCAGCTGCTATTATGGAAATTTAAAAAGACGGAAGAGCCAATTACAATCTCCTCTTGTTCAGCTGAGCCCTAAAATTCATATATGAAAATACTCTTTAGTTCAATAGGAAGGCAGTGTGCAATTTGATTTAAGCAACCACTGTATGTTGTTTCTTCACAGAGGCATGCTCAGCCTGTGTTGCTTGAACAAAGTGAGGTCACTAACAGTTCTAGCTCACTCACAGACTTTGGGGATGACATGAGACACAAAATTCAATTTCAACTACTCTTTCGTATCCACTCTGTAACTTTGAAATAACACCTTCTTGTTTGACTGGTATGACATACCCAGAAAGCACATGAATTTAAGGTACTGGCAAATAAAAACAGCAGATCTGTCACAGATCAGTGTTTCAAATTTTGCAAGTTACCAGAGTGTTCTCCAATTATATTTTGGTTGCTTTTTCAGCATTTACTGTTTAAGAGATAAATGTCACTATATGTGTCATGATGAGGTTGCATGTCTTCTTTTTCTCCTTGGAGCGATCTTCTGAGTTGGATCCACAATCCATACAGTTGGGTCCTGCCAAACCTAAATGGCAGAAAGTGTGGAACCCTGTTTTGCTATGTTTCAGCCACTCCCAACTTTAAGTAAAATCCTTAAGGAATAAGAACTTGGAGCCTCAGAAGCACAAAGCATGTGCTGCGGTCTAAGATCTCCTGGGGCAATTCAAATATTATAGAATCCATGCATATGTTGCCCCCCCTGTGAATCATTTTTAGAGGCTTCCATATGGAGTTGTAACATTTTGAATCAGTCCTTGAGATAACATAAAACTTGGTCAAATTGTTGTTACCAAATATCCAAAACCTAAAGAATTTCTTTATATGAAACATATGCAGTGTTTGGCTGTTATGCAACACTTTCTATGCTTGAAATTATACTTTAAATGGAAAGTAGTCAGTTTGAATGTGTGTGAAAAATCACTACAAAGAACAATGTACAGTGATACTGAATGTTTTATCTTACTGTAATGACAATTGTCACTGTACCTATTTTGATGTACATTCGGTGCCAAAGTTTATGCCCAAAAATGCTGTTTAAAAAAAAACACCATTGAGTAACTAAGACTCAACGCCCTGCTGTTGGACTCTCACCTTAATGTGGTGAGGGTATTTGTGTATGTCAGTGAAGCTGAGAGCAATACCATAAGGGACCTAAACTCCTAGGAGAGTTGCTCAAGGCAGAATGGTCACAGCTGAGACTATGATGCATGCACTCCCCTCAGGGATGAACAGCCACATCACCAGAAGAGAACAGACAGTTCCAGTGGTGATGGGGGCAGAGAAATCCTTGAGGGGTAGCTACTGGGCAGCAGCAGTAGTGGAAAGTGACACTAACAGAGGATCCTTCATAGACAACAACAGTGCCACTTCAGCTAACCCTAGTTAGTACTGCGCAGAAGGAAAAGGTATGCCACTTCTCACTAACCCTTACCTTAAAACCCTATGATGAGACCATTCAAAATGAAAAAAATATATAGTGCTGGAAGATGGAACCTCCAGGTTGGATGGCACCCAGCTACTGGGGAAGAGCTGAGAACAAGTTTGAATAGTGTTATTCTTAATGATGCTACAGTAGTCTATTGCTACTGGACTAAAGCTATTGTTGATGTAAATAGATGCAAAATGAAAGACCAAAGCTGTTGAAGCATATAATAGGAACGTGGAATGTGAGAGTAAGAATCAAAACAATCTTGAAATCATAAAATGAGAAATGGAACATTTAAACCTGGTAGTCCTGGAAAGGAGTGAACTAAAGTGAACTGGATTAGGACATTTTCAATGAGAAAATTACAAAATGCTTTACTTGGGGAATGACAAACACAAAATAAATGGAGTTGTGCTAATAATTAAGTGAGATGTAGCACAGGCAGTCAGGGACTATAATGCACAGTCTGACTGAATAACATCAATCAGACTTCATGGAAGGCCTATCTATGCAATCATCATTCAAGTTCATGCCCCAACTACAGATGCTGATGAAGAAGAAATTGAAAGCTTTTATGCAAGTGTCCAGGAAGAAATTGATTACACCTCCTAAATATGGCGTGCTGATAATCATAGCTAACTGGAACACAAAAGTAGGAAGCCAAGGAGAATCAAATATTGTTTGAATATTTGGATAGAAGCATGAAATGAAGCAGGAGAGCAACCCAGAATTCTGTGAAGACAACAACTTGTTCATTGCAAACACATTTCAGGCAACCAAACAGACAATTGTATACATGGATATTACCAGACAGCCAATATAGAGTTCAAATAAGTTTCAAAAGCAGAAGATAGAGAAACAGAAGGTGGAGAAGCTCTGTTCTCTGTGCTAAAACAAAGCCAGGAGTTGATTGGAATACAGACCATGAACTGTTAGTATCAAAAATCAGAATAAAGCTAAAGAAAAACACCAAAACATTCACAGTGCCAACATACAATCTAAGTAATATTCCTGAAGTATTTAAAGACCAAGTAAAGAACAGATTTGCATTACTAAATTCAAGTGAATGTGAACCAAAAGTACTATGGGGTTGAAATCGCAAATATTATCAAGGAAGATTTCACAAAGACGATTTCTTAGCCAAAAGAAATCCTTGATGAATGACTAATAAAACTCTTAAGACAGATGAGAAGCAAAAGTAAAAGGTGACAGAAATAGAATCAAAAGGCTAAGTGCAGTGTTCCAACAATTTACACATAGAGACAGAAAGAACCATAATAATAGCCAGTGTAAAGAAATAGAAGAGATTAACACAAAAGAAAGAACAAGAGATCTGTTCCACAAGGTCCATGAACTCAAAAAGAAATTTAAAGCCTAGTTAGGAATGCTGAAAGATCAGCATGGAAATGCATTAATTGAACAGAAGAAAAGAAAGAAAAGATGGGAACAACACACTGAAGAATTATACAGAAAAAATTAAAAGGATAGCAGTTTCCTTGTAAGAAGAGACTTTTGAAGAATAACCTATCGTTTTAGAAAGTGAAGTGACAGATGCACTGAGCACAACTGAGAGAAACAAATCATCAGGAGTAGAATGGATATCAATAGAGCTATTCTAAACCACAGAAACAGAGTCCCTTGAGCACTTAAAAAGATTTTCCCAACAAATGGAAAAATGGTCCACAGACTGAAAACACTCAGTTTACCTTCTAATTCCAAAAAAAGGAGACATCAAAGATTGCAGCAGCTATCAGACCACCACATTAAATTTTGTTGTCGAAGATTTTCACGGCTGCAGTTCATTAGTTGTAGATTTTGTGGGCTATATGGCCATGGTCTTGGCATAGTAGTACCTGATGTTTTGCCAGCAACTGTGACCAGCATCCTCAGAGGTATAACACAGAAAGATAGAGTTCTCTGTGTGTCAAAGTGAGAGGAAAGAAAAAGAATTGGTAGGAATTTATATCTACTCAGGTAGGTGGGGTAGGGCTGAGTCATTATCTTGTAGGAATTTCCCAGGCTGTGGTATGTTAATGGAGGAGCTTTCCTGAGGAGGTTCTTTTGTATATGGAGCTTTCCTGAGGAGTTTTTTTTGCATATGGAGTGGCTGTTGGAATTCTAATTGTATCTATAGTGCTGTTGTAAGCTGTAGAGCATTATTTTTGGGACTGGAAACCATGCCCTATTTATTTTTAAACAGTCTTCTTTCCTGTTGAAATTGTGTTTACGTTTGTGGATTTCAATGGCTTCCCTGTGTAATCTGACATGGTAATTGGATGTGTTATCCAGCATTACAGTGTCTTGGAATAAGATATGTGTCCTGTTTGAGTTAGGCTGTGTTCAGCCACTGCTGATTTTTCAGGATGGCCAAGTCTGCAGTGTCTTTCATGTTCTTTTATTCTTGTCTGGATGCTAAGTTTTGTGGTCTCGTTGAAAACCTGTCCACAACTGCAAGGTATGCACTTTTTCAACGATTAACTAAGTCATCTGAACCACACACTTAAAGCAAGTGGCTACTCCAAGAATAAAATCAGAACAGTGATTAAACCAAAGATGAAACAAACGGCTGAGGAAAAACAGTCACCCACAGGAAAAATGTTTTTGCCATATATCAAGGAATCACTGATCAGATGGGAAAACTTATGAAAAAATACAACCTACAAACAGTGTTCAGACCCACCAGAAAAATACAATAGATGCTATGATCAGCAAAAGACAGAAGAGACCCCCTCACTTCTGAACCGCAAACCCTGCAGTTGTGGACAGGTTCACAATGGGTCCACACAACATGGCTTCCAGACAAGAATAAAAGAACATGAAAGACACTGCAGACTATGCCAACCTGAAAACTACATTAAATTTTGTATGCAAGTAACATGATGCTCAAAATCTTACAAAAACTATTACCATATATGAAATTAGAAATGCCAGATATCCAAGCTAGACTCAGAAAAGGCACTAGAAATCATGTTGCAAATTTACATTGGTTATTGAAGTGTACAAGAGAATATCAGAAGAAAATCAGCTTGTGTTAGATTGCAGCAAAGCTTTTAACTATTTGGATCATGAAAAGGTATGGCTGGTTTTAAAGGAAATGGATGTGCCCACCACATCTGATTGTTTTGATGCACAACCTGCACTCTGGACAAGAAGCTATTGTCAGAACAGAATATGGAGAAACAGAATGGTTTCTAATTGGCAAAGGTGTAAGACAAAGATTATTTTATCTCCCTGTCTCTTCAATCTATATGCAGAACATATCATAAAGAAAGCTGGATTAGATTTAGATGAAGGTAGAGGGAAAACTATTGGAAGGAACATTAACCATTTGAAATTATTTATTTCATTAAATTACTAGAAGAAAATAGTGAGAACTTGAAATGACTACTGCTAAAGGTTAAAGCAGAAAGTGCTGAAGCAGGATTACAGCTGAACATCAAGGAGACAAGACTATGGAGGAATAAGGCTGACAATACAGAAATCAAAATCACTTCATATTTTTTATTCCTTGGCTCCATCATCAACCAAAAGGGAGACGGCAACCAAGAAGGACAAGGGTACATAAGAATTTAAGAAGAGTCCAGCTGGATCAGACCAATGGTCCATCTAATTCATCATCCTGTGTCACACAGTTGCCAACCATTCCTCTGGAATGCCAACAACAGGGCATAGAGGCTGAGATCTTCCCCTGATGTGGCCTCCTGGTTCTGGGATTCAGAGGATTAGTGCCTCTGAATGTGGAGGTTCCCCTCGGTCACCATGGCTATTAGCCTCCATGAATCTGTCCAGTCCCCTTTTAAAACTGTTTATTCCTGTGACCATCACTACATCCTCTGACAGCGATTTCCACATTTTAATCATTCTCTGTGTAAGTAGTATTTCATTTTGTCAGTCCTGAACTTACAACCCATCAGCTTCATTCGATGCTTTGGAGTTCTAGTATTTGGAGAGAAGGAGAAAAAGTTGTCTCTGTCTACATTCTGTGCTCCATACACGATTATATAAATCTCTATCATGTCCCAGACTGATTTCTAACAGTTGCTCCACCTCTGGGCTTCTACTTTCCCTGGTTCAAGTGATCAATTACTCCACCAGTTGCTGTGTAGGTGCATTTTGATCTGAGGCTGCCTCCAATTTCCCTCATAGCTTCTGGATCTCGAACAAAAACAAGAGCAGGAAGTTGCAAGGGAAACTGGAGGGAGTCATAGATTAAAATGCGTCCATACTGCCATGGCCGGCAGGTAGGAGTAGATGAGGTGGGTGGCTGCCTTGAGTGCCACCTCACCTACAGGACACCTTCAGGTGCCATCTCCTGCCATTCCGCTGCTCTCAGTTTTCTGGGTCACAGACCCCAGAAGCTGAGAGCAGCAGGACTGTGCGCTTCCTAGCCGGGCTTGGAGTAGAACAACCTCATTCTGAACTGCCTCCTCTTGCAGGGGAGGCAGCTGGGAGCAAGGCACAGCAGCTCCACCACCACCACTTTCATTTGCTCAGCACCCGGGTGAATGAAGGAGGCTGCTGTGCCTCACTCCTAGCTGCCTCCCCTGCAAGGCACAGCAGCCCCATGCCTACAAGGGGAGACAGCCTCAGGGTGAGGTACAGCAACCCCATCGCCCCTTTCACCTGCCCGGCACCGGGCAGATGAAAGAGGCGACACAACCTTGCTTCTACCCCCATGGGGGGGCGCAGGCGTGAGGGTGGCCTGGGATGTCAAAAAACCCAGCGCTGCCCCTGCATGCAGCAACAGTGGGGAATTGATTGCTTGAGCCTGAGAAAGCAGAAGCCCGGGGGCAGAGCAACTGCTAGTGAGGAACTGGTCCTAGACTCTTCAGCCTTTCCTCATAGGGTAGGTGCTCCAACCCTCTAATCATCTTGGTTACTCTCTTTGGTATGTTTTCCAGCTCTGCAATGTCCTTTTTGAGATAGGGTGACCAGAACTGTACACAGTATTCCAAATGTGGCTGCACTATAGATTTATACAAGTGCATGTTTTATTCTCAGCCTCTTTCCTAGTAATCTCTTATATAGAATTTGCCTTTTCTCTGCTACAGCACTCTGGGCTGACTCTTGCATTCAGTCACCCACTACAACTTCAAGATTTTTTCCCCTTTCAGTCTCAGGAAGTTCAGACCCCACTCTCCTATACTTGAAGCAGAGATTTTTTTTTTTTGTCCCAATGTGCATAACTTTGCACTTACAAACACTGAACTTCATTTACCTCATTGCTGCCCACTCACTCGATTTGTGGAGGTCCTCTTGGAGCTCTTCATAGTCAGCCTTGGTTTTCACATCCTGAATAATTTGGTGTCATTTGCAAACTTGATCACTACTTTACTCATTTCTAGTTCCAGATCATTTATGAATAAATTAAATAGTATCAACCCCAATACAGATCCTTGTGTAACATAAGAGCATTACAGAAGCCACTGTCCCATTTAGTCCAACACTCTGTGTCACAAAGTGGCCAAAACCCAGGTGCCATCAGGAGGTCAACCAGCAGAACCAGAACTCTAGAAGCCCTCACAATGTTGCCCCCCAAGCACCAAGAATACAGAGTATCACTGCCCTAGAAAGAGTGTTCCATCTATACCTTGTAGCCACTGATGGATCTATGCTTTATATGTTTATCCAATACCCTCTTGAAGCTGTCTATGCTTTTAGTGACCACTACTTCTTTGTGGCAGTGAATTCCATATGTTAAGTACTCTTTGGGTGAAGAAGTACTTCTTTCATCTGTTCTAAGCTTATTGCTCATTAATTTAATTGAGTGTCCACAAGTTCTTGCATTGTGAGAAAGGGAGAAAAGTCGTTCTTTCTCTAAAAGTACTTCTTTTTCTACCTATAGCCCATGCATAATTTTTTAAACCTCTATCACGCCGGCCCTCATTCGTTTATCTCCAAGTGAAAGAGCCCTAACTTCTTTGACCTTTCTTCATAGGGAAGGAAATTTCCATTCCCTTAATCATTTTAATTGTCCCTTTTCTGCACCTTTTTCCATTGCTATAATATCTTTTTTGAAGTGTGATGACCAGAACTGTACACAATATTCCAAATGTGGTTGCATTTTGGATTTAAACGGAGGCATTATGATTCTGGCTGATTTTCAATTCCCTTCCTAATAATCCCCAGCACAGCATTTGCCCCGCCCCTTTTTTAAATTGCAGTCATTCAGTGAGTCAACATTTTCAGTGAGTTATCTACTATAATAAGAGCCCCGTGGTGCAGAGCGGTAAAGCTGCAGTATTTCAGTCAAGAACCCTCTTCTCACGACCTAAGTTCAGTCCCAGCAGAGGCTGGTATGCTTGCACAGGGGACTACCTTTATCTTTTTATCTACTACAATGCCAAAATCTCTTTCCTGGTCAGTTACCACCAGTTCGGATAGCATTCACATTTGGACCCACTGCTTACTTCCCTCCATTATGAGAACTGTCCATTGATTCTCACTCTTTGCTTCCTGTCATTTAACCAGTTTTTAATCTGTAAGAGAACCTGTTCTCTTATCCCATGACTGCTAAATTTACTCCCAGTAATTGATTCCTTATGAGATACCTGAGAAAAGCTGCCATGAAGGAACTAGAAAACATTTTTAAGTGTAGGGGTGTCTTGCTGGCTACCAAGATCAAGTTCATTCATGCCATGTTATTTCCCATTATAGATGTGAAAATTGGACAATGAAGAGCGCTTACAGGAAGAAAGTGGATTCATTGGAAATGTGATGTTAGAGGAGAGTTTTACAGATACGGTGGACCTCCAGAAAGACAAATAAGTATGTTCTATACCAAATAAAAGTCTGCTTTCTCCCTAGCAGCTAATATGACTAAACTGAAGCTATCGCACTTTGGTCACATTATGAGAAGACAAGAGTCACCATAGAAGACAATAATGCTAGGAAAAGTTGAAGGCAGCAAGAAAAGAGGAAGACCCAATGTGACTCATTGATTGACTCAGTCAAGGAAGCCATGGCCCTCAGTTTGCAAGAACTGAAGGAAAGGAAAGGTCTCCTGTGCAAGCACCAGTCATTTCCGACTCTGGGGTGACGTTGCTTTCACAACATTTTCACGGCAGACTTTTTTACGGGGTGGTTTGCCATTGCCTTCCCCAGTCTTTTACACTTTCCCACACACACACACACACACACACACCCAGCAAGCTGGGTACTCATTTTACCAACCTCGGAAGGATGGAAGGCTGAGTCAACCCTGGGCCGGCTACCTGAATCCAACTTCCGCCGGAATTGAACTCAGATCGTGAGCAGAGAGTTCAGATCGCAGTACTGTTGCTTTACCACTTTGTTTTACCAAGACTGTTAATGATAGGAAGTTCTGGAGAACATTAATTCATAGGGTTGCCATAAATCAGAAGCAACCTGATGACGCTTAGTACACACACAAGAGTTCACTCACACATGCATTCTATGGCACAGAAATGTTGCACAGGAATCAAACTTCCAGTACAGCCATAAATTGATACTGAATCAGATACAAGCATTTTAAAAAACTTTTTCACAAATGCTCACCAACAGCAGAGGAAGAGACGAAAAGTGGCACATGTGAATTTGACCCAAGATTCTGTGAATGGATTCAATGCCACAATCCACACTCCAGCAGAAAATTCTAACTTATTTATGCAAGAATCAGAAGTCACAAGGCACAAATATAAATAAGACAAACGCATAGATGTTCCATTAATTCCATGTGACATGTAGGGAAGAAGTATCCAGTGGATGCTTTTTGCCTGTAAATAAACATAATTACTGTGAATTTGTTTCCCTACCCTTTCCCCATGTTTCCTTATTTAAACTCTTCTACCCTGTCAATGACTGGGCAGACAATGTTGTTAGCCCAGCAATGCATTTGAAATCGTCCCTCACCCTACATTGTAGTCTAACTTAAAAATGTCTGATGAAGTCATAAAGCAGCTGTGATTCACTCAGAGGGAAAGAGGTGAAAAAAGTGAAGTGAAGCAACATATAAGTTATTTCCAAACAAATGAAGGAGAGCACTTCCCATCCAACATAAATTTTCATATAGACACCAAGTTCAACATTTGTAGCTAGATTCTTCTTCATGTAAATTGGCAAGGAAACATTGGCTTCAGAACTATTCTGCTTTACATATGATGAAGATCTGATCTACAATTTACACACACTAATCCAGTACTGTATAAACAACAATTTGTTGCCAAAGAAAGTATGGATTTTTGGTACAATTGTCCAAAAGTTATGGATGGGTCTGCTCAATTCTTGTGTCTCTGTGCCACCCCCATTTTGACTGCAGAGCAATTCCAGTACACAGACAATATCCACCTGTAGCTCTTTTGTCAGCATTCTGAAACAATCTCAAAATATTCCATTGAAGCCACATGTGTTGTCCTAGCTCTCTTCTTCCAACTAAGCTTGAAAGCAATAAATAAAAATAAAAATTAGGTAAGGGATGTCACATCCATTAAAAGTTTGCACATTTTCTGCATTTTGGGAGGTTTTGGAGGAAAATAAATGTTGGTGCCAACTCTTTCAGTATCCTGTCAGGCACCTATCTTGTAATGGAAATAGCCTGTGTCAGTAGTGAAATGAGGGCTGCATAGACTGCATAGCCCATACTGGTTTCACACAAGTCCAGTCTAGGACTTCTATGAAGTCGCCCATCTATCAGTCCTCAGGCATACACTCTGATCTGAATCTTCACTCTGATTCTGCACCTTGGTACCATCAGTCATCAGAATGTTTAGGAATCAAAGCAAATAGTTTTCAGTTTATAAACTAACAGACAAAAATAAGTCCCTTCCTAAAATATCAGTAAACTAGCATTTTGTTCTCCTCAAATGTGAGATGACAGATGGCATTTTAAATTCAAAATCAAAGAGTCAGAAATTTATTTGTGAGTTTTTTGGTGTGTGTGTCTGCTTTTTGTAATTAGAAGGTTTTTTCAGTCCAGCAGAACCAACTTTGGTTGACCACTGTAAATATTTTCATGGCTTACTTATTTGAATATTAGGCCACACCCCCTGACACCCAGCCAGCTGGAACTGCGTTCCTGTGCGTTCCTGCTCAAAAAGGCCCTGGTTACCACCAAGATGGGGAGTCACAGGTTCTGTTAAGATAGAAGTGTGATAGGAATCCTAAAGTTTTTGCTCAGTCTAGAGACTTAGTTCAGTTGCAAGGCTATTTTGAGCAATAACAGTCCTCCAGCTAGAACCAAAATGGAAGGGATTGTTCTCTCAGTAGGTATGAGGCACTTTGGCTGATGCATGCCTAGTGAACAGAAACAAAAACCCCCCAAAGGGTTTTCACACCCTGAAAGGAAACCATTGGTGGACAAAAAAAGGTGGCTTTATTTATTGTTTCTCTGCATGCTGCCAGGAATCTTTGAATAGGCTTCTAAGAGACATGAATAGAATAACTTCTATTATAGTCCAGGAGCTGGTTCTGCTTTTCAGTGGGGTCACTGACTAGTGCTGTCATTGCTTAGTGTGTACACACACACACACCCCTTCTTAATCTGGGAGCTGAGTATAATCCACATATAATACATGTGGATACAGCCTTCTTTGAGAGGTCTGTTCATCCAGACTGGCATCTGAAATGTTATTCTATTTTGTTTGGCAATCAGGTACATGCACATGTACACCATATGCTCATACCTTAATATCTACAATATCTACATGCACTTGTATACAAAAAGTGATACATGTGAATATTTTAAAGAAGAGGAGGAGGATATTGGATTTATATCCTGCCGTTCACTACCTGAAGGAGTCTCAGAGTGGTTTACAATCCCCTTTCCCTTCCCTCCCCACACATCACACCCTATGAGGCAGGTGGAGTTGAGAGAGAAACTGCTCTTGAGAGGAAAAGTTCTGTGAGAACTTGTGAAAACTCAAGGTCACATCAGCAGGTGCATGTGAAAGAGTGGGGAATCAAACCCAGTTCTCCCAGATAAGAGGCTGCACACTTAACCTCTACACGAAACTGGCTTGGAACCTGATGAACATACCTATACATTTTTATCCAGCTTTTATTCTAATGAGCTCAAAGAAGTACATAGGGTTCTCTTTCTCCCCATTTTATCCTCCCTGCAACTATGGGTATTAGGTTAGGATGAGAGTGTGTGACCGGCTCAAGGTCACTGAATAACCTTCATGGCAGAGTGAGGATATGACTTAGGGTCTCCCATATCTTAGTCTTGGACTCTAGCTACTAAACTGCTCAGTAATAATTTTGGGCCCTATGGACACAGCACTCAAGGGCATTTTGGAGCCCTCAGCAACTAATAGCTGCTTATAATAAGTTACCCTGTGCAGTCTGAGACTGAGGATGGGGAAACTGAATGGGATGTGGAATGGTACAGTATAGCCCAATCTCACCAGATCTTGGAAGCTAAGCAAGGTTGCTGCTTGGATGGGAAACAACCAAGGAAGACCCTGCAGAGGGAATCAATGGCAAACCACCTCTGCTTGAGCACTTGCCTTGAAAACCCTATAGGGTCATCACAAGTCAGCTATGACTTGAGAGCACTTTGCACACAGAGTTAATGAATCAAAATACATATTTCTTGGTCAAAATTGCCATTTGACAGTGAGTCATGTCAGTATTTGTATCATTTCTACAGACAAAGAGATCTGAAACTTGGAGGGGTGGCTTCTTGTTCTATTTATTCAGTAATATTTTCACTAGCAAAGTTACAATCTTTTTTTAAGGTTTTCAGGGAATAGCAAACAGCAACATACCTAGAAGCAAAATTGTTGATAGGAGATTTTAAAGTTTATTTTACCTGGAAAACTACTTTTTTTCCTTTTCAGGATCATCTGGGAATGACAGAGAAGATAAAAATTATTTTAAAATTATTTTAAAACAACACCATGATTGTATAGCATCATACATGGGATTATGTCCTATCATTTTTAGCTGGAATTTATTCAGGCATCTTGACAGTTTCCTTGAAAAAGGGACTGAATGAAAACAGATGAAAGGCCCAAGGTACCAATTCATTTCTTGTAACAAGAATGACATCCCATTCAGTCTGAGCCTCAGTACTACGGCAGTGATGTGCTTGTCAGTGTCATGGTATGCTTAACCTTTGCCAAACCAGACTCTGAGCATTAACTCCAATCCTAAACTTGCATGTCCTAAAGGGCAACACAACCCTCTCTACCTCATTGTTGCCACACCAAAGTGGATTATAGCTCAGTTATAATAAGCACGAAAACTTTATCAACAGATTCCCTAAGAATGATTGATTACTATTATTTTTTGTCACTAGAATAATATTGATATAGTGGAATTCCTGAGGGCTCAGAGTCTCCTTAGTATCAGCTGGCTGGAGTGTTTGATGGACAAATGGTGAGAACATCCAGAAGAAATAATACTTCTGCCATTTGTAAAGCACCGTGATCAGATGAGCAACACAATGAAATTCCAGCAAACAGAACAAGAGCCAGTGCGGCTTGGAAGTGGTAGTGCCAGGACTACCCGAATTCTATTCTGAATTAGATTATGTGAAAAAAGAGAGAATATATAGACAGCCAGCTGCTCAAAGGCTTACTACAACCTTGCTTTTATTGTTCAGCTAAGTTAGAAGTGGGGCATCAGAGGGATTCCATGCATGCCGTTACTGAGAAATTTTAATATGTTCCACACTGACACATATAAAAAGGAAATAACAGCTGATCCTAAGTCAGACCAGGCGACAGCATCTCCCTCTCTCTCTCTCTCTCTCTCTCTCTCTCTGTCTCTCACTGCGTGCAGAATTATGAGGCATCGGAATGATCCATAGTCCTAGTCTGCAGGGAATTGTGCAAATGAGCTCATAACAATCCCACTTATATTTTATTATGGAACTTAACATGAAGGATATAAATCCTATAAACAGCTACACACAAAGCAGCAACTCAGACATGCTGGATCAAAGTATTTTAGCCACCCTGTCTCAGGTTACAAGAACAAGGGAATAGTCAATGCCATGGGAAGAGTCAACTGAAAATTGGCAGAAGGGGAACACATTATGTATGCAAGGATCACACAGAACTCGCTGCCACAAGATTTTGCTTTAACTGACAGCTCAGTGACACGAGTATTTCTATGGATAATATAAACACAAAGCAATACAGATTAAGAGATCTGAAACATTTTGAAATATATTAGCCATATTCTGGTTCTTTAAGATAAAATTCAGATTTTGAGAATAAGGAAACATTTTCCTTCAACCCAGACTATTTTACATGATTGGCCATGCACAAATTACTCCATAGTGATCTCTGCATGGAGGGGCTTTGGCCAGGAAAAATGACTGGTAAGTATCCTCCTCAGTAACATGGATACCATCTTGTCAGAAGAATGTAGGAAAATTCTTTCTGAATGCTGCCAAAAAGTTCATCTAGTACAGCTTTTTGTTTCAACAGAGCAGCCTTTAGCAGGCCTGTATAGTACATACAATGCATGAAGGCAACAGGCCTTCCCCAGCAACTGGTATCCTAAAGTGTGCTGCTTCTGCACATGCAGGTTCCATTTAGCCATTATGACTAATATCCATGAATAGCTCTGCCCACCCCCCACCCCCAACATCTGATTCTTTTAAAAAGTCATCTAAGCAAAAGGCCATCATCACATCCAGTGGTAGCAAATTCTGCAACTTAAGTACCGAAGGCGTTATCCTAGTGGTAATTTTGTTTTATTGCAAATCTGGGTAATAATAATAATAACTTTATTTTTATATCCCGCCCTCCCCCGCCGAGGCGGGCTCAGGGCAGCTAACAGACATGGAGATCCCATGATTCATGTAAAACAATGTAAACAATTTTAAATATATCAATTGCATAATAAATTATTTAGAATAGATAAAATGTATAAAATGGGTGCTAAATAGGGGAAAGACTCTGCTTTGTCTGGGTGGACACTTTTTTTTTCCTGGCAGGGCTTCTGTACCTTGAAGCTTTGCCTGCCAAGTTTCTGCCTGCCATGCATGCATGAAAGACAAGATCTTTGCCAAAAAAATAAAAATAAAAAATCCTAACCTGATGGGAGAGATTTTTTTTAATGCTGGCTCCAAGTTATGGAACTCCCCCCCTAGAAGCTAAAGCTGGCACTGTTTCTTCAGGTCTTCTGGAGAAAACTCAATACATTTCTGCTCCAGGATGTTTTTGGTCTGATTGAATAATAAGAGCACCATAATCATACTAGGCTTTTATTGTGATCTTATGTTGTTTTAAAATATTTGGCATTGTTTTAAAATGGCTGGGAGCTATGCTGAGAACCCTAGATGGGGTCAAAGATCTCATATGTGTGTTTCTCCAATCAAGAAAAATCTGGCCACCAGTAACTGTGATGCCTCTCTCTGGAATGAATTGCAGAGTGGAAGAGGGTGGCTCAGCAAATAGTTTCCCTTTGATAGATTTCATACATTGCCTTGGCTATGGCTTCCCACACCTGTGCCTGTTAAGACCACTGTGCTACCTGAATGGCTTGTGCCTTCTGTGTGTAAAAGCAGCACTGCAAAATGCTGGAGGGGGTGTGTCATTTATTGTGTACATTTTTAAAGCTATCCCTGTATTTGCCACCTTGCAACTTTACAGAGAAGGAATGCTTTTTTTCTCTGACTGATTGCCCTCTCACAATTGCCCCATGGGATCTTTTTTTCATGTCTTCATACACACAAAATGAAAATCGTGATGCATTTATCTTCCACCTTGTCCACAACAGGAAATATGCCCACTCAGTCCCACCCATGTCCAAGTCACTAGTTACAGATGTAAAATTCAGCTCTGATTGTTCCTACGCTTGTGTACATGGAACCTAGGACAGATGTTGGAGGCATTCACATGGTTAAAGCTCACCAAGGAAGGAAGGAAGTTTCCTGTGAAGCCAGGCAAAGGAGAAACCATGATAACCATGATGACCATGTTTGGTATAGCGGTTAACTATGTGGACTCTTATCTGGGAGAACCAGGTTTGATTCCTCACTCCTCCACTTGCACCTGCTGGCATGGCCTTGGGTCAGCCATAGCTCTGGCAGAGGTTGTCCTTGAAAGGGCAGCTGCTGTGAGAGCCTTCTCAGCCGCACCCATCTCACAGGGTGTCTGTTGTGGGGGCGGGAGATAAGGGAGATTGTGAGCCACTCTGAGTGGAGGGTGGAATATAAATCCAATGTCTTCCAATGTCTTCTTCAATAATATTTCAGATTTATTGGCCTATGGATAAGGGAAAGGATACCTTAAAACCTGATTTCTCAGTTCTGAGGAACCTTCGCATGGCACAGATGTGGTAGAGAAAAGCAAAAAAGGGAAGGACAAGGTTTCCCACTGTTAAATCATTACCTTTTCTTACAGTTGCAGGATCTCTGATAGAGGCGAAATAACCAAAATCTTGCTCTAGTGGAGAGCATTGGAGAGTGTTCTTCCAAAGCTGGAAGGCCAGCTGTCCCCACCCTGACAACGTGCAAATTGCATTGTATTAGTGGCAGTTAGTTCAGATAGTATTACATTAACACTCCAACATGGTGGGTACGATACCTTAGGACATTTGACTTTCTACCTTTGAATCATATTTCATGCTACACCACAATTCTGCACCAGGAATTCAGCACCAAGACACATGGGATTCTGTAACCCTGAAAACTAAGCACACTAAATAGCTCTGCATGTTTTGCATAATTGATTCTGGTTCTGCTAATCAAAGGAAAAAGCAAGAAACTTTATCCACCTTACCCCTGAAAATCTGCTGTTCTACAGTGCTTCCTCTGAGATTTCCCTTTGCATTGCCTACACAAATATGCCTTTTTGAAGCAATAATGGCTAGAAACATACGCTTTTCTTTTTTAAAAAAAAATCTTTAAAATGTTGAATTCTGCACCCACAGTAGTTAGTTCAAACCTGCAGGACCTATACATGCAGCCCTGCTCTTTTGAGTAACAGAGATAATATTCTCATAGGTACAGGGGGCATGCTGACTAATGCTTCCTACACAAGAGCATCTTCAGAAACCATTCCCTGAAAGATATGTACCAGTTTAAGAGATGAGAACAGCTCAAAGAATATGATTTAAAAGGTCCTTTCCTCTGCTACAGACTCATAAGGTGGCCGTAGGCAAGCCATGTGACTTCAGTCTCCCTATCCCAAATGCAAGGGAGTGATAGTAATGCTGATCTGCCTTAAAGAGTTATTGTGTGATGTCTATGAAAGACATTCAACATGGAACTACTGTAGACTAGGGTTGTCAAGTCCAATTCAAGAAATATCTGGGGACTTTGGGGGTGGAGCCAGGAGCAAGGTTGTGACAAGCATAATTGAACTCCAAAGGGAGTTTTGGCCATCACATTTAAAAGGACCACATGCCTTTTAAATGCCTTCTCTCCACTGGAAATAATGAAGGATAGGGGCACCTTCTTTTGGGGCTCATAGAATTGGACCTCCTGGTACAATCCTTTCGAAACTTGGAGGGTCTTTTGAGAAGAGACATCAGATGCTATGTTGAAAATTTGGTGCATCTACCTCAAAAAAACAGTCCCTCCAGAGCCCCAGATACCCACAGATTAATTTTCCATTATACCCTATGGAAATCGATCTTCATAGGGAATAATGAAGTGCCTAGCAGACATTTCCCTCCTCCTTATTGGGTTAAGAGCATTTGATGCTAGCCATAACAAGTGATGCACGAGTAAAGAATGTAAAGCATTTATTTGAAGTGTGTAATTTACACCGTGTTTTGTTGTTTTCTTATCGATCTGTACACTGTGGTTTCTGGTTTGCCCACCTGGGGATTGGCAACCCTACAGTAGACCTATGCAATATTACCTATTTATTATTACCATTAGACTGGTTCCCATCCATTAAGAGTTATTTTAAAATACCATGTGGTTCACATAACATACTTATAATCGTCATGATGGAAATATCATATTGTCCACATTTAAGACAATGGCTTGCACAATTTCAGATACAATTTAAGAAGTACATGGTGACATATCCCTCAGCTGCCCAGGCAGAGTTAAGCTACATATGTACCTGCATCACTCTGACACTTCATAAAATAAGTTCTGTGGCATGAGAAAGACAAGCGATCTCCCTTACCTGTGTTAATTTTTTGCCTCTATGCCCTCCAGCCCCTTCAGTGGGACTACAAGAAGCTGCTTATTACAACCTGCTTATCAGATGCAATTTTCTCCCCCTCCTATATTTAAATAAACATATAATGATGACGGTGGTTGAGTTTCCCTGCCTTTCCAAGCACATGCGTGGAGACATCTGAGCTTAGGGCTGCCAATCCCCAGGTGGGAGCAGGGGATCCCCCGGTTTGGAGGCCTTCCCCCCACTTCAGGGTCATCAGAAAGCGGGGGGAGGGGAGAGAAATGTCTGCTGGGAACTCATTATTCCCTATGAAGACTTATTCCCATAGAAAATAATGGAGAATTGATCAGTGAGTATCTGGAGCTCTGGGGAGCTGTTTTTTGAGGTAGAGACTATGGGTGTGCATTTGGATCAGCCGAACTGAATAGACCCCCGAATACCCCCTGATTGAGAAGTATACGGCATTGTATACATCTGAATCCAATTTGCAGGCATTATATGGGAGCTGTATACGGCTCCCATATACTTCCGAATCAATATACTTTCAAATCAATATTCAGAAGTATTCGGAAGTCAAAGTGAAAGGCGGGAAAGGAGCTTCTGCAATCTCAGGGAAGCTGCTTGCCTCCTTTCCCGCCTTTGGAAGCCTTTTCCTGCCTCTCCCATAGCCTCCCTGGGATCAGGGTGAGGGGGAGAGGAGCCCCAGCAGCCAATCCAAAGCATGCATTTGCAAATGCATGCTTTGCAGGGCTGTTGTGTAGCTGATGGCTGGGCTAATCCCCCAGCCATCAGCAACATTGTTGTTCTTTTGTTTACTTGGGTATCCAAGTAAACACTGTTCTCTGGACAATAACAGAGCAGTGGTATTTTTTGAAACTGCTCTGTGTAGGGCCAGAGAACCTTTTTAAGGAGTCTGCCTGGCTGGACTCCATTCCATTGCTGCTGTGTTGGTGTTGGTGTGTGAGAGAGATTGTGCTGCGCTGGCCCGTGGCCTCAGCTGCTGCTGCTCTCTCTCAGCCTTGCCTGACCTGCCTGGAGAAGAGAAGACAGGTAAGACAGTCTTGGGGTTCTTGTTTTTATTTTAGTTAGGATAAAAGTAAAAGGACTTTTTAAGACTCAGAGTCCCTTTACTTATCCAGATTTGAGTGGGTGGGCAGCTTATTTGGGGTTAGCGGTTCTGCTGGGGGTGGCGACCTGGAGTGGGGGGGTTGCCAATTTGCCTATATCTTACTTTAGTAAGAGGATTTTTTTTTGGGGGGGGGGAGGGATTGGTAAAGTTCCTGTATTGTTAAAAGTCAAGTTTTTTACTGTTTTAAAAGAATTCTGTGTTTGACTTGTCACTGCTGTGTTGTGCTGCTGTTGTTCCTTTTCTCTTTTCTTTCTGGTTCTTGGAAGGGGGGTGCTGTTTGGCCTAATTTTTATTGTTAAAACATCAGTTTTTTAACAGTTGAGTTTGTTGGCCTTTTCTCAGTTGGATTTGTTTGGATCTGTTGTTGTTGGTTTTGCATCTTGTCCTGTTGTCCCTTTTCCTGGTTCTGATTTTGATTGATTTGGCCTGAGGTTTTTTACTGTTAGAAAGGTCAGTTTTTTAAGTTGAGTTTGTTGGCCTTTTCTCAGTTGGATTTGTTTGGATCTGTTGCTGTTGGTTTTGCATCCTGTCCTGGTTCTGGTTTTGGGGAGGGGGGGCATTAAAAGTTATATTTCTTTCTGTCACGTTTGGGGTTTTTTTAATTACCTCTGGTTGGTGTGAGGGGGTTGATGTGTGGGGTGGGTCACTTTCATGTTTTTTATAGTTATTTTTGGAGTCTGAGGGTGCTTTCAGTTTGGCTAGGGCCACTAAATAGGCTGCCCCACTAATAAGGGTGTTTTTAGGGATTGTGTTTTTTGAAATTTAAAAAAAAATTAATCCAGTTTAGGGCTTTATCTTCTTTCAAAATTCAGCTAGGCCAGATAGGGGCAATTTAAAAAGATTTTAGGTTTCTCATAAAAGGCAGCATGACTACTAGGCCACATCAGGCTCCCTTTTAAAGAGACTAGGGTTGCAGTGCATCTTGCTTTCAGCCACTGAAAGCCAGTGTATCCTTAGATTTCCATAGGGTAAACCATAGCTTCTCTCTAGTTATAGGGGACACCTGATTTCTAGTTTGCAAGGAAATCCAGTTTGTCCTAGGATCTAGTTAGGAGAAATTTAACTAGAAGGATATAACAAGGATTGCCTTCATCTCAAGGTAGCCTTTTAAAAACTGTAGCAAGGTAGAGGCAGGATCACCTAGTCTCCTAAACTTTACCAGACTACTACCCAAACCCAAAGAAAAACAGGTTAGGGACCAAAAAAACAAACAAAAACGTTTTGGTGGGAGGGTTTTTAAAAAGAAGTCAGGGCACCTATTGGTTCAGGGTACAGTGTAGTGAATTAGGTTTGTAAAAAAAACTCACTCTCAGTTCAGGTTGTGTAAAACTGGCCAAGAGTGACATGAGTGACAGTCAGCAGAAGAGGGACCCTGGGGCAAGGCCAAGGAGAAGACTAGAATGGTGAAGGGGAGGGGGAGGACCCAGGTTTCCCCACACACACACCTGTGCGTAGGGCCACTTTACAGCCACCTTCCAGCACTCTGACCGGAGTGTGATGAAGAAGACCCACCTTGGGCCCTTCATCGAGGCTTCTGCTGGAGCGCCCCCAGAAGAGCTGCCATTAGGTGCTGGCACTGAGCAGGGGTCTGCTGCTCAGACAGTGTCTCCTCCAGCTGATGTCACTCAGCCTCAGCAGCTGGAGGAGGGGCAGCAAGAGCAGCCGTCCTTAGAGATGAGCTTTGGGGACAGTTTTCTGTCCAAAACGATCACTCCAAGGAGGGTGCAGAGTGTCGTGCAGGAGCTGGAGGAGAAGCTGGTTGAGGAGGACCAGCTCCCTTCTTCGGTTCCTTCGGGCACCAGCAGTCCTTCAGGGGATGGCCAGGAGGGGAGGCCGCATGGGGTGGAAGGGGAAGAAAGGGAGGCACTTGAGGTGCCTCCATCTCTGACCACTTCCCCCCCCCCGGTGACCAGCCCCTCCTGCCACTCTGAGACACTGTCTGCCCCGAGCACCTCACAGATGTGCATCCGTACACCTCCGAAGTCTGGAAGCATTTCCGACTTACAGAGGATCCACGCTATATGCAGTGCCAGCTGTGCAGGGCCCGGATCAGTCGTGGGCGGGACCCTGCCCACCTGACTCCGAGGGAGATGCGGAACCACCTGCGGAAGCACCACCAGGCAGTGCTTCTTAATGGGGAAGCAGGCTAGTGCTGGGGTGCCCAAGCAGCCAATATCACCCAGCCAGGAGGTCTGTCCCAGCGCGACTACCTCCAGAGCTCTCCAGGAGAGTTCCGCAACAGGGCAGGGACGTCAGGCATCTCTGCCTGAGATGTTTGGTGGGGGGTGGCACCTGTGTGCCAAGAGGGGGAATCAGGTATGGCAGGAGGGTGATTGCCTGGAACCTTGTCAGGTTGGTCGCCCATGGGCTTCCATTTTCAGTGGTTGAGAATCCTGGGGTGCTAGGGTTGCTCGAGTACCTGGTGCCGTGGTACAAACTTCCTGCTAGAACCACCATTAGCAGGACCATTATGCCATCTGTTTTCAGGGCAAACAGATCTGTGGTGAAGGAGCATTTGTCCCATGCTGCTGGGGGGACTGCTCATTTCACCTCAGATATCTGGAGCTCCCAACATGCGTTCGAGGGGTATCTCTCCCTGACTGCACATTGGTGGCAACCCAGTGAGCTGCAGGGTTGAGGTGGCAGTAGCAGCAGGCAGGGTCAGGGCCACCAGACTGGCTATTGCTGGGCCTTGCTGCACGCCGAAGCAGTTGACACGCCGCACATGGTGGACACTCTCGGAGCCATCCTCTCACAGCAGTTAGAGGGCTGGGTAGGCAGGGACGTCACCACGGGCTTCGTGGTGACTGATGGTGGCTCCAACATCAAGGCGGCTGTCCAGCATCAGGGCCTAAAATCCCTTCCTTGCATGGCCCACCTTCTCCACCTTGTGGTTAAGGACACATTGGGCCAGATGAAAAGCCAGGATCGTCGGTATCTAGCCGCGACCCATGAGTACTGTCTTCTGTTCCAGAAGTGTCAGCACATCACGGGTCACTTCTCACGCAGCAATATGGACTCATATCTGCTGTGTGAGAAACAGACAGAAACAGGGCACCACCTGATCAGTGACGTCAGCACACTCTGGAACTCCACCTGTGCCATGCTGGAAGGCATGGTGGAGCAGAGAGCAGCCCTGGATGCCTTTGTCTCTGAGACGAGGTCTTTCAGAATGAGAACCATCTCACCCAAGAGGATTGGGTGGTCATTTCTCAGACTGTGGAGCTTCTTGGCTCCTTCAAGACCCACGCAGAAATGCTCTTGTATGATATGGCGAGCATCGCACTGGTCATCCCCCCATGGTCCACATGGCCCGTGAAGACCTGGCCTCATTTCTAGTGCCAGCTCAAGGCCGTGCAGACGTTCTTCCAGCGGTGCACGCCCTGGTTGTTAGGCTGCAGGAAAGGCTTGAGGCCTGCTTTCAGACTTTCACCCAGGATAAGGTCTACATGATAGCGACCATGTTAGACCCGCGCCTTAAGGGGGTCACCGAGCGGGCCAACAAGCTTAATCGCTGGCAAGATGAGCTCTCCCAGAAGGTCGAGTGCTGCAGAGTCAGGGCGGGCCCAATGCCGGAAGCAGAGGGGGGTGGTGGAAGTAGCTCATCTGCCACTTCCACTGCTGTTCATCCCCAACCTCTCCAGCTAGGCAGTGTTTCCCATCAGACTCACACCAAGAAGAGTACCGAGATGACACTCATCGGGCGGCTCATTGGCCCATCTGGGAGGGGAGACAGGGGCTGCGATGGTGAGGGACTTTCTTTCAGAGCCCAACAAATCGCAGCAAATGTCTTCTTTGGATTACTGGGTCGTGAAGGAGGGGGTCTGGCTGACCCTCTCCTCCGTGGCCAAGGCATTCCTCTCATGCCCACCGACGAGCGTGCAGAGCAAGCACAACTTTTCACATGTAGGCGACATTGTCTGCCCACATCACAATCGCCTGCAACCCTGGACAGTTGAGCAGTTGGTCTTCCTGAAGGTCAACTTGCCTCTGTTCAGCTCCCTGAACGTAGACTTTGAGAGTGAATGAAGTGAGCACCTTCTTGTGCCTGCATCCTCTTTTGGTCCGCGCTTGGAAGGTGGTTGTAAAACACTCTCCCAGTAAACATAGACTAGAGTCCAAAGATAGCCCAAAAACTCACTCACAAATTGATTGGCAGTGCACCCCCCTCAACCCCTCATCCATCCCCAAACCAAAAATGAATGCTGATTTAAAATCTGTAAAGCAATCCAAATTTCCCCAGTCCCCATCCACACATGCCTAATAATAGTGAAAGGGCCATTGCAGCCCCCAACTGTAACCGACAGCACCCACAGGCCCAGCCAGGATAACTCAGGTTTTTTTTCAGGGGCAGGAGGAAGAAAGATGGAGGTGACAGTGATGATGAGAGGCAGCCAGCAGCCATACCAATGCTGAGGTCCCTCTAGTGGGATAGTGATAGCTGGTGTGGTGCTGCTGAGCTGAGAGAGAAGGAATGGTTCCCTTCCTCTCACACAATCTAAGGCCCTCCCAGTGATCTTCCTCATTTGGGGTGCAACTCTGGCTCGCCTCCTCGTGGTGCACCCTGGGAAACGCAAAAGAGCCTGGACCAGCCAACCATCCATCACTCAAGGTAAGTCTAAATGCTTCTTGCTTTGTGTCAGATATAGAATGATGTAGAGCTAGGTGTGGTCCACCACTTCTCTTGTTTGAGAATTGTGTTGTCTGGGGCAGAGCTGGAGAGCTGGCATCTGTAGATTGCGTATTCTGTGGCAGGGAAGCTGGCATCTGGGTGAGAGACCCAGAACCAGCACACTTGTTGTGCTTGACCAGCTCTCCCCGTGTTGCTTGGGGCAGGGCTGGAGAGCTGGCATCTGTAGATTGTGCGTTCTGTGGCAGGGAAGCTGGCATCTGGGTGAGAGACCCAGAACCAGCATGCCTGTTGTGCTTGGCCAACTCTCCCCGCGTTGTTTGGGGCAGGGCTGGAGAGCTGGCATCTGGGTTTGCTGGAGAGCAAACCTTGAGCAGATTGTGCTTTGTGTGGCAGTGATGTTGGCAACTGGGTTTATATTGGTTCCAGGCCTGCAGGGTTCATAGAGTAGATAGAGGGATGTAGTGCATTTGGGTCCTATAGAGATTATCTGGTGTGAAGTTAGGTTTGGCTTTAGGTGCCCCAGGAATTAGACCCCCTGGTCCAGTTTTTTTTTGGCCTTGTGGGTTTTGTGTGGGACAGTGCCCTGAAGCTGTACAGCAGTTTGGGGGGCTCTCCTCAAAACCCCCTGCTCCCCAGAGCCACTTTTCCCATGATAATTACAGTGGGGAAGTGGCTCTAATTGGTTTTTTCTCACCATTGGGAATAGTGTTCCTTTTGGGGTACCCACAGAGGGGGACAGTCTTTTTGGGCCAGGGGGGTTGCATGCGAGGGAGTCCCCTGTAGCTGCCCTGCAGTTTTGGGGCCTCTCCCTCAAACCCCCCTCTGGCCAGAGCCACTTTTCCCACAGCAATTATAGTGGAGGGAAGTGGCTTTCCCCAGCATTGGTGGCAATGGGCCTTTTGGGGAGCCCAAAGACAGGGATCTCCTGGCTCAATCTTTTTGGGACTTGGGGATTTTGTAGGGGAGAGTCCCCTGAGGGTTCCATGAAGTTTTGGGGGCTCTCCCTCAAACCCCTGCCCCCCAGTAGCCTCTGATTATGCCCTATGTTGCCATTGATTTCAATGGCCCATAGGGTATAATGGTGGGATAGAGGCACCCTCTTTGGGTGCCCCTGGAATGGGAACCCCTGGTCCAAACATTTTGAGACTTGGGGGGTTCATAGGGGAGAGTCCGCTGCAGGTTCCTTGCAAATTTGGGGGCTCTCCCTCAAACCCCCTCCCCTCCAGGCGGCTTCCAATATACCCTATTTTGCCATTGATTTCAATGGCCCATAGGGTATAATGGGGCCGTATATTCAGAAATAGCCGTATATCTCCAGTATATATGGCTATTCTGAATACCGGTATTCAGAAATATACAGAATTCCAAATATTTTGGCCCCGTATATTTCTGAATCCGATTAATTCTGATTTTTTTGTACACCCTTAATAGAGACACCAAATTTTCAGTATAGCACCCAGAGCCTCTCCCCAAAATACACCCCCCAAGTTTCAAAAAGATTGGACTGGGGGATCCACTTTTATGAGCAGCAAAAGAAGATGCCCCTATCCTTTATTATTTCCTATGGAAGGAAGGCATTTAAAAAGGTGTGCGGTCCCTTTTGAATGAGGCCAGAATTCCCTTTGTAGTTCAATTATGCTTGTCACACTCTTGCTCCTGGCTCCACCCCCAATGTCTCCTGGCTCCACCCTGAGTCTCCTGGCTCCACCCCCAAAGTACCCAGATATTTCTTGAATTGGACTTGGCAACCCTATCTGAGCTGCATGAGTTACCTGAAGATTGGGGCATGCATCTGGTCATATCCAAACAGTTACTTTTGAGAACACCAATCTCTGTTATTTCACTTAAAGGCAAGGACTCTGGATCATTGGATGGTGTTCACTAGTGCTCTAAAACAAATAAAGTACAAGTGTGTGTGCATGTGTGTGTGTGGGAAGCAGTAATCCAGTGAAAATGAGGCATGTATCTTTATGCCCCTCCATTAAGTGATCCTGTTATGCTCTTGGGTTGCTACCATTAGAAGACCAACACTAAGATGTCACTCAAATTCAAAACATTTTTTTACAGTTTGTGTGTGTGTGTGTGTGTATGCACTATCCATTCTGTTTTGTTTGCTTTGCTGTGAACTGTACAGTTCAGGTATAAGCATTACATTTTATAACTGATTCATGCTGCTGGGGGAAGCAGTCTTTCAAGCAGTCTGTTGTCACTTTCTGTAAAGGTATGCCACTTTGCCTGTTCATTCTGAAAAGGAAACTGTGCTGGAGGAGTTAACTCCATTTCTGAATCTAGATTATTCTCCTGGCTTATATGCAAGCTGAAAGGCAGTCCGCTCTCTTGAATTCAAATGCAGCCTTTAGAAAACATTTTCTAGCTCATGATCTTCTAACCATTTCCAAATGTTCAAAGGCTTAAGGTTAAGGAGTCATGAACCTATTTACGATGCCACCATCATGATTATTATTTTTTTCAGTCAAAATTTTATTGTGTATAGCCACCGGCCATTACAAAACAGAACCCAAACAACAAAGTTTTCAATTAACACCTTAAAAGTTCCCCAGAAAGGCCAGTCTCAAGAAGTTACAGCATTTTACTCTTTCTCTTATCTTCTTTGCTGCAAGGCCAAACAAAGAGACTCTATAGGACGCATAAGCATCATTGTCAGATAACAGAAATATAATCTTTTCAGTTTCTGAACATGTTTTTAAGGAGGTTAGTACTCCAGACAGAAATTTAATTCTGGGGGCATTGTAGAGTGGACAGGATAGAATATAATGGGGGAGGTTCTCTATCATAGGTGAACCACAAATGCAAAAACAATGTTCTGTCGGGATGTGGGAATATCGACCAGTTAACAGAGTTGTTTGCATAGTCTGAAAGCAGAGAGCTGTGAAGGATGTTCTGATGTTAAATCTGGAGATATTAGCCAGGTATAGGGATCTCAGATGCTCAGATTTGATTAGTCTGAACCAGGGGGCTACTTTAGATTTTAGGATTAGAGAACAATCTAGCAACGTATCTGAAAACTATATCCAATCCCTAAATTGAGAATTGTCACTTTGGGTCCCTAGGAGATCATCAGGAATAGAATAACTCTGGATAATGTTGTTGAGCTATCTAGAACGCCTGTGATCTTTCGATAGTAGAAAATTAAATGAATGGTAATTAAGGGAATTATGATGAGAGAATTTACTTTTTTCCCAATGTTTTATTATAGCTAGGTGTACCTGTACTCTTATGGGAGTCCTGTTTCAGCCCTCATCAGGGCAGCAGGAGAGCCCCTAGGAAGAGCAAGAATTCATTTTAGGAACTGATTCTGGATTACCTCCAGACTAGATAAAGCAGTCTCATTCCACCCTCATATTTCAGCACCATACAAAAGATGTGGTAGAACCTTGCTTTTAAATAATTTTAGGGCTGGATCTATCAAGCATTCACCCTTTATATGAAAAAAGTGAAGAATTACCGATGCCAGCTGGGCATTCCAATTCAGTGTCTCCTTAAAGGTATTCAAAGAAGCTGCATTGGTTGTTTGGCTTGCCTGCTATACTCCAGCAGAAGATTTTGGTCTTTTTTTCTGAAGACCATGACTTTAGTCTTTGCATGGTTGAACTTAAGGGCTTCATCATTACAGTATGTCCCTAGACGTTGTAATAGCCTTCTCAGTCCTATTTCGGTCAAGGATATTATGGCCATATTATCTGCGAAAAGCAAGATCCCATCATGCTTATTGCTATTAACTATTCTTGAATCCCTGCAGGACTATTTCATTCACCTCCATATTTGGGTGTTGCTGCATATTTTTTTAACAAAGTTTCCTTTGGGGATTTTTCCTCTGTAATCACCTCCTTTTTAGCACATCTATGACCTCTTGTCCATTAACATTCACATCACAGAACAAAGTGTGAGTCCAGTGGCACCTTTAAGACCAACAAAGTTTAATTCTGGGTATAAGCTGTCATGTGCATGCACACTTCATCAGATACACACAATTATACTTCTCTTAAAGTCCTGTTACATTTGTCTCCCATAGTGATGGTGCTCTTAAGGAGAAAATTTAATCAAAAGCAAAATAATGATTCCAGAGCAGTAGAAACTTCTTTGAATAGCACACGTTGGAGGCCTCACAGATTGTTCCTGAAAGCTGTGCCCCTTGCCCAAGCATCCTTTGGCTTGATCTGCCAAACAGATATCCACAGCACATTATTGGTTGTGCTGAAGGGGTAAGCCGGCTGCTCAATATATCTCCTCTGTACTACAGCCAAGACAAACACTGTGGATTTCCTCACAGGTTTGAGCCAATCAAAGGCACATATTAAATCCATCCTAATCCATAACCAGTGCTGTGCACTCCATAGCACAGCTTGCCAGGGGGCTGGATAAATAATAAGGTAAAGAAAAAAAGACTTTCCCCACAACAAAAGCAAAAAGCCACTCCTTGTAAAGGGTAAACCACAAAGCTACAAATAAATGTTGCTTATTGTTTCAAACTGTTCTAAACACTTCCAGAGATGACTGGCAAAGGATATGCATACATAAGTTGCAAAAAAAGAAAGTAAACATCTCCTTTTTAAACAAGAAACCTTTCCCATGTTTCTAAAATCCCATTTCAACAGGACAAAGACAGTACTGAAGATACCCTAAAGCTTTTGGGAATTCACAAACACTCTACCATTTCCCCTTCTAGTTCAATCTACTATAAATAAATGTCATCTTAAAGCCACAGAAGCCAGCATGTTGAGAGGTTTTTCCAGCTGGCTTCTGTGGAACAATTGTATCTCTAGAAACATTGTTGGTTTCTCATTGCTTGCACACTTGCATCTGGAGCACAGACTAATCAGAAGATGCAGGCATCAAACCCTTAGGTAATTTTTGAAATCTATGTGCATTAATAATAAAACAGGCTAGTTACAGACTGTGGTGCTGTCAAATCAAAAAACAAATTAATTCACATTAAGCTCATGAAATATTTTATGTTCCATAGAAAGCTCTTTATTTTGTGCTGTCTTACCTTTGGAAAATGTGTTGCTCCCACCTCCTGTTGGTCTTCTATACTGTGAGAGCAAAAAAGAGCTCTTGTTACTTCCAAATGCTTTTGTTCTTCTGTCCCTCTGTCACATGGCTTCCCTTTTATATTTGCAACACACAAAAGTTAGGGCTGTTGTTTAAGCAAGAGAGAGAGAGAGAGACAGAGAGAGGGAGCGAGAGAATGTCAAATGGAAAAGTGCCACTGCAGTCATATATCAATCAGGCTAGCGGCAGCAGCAGCTCACAAGCAAATGGGAATTCCACCGAAATGCGAAGCTCTTGTTATCTGAGAAATCACTAAACACCACTAGTCAAGCTCCCTTATGCAGAGACTTCTCATTGGAGAACTAAGAAAGTAGATGCAAATAAACTGAAATTCAGGATGCCTGGTGTCATAGTATAAAAAGGCAGTGGTGTTCAGGTCCTAAACTTAATTCTGCCCTAAATAAATGACATGAAGGCTTTGACTGGGTACATGCTCATTACAGTTCTGCTAAGAATTTGCAACACATCATTAAAAGGAAATATGTTTTGTGTGAACATATGCCTCGTAATTTCCTTCACTCACATTTACTGGTAACCCTGCAGCTTACTTCACTGGGAAGATGACCGTCTGAGCAGCAGCTGGAATGACTGATGCTAGACTTATCTTATATGTGAGGCGTGCTGACTTATTGCAGTCGTTCAGACAGGTTTCATTATATTGTCCCAGCTATCAAACTGAGTAGACTGGCATACATTCAACACTGCAAAATGTTTTCCCCCTACTAGTTTGGAATTTCTCCTTTAAGCCAGCACTCTCTTTAATGATCAGTGAGAGAAAGAAAATCCACTGAATATGCATGTTTATCTGCAAACATTTGTTTCTATCATACTCCCTGTCTGAGTACTTAAAATGGATTCATACCTCCACTTCTCTTTTCTTACACTATATTTATCAGACGTAATGCTAACAATACATTTCCAGTTATCAATTTCTATGAAACTAAACCACAGATGCTGAATTTTACTTTATATTAAATGTAAAAACCATGTTCTTCAGTCCCACTAGACACACAGCAAATGGAATATGCTTTGCTCTGTCACCGTGGTCCTTGAGATTCTACTATATTTCTGTAGTGCTTGGGAGATTAATGGTGGCACACAGACAACAAAACATCCATCTAGTTCATTTTTTAAAAAAGGCTTACACTTGGCCAAAGAGCAGAGAGTACATCTTACTATTCAGGAGTGCCGTCTGAACAACAGACCTGACCCCCAAGTGGGCAGGAGTCCTGAGGCAATGCTGTCACAGTCTCTGTCTTTAGGCTTGGGCAGTGTTGTTAATATCTGAGCCTCTTATGTGGGAAAAGATCAAAAGACAGATGGAAATTATGCTGTAAAAATAGACTCCTCTAAAAGCGGAATGGCTTGTCAATGAGTAAGCATCATGAACACAACAAAGGAAACATTCTTTGGCTTGATGTGTTGTACAGTCAAATTTGGCTGGGTGCAAAGCAAGTGGTCCACTTGGGTTTTAGATTGGCTTAACCTGAGTCTGAGCCACTTTTCCCACCAAGCCCTTATTAAATGTCTAACATCTTCATTTCTTTCATGTTTGCACATTATTTCATTACTTATGCAAGGCTAAAGAAAAACTGCAATCCCCCTGCAATGTCATTGATAGGTGGGTCACTGATAACTTCTGTAGTGGAAACTTTCTAAAAGACATAACACAGAACCTCTGCTATAGAAATTTTCATTAGACCCTGTCTCCAGGCTCCTATATAAAAGTGTTGATCAACTAGCAAAGATGTAAATTCAGAAAAGACATAATAACCATCTTTTCATCATTTTTCTATTCTTTACACCCAGGAAATATGTCCACCAGGACTTCCAATGAAATAATCATTCAATAAATACATACTTTAACTCATGATTCAATGAGACAAGCAAAATATGAATAATTAACTTAATCACTGTCTTCGAGCATTTCACTTAAACCAAAATTAGTTGTCCATCTGATTTACTATTTATCTCCAAATTCATTATTATTTAAAGGTTTTCTTAAAAAAAAACAGTTGTCACTTTAATCATACAAATGGATCCTTTAACTTCTCTTTTACTGGAAGAGAATTTTTCTTCTAGTGTCTGGCAAAGACAATATGAGCAATTGTTACTGCATATAGGACCAATTCTTGAAGAAGGCATACATACAACAAAGTTTGACAATAATAGTTCTGGTGTACAAGCAATTGTATAGACTATGCCAGTGGAAAAGATTACTACTAGTATTTTCCAATATTTTACAGTTCATGAATTTTGCCACCACAATGAAAAAGAAGCGTTATCTTTGCTGCAAAACAAAGAGTTCTTCATGGTGTTATAAATTTGGGAAAGTCTGGTGACAGATACCATTGGTTTGCCAGTTGTAATCATTCTCAGAGAGATTCACTGTATCATAGAATCATAGAGTTAGAAGGGACCTCCAGGGTCATCTAGTCCAACCCCCTGCACAATGCAGGAAACTCACAAATACCTCCCCCAAATTCACAGGATTTTCATTGCGGTCAGATGGCCATCTAGCCTCTGTTTAAAAACCTCCAAGGAAGAAGAGCCCACCACCTCCTGAGGAAGCCTCTTTCACTGAGGAACCGCTCTAAAGGTCAGGAAGTTCTTCCTAATGTTGAGCTGGAAACTCTTTTGATTTAATTTCAACCAGTTGGTTCTGGTCCTACCTTCTGGGGCCACAGAAAACAATTCCACACCATCCTCTATATGATAGCCCTTCAAGTACTTGAGGATGGTGATCATATCACCTCTCAGCCATCTCCTCTAAACATACCCTGCTCCTTCAACCTTTCGTCATAGAACTTGGTCTCCAGACCCCTCACCATCTTTGTCGCCCTCCCCTGGACCCGTTCTAGCTTGTCTATATCCTTCTTAAAATGTGGTGCCCAAAACTGAACACAATACTCTAGGTGAGGTCTTACCAGAGCAGAATAAAGTGATACCATCACTTCACATGATCTGGACACTATACTTCTGTTGATACAGCTAAAAATTGCATTTGCTTTTTTAGCCACCACATCACACTGTTGACTCATGTTCAGCGTGTGGTTCACTAAGACCCCTAGATCCTTTTCACACATTCTACTGTTAAGACAAGTTTGAAAAGGTTGATTCTCTTATAAATAAATGATTCCACAAAACTGGGGGGAAATAAATATTTAAAATTGCTTATTTGTCAGAGTCAGTGAGCTATGCCAACTCTAAAAAAAAATAGTTGGAATAAGTCTCTGTGAGTTCAAGGAAATTTAATTCTAATATGTAGTAAGGCTCAAAGCATAAATTATTTCTTTCCAGTTTGGTGCATTTCACAATACAACCACAAGTTCTTTTATATTTGCAAATGGAAGCTACATGTGAAAATTCTAAAATGGTGGATAACTGATTGAATAGACTGTATACTGCATTGGTCAGGCCGCACTGGAGTATTGTGTGTAGTTCTGGAGGCCTCACTTCAAGACAGATGTAGATAGAATGGAGTGGGTGCACAGGAGAGCTATGAGGATGATCTGGGTCCTAGTGACCATGCCTTATGAGGAAACACTGAGGGACTTGAGAATGTTCAGTCTGGAGAAGAGGAGGTTGGGGGCGGGGGGGAACATGATTGCTCTCTTCAATACTTGAAAGGCTGTCATGTAGAGGAGGACAGGGAGCTGTTCCTGTTGGCAGCAGAAGATAGGAACTGCAATAATGGTTAAATTAAGGGCAGGAAGGTACTGACTGGATATTAGGAAATACTTTTTGACAGTAAGAATTGTTCAACAGTGGAATCCGCTACCTAGGGAGATGGTGAGCTCCCCCTCACTGGCAGCCTTTAAGCAGTGGCTGGACAAACACTTGTCAGGGATGCTCTGGGCTGATCCTCCATTGAGCAGGGGGTTGGACTAGATGGCCTGTGTGGCCCCTTCCAACTCTGTGATTGAGTCTATGATTCTAATATGCCTTCTCAGTACATTCCCCAGGCAGCATGACTTTTTGCCATGCTAATTCATATGCTATTAAACTGAAAACTGGATCATTGTAACACAATCCATGTAGGCAACAGGGAAGCTACAACTAGTGCAGAATGCAGCAGCAAAACAGTTGGCAGAGGTTAGGGTTACCAACCTCCAGCTGGGGCCTGGAACTCTCTCTGAATTGCAACTGATCTCTAGGCTCCCCCTGGACTCTATAGCATTGTGTCCCTGCTGAGTTTCTTCCACTCCTCAATTCCACTGTCCTCAGCTCCATCCAAAATCTCCAGGAATCTGCCAACCAGAATTATCAACCCTAGGAATTAAGCATTTTGAACATGTTACTTATGTTTAAGATCATAACACTGGCTGTGTTTTCATTGCCATGTTTAGTTCAACATGCTACTGTTAATCTTTAAAGCTTTTTATCAGTGGGGACCTTCATATCTGCCTTCAGCCATATGTATTTATAAGACAGCTCCAGTTATCACATTGGACAGAGACTGCTAGTAGTTCCTCCAGTAGGGTTTCCAGGCAATGCCAGGCAATCAGTGGGAGGCTGGGAGGGGTCATCACACCAGCTGTGGCATCACATCACCTCTAGTGACATAGATTGCTCTAGGAATCACCAGAAGAGATAAAATGATAGAGTTTCTGGCAATTCCTAGAGATTCCCTGTGGCACTTTTGTTTTGGTTTTTCTTTAGCCAGAAGTGATGTGATGTCTCAGCCAGTGCTATTGGGGGGGGGGGAGGTTTGTCAGAATAAGTAATTAAATTACATGAAGGGTAGTATGACCTCCCCCCCATAAGACTGTGTGAAAATGTGCATGCACAGCAGCACGGGGCAGGGGATGCCCTACCCGACCGAGGTTAGTAAGTTCTACTGCTCATGTTCATTTTTCATTATTTGTTATGTTGTTGAATGAGCTTCCCCAAGAATATGAGGAAGGCCCTGGAGATTTCAGAGACTCTGTAAGGCTGATCTCCTCTGTAATCCTTTGATATCCCAGAAGTAAAGGTTGTCACTTGCTCCATTTTGACTGTATTTTCTGCTGATCTGATGTTGTATTTGTTTTTAAAAGCAGATTGGAAAGGAAAGATCCCCTGTGCAAGCACCAGTCACTTCCAACTCTGGGGTGACATTGCTTTCACAACGTTTTTACGGCAGACCTTTTTACGGGGTGGTTTGCCATTGCCTTCCCCAGTCATTACACTTTCCCCCCAGCAAGCTGGGTACTCATTTTACCAACCTCAGAAGGATGGAAAGCTGAGTCAACCTGGAGCCAGCTACCTGAACCAGCTTCCACTGGAATCAAACTCAGGTTGTGAGCAGAGGGCTCTGAGACTGCAGTACTGCAGCTTTACCACTCTGCTCCACGGGGCTCTTAAAAGCAGATTATAAATACTTAAATTGTCCAAATAAGTCCTGCAGACTCTCACATCACCATTTTGGAGGTCTCAAGACCCTGCTGAGAAAGAAGCTTTTTGTCAGCAGACTTATACCAGTACCCCATAAAATTCCAACCATTCTATTTAGACAATGACAAGGAAATTGGGATGGGATAATCAAGCTCCTTGACAGAATAATCTGCAGCAGCTAATTTGTGCTAGGGTTGCCAGGTCTGACTCAGGGAATATCTGGAAACTTTGAGGGGTGGAGCCAGAAGCAAGGTTATGACAAGCACAACTGAACTCCAGAGGGAGTTCTGCCATCACATTTAAAGGGACCACACTCCTTTTAAATGCCTTCCGTCTATCGAAAATAACAAAGGATGGGGGTACCTTCTTTTGCGACTCATAGCATTGGACCCCGATCCAATCTTTTGAAACTTGGGGGGGGGGTAGGAGAGGCACCAGTTGCTATGCAGAAAACTTAGTGCCTCTACCTCAAAAAACAGCCTCCCCCATAGCCCCATATACCCATGGATTGATTCTCCATTATACCCTATGGAGATTGGTCTCCATAGGATATAATGGAGTGCCCAGTGGATATTCCTTCCCCCATCCCTGCTTTCTTATATCTCTGAAGCAGGGGGAGGGCCTCCAAACCAGGGGATCCCCTGTCCCAAGCTGGGGATTGGCAATCCTAATTTGTGCCCATAATTGATTTTTAAGGGCAATAGACTGTCTTATTAGAAACTGGAATTCATTTTACTTACTTTTCAGATGCAACTACTTATGTACACTAGGGATGTCACAATTTCATGGTGAACACACTCAACAAGTGAACGTGCCATGGCCAGGCCTCATTTTGGGCAGGAACTCACAGGAGTAGAGCTCTGGAATCGCTAAACGTTTTCTTTGTGCTTTTTCTCACCCTTCACCCCCAAGGCCAGCATGTGGGAGTCAGCGACCTAGGCAATTGCCTAGGGTGCCAGCTCCCAGCAGGGGCAGGACCCCCTCACCACTTGCACCATCCCTGAACCTCTGACCAGACTCTGAGGGGTCGGAGGAGCTCCCCCAGCCCCTCAGCT